>NC_084759.1:44077717-44702717 GCF_028858725.1 Colius striatus | reverse complement strand
GAGAGGAGAGGAGAGGAGAGGAGAGGAGAGGAGAAAGCATCATAGAATCACTTTGGTTGGAAAAGAATTTAAAATCATCGAGTCCAACTACTAAACACTAACAAACAGGAAGAAAGGAAAGGAAAGGAAAGGAAAGGAAAGGAAAGGAAAGGAAAGGAAAGGAAAGGAAAGGAAAGGAAAGGAAAGGAAAGGAAAGGAAAGGAAAGGAAAGGAAAGGAAAGGAAAGGAAAGGAAAGGAAAGGAAAGGAAAGGGAAAGGTCCATACAAGGTAGTTTGACTGACAGCCAGGCCATGATCCACTTTATAAGTGCTACAGTACAAAAATCTTCACTAACATTAACGTGTGTTTTATTCCTAAGGAAATTAACCATCAAAAGCTGTTGCTAAAGCAAATATAATTGAAATGTATTAGCTCCTTATCCAGAACTCTTCTTCTATACAGTTCCATTCCTTAAGCATATTTTTTTGCCCTCTTTGCCTTTGACAAATTTTAATAAAAAGTCTCATAGGCACAAATAGTACATTTCCTTACCTAATATAAACACAAAAGACTTTTTGCTTTGGAAACAAATGTAGGGTAACAGCTGTGCTGATGAGCTACTCAGAGCTCCCATTGAATCTGCAGCTGCTTCTCTCTGTCCTCAGAAAACTCCAGGCTTGATTGACAGATAGAGAGATAACCATATGGAAGAGGAGGCTAGATACCAGTCAGGGGCTCAAATCAGAGCTGCCTTAAATTTACAAAAATTATGGTTCTTATTTTTAACTGCTGATATGGCAGTTGTTTAGTCATGAACCTGAAGCTTCTGCTGAGTTAGAATGGGTAGCTCTCCCAGGATTTTAAGATGCCTAAAATTTATGCTCGTTCAAATCAGTAGGTTTGCTATACTGGCTTATCAGTCTTAGCAGAGAAGGTTAAAGAAGGAAAGGTTTATTTGCAACAATAAATTTTTGCAGGAATAATCTATAAAAAGTAGATTTTTTTTTTTTTAACCTCTTGTTTTCTTTGCAGAAAAGCTTGATATTCTGGTTTCATTAGAAAATTTAGACATCCAGGTGGGAATATATAAAAAGGCACATACTAGCTACTATCAAAGCAGTGGTTGTCACTTGTTGTACTCTGAAAGGTACATTTCAGGTATTGGGTAGGATAGCAATGCTACCTATCTCACCACTGCACTCTCTAGTGACCAGGGAGAAGCAGGACTCATCAGTCTTCAAGACCCAGTGACTAAGTCTAGATCTCCTTCTCATCCTAGTTTAGTAAATCATGTACAACAAATATATGCCATTTACCGCAGAAAACAAAAATTTTCAGACATTCGTGTAACACAAGCTTGATCTTAAGTAAGAATTTATATCTTTATAACAGCACAGCATACAGAAGAGCTTTTTCCTGACCTTTGAGGTGATTTGGCTTTTTCTCCTAAGAGTTAGGGGCCTAAATTGCCATATTTTGTGCCCAAAAACTTTATTGAATTGTTGTATTGAGATATGATTACTTTTATAGAAAGGCAAAAACATTTATTTGTTTGCTTTAGCTGCTTCAGACCTAGTACTCCACCTTGAAACCTAGTATGATTATTATTACACAAATTGGCAAATAAACAGGAAGAACAGTGGGTACTTGAAAACTTAAAGGTTGCAATCTAAATTAGGAGGAGAATTGGAAACACTTCAGAGCTGATGAGTCTGGACAACGATCCTGCTTCCAAAACAGACAGAATCTTTTGCTTCTCATCCTATTTTCTATAGGATGGTTACCTGGGAGTGCTTTCTAGATGGGAGCCATCACATGCTTCCATCAGATTTCTGATTTGGGGTGTACTGTGGTTCACACCCGGAGTTCAGTTTGATTGATTTTAAAATTGAGGTTCTGGTTGCATTTCACATCTGTGCCAATAAGTACCTACCTGATCACCCAGGTAGGGATCCTTTCACCAGTAGCATACCTCAGCATTGGCACACACAGCCTTTGAGCACTGCCTGTGGGTTGCTGTTGTCTCTGACACTTGTTTCAATTTCTCTGTCCTACATTTAAAAGAATTAAATGTTTTTTTCCTCTGGCATGACTGAAAGACCCCTCTATTTTTCCTTTTTTTTTTTTTCACTGTCTTCCAATTCAAATCCCCTTTGCACGAATCACTTGATTAGTTTTATCTGTTTGAACGTTAAAGAAAGTATTTATTGCCCTAAGGGAAGGAAAGCTGCCAATCACCATTAAACATGCTGTGGTCCAATCCTTGGACAAGAAATCATCATTCAATGTTAACTAACTTATTAATCAGGCCTACCCTTAGAGGTTCAATGCTTTAGGCAGATAGGATTGTTAGGATTTTTTTTAAATTTCCTCATTAGACATACAGCTAAAACATTTGAACAGCTCGTAAATATATACATAAATATGTGCATGTGCGTGTATTGGCATGTGGTTGTTTGTAAGTGCTAAGCACATACATGTATACACACACAAGTTATGCCACATATCTAAGAACTGGAGTTAGCTACATCGTAAATGAGTGATGTACTTTTACCCATCTCACATCATATTATTCTTTGGTCTGTATTCCTGGATCCCTTAGGACAGGCTTTGTAAATTAAACACACATCTGAGCATCCTCAGACAGCTGCCATGTTTTCTTTTTTATGTGACCATAAACCATTTCTCTCTTTCTTCCTCAAGGACATAACATTGTCTGAAAAACTGAGACTAGTAACTACACATCTTCAACTACACTTCAGCAGTTAAATTTTTAAAAAAACAAACCAGCAATTATTTTCCTGCCCTGAAGAATTGGAAGTAGTAGGTTTGTCCTGCTACAAAGTGTATATTCCCAGTTTCAAAAGGGACATGAGGACCAGACTTTCCAAGTACATCAGTGAGTTATATAAGCATACCTTTGTCTGTTCTTGTATATCTCGAGTTAAGTAATTTTGTGGTCCAGTACATCAGCACTGACTATGTACAAGGTAGCATATGCTGGGAATGAGATTTTTTTATATCTTTCTTGAATTACAGGAGATTACATTTCCAGTAGAACCAAAAACCAGTGTTCATGTGGTCTGAATGTTTCCCAACTGTTTTTTGTCTTGAAAATATCAAAACCATTAGACTCTAGACTGAACTCTCAGTGATTTATCTTTACAGGTCTTATCACTTTCTGAAAGCACTCTACAGTCAGCTGTTTAATAACTTTAAAAGATGGAGATATTAAGCAAAATTTGGGTACTTGAAAGAGTGTCCAAGGACTAGTTTTCTACAAAATCTATAGCATGTGGAGGACACAGAGCTACTTAACATGTCAGAGAGCAAGACATAATTACCTATCCAGCAAAATAAAAGCATGCAAAATATTTTTACCTGAATCAAGAAAAAGTGAGCTCTATTAGAGTCAGTAAGGCTGTTCATATACATAAAATGAAACAAGTGCTTAGCCATTTGATTGAGTTGTAACATTCATCTGTTTTAAATGCATAATTTACATTTAACTTTACCAGAATTTATGGATATCTCTGCTTTCAAAATCTGTATAATACATGGTCATGTTCAGATGTATAGGACTTGAAAATAAATTCAAAATCCTCCAAAATGCAATCTAAGGGTATCTGCAGACCTATTCTGGTGAAATTAGTTTATATTCTGCCCCTTACACTTCAGCTGAATGTTTTCATTTCTCCTTACATCAGTTTCCTAAGACTACAAGAAGAAAGGGAGTTAATGACTCAGCTTGTACAAAAGAAAATACAGATAGTTATTACTCTGGTTTGCATTTTGATTCTGTGAGTGGAATTTTGGAACTGAGTAAATTTAATGTGTGTTATTTTGCTTAACAGATATTTTGACTATTGCCTTTTTTAAAAAGTTACAAAAATACGACTAATTTCTATTTGTGCATTGTGTTAGTTATATCTTTATTATACTCTCTGTAAGTATTAATCTTCTGTTTGGGAAGAGCTTTCATTTTAATATTTTAATTCCTTGTTGTCTTAGACTTTTTTGAACTAGGGTTACAACATATCTCCTTGTCGGTACTCTAACCCACTCAACCTCTACTCAGAGTTTTTTGTTTTATTGATTCAGTCTCCCAGTGTCTGTAATACGATAAATATGTGGAAAGTTGAAAATGGTATCCTGTTTACATGTCCATGCAGCTGCCAAAACAGCTGCCATTTCAATTTTTAAAAGGGAAACAAGAGCCTCTTATCTCACGTGGAAGAAAAATAGACCAATCCTTCCATTCATTTTTGGTGTGTCTCAAACATATCTAATAACACAGATGAGCCAACATTTTAAAAAGATATCAACATCTATGCATAATATTGAAAAGCCTTTCTAAGAGTTAAAATTATTATCTTCTGTTAAAGGATTTTTATGTGTGCAGATTACAAGGAGTTGAATACTGAAGAAGATGGAAGTGCTTCTGAAGAGTCCAACACTCCCACCGAACTATATAATTTCTCCTCATCAGCTACCAGAGAAAGCAAAAAAAAAAATCTGCTGTTGATGGGACATGATGGATGCTGACTGTTTCCATCAGAAGTAAAGTTTAATCATTTTGAAAAATAATCAAGCTAAACTGAATGAAAAAATGCAAATGTAAATTTTCTTTGTAAAGATTTATTTTTAGTGGTGTTATTATTGAAAGCAAAATGGTCTAAAAGTCAAAGCACTCTTAAGTCATGCTCCTCTAGATAAGAATATAGTTGACTCATAATGAAAGGAAATTTTAAAAATCGGTGTTTTTCAAACAAATTATTTGAAAATTTTCACAGAGAATGTTGGCAATACTACCGCATTTTCAGGAAATATTTTGCTTTTGTTGAATCAGCATTTACTAGTGGAAAGATGATCAGTGAGATGTTCAGACTCCAGAGATAAGTATTTTTGGCTGGGAACAAAATCAGTCATAGTTTTGAGTGCTCAGTATCCCACAAAAGGATGCAAGACCAGAATTTTAATAAGGAAGTTCCATCTTCTGCTGGAATCTCTTTACTGCCATAGGACAGCAGAAGTGTTACTTATTCTGCCTTCAGATGACATATTTAAGGTCAATATTTGCCAAAACACTTCCATGGGAGCACATCTTGAGTTACTCACGCTAATATTATACATAACTGATATACTACTTGTTTCTGAGAAATTAATACAAATTGTCCCAGTGTATTTTAGAACAAGGCTCAGTAACTCTCAAAACATCACACCCTGTCCCACAATCCTTCCAGATCTGTGGTGAGTTAATTTTGACCTTTCCAACTAATCGTTAAAGAGACAGGGATTATAAAAAAAGCTTTTTTAGTTACCAAGAATTCCCATAAATATATATGTGTATATATATATAAAATACACTTAATTTATATCCATAAGCACATCATTTACCTATCTGTCTCTGGGTCTCCTGAATTTAGATCCTATGGAACCTGTTGTTGTTGTCCTCCTCCTTTTTATTTCAGAGCAACTTCAAGTGGGAAAAGCAGACTATCCTTTGCACCAGTAGTTTGCACCATGTCTTTTAAAAATAAAGGATTATTTGTTAATCATAAAATTCGTACTCTAGTCAAAGTTACAATCAAAATTAATTAGACAATAATTTACAATTTCCTTTGTAAAGAAATGTAGTAATTTTAAAATTGGAACTATTTCACTGTATCTTAGTTAAATTTGAAATCCTTTAGGGGCAGAACTTGACTTTTTCTGTAAACACCTTTCTCAGAGCATTCTCTACCAGAAACACAAAACATAAGTAATGTCTTTTTCAGCTACAGTATAACACTTTTTCTGTAAAGAAGCGGTAAGGTCTATTCCCTGAAACAAAATGTTCAAGTTATGTTTTAGGAAACTAGACACACAAAAAAAAATAATACGAGGAACTGTACACTTTCTCCCCACTCCACATTTTCAAAAATAAAAGATCTATTTTAAATAATAAAATGCAGCATTTGTCTCTATTGTCTGTGCTTTTTTTAAAAGTATGACCTAATCTGGTGTCCTGTCATTGTTTTGGCAGAACATGAAACAGCAAATATGTTAAATTTGAGTGGTTTCCTGCAATGTTATTCTATCAAACTGGCAATTTCCGAAAGGATTTGGAAAGGAGTTTGCAATTCCTTAGACACCAGGGAGGTCCAGTAATGGCTGCCAAGATGATCTGCAGCTCAAGCTGGTCGCAATATCTGAGCACATAAAAACATTCTTTTTACTCCAATTTATTTTTAGGCCTAATCTTAAGCAGATTCGAGAAACCTTCTGAGTATCCACCGTTAGCACTTCAGGATGTAGAGGACTTGATATTAGTATTTTTATACTTTGTGGCACACAGAAAGATTACACATTGCTTTCTCAGATGGTTTTTAAGCAGTAAAATTTTAATTGCAAAAACAAACCACTTGAAGTACAAAGAGAATGCAAGCAATAACCAAACACTGGATGTTACAAGGACAGGATGCACCCTAGGACTCATACATGGAGTCATGTACTTAATCTGTAGTCCATGTACTTCACAAATTTTTTGCTATCACCAACAAATCATGATGTTTCCAAGATGGTAGCAACTTGGAAAAAATCTGAGATTTAGTTGTGGTTTGGAATCGTCTCAAATAGCAACTTGTGAATAAGATCAAAATGGAGACCTAATATTTCAGCTAGCCTATTGAACTCTGGCCTTTGGAGCAGGGACAAATGCTACATAGGATAACCTAAATCTACAGGCTTAGTCCTGTTTCTAATGTGATGGATGAAGAAGAAAAGCTGTAAAACCTAAATGGATTTTAGGAATTTAGACATTGACACTTCATATTACCATAGCCTAGCTTCAACTTACCAAATCCTCTAACAGTCTGCAAGTGCAAGTCGTTAATGTAGAACTTCTGAGGAGTTTCTGTTGTCTGTGAATAATATTAATGTCAGAAGGTGCATCCACATGAAAAAACATCTCTTGTATCTTACCTGCAACAGAAACTTTAACATTTCAGTGACTTAGTATTGCATGTAACCCATTTTCAAGTGACAGTGAAAAAATATTTTGCCAGCAAAAGCAAGTGAAAGCAATAACTGCAGAGACAATCACTGAAAAACAGACACTCCTGAGGACTGTTGACATTTTGCTGGAGAGCACAGAAACTAAATAATGTCTTCTAAACCTCACTGTGCAGAAAAAGAAACTCATAGAGACAGAAGAAACCTAATGAAGCATATAAAAATATGATACTGGAGCAGTATCAAAGCAAAATTTGAAGGGTACATTTGGAGGTTTTTGGTTTTCTCTTCTGTTTGAGGTTCTTTGTTGAGTAGTGTCATTGTCATGTCATGTGTCTGCCCTCCTACACTGCCATGAAAATGGTGCTAGTGTTTTGGTCAAGACATTCTAAGATGAGTTTGTACAACCATGTTCTTCTAATTTTTATTTCTGCAATTCAGCTGTCTGAAACTTCTACTATTTTAGTAAAAGGAATTTTCTCTCTATTCTCTATCCACATTACAGATCTATAGATCAAAACTGACTCTTCTGCCTGTAATAACAAAAAGTTTCATACAGGCTCCCTATATTAAAAAACTTTTTTTTTTTTTTAATAAAAAAGCTAAGGACAAACAGCTGAAATTTTGACCAAAAAAACAATGGTTTGGAATTACTCAAATTGTGACAGCTTTCGAGACATATATTGCAGGAAGGGAAATTTTGGAAATTACAAACCAGAACATGATCAATTGATATAATAAGGAGTGAAGAAGGACATATAATGTATGATGTCTAGGGATTCTTTGATAAGATTGTTGTCACATGGTATCAAACAACTTTAAAATAAATTTCAAAATGTTAAACAGTTATATATTTGATACATGTACATTCACCTGTCTTTTCCTGTCTGTTACAACTTTGGTGATACACAAAACATTCCAGTTTCATTTGTGAGGACAGTGATCAAGATAGAAGGCATATACCAGACACTGATTGCTAATGAGAAAGAGGACACTATTGAAGCCTATTGGTACTTCAGATAATTCTTACATTTGCAGTCAGTGGAATCTATTTAATATGTTCATGAATTTACTTTAATAAATAATTTCATAAACATCATGTTTGTGAAAATTGTGTTTTGTGAATGGTCATGCTCACAAAACATGGTTTAAATTCCATGTTTGACTGACAGGGAAGTTGTACCAAATATCATAATTTCTGTAATGCATTATACCCTTCGATATGTTTTTGACTCAAAAGCTGACTTTTTGCTGCCATTTTCATGTAGATCTAACATATAAAAAGAAGCATGGCTGTGATTAAGATAGATATCTGTGCTAAAAAGCTTAATCATTTCATGAAAACAAAGGAGTTCCTATGTGACCTACTCTAGGTGGTGCTGCTCTGGCAGGGGTGTTGGACTGCATGTTCTTTCAAGGTCCCTTCCAAGCCTTAAGATTCTGTGATTCTGTAATTTCTATATGTACATTATCTCAACTGCAGAATCAATATAAAGTACATTAGAGAAAAAAAAAAAACCAAAAAAAAAACCAAGCCAGAAACATTTGCTAAAACATGTTGCATCTCTATTTCTGTGCTGAAAGAGATTTTGAAAATATTTTTACACAAATACATTTAATGATTTTTTACATAAATCAGAACCTGTGCCCAATTTCTCTCAAGTCTGGTACAAATGATCCTTAGAAGTGTCTTCAAAGCTCTTCTAAGAACAGAGTCTGAGATCTCAGGTAAGTGGTCAAGTTACACCTTAAGAAGGTATCATCCATTAGTTGGCCCATGACAGCTGATCATGCAAATAGTCATAGTCTGGTCTAAATGCAAAGCAATTTGATTCAAATCATGGTGGCTCACCTGCCTCATGGTATTATTTAACTTGTTTGAATACACAGACACTTGAATAAATCTACAAGGAGACTCTCATGAGACAGCTGGCATGTCCTCCATCCTGTGGGCATTTTGGTTACACAGATCTACATGTTCCAGTGGAAACAGCACTGAGATCATTAATTAATCTTCTGCTCCAGACATGAGAAGAGCTATCAGACACTACCATTCTTCCTTTTTTTTTCTGATTAAATATTCCATCTTCAGTTTGTTTAGAAATGTCGACCTCCCAACTTACAGAAAAAGAATTAGAAGTAAAAATGGGGGAGAAAAGACAAAAAAAAAAAGACTTCAAGACTCAGAACAAAAAGATGGGTAATATGTTCCTGTCACTAAGGACAATTATGAAATTCTTTCCATTTCATCAGTATATTAAGTAGCAGACTCTAAAATTAGATACTTTAAGTCATAAGACTATAAAATTCACACCTTATATGTTTAAAATATCTGGAAGAGGATCTCTTTAGAACTTCAGTGGTGTTTTTAAAGAAGCCTTGGGAAATAGAAGTTGCCAGTGGGCTGAAGAAAGCCCTTATTTTTTCAATACACACAAAAAAAATATTAGATACCAAAAGCCAATTGGTTTATATAAAACAGAGCAGATATGGAATCTTAACAACAGAAAATAAAAAAGCTTACCACAGATAGTGACAACTGTAACATGTTTATGGGGAATATAACATTAGACTTATAGAGTGTCATTTAAATTGAGAAAACAAGCTTGATAAAGAATGGAACCAGTCTTATCTAATCTTATATTACTGAAAAACCAAATATACTCTATTTGTAAAAGATTCTCTTTCTGTTTGACTTCAGAGATGCTATTATCCTAAGCGTTTCCATTTCTCTAATAGTACATGTCAGTTCTCAAATATGTTTCTAAAGTCTCGTTAGCAGTGAAATGTATTTTCTTCTATCATTACCCCCATAGATTTGATGAACTGATGAATGTTTATCTTCTAATTTGAGACAAAGTTCCTTTTTTTACTTGCCTTTCCTATGTTAAAGAATACTAGAGCCTTTTACTACTACTGTATGTAATTTTTTCTTAATTTATCTTTTGTGTTGTGCTCTGGACTATTGTCTTCTGGTCTTTATTCAAACTAGCTATATCTTTCCTTTAAGACTGGGATTGAAAGACACAGAAATCTCAGTCGAATACATTATGGTGCAGTAGAACTGGAATTGTTAATTCTAGACTTTTATGCAAAGTACGTACATTTTTTGGTCTATAAGAGTTTGTTTTTCATCTTAACACAAGGGCTTTTTCTGATGTTTTGCTGGTACAACATGCAGGGCAGTATTTTGAGACATTTCTTGCTTCCTGAAAGCAAGAATTTATTTTCTGCTTCCTACGTATGACACTGCCATTTCCAAAACTCCATTCTTCTAAATTTGAACATTTTCTTGATTTTTACTACTACGTTTTAAATTCTGATCATTGACTTTTCCGTGCATACATCCTTGCTGCCATCTGTGAATTCCATCAGTATAAACTCTTACTCCATAACTGAAGTTGCTATATAGTCAGGATAGACTTTTGAGCAACCCTATTTACTGATACTCTGTGAGCTTGAGATGGAAATGTGATAATATTCTTTGAAGCAAAATACACAGATGCTCCTACTCATGACCGATTGCACTAGATTCAATTTGGAAACAAAATAGCCACTCTCATATTACTAGATTTCTTTCAGTATCAGGTTGGTACACCAGCAGAGGGTGGTACTGAAAGATAAATCTTCCCAGGCTGTTGCCATTCCAGGATTTGCACAGTGAAGATATGTCCAGTAGGACTGAAAAAAATAGGAACCGTTAGAGTATAGTTACCTGTTACAATGTTGTGTAATCTACTGTCTTCATAATCAAACAGCTTTTGTAAAGGATTATTGTGAGTGTGATAGAGCACTGGAACAGACTGCCCATGGAGGTTGTGGAGTCTCCTTCCTTGGAGGTCTTCAATACCTGCCTGGACATGTTCCTATGCACCCTGATCTAGGTGAACCTGCTTCTGCAGGGGGGTTGGACCAGATACTATTTTATGATTCTCTGATTCTATGATTTCCACTCAACTTCATGTACCTGCCTGCCTACACAATTTGTAATGATTTTTAGGCCTATCAGACCAGCCTAGACACATCTTCTATTTTTTGAGGTTTCAATGGACATTAAATTGTCTTTGAAGGCCTCAGGCCTCTACCTGAGCTGTCGTTATCCTCTATTAAAGTGTAAAATTAATGAGAAAAGTACATTTAAGGAAAAAAAAAAATCTATGCATTGTGTTGAAGGTGCTATAGTTTTATTTGAGTGAAGGGAGTAATCTTCTTTCATGAAAAAAAATATATATCAAATAAAAAAATTATTTCTCAATTGAGTCATTGCTTGGAAACCCTAATATATTCCTGAAAGACCGTCCTAATCAGAATAGGAACCCTAATGATAGGGTTTAATTGAACAGGAAATGGATATCTCAAGCCTGTCACACAAATATGAAGAGCTGGAAAGTATAATATAGTGTTACACAGTACAGGTGCATTGCTTAGATGACTTACTGATGGTAGCTTAGGTGAGGAAGGTCTATTGTTTTTCACAGTTGAAGAAAGAAATTTGTCAGTGACAAGAAGGATAGCTTACATGCCTTTCATTCCTCAGTGCTGAAAACACTGAAGGGAGGGAGAAGAGGGAAAAAAAATCAAATTTCTACTAAGATATCAGCAGTGAACTTATTGCAGGTGCAATATTTCTCTAGACAAAGAGGTTTTTGTTTCACATCCATGTTATTCCATGAAAATTAACCCCTCCCCTCTCCCTCTCTTTATCAGCACAAAGTAGATTAAAATGTTGATACCCTTTCCTGGCAAAGATATTTTTACAATCTTTAGTCAAGTTGTTGGAGAAGGATTAACTTCCTACAGAACTTAAAATAGCTTCACTAAGTGTAACAGAGTTCCACATAACTTCGCTAGACTGTCCAGTTTTACTGACTACTTTGCTGAATTACTTTTTGCATCTGCTACTGCATGACTGTAACCTTTTTGTACTCTTCTAAATCTATTTGAAAAATCCATGTACTTCATTGAGCCAGCATATCACTCCAATCATTGAAATGACAACTACAAATATACTTTCACTCCAGACTGAATCTAGACTGTGTTTAACCCCTGTGTTGCTGGAATTCATAATATTTGGTTCCGACTAACAGAAGGTGAAGCTTTTCAGTATGTAAACATTTAATATTGTTGGAAAAAATCTTCTTGTTCTTACCGGGATTTACTTGAACTGCATATTGATTCTAGAGTTTCACTTTGCTATTAAACCATAGCCTCAGTATTGGGAACAGAGTCTTAAACTGTTCAAAAGAGCAACAGCTACAAAACAGCTACTAGGAAGAGGATGGAAAAAACTGAATTTACTTTCTTGGGGAAGGGGATGCAGAATTAATGACCTATGGTACTTTCCTAAAGATGTGTGATACATGGCTTTGAAGAGGGTTAAATACAAACCAAATCAAAAAAGCACACATCAAAAAAGATGTATGCTTCTGAACAGTGACCAAAGCCATGTGCAAACATTTCCCTCTTATTCTCACCCAATGAAGAAATAGCCTGAATTCTTGCAGTTTTGTTTGGGTTTTTTAATTAAATGTAAAATCATAGTGCATTTAATTTGGGAAGAGTTGGACTAACATATTGACTGGAAAGGTTGTTCCATCTCAATCTTTGGATTTTTTTTTAAGGCCCAACTGGCTAAAGGCCTGATCAGCTTGGTCTGACTGCAGAGTTGCCCCTGCCTGGAGCAGGAAATTGGACTAGAGACCTCCCGAGGTCCCTTCCCACCTGATTTATTCTATTATCCTGTGTTAACAATAAAATTAAAGACTGAGCACAGTTCATAAGCTGAGAACCAGGAACAGAGATAACTAGTAATGAAGTGATTAAAAAATAAATGCAAGCTTTACCTTTTGAGGAAAATGGTGTAAAATACAAATACTTGTTGAGGCAGAATAAAAAAAATGGTGAAAGATATACTTTTTATCTTATTTATACTTTTTATCAAATACCTTTGCAATATGGATGCCACACAAATAGCTAGCTTTACTTTGCATTTAAAGGGCAATCATGTGAAAAATTAACAGCCTCAAGTCATTTGTCATCAAGTACTAATATTCAGCATTTGCTCAGTAGCATTTGGCACGAGAGTCTCATTTGCACCAAATAGCCCACATCCATCCAGTCAAATACTCTACCTGTCAGAATCTTAGGTGTATGTAGACTGCTCAACGGAGGGACTTCTGCTCTGTACTACTAGATGATATCCAAAGATTGTCTGGGAGACTCCTCTTGGCACAACATAAACTTCAACTATTTAAAGGGATAAATGAGTTTTGGAGCCTGGGAAGATTTCCTTGTACTGTATAAACTAGTAAGGACAACAATTTGACTACAATTCTTACATGATGCATGAAGACAAGTAAGTCCTTTGGTAACTGTAGCAAGATTAGGCCGTTAGTATTTGAAAACACCTTCATGGAATTCTTCAAATGTAAGCATATTAGATGTCTAAATTGACTGCCTGGATTCTTTCTCATTAACTAGGGCTTTAGTATCAACAAATGGAGAGAATTCAGAGGTGTTTGACTGGCTGAACAACTTGTAACTTCAAAATGCACAATGAACTACTTGTATTCACAGACATGCAAAGGTAGACTCTTCCATGAAGAATATCCTTTAAAATGAATCTCAATAAAAATATTCTCAAAATTACTCACAGATGAAAACCCAGAAAAATATGAAATTCAGAACTGATCAAAAATAATTGTAGTTTTTCTAATTTTCAGTTAGAAGAAACAAAATTACAAAAATTCCAAGGTTAAAAGCTTACATGAGACAAGAATTTCAGTTAATGCTTACTCACTTGAATCATTTATGCAGGTATTATTTAACAGAATTGTACATGTGCAGTTACATAAATATATAACAGAACATATTTTGTGTGTCTCTGCTTAGGCATATAGTTTATAAGTTTGGAAGTGGCCTCAAAACTCAAATGAACAATCTACAAGTATGATTCTATTCCACATGGCAGACTTAGGAACCAATATATAATTGTATGTTAACAAACCTATGTGATTTGTATTGGGCTAAAGATATTTATCAGAATACCAGTAGATTTGGATCCTTATTTAAGGAGAAACCCTAAATCAAAAGCATTCCTTGCAACGTCAGCTTGAATTAATATCCTCGCTAATGTCCCTTCTATAATACAGCTTCATATGCTAAACTGAAGGTAGATCTCAGTCACTGTACCATCTATTTATAGATATACAATTTATAGTTTTTAAACTGGCATAGTGACTGATTTTTATACAGGAACCAACATGCCTAACAAACGTGTAATCTAGTGCACATGCAGATATAAAATCACTGAATGTCCAGGCCATAAGGAATACTTCATTGTTTAAATCCATTTGAATTTTAGCACCCATCATAAAATAGTTTCTGTTTTACATTATCAAATGTTTCTGTGTAGAAACCTATGAAATCATCAATAGGAAAAACTAAGAAAAAGTAAGTAAAAAAGATTTTTTACCTAGGCAGTATTATTTACCACATGACTCCTCCTGGAGCATTCAGAGCTTTTTTATCATAAAGAACAATTCTTGAGGAAATGCTACATCCAAGTCATCATATGCCATTACGACAGAGTGGATAGGATTTAGTTTTCATTTTTCTATTAACTTTTGACTATGAAAACAGAGTATCATTCAGTCATAACCTGAAGACAAAAGGATATATTCTTCCCTTATTTGTCACACTATAGCAGCATCTGGGCAAAATAATATCAATGCTCCTATAAGGCGGCCCACAGACACACTGGCAGAAAATCCATGAAATGCAAACAGGGAGGAACTGGAGAAGGTATTTACATAGGACTGAGTATATGTGTACTCAGGCCTCCTAACAGGAAGAATGACACTCTCGTCCTGGACAAGAAGGGGATCCTTTTTGCTAGTATCAGGGATAGAGCAGTGTGATACAGGTCTTTGATCTCCTTCACACTGCCACTTTCCCAGTAAATTAATCTGAGTGTTCTATCATGCAGCAAAATATCTTTGATAACATATATAATATTTTGAAGTGTGAACAACTAATGGATTTTAGTCTCTTTTTTGTTTTGTTATGCCTTCTGTCTGTGAAATCAGTAGAAGTATTCCAGATTTACACCACTCTAATAGTGGACAGAATCTAGTCACTTTACTTTTTACTTATTTTGAATAAAACCCTGAATAATCATGACACTCTATAAAGTAGGAAAATTATTATGTGAAATCTGGAGCAAATAACTTCCATTAAACAGGCGGAAAGAACGTCTAGTATTTCACTTTGAAAGTACACCAGTAAGAGTTAAGTGAGGTGGGAATGATAGCCCATAAACCAGATCACAACAGCTGCACTACATGTTCACTGTATTTCCACAGAAAGAAGGAAAATTAATTTTAATTGTATTTCAGTCATTGGCTTAGGTGACCTGGTAGGAATGCAGGGACTTTGGTATAATTTTGTTTCTTGGCTGTGGTCCACTTAGCCTTGACATTAAAATAAAGGAATGAAGCCATAACACTAGAAACACTCTGGAAGAGGCTTATGGTCTGTCCAGGGTACAAGAGGATTCTGTATGTCTGATTTTATCTGGAAATGTGATTGCCAGCATGTGTAAGTCTTGAAGTGTGAGAAAAGAAAGGTGTGATTAAACTGCAGGGAAAGCCTTGCTTTCTTACAGCTATGCAAAGTTGCAAGAGAGAGCCAAGTATTCTCCATGTAATAGTGAGTGCTTGTTGTTGTAAATAAATAAATAAATATATATTTATACATATACAGGCAGAAGGGAGGGTGTGTGAAACGATTAAGACATAATAACCCTATTTCAGGGAGCCAGAGTAAGCCATGATGTGTAAGGCAATTGTGAATGTTATTAAAATTTGCTCTGTAGATTAAGGTAAATATTTGAAGAATAAATTTTGTAACTTTGCCATGGACAGAACACCAATCCAGGACTCATTTTTATAGTGCAATAAATTTCTGTCAATATCATTTAAAAATGTTACGTCTAACTGATTTTTTGAATTCTAATATAAGACTAATACTTTCCTTGTAATGGTTTCATATTTTCCATATATTTCCCTACGTGAAAGTTAGTAAATAAACAATGCACACTATGTTACCAGCTCTCCAGATTTTTTTTTCTTCTTCTCATTGCAGAAAATTTTGGGGTTTGTCCCTCTCTGTCACTTTCAGCTTCAGCTATGACTCCAACTGAGTGTTTTTCATAATGAACTGCACTGAGAAAATATGGCAAATGCCAGTGACTCGGATGGTAATGCTGCATTTCTCATCAGCTATTTTCTTGATGACAAACTTTGCTTTCAGAAGCAAAGCTGTTTTTGGAGAATAGCTTGTCTCCATAGTTATGTGGGAAACAGAATAGACACTTCATAGTTTTAATTCTTTTTCAGCATCTGTTTTTTAAGACAGATTATGACCTGTGGTAACATCATCAAACCTAAGCAAATCCTCTGAAATGCCACAGGTATGATCATATGCCAGAATAAAAATTATCCGGTCAGTTTAAGGCAAATGAAGCAAAGCATTTCTGTCAATGTGAAGGTTCAAACTGAAGTGATCTCACATTAATATTTTTTTTCTGTTTTCTCTCTTTTCACTTGCCAAAACTTCAAAATGGTTTGGCCTGAAACCTGCAAATCAGTTTAATTTTGTTGGACAAAGGTAAGGGAGACAAAAAAGCTGTGCCGTGGGGCCAGCCTGGAGGAAAAGTGGACTGCGAGAGCCATGTGAGAGAGTGGTAAACTGTCTAGCAAGGTGTGTCCTGGGAATAACAGAACACAGCTCCTGTTTCCCCAGTTTTGAATGCTTTATGATAGGACCAGATGTAGCCTTTTGTCATACAATGAGGATCTCCTTTTGGGGAATATTCTCATAGAACCATTCACACATATGTTTCAAAGCTTCTTTATGCAACCAACACTGCGCAAGGGAATATTAGTACATTTGAGAGTCAAATAGAAAACAAAACCAAATAATGTTTGGGGTTTTTTTCTCTCTCCATCTCACCGGGCTTGGAGCCATTGCACTGCTGCCACTCTCCACTGGACCTCATTGGCCTCCTCTAAATATCATTTTATTCAGTGAGGCCTGAAAGTGACGTTTTATTTAACATCTTTAACATCTTTAAAAAAAAAAAAAAACTAAAAAAAAAAAGTATCTTTCACCAGTTTTGCGATTAGGTCCTTTTATTGATAAATTCCCTAAAAATTAGCTAAAGATAAGAAGTTCCTACCTCAAAAATCTTACAAATCAAGTAAATTACCCAATACTAGTGTTCATAACTTTTGAACAAGGTGGTCACTGTATTCCAGGTACTCTACATGTCTTGTTAGGGATTGAACATTTATTTCAATCAAGCAAATCTCTATTTTCCCCCACTAAGCAGTATTATGTGTCTGTGCTGAGTTTTAGATTAAAAGATCTAAAACTATGGGCTACATAAAACAATTAAACATTTGTTCTACGGTAACTCCACTTGAAAAAGAAGAGCTTCCCTGTGAAAGAAAAAAAGCAAATTTACAGTTGTTTTTGACATAGATTTAGTGATCTGATACAGATAAGATGTACTTCTTTTGCCCTATTCAAATGTTAAGCTATCTAATCCAAATATTATCTTCCAATATCTGAAATCATTCATTTACCCACGCTTCTAGAAAACCATGAATGTAAAACTCTTTCAGTTACTGAGGTAGTTTTCACTAACGTATTTTCATAAAATACTAATAGCTTTGTACTGTGACTGTTGTTTTCTCCCTATGATAATGAAACCTTTCAAAGTCTGCATAAAAACAGTACTTTTCAGTTTCATTTCCCATACATTATAATATCATATTTATATTAACAGTTTGTACTGTAAGTTTTGCAGTTGCATTTACATTTCCATTTCAATAGAATTTATAGATATTTTCAGTATACATATTTTCAATATTGTATGTTATTATTTAGGTATAATATATCTATAATGTCATCCTCTATGTTATGCTTAGCCTCATTCATCTCATAAGTCTTTCTCTGTTCTGTTTCATGTTGGTTATGTTATTATTGACTTTTCAAGAGACTGAGTATAAAAAGTTTTATATGTCTTATATGTTTCTCTTTGTAAAAATTAGCAAGGATTTAAATTCTTAAAGCAAACAGGAGTAGCTCTGCTCTAAGAAAGAGAAGCCAAGGAACAAGAACCACTTCACAAACATAAGGCAAACAAGCCATCCTTAAACTCCCTCCTATTGATCATACAGAGCAACCTCAAACTGATTTAAGGGACTCAGCCAAAATAGGAAGTTCTTGTGGTGAGACAGCAGATACGGTCAGGCTGGAAAACCTCTCAACTGCTTCCTGTGGTCACCTAAATTCCAGAGCCTTGCCGAACAGGAGGACAGTCTGAATAAAGAATTTCTTAGAATTTTCTCTGCCGTAGTCAAAGGCTCTGCAAACGGCATGTGACTCAGTCCTGGATGATTTCAGTTCCTTGAGCAAACTGAGATAAAGTACAAAAATGTTTCCCTGCTTACCCTGGAAAGATTCCCATGAATAAGAGGTACTGCAGTCAAGGAAAGTTTTCTGTATAACTTTGCTGACATTTTGGTCATACATAGCAGTTTCAATTGGCTTCAGTATAAAGAACAGAGAAGCTCTACTGACACCTGTTACTGCATATTCTTAATATGTCAACAGTTTGATAACTAAAATCACATTCACCCTGAGAAGTCTTCTGTGAAAAGTATGCAAGATGTAACTTGCAAGGTATCAGGCAGACCTCAAAGCATTGCATGTGCTCAAGATTCCAGTTCTCAGTATAAGCCACAGGTTAAAAAAAGAATGTTTTTCACCTGTCTTGCAGAATTAGACTCTGGATGAAGAAATATCTACTGCTCTACTGTCTAGATTTTACTGGAAATAAATGGTGTATTTTATAGGACCTGGGCCATGGCGTGTTCAGCTCTGTACCTTGGTTCAAAAGTATATTGCTTTAAACAAACAAGCAGCTAAGGTAAAGGTAACATTATAATATCCTTTATGCAGGAGAAGAACTAAACTGTGAACACACTTTCCTGTAGTCTCTCTGCAAAGCTGTAACGAAACTGGCCTGTGAGCCTCCCAGGACTGGGCTGTTAAGATCTGCTGTTTCAGTGTTGATCTACAGTCTGTGTTACTGGATCACAGGTACAGAGGCCTTTCCTTTGTAGATCTAGAACCACATCAATACATCTTCCCTTTTCTCTAGTTTCTTTCTGACCTACTGTTATCAATTCTATACCAACTGCATACAAATCTCTTTTAGCTACTGCTCTTACTTTATTTTCACTACATGTGTTCATTGTGTAAAATAACAAGTATTTAAGACCAGCATCTAGTTGACAGAATAAGGTGCAGGGTTATTTAAATGTTAGCCTTCTTGCTCTGATGATGAAGAGATGAACTAATCTTTTATGAAGCCAGGTACTTGCCTGAGTTCATATAAAGTCAGTGGAGCATATACCCAAATCCTTCAGAGGTGTTCTATTTCACTTAAAACAATTGCTTACACTAATCAGAGCAGCTCTACCAGTAAATAAAAGAGAATGCCAAGGTGCTGGCTTGCTGCCAAGAGCTAGACTCCTTCAGGCAGATACATATTGGAGAAATGTAGATGGAGATGTCTAGCACAGAGACAGAGGGTGAGATAGTCATTAAAACACTGGGAAATCAGAGTTTCAGTTATCAACCCTCTCTCTGAACCCACTTTTGTTTAGAAATGTATACATACTCAGTGAGTTCATCACCTGTGTTCCTAGGGTTCATTTCATGCTTATAAGAGATATGCTTTCACGTCCTTCACCTATATATTCAAAGAAAAAAAAAAGTACCAATTTTCAGTAAATGAAAATACAGATACTTTGAATTGCCTCTTGCAGAATGTTCATTCTTGGCCACCGTGAAATCTATGATTTCTTAAGCTGAAGTTTCCTTCTATGGTTTCAGACATGTCACTTCACCAATTCCTACACATAGGACAAGGTGCCTTACCATTTGATATGATGAATAGTCCAGGTACCTAAGTCTCTGCTGGACAGGATTATTAATTCGTAGTTTCTTAGTTCTGTCTTTTCAGTTCTGTTCCAGAAACTTGTAGGCATTGTTATGTTTAATATCACAATTAGTAATTTTTTGTCTCTGTCCTTAAATACATATGTGGCTATTTAAATATGAGCTGTTTCATTTTTTCCTTTGTTTCTTTGTGACAGTTTCCAAATCTTTGAACATTTAAGGAAATGTAAATGCTTACTCATGAACTAACTTCCAATTCCTATGAGTCTTCTTGTAAATATGGTAGTTAGGGTTTGGTTTTCTTTTTCCTTTTTTTTTTCGTTTTCTTAAAAAATGTGAAATGTATTCAATCAGATTGTTCATAAGGGAAAAGATGTCTGATCTTTGACAATAATGATTGATTCCTTTCCATATTCTTGTTACAATTCTTTGTTACTGGATATAGTACTTGAAGAGTGTTTTATGAGTATAGTTTTTGGCCCAAATCCTGGGTCTATGACCCTTGCAATACAGAAAGAGTGGAATAAAAGAATTTGTAATGTAACGTTCAAAGATATGTTCCAAAGAAGTCAGTTCAGCTGCTATAGTGGAAATTGTGTTCAGAAATAAGGTTCAGCCAGATCAGAGATAGTTTGATTTGGCTGATTTCAATTTGAAATGGAATCTCTCAGGCTACAGTTTTTTTCAGATTTTTTATTTCAAGAGCTACTGATCTTTCTGGAAGCAGCAAGAATCCAGAAAAGATGAGCAGAAGAGCTCCAGAGAAGGAACTTGCTGCAATTGCTATCACTTAGCAGGTGCAGTGACTTTCTCATTAAGGAATAAAAAAATTACTAGATCTCTAGTTTGTTTTATGACAGCATCCTCTGAAAGTTTATAGGAGGCAATTTGTCCTGAGGGAAATGAGTGGCCATGCTTACTCAGTCTCTTATTCCTGCAACAATTTTTGACAGGGTGTGGTTTGCTGGAAGGCTGAATCGATGCTGATGAAGCAAATGAAGTGAGTGGAAACTATATACTCCAGCTACAAAATGAGAATCAATTACAGAATGATTTGCCCTCTTCTCAGTGCATCTACTGCACAAGTGATTCATCCTGAACTACAAGCCTAGCCCAGTCATTCAGAGGGAATACCAAGATCTCACTTCCAAATTATTACTCAGAATTGAGTAGGAGGAAATCACTGTTTAGGACCGTGATGGATAATAGAACTCCATCTCAGAATGCCTTGACGGGATGGAAACAGTTTCTCTTGGACCTAATTTGAGTCTAAAATGTTTAATGAGTTGAGTCATGTCATGAAGTGAATAAGGATGAAAAGCAGATCAGTTGGGTGGGGTCCAAAATGTAGCATGCCCAAATCTGGGCTTCCCCATTGTCACACAGACTGTGATGGAGTTTCCCCTCAGCAAAGCCATTTTTTTGTTTAAAGTAACTTTAAAAAAAAAAAAAAGCTTTCAACAAGAGTAATCAGTGGGGATCAGCTGTGGTCTATTTTTGTGCTTTTTCAGGAAACAACTTTTTTGTTTGTTTGGGATTCTTGGTTTGGTTTTTCTGTTTTCCTTCTTTTTCAGCAACAAACAAACCCAGTTGCACAGAACAATGGCAAAGGTTGACAGATAGCCTTGATCTGATACCAATACTATATCTGTGCCTCAGTAGGAACAGAAAGAATCCAAAATTTGTCTTTCTAGAAAAGGTATATGGTAAAATCTAATGCTAAGTGTTTATCTGGAATTAGGTTGCACATAAAAGTGATTACTCCACTGAAATATTTTACTACTTCTGTGTTCTGGGAAATCTGGCAAATACCTCCTATACATTTCCCTCCTTATGGTAATTATTATTATGTTTCCAGCACTAAAATGATTTGTGTGGGTATTTGTGAGTACTTGGAGCATAATGCTAAATATCAAAATTCTTGGATTCTGTTTTCTTGTATTACCAAATTATCATAGGCTTTGGTGAACCAGGCAACTTTGCTTTCTGACTCTCACTTTCCTCATATATGAAACAGGGTCATGAATGAAGTATTCTGATGACTGGCAAATATTCATACCACTGTGATCAGAGCATAAAAGTGCAGAGGTACTGAATAACATAACATAGTCAAATAAGATTGAAGCTGAGTTGTACAGCTTGATTTCTCTTGTCCATTTATGCAGGATGTCTTACTTGGCTGCATGGGCTGCATACATTGCTGGAATCAGAAGGCTGATTAGATAAATTATAGAGAAAGTCTTAAAAAGAAACCCAAACAAACACATACAAGTTGCTTCTAGTGGTGGTGAATTGTCTGTAATCTGCTAGGGAAACCACATGGATCAAGGTCCAGGTTCCTCAAGGGACATGTAGGTCCAATTTTGGAGTCCATGCTCTAAAAGTGTTTCTTCCTGCCTCAGGGTTCATTATCTCTATAATATTTGTATCTTCTCTAGTAAATGTACTTGCTTTGGTGAACACCTACAATAGCTGCTATCTTGGGAGGTATGAGCAGCACAACTCCTATAACTATTCCCATAAAAAATCAGACTAATTCTCAAGCTAATAATTTCTTTACCTAAAGCCCTGGAAGCTCCATCTGATAGACTTCACCTCAGGAAACAGCTTCTCTTAGTCTGGCTTTAGCCTGAACATGGCAACTCAAGTGCTTTCATAGCACTGAGCAGCAGAGTTGAATGTGGGAGTTTTCTTCTTCTAATTTTCCATCAAGAAAAAAACTTTCATTTCCTGATTTTCCCTAAGAGGTTGGAAAGATGGACCTGTAGTTGAAACTCCAGACTTGGAAAAGATTCATGGTTGCACAATCATGTTCCTAAGCACAGATGACCATCCACTTCTCTATCCTCCATATTCCTCCATTCCCAAACTTCTCACAAATAGTCACATCAATCATAACTCCTTAGCAGCAAATGGCATGGAAAAATAGAGAGATGCAGAAAAACAGAAAAATTTTCAGCCTGCTTGGAGATAGAGTCGTACACGCAGAGAAGCCTTTTTGTCTTCTCCCTATAGAAGCCTGTTTATCATTTCACCATTCCTTTTTATGATACCACACTAAATATCTTTCCTAAATGGACCATTTTTCTTCTTTTCTTCCCAGTAGATATGTTTTACTACTTAAATATACCATTTGGGGATCTATAAGAATTTACATGGAATCATCATCAGTACAAAAAAGGCTTTCATAGTATATCCTGAAGCCCTTATATTCAAGCAGCAGGACTAAAAGGGCTTTTATTTAAAACTCTTCTAGACGTTTCCTCTCTTGCAATCTGCAAAGGCCCTAATTGTAAATGCTTCAACGTGTAACGATATTTTTCATTTAGTGAGAAAAAGATTCTGTTATGTGTTCATTTCAAGAGAAATATTGTAGCAAAAATTAAAATATCAGCTTTTTGTAACTTAGATAACTACTTACAGACACAGACTTTTCCTAAGATCTGATATTTTTTGCAACCACTTTAATAATAATTCTACCAAAATTAAGCAAGCAAATGTCAATCCTATACAAGAAATTTGTTTGAGAAGGAGATTTATTAAATAGCTCATATAAGTCTAAACCATGAAGAATTGAAATCTAAGTCATTCCTGGACCGTAAAGAAGAAGAAGAAGAAATGAGTAACCAGTCTCCTTTGCAGGTGGGGGAAGGGGAAGAGGGGAAGACAGAGAAGGATTATGCCACAAGCTCTCTGAGTATTCGCCTGAGCTCGCACTGTAAATATCTTTTCTAAAAACATTAATTAATGAACTAAAGTAGAGTAGGATTGGGACAATGTGCTTGTGCTATGGGATTTCCTTATTTATATTATTTTACTGAAATTTGCAAGAAATGGGTCTCATTTTTTTGTTTGCTTTTGTTTTTGTTATAGTAAATGTTCAGCATTTTGTGTCATGATGGGAATTTTAATGAATGCAAAACAAAAGCATTAGTGAGGGGTAATGCCCAGTGTATGAATCAGGTAGGTACATGTATTCATTAGCACTGATTACTAACACTCTTTCATGCTATTGTACATCGTAATGTGGGTCAATCAGATGCACCACAAAAAGGCTTATAAAAGAGTTACTGACACTTTTCATGTTCATTTCCAACTTTGGATTGATCCAAAGTTTGTTCACAAAAATGCTGGTGTAATCTTAGACCAGAACACCAGAGCTTCCACTCTGTTTTTCACAAGTACAGCCCTCTTGAGAGGTTTAGAAATGTAAGTGCCCAGAAGAAATAGGTCCTGAAAAGAGTCTGCTCTGAACAGCAACCTTTACACATGTCACAAGTGAAGGAATGTTTGTGCCTACCCATGGGGAATTAACTACTTCCCCTGGCAGCCTGGCCACTTCAAAGATAAAGTAGCAGTCTTTTCTTTCTGGGTTTTGGTTTTTTTTTACCATCTCCTTCAGGTTGCTAAGATCAACAACAGGTACACAATGTTGATGAATGCAACTTATTTCATAACAGATTCTGTAAATCAGAGAAAATCGAACAGAGTGATTGAAAAAGTAACGTTTCATATATGACATATAATGTTGCTGGAGTTTCAGTAGTAATCAAAGCCAGCACAAACAGCACAATCTCAAAGATGGAGACATTTGTCAGGACATAAGAATCCAGAATCATACTTGATGCAACCATTTTGCTTTCAGTCAGATCGTGCATAAGGTGAATTTGACACAGCTTCCTTTTCACTGTTGCATGGATAAAACAGAGCTGACATTCTCCCTTTTTTTTTCCCACTTCTAAATTGCTTCTTCAATGAAAAATTGGCAATATGTTTTCATTTAAAAAGTAGACTTTTTTATATATGAATAAGGAAGTACTCTACTGAGTCAAAAAAATATTTCTAAGTGTAATAGAGTAATGGATAAAATTTCTTGCAGCTAACTGGTTCCTCAATGGTGTTCACCGACATTGATCAGTGTAAGGCCAACAATGGCTTTTGATACTGAATTCTAAGATGAAGATTTAAATGGAAACAAACTCTCAATATCACTAGTTTTATTTTCTTACCTCCTCTTCTAATTTTAACATTGAATTTATCATGTTCATTAGACCTGTTTATCACAGAAATGTGCTGCTAAATAGTATAACAATTTGGGTAGGAAAATAGGGAATAAAAGCATGTTTTAGGCACACATAGAGTAACTTTCTTACTGCCAGGACTTATGTTGAATGTGTTTTCCTGTTTCTCCCAGGGAGCAACCATAATATCTGAGATCATGTCCTAGAGAACCAAACTCTCTTTAGCATCCTACTTCTGACAGTAGCCAATGTCAGATGAAACAAGATGGTAATGATTGTGGCTTCCACAGATTTATCAGTTATACAGTGTGGTATATGTGTAGATACAACTTCTTTTGGTCTTCAGCTGTATGTTGTTCTATATCTTGATGCACAAATAAGGTATTCCTGCATTAAATAGATTTCTTCCAGCTTCAGTCACAATGATCTCCATTTGCGACTTATAGTCCTTCATCTGCTTTTTTAAAGTTGTTCTGCAGGTTCTACTCACTTCTTACTCACCTTTTGCTCAGGCAAGTTCCAAATTACTTCATGTTGGATTGTACTCTACTAACCCAAGTGATAAATTAAAAAGGACCTTCATGATATAATATTTGTCTGTTAATACCATTAAATATATTATTAATTTCTATTAGTGTACTATTAAAATACGTAGTGATTAGTGGGTTTTCCAGTCTTTTTCAGTCTGTCTCCTTTGTCTTGGCTTGCTGAAGCAGAGATTGAAACTATGAGCTCTGTAAATTCACAATGTTTCCCTTCCTTATTGTTGAATAATTTCATATATTGGAATATTTTGAAGAGATAAATCTTCTCTTTTTTTTTTTTTTTTTCCCCAAATGTTCAAGTTAAAAGTTGCATGCAGAAGAACTCCTTAAAAGCTTGTAAACATTTCAATAACTAAATCTCAAAGATTCTGCTCCCAGGTTCTTGGACATGATTATATTTCCAGGATTGCCTCCAATAGTTGTAGGGGAGCTAGACATCTGAAAAACAATCCAAACACAACTAATAAGAATGAAATGGAGAAGAAAGAGATGTACATTTGATGTTTTAGTAGCTGATTGATGAGAAATAGGTGTCATTGTTTATTTCAAAAGTATACAAAGTGGGTAACAAAATCACAGAATAGTAGGAGTTGGAAGGGACCTCTAGAGATCGTCTAGTCCAATCCCTCTGCTAAAGCAAGTCCACCTAGATGAAGTTGCACAGGAATGCATCTAGGTGGGTTTTGAAAACCTCCGGAGAAGGAGATTCCACACCATCCCTGGGCAGCCTGCGCCAGGACTCCCTCACCCTTACAGTAAATGGGTTTTTCCTTGAGTTTAAGTGGAACTTTGTGTGTTCCAGCTTTTATCCAATACCTCTAGTCCTGTCACTGGACACTACAGAAAAAAGTGTTGCCCCATCCCTTTGACATACATCTTTCTAATACTTGTAAATATTAACAAGGTCTCCCCTCAGTCTTCTCCAAGCTGAAGACTGGGATATTTAACTGGGAAGTTGGGATATTTAACTCAGTTCCACAAATATACAACATCTAGAATTGTCCATGTGGGACAAGGTAGAAGTCATATCAGAGCCTTATCATGTAGCATGGAGTTATCTTCAGCTTTCCATAGCTGAATATACTTGGATCAGATACTCCATCAGAAGAAGGTTTGGGAAGTATACAATGAGCCCAAACTGTCTAAGTTGCTGAGTATTTTAAGGAATTAGGAATTGCTGCAGTTAATTAAACTTCTGGAGTGGGTTTAGTTTTGTGTAAAAAAATGAGACTTTTGCTTAAGATAGATCTCTCATCTTTGGGGAGCCAATTACTCTACCTGCACATCAGTCAAAAAAACAGACATCTTAGGCAAATACATAGGTAAAGACTATAGAGAAGCTGACTTATATACCTATCTCTGGGGGCCTAAGCTTCTGTTTCTTCCTGATTATTTTCAATCTTTTTTCCTCTTTAAGATTATCTGATAACTACATTAATTGTCTAGATCAATGCACATCATTTCCCATTCCTGTATTTTAAACATTTTTTTTTATTCCTACTCTTTTTTTATGCACTGACTTATCCTAGTTCCTGTGTTTCCTAATCAATATATGGCAGAAACCTTCTTGTCTGTAATAGCAGGCAAATTAACCCAGGGATGCAAATGTTCCTGCCTTTTTTTTCAGTAAATTATTCAAAAGATTTGACAGATATTCCCACAGAGTCGGGCTTATCAAATAAATGAGAATTTTGCCAATGAGCCCAGGATTATTTGAATTGCATATTTGATAATTTGTAAACAGAAATTATATAAAGACAAGGATAACAACAGATTCTTTGATACAGGTTAGTCCAGGCAAAATGAAAATTAACTGAATTGTACCCTTTCTTCCAGGACATCAGAATGATTTCTAGATATCATCAGAAGGCAAATTTCAATGAAATTGAGAGAAACATTTTTGCTTTTAAATGTTTGTCCAAAAGGAGATGCGATTCATATCTTTAAAAATTCACCTCACTAGAGTATTCTTTGGAAGTCTGATTCATAGATCAATGAAAGCAATACAAAGATTCCTTTTCATTTTAATGGACATTAGAAAGGAGCCCCATGTGAATTGTGGAAGACATCGTAACAGTAGATATAGAGATAAAGACAAATATTCAAATGAATTCCCCATATTTGGAAGAAGATAATACTGTGTTGAAGGTATTGAAAATGAATGCTGTGGCATTAGTCTTCATGGCTCAAATCACTTTCTTGTATTAGAGTTTCTTGACTTGAAAGTTGGGTCCAGACAGTTATTTGTCTGGTAGCCAGCTCTGTCCATGTTCCTCTGTTCCCTACACCATTTGTGATTGAGTCAATGCATGGTTCTATACACTTGATAAATGCATTAACCCTTGATGACATCATTCTGCAGGTCATTGGAAAGAAATCTTCTGGCTTCTGTGAAGATTTTCAACAACATGTAAAGAGAAAGCATAATGAAAAGATTTCTTTCTTTTTCCATGTCTAGACACTTCTTGCCCAAAACAAGACCCCATTGGTCTTCTCCACTAACATCAGTGGGGAAGGGAAGGATGGAACATACCTAAGAAGGGCAAGACACAGAGACGGGAAGCAACATGCCTTTCTCAGTCCGACTGACTGAGGTTGCCATTTACAAAAGACCATATTGACCTAGACTGGATTTGAAGAAGAGTATAGATGGTGAAATTTCCCATCCTAAGCTCTAAATCACACTTAAACTGATGCCCATGAAGTTCTTCTGTGCATTACTTCTGCAACAAAAAACATCTCATAACAGCCTGACTGACTATGAAAGAGGCAGAGGTCTGAGAGTTCAAAAAGAAGGCTCATAGGTAGCCTATGAGGCCTCTTTGAGTCAGAAGACATCTGTACACAGTTTGAGGGATGGTAGATCTGGGTACTGTCAAATTAATTAATAAGGAAGCATCCTAATAAATAACATAAATGCAGAAGGCCTGGAAAAAATGCCACTTATCCTTCACTTTACAGTGGCTATGTTTTCTCAGAAGGAAGAGTTGGGAATTGTTGCTTCATTTATAACATTAGAGGTAAAACATAATTTGTCATTGAAATTGCTTGTTCTCCTGCATTTGATTGTTTATAATGTCAAGAAACACAGAATTAATCCCCAGACTTTGTGCCTTCCTTCCATCATTTTTTTAACTGTGGTTGACTTTGATTTGCAGAGTCCTTGAAGCACTGCTCATCTCTCTGTGAGTATCCGGATAGATCTTAATATTTTATAGCTGTTACCACAAATAACTTTCTCCTTTGTTTGAGATGAAGCTTGTCAGCAAAATGTGGTCTAAGAGGAAAGCAGTATACCTGGGTCACTTCTTTTCTATGGCAGTATTCCAAGTCACGGCTGCCTATGGCTTTTCAGTTTCTCAGATACTTGTTAGTCATTAACTGTTCATACAAAAAGAGCATATGTTCCAATTATGGAGATGAGACAAATACAGAAAGTGTAAAACAAAACATGCATCTGTTAGATACATCTTTTAAAATCATTAGTGTGCCTACTAGACTCAAATTCCTTGACTAAATAACAAAGCAATTTTTATTACAAGAAATAATTTCCTTGTAAAACATTCAGGTCTTTCCTCTAGGTTTGGGGGGAAGGTGATGTGTTTGGTTTGGTTTGGTGGATTGTTTTTAGGGTTTTTTTCCAGAAGAGGAAATATCAAGATTAGACCACTTACTGGTCTATTGTAATGTTACAGCCTGCAATCATTATAATTAGAGCCTGTTTCAGAGAAAACAACAAAACAAAACAAAATACAAAAACAAACAAAAAATTTTTTTTCACCAGTTAAAAATAAAATTACATAAACTAGAAAACAAGAGGTTCTCCTTCAAGTGGATACAGATGACTACAACCGCATACCATATAAACACTTCTTAACCATCCTGTACTAACCAAATTTCTGTTTATTTCAACTTTCACAAGTGAACCCTGTCAGGGACTGTAAAAGGCATTGTCAAAATTGCCATGGTAAGTTTTATATATGTGTGAAATACAGGTCAAACTGATAAAAAGCAGCAATACTTTTTAAAAGTATTGATAATCAGAGAGATGAAGTAAAACAAGTTGTATGTGTGCAAGATAGCCATGTCCAGCTTAATCTTATTGTGATTACCACTGCTACAATTCTGGAAAGCATCTTTCTGCAGGACAGCACTTAAGGAGATGCTTAATTTAAAGTCTGTGTTTCTCCTTGTGAAATCAATGAATGTAGTAAATATGTGCTTGAAGTCAGTCATAACATGAAGCATTACTCGCAAAGTGACAGATTTCAATACAAACTCAACTATTTTCCTGAATCAAGCCCACACCAAGGTTTAACAGAATGCCTTTGTACCTAAGCAAGATTCACAGGAAGAAATAATATTTTTTATTAGATTAAGTGTTCAAGTTTGACAGAACCTTCAGCTACATGGAAATGAAAAGTCACCCAAAAGACAAACTGCTCTTCAACCAGTGTAGTAAACAAACATACTTTGCTATAAGGATAAAAATAACAATGGGATCCAGCCCTGCTCTTCTTCTGCAACAAACTTGCTTCCTAATGTGCTACCTACTGGGACAACATCCCACAGAGGCAAGCCTGTTATTCTTCTGCACACATTCCCAATTGAGTGCTATTCAGGTGCTCCTCAGATGACCCAGAAAGAAAGAATTATATTTTATTTTGTTATACTTCATTAAACTTGATTTCTGAGTCAATCAGAGGTAATGTGTGTGGTCTTCATATCTGATGCTCCTAAGTCTCATCAATTAATATATACACTGAACTTTTCTATTAAAATATTTTACACAATGAACAAAAGATGCCATTTGCAAAAAGCATAAAAACCTGTTTCTGCTGTATGCTATTCCATCCTCTCTTATCTAGCCACTTTATCCACATGGATTTCTTCCAGAAGATAAATTTTTCAGTCAGGATTCCTGTATGAGCTGCAGTCCTTGTACTGTGAAGAATATGTCAAAATTTCAGACAAATTTGGTTACCTTGATTTCATTAAACAGTACAAAAGCTTAAAAAGCAGGAAACTTTAGATGTCTTCTCATTCAAGCTATGAAAATATTTTGTGATATTTTTCTACTCGATGCAAGTGAACAAGGCTACTCTGTGTATTATTCTAAAAATACAGAAAATCCCAGTTATTAGATCAGTTTAACTATGGCACTAAAAAGAGGTTTGACCAGACATAAATGTTGGCTTAAAGAAATTGCTGATGCATCTTGTTATTTTATTTATTCATTACACTGATACCTGATGCTGCACAAAGGATTATCTGTTAAAACATCTATGAATAATTGTCATAGTGAATCTTCAATGAAAAAAGCTTAATGAAGCTTAAATTTAAGGCTCATTACTGTTTACTTCCTTCTTTTTCTTTCTTCTCTTCCCTTCTTCCTCTCAACCAGCCTTTTTGTTCTGCTTCCAAATTCCTTTCCATTGTTGCCAATTGAGAGGTAGTTGTCATAGTTGGATAAAAATAGTATTTGCCATTCCATTGGAAATTCACATATTTTTATCGTGTAAACTCTTCACTTCATGTATTCAAAATAAACAAATTTCTACAAAATCTGAAAGACTAAGTTTGAAAATACTTATAAAAACCTTATACATATCATATATATCTAAATTTAAATATTTCATTGCAACCAAGTCTGATATAAACCGCATTCTTCTACATTTCTACAGCACTGCATATGGATTGTTGTTATACTAGGTTGTGTCATTTGGACCGTATGTGTTGGCCAGGTAGATGATGATTAACACAACACACCAGCAAGCCCACAGTCCTAATCATGCACATTGCTCTTCAGGATCTCCGAAAAGTCTCGTGGGGCAACAAGATCTTCAGAAATCTATGTTTCTCAGTGTGTAGTCCTTGAAGGCTTGAGTTGGTTCCACACTAGTCTCAAAACAGACATGAAAAGCGTGACAGCCAAACTCTGAAATTATCAGCTTAATACAAAGACAAGGTATGTGCTAAAGCCTGTCTTGCCTGTTGTCCTAACTGTGAGAGAGTGGGAGTAAATTCAACAGTGTTTCTGTGAAGAAAACATCTACAGGGTATCAAACAATGGCAGAAATGATGAGGAAATCTATTCAACCTGTTCTTGAATGAGTTACAAATGTAAAAATACTTTCTTTTAACATTCTGGAGGAAAATTGAATGTAGGTATGAATGATGATGAATCATGTCATGAGGCATGACATCTCCAGGATCCAGAAGGATTTTAAAGCCTTGGGGGAGCAGGTAAAAGGTAGAGGGGCTCAGGTTATTTTCTCCTCTATCCTGTTCACTAAAGAGAGAATCTGCAATGGAAAAATCAGCCAAGTGAACTCCTGGCTGAGAGGCTGGTGATGGCTGGCGGGTTTTCTGTTCTTTGACAATGGATCCTTCCTTGGGGACTACAGCTTGATAGGATGGGATGGGATTCATCTCTCCCATAAAGGCACTGGATTATTTGGGAGTAGGCTAGCAAACTTAATAAAGAGGTCTTTAAACTAAGGGACTTGGAGGGTGGGCGCGGTAGGTGGGGGGAGAAGCAAAATAGAACAAGCTATCCCTTCTAGCTGGGAAACAGGGCAGAACAGGGAATGCAATGATAAGTGACCTTCATCTGCACACTGGGCTGACATGCGGAAGGCTGATCACCCTGAAGAAGAGTCAAACCAGGGAGGATCCTCCTGCATCCATCCAGGGAAATCTGTGCATTTGGGTAAGCTCTTGCACTACCTCTACACCAATGCACATAGCCTGGGGAATAAGCAGGAGGAACTGGAGATGTGGGTGCAGATGTGGGGCTACGACCTCATTGCAGTCACAGAGATATGGTGGGACTGGAGCACAGCCATGGAGGGCTACATGTTGTTCAGGAAAGACAGACTGACAAGGCGTGGAGGTGGAGTTGCTTTCTATGTGAGGGAGCAATTAATGTGTACTGAACTGTGCCTGGGTTGGGATGAGGAGCGGGTAGAGTACTTATGGGTAAGCAGGGCAAGGCAGGTGATATTGTTGTGGGAGTTTGCTACAGGCCACCTGATCAGGAGGAGGATGTGGATGAGGCCTTCTACGAACAGCTGAGAGCTGCCTCACAATCACAATCCCTGGTCCTCATGAGAGACTTCAACCACTCTGATATTTGCTGGGATAGCCACATAGCCAAGCACACACAGTCCAGGAGGTTCCTACAGATTGTGGATGACAACTTCCTGTCACAGATGATTGAGGAACCAACAAGGAGGGTTGTGCTGCTGGACTTTCTGCTGACAAATAAGAAGAGCCGGGTTAGGGATCTGAAGGTTGGAGGCAACCTCGGCTGCAGCAACTATGAGATGGTAGAGTTCAAGATCCTGTGTGGAAGAGACAGAACACAAAGCAGGAGCATGACCCTGGATTTCAGGAGAGTCAACTTTGGCCTCTTCGAAGATCTACTTGGATGGATATCATGGGATACGATTCTAGATGGTAGAAGTGCCAATGAGAGCTGGTCAATCTTCAAGTACCACTTCCTCCAAGCCCAGGATCAGTGTGTCCCAATGTGCAAGAGAGGAGGAAAAGGAGGTAGGAGGCCTCCATGGATGAGCAAGGATCTGCTGGGACAACTCAGGCAGAAAGCAGCCATCTATAAGAGGTGGAAACAGAGGCTGGCTTCTTGGGAAGAGTATAGGAACATTGCCAGGACATGCAGGGTGCAACTAGGAAGGCAAGAGCCCTTCTAGACTTAAATTTAGCCAGGGAAGCTAAGGACAATAATAAGATATTTTTCAAGTACATCAGCAGCAGAAGGATGATGAGGGGGAATGTGGGCCCGCTGCTAAACACTGAGGGTGTCCTCATGACCGAGGATGCAGAGAAGGCCAAAGTACTGAATGCCTTCTTTGCTTCAGTCTTTATGGCTATGACCGGCCATCAGGAAGCCCAGTGCTGCAAGGATAAAACAATGGACAGGACAGCAGAGGAGTTGCCCTACGTGGAAGAGGAAGAGGTTAAAGACTTAAGGCTGATAAGTCAATGGGTCCTGGTGTGATGCATCCTAGAGTGCTGAGGGAGCTGGCTGATGTGATTGCTAAGCCTCTCTCCATCATTTTTGAACAATCATGGAGGACAGGCAAGGCACCTGAAGACTGAAAAAAGGCCAATGTCACTCCAGTCTTCAAAAAGGATGAGAAGGACGACCCAGGAAACTACAAGTTGGTCAGCCTCACCTCCATCCCTGGAAGGGTCATGGAACAATTCATCGTGAATTTTATCATTATGAAGGAAAAGATGGTTATCAGGGGGAGTAAATATGGCTTCACCAAGGGGAAATCCTGTTTGTCCAACCTGATAGCCTTGTATGAGTGCAAAATCTGCTGGATAGATGAAGGGAGAGCAGTAGACGTCATCTACCTTGACTTCAGCAAGGCTTTTGACACTGTCTCCCATAACATCCTCATCAGAAAGCTCTGGCAGTGTGGCTTGGATGAGTGAACAGTGAGGTGGATCGAGAGCTGGCTGAATGACAAAGCCCAGAGGGTGGTGATCAATGGCACAGAATTGAGTTGGAGGCCTGTGGCCAGTCAAGTTCCACAGGGATGGGTTCTGGGCCAGTCTTGTTCAACATCTTCAATAACGACCTGGATATGAGGAGACAGAGTGTACCCTCAGCAAGTTGGCTGATGACACCAAACTGGGAGGACTGGCTGATTTCCCAGAAGGCTGTGCTGCCATTCAGCGGGATCTCGACCAGCTTGTGAGTTGGACAGAGAGGAACCTCATGAGGTTCAACAAGGATAAGTGCAGAGTCCTTCATCTGGGAAGGAACAACCCCATGCACCAGTACAGGCTGGGGGTCGAACAGCTGAAGAGTAGCTCTGCAGAGAGAGACCTGGGAGTCCTGATTGATAATAAGCTAAACATGAACTAGTAATGTGCCCTCATGGTCAAGAAGGCCAATGGTTTCCGGGGATGCATCAAGAACAGTGTGGCCAGCAGGTTGAGGAAGGTTCTTCTCTCCCACTCCTCTGCCCTGGTGAGGCCTCATCTGGAGTCTTGTGTCCAGTTCTGGGCTCCTCAGCTCAAGAGGGACAGGGAAGTGCTGGAGAGAGTCCAGTGCAAGGCTATTCAGATGATCAGGGGACTGGAACATCTTTCATATGAGGAAAAGCTGCAGGAACTGAGGCTGTTTAGTCCAGAGGAGACTGATGGGAGATCTTATTAGCATTTATAAATATCTTGTCGTGGTTTGTCCCAGCTAGCACAGCAGCACCACGACAGTCTCTCGCTCGGTGCCCCCATTCACCCCCATCCTTGTTAGGATGGCAGAGGCCCCAGCGAAATTGGAGTAAAAAAGATAAGCAAGGTTGTTGTGGATTGAGACAAGGGCAGGGAGGGCTCACTGCCAATTATAGTTCTGGGCAAAACAGACTCTAGTTTTCTACTTAGAGAGGAAAGTAGGAAAGTTTATTCTACAAGAAACAGAACAGAATAAAAGAAAAAAAAAAGTGTAGGATGATGAGAAAATTACAACCAGCACTTTAAGATCTCCCTCCCCCATCCCTCCTTTCTTCCCGGGCCCAGCTCACTGCTCCCAATATCTCTACCTCCTCCCCCCTCAACGGCTCAGGGGGGCAGGGAGTGGGGGATGTGGTCAGTCTCTCACAGATGGGCTCTGCCTCTTCTGTCTTCTCAGATGAGGATGACTCCTGACATTCTTCCCCTGCTCCAACACGGGGTTCCTCCCCCGGAACACAGTCCTTAACAAACTTCTCTGGTGTGGGTTGTTCCCAGCAGCTGCAGCTTCTGCCCATACAGGGTCCCTCACACGGGACACAGTCCTTGGTGAATATCCCTGGCGTGGATTCTTCACCGCGGTTGCAGTTTCTGCATTTGCAGGGTCCCTCTCTCGGGACAAGGCCTGCTCCGGCCATAGTGATAAAGGCCTTCTACGACTTAAAAGCTGTAGATCGGAGAAAAGTTGAACTTTGAAAAGAAGAAATATTCATCTTTTATTCTAACACAAAATTACTTGGATATAAACAAACTTGAGGAGTTTTGTTTGCAATTAAACAAATCATTTAGCTTTCCTAAAACTTGTCATTTTAGAAACTTCACAGAATTTGGTCTCATACTAAATATGATACTAGTTCAAAGACTTTTGCTTAAAACAAGCAAAACAATAAACCTCAGGAAAAACGAAAGATTTAATTGTGAATCTGTCCAAAGTGCAAGCATATTTCCCACAATGTAATTACTTAATCATGACATTTTGATTTTATTAAAAACAACAATTTTAATATGGTCCTTACAGTAAGCCACAGCAGAAGGATATTGAATCTTTGAAAAATCTTTCAAAATTATGTAAACATCACTTTATTTGCAATGTACAGTCCAATCTTTCCTATTAATGAAAGATTCCTTTACCAAATTCCCATAGTAAAGTAGTTTATAGTATTTTCTAAGTGAACTGAGCAACATCAGCCTTCAATGCAACAGTGTTACTTTGAACCCTTAGGAGCTTTTTTTTCATATTCCACCTGGGAGCTGATTTAAGAACTGCTCTTTTAACAGCTATGTCTTTCTTAATATTTTAACAAGTTTATAGACCTCCTGGGGTGTTCTGTGATATTGAAGTCACTTCAGGAAAGCATTCCTTTTCAGTTTTAGAGTTATGCAGGAAGCTTTGTGAAATCTTACTGGACTGAAGGGAGGCGAGCTAGAAGATACCACACCCTATTGTTCATGCCATTACAGACTTATCTCCATTAACTTTTATTTTTCCTTTCAACCTTCTTTTCCAAATGTGTACATTTCCTCACTCATCCCAGTTTTAAAACTTTTTCTTGAGTCTTTTTTTCTTTTTTCTTTTTTTTTTTTTTTTTTTGCAAATCAGGTCTTGGCAAAATTCTCATTGATGTCAGTGGAACTAGACTGGAGTGCTTCTATTTGTGCTTAGAGCTAACGTGACAAATATTCAATCTAAAGTTGCAAACATGTGACTGTTGTCGTTCTTTTACCCCTTTCTGTCTCCAGACTGTGAAAGAAACGTGTTTTATAGGAGAGTAATGTCAGAATGGTATTTAAAGGATGATGAAAGAAAAAAGAAACATCTTTCACTTATTGCCTTTAACACAAAGCATGCTCCTATCAGGTGCTCAGATCAGAGGAGAAAACACATTAATCTTTGTTGCATTGCACGCCATAGTCACTCATCTTTAAAAAAAAAAAAGTAGAAGATTATTGTGAAAACTTTTTACAAATATATATCAATCAGGTATATTTGACTGCACAAAAATAGAGTGTGTCTAAGCAGGTGCAGACTTTGTGTTTTCAGACTTGAAAGTTTATATAAAAGGTGCTGAACTACACACAGAGCACAAGAATTATATGAACTTTCTAAACTTGGTTTATGTATATACCTTAAACAAAATTGTATCAAGGCATAGCTGACAGGCTTTCCTAACCAGAAAATACATACAAAAAAGAAAAATTAAAATCAATTTCACCTCCTGGAAAATAAAAGGACAGATTCTATTAACAAATACCATTGTCACTGTTACGAGAATAAACATAAAAATAGGAATTATCTATCTCTGATTTGGACAAAACAGAAATTTTAACTTCATAGATGCAACAGAAAAGTGAAGTCACTCTTTCAATTACCGCTACGTCTCTGACAAATACCGTTGCCTGGTTTCTACTCCCTAACCATAAACTGGAAGGAATTCTGGAAGCATAGATCCAAGAGGGGGTGGGGAATTACTCTGATTTTTAGACAAAGACTGTGGTACTGAATTTCTTTGTTCAAGGCTTCTTCCTGAGACAACCCACTTGACAGCCCCCTCTCCTTCAGGTGTCTCCCCTGGACTCGAACAGTCATCTGTAATCCACTGTATGGGTATGTGGCACAGCTCTTCAGCCAAGTACCATGTCATGAAGTGCTTTAAACGTCAGAAACAATGTCTTAAGCTTTACTCATAATCCACTAACTAACCAGGACATGTCAGAGTATTGACACCACATATATGGCAAGAACTGACACCTGGTCCCTCATAAATGCTTTCATGTATTGCAGTACAATTAGTTTTAGAACTTACACATAGACTTCCTCTTTTGATATCTATCACAGTACATTTTTGGTCTTTGCCTTGCATCAATTTTGATTGTCACTTTCTTGGAGTGTGCCTTTGCTCTCAGTGGAGGCATGCGTTTGGATTTTCTCTGTACAGAAACTCGAGTATTTATGTAAGAGTGGTGAGATGTATATGTGGTGTATATATATTGTATATATATATCTCTGTGCCTGTGCATGCAGATATGCATGTGTATGATGAGTATACTGTGTATATGTATATATTTTGTGCTGGTGCACATCTGGATCTCACCATTATCATAGAATCATAGCATGGCAGGGGTTGGAGGGGACTTTTAGAAATCATCTGGTCAAACCCCTCTACAGAAGCAGGTTCACCTAGATCAGGTTGCATAGGAATGTGTCCAGGTGGGTCTTGAAGACCTCCAAGGAAGGAGACTCCACAACCCCTCTGGGCAGCCTGTGCCACTGCTCCATCACTCTCATAGTAAAATAGATTTTTCTTATTTTTAAATGGAGCTTTTTGTGTTCCAGCTTCATCCCATTACCCCTTGTCCTGTTACTAGCTGCTATAGAAAAAAGGGATGTCCCAACCTCCTGACACCCACCATTTAGATATTAGTAAATATAAATGAGATCCCCTTCAGTCTCCTCTTCTCCAGACTTAACAGCCCCAGTTCCCACATCCGTCCCTCATATGAAAGATATTCCAGTCCCCTGATTGTCTTGGTGGCCCTGCACTGGTTTCTCTCCAGCACTTCCCTGTCCCTCTTAAGCTGAGAAGTCCAGAACTGGACACAGGACTCCAGATGAGCCCTCACCAGGGCAGAGGAGAAGGGGAGATGAACCTCCCTTAACCTGCTGGCCATACTTTTCTTGATGCATCCCAGGATGCCATTGACCTTCTTGGCCACGAGGGAACATTGCTGGCTCATGTTCAATTTATTATCAATCAGGACTCCCAGGTCTCTCTCTGCAGAGCTGCTCTTCAGCAGATCAATCCCCAGCCTGTACTGGTGTATGGGGTTGTTCCTTCCAAGAGGCAGGACTCGGCACTTGTCCTTATTGAACCTCATGAGATTCCTCTCTGCCCAACTCTCAAGTCGGTCGAGATCCCACTGAATGGCAGCACAGTCTTCTGGGGAATCAGCCAGTCCTCCCAGTTTAGTGTCATCAGCCAACTTGCTGAGGGTAAACTCTGTCTCCTCATATCCAGGTCGTTATTGAGGATGTTGAACAAGACTGGCCCAGAACTGATCCCTGTGGAACTTGACTGGCCACAGGCCTCCAACTCAATTCTGTGCCATTGATCACCACCCTCTGCGATCTATCATTCAGCCAGCTCTTGATGCACCTCACTGTCCACTCATCCAAGCCACGCTGCTTGAGCTTTCTGATGAGGATATGGGAGACAGTGTCAAAAGCCTTGCTTCCCTCTCTGTAGCTTAGATTTGTGAGGGCTACACTCAGACAGGAAGAGACATAATCTGAGGTGATATAACAAGTAATTCTATGAAAATCAGTCAGTAATCAAATCTAGAGGAAAATAATATTACTATATTCTTTCCCCCCCCCCCCCCCCCCCCCCCCCCCGCTTTTTCTGATGGGGACTGTGTGTTGGCAAAGGCTCAAGAAAGAAAAATCTCTGGTCATTGCTTCTGAGTTATTTCTCATCCTTTCTTCATTTCAGCAAAGGTGGACCAGAACATTTCTGGACTCTGGACTCTAGAAACAAATAGGTGTTCCACCATTTCAATTACAAATATATGTTTTTCTCTTCAGCTCAGTCCTCTTAATCAACAAATATCAGTTTGTCTCCTTGCAAGTCCAAGTCCCTCACAAGAAATGTCCAGCCAGCCCACTGGCTGAGTATAGTAACTACTTTCAATAGCTCATTGAAAATATTTACCCCAAAATGACACATGATTGTAAGTACTGATCTATCTAATGATATTTCTATGTAGAATTTAATACAATAATTTATGCTATATGCCATTTCAGACTAAGTAATAACCTGTGTACACCACTTGTGCTACAATGGTATCTGCTTATTGGCTGACACAGGTCAAGTCAATCCTTGTCAACGACTGAAAAGCCATTTAAGTGTAATGTTCTCATGAATCCCAATGATGTCTAGAATATTCAATACTTGATGAAGACCAAGTTGTTTGTAGATATAAATGCCTATACTTTTTTTCCTTCTAGGATATGAAAATGTCTTCCACTGGAGAAGAAGCCACGCATACAAGCTCTTCATCATAAACTGTGTTTGGTGTCAGTTGCTTCAGTGGCAGAACCAAAAAACCTCAGAATAGTCAGTTACACGATATTGTTGAAAGTTGTATTTTAATATCCCATAGTTAGAGGTTGACTATTGCCCTCAAGTATGAGGCCATACTTGTCTTCCAAAACTTTTAAAAAATTTATTTTATTTTTGGACACTTACTCTTAGAAAGTATTATCTAGGAGTCTAATCTCAGTGACAGAACCATTGATGGTGGCTTTAAATAATAGAACTAGTTCTTCCCCAATGGTGATTAGATGCCAGGAATATATGAGACATTTAATTAAAGAAATCTCTATGCTGAAGTTCCAATACCCACAATTTAGCTAATGCAACCAGAAAATTTGGGCCAGATCCTGGCCTGCAAAGTGCAGGATTTTTTTTCCTTGCCCCCATCTTTCACCCACATAGTGTGCAGATGTAGTTTGAAAACAATATTACCTAAAAAGTATTTCTGCTGTCATTTCAGCTCATAAGGCTGAAAAGAGTTGAACAACCAATGAAACACACATCATTCTAATACCTTCGCATTCTAATCCCTGATTGGCAATGTAGAAAAAAATCCAAAATAACCCTTTCTTTTTAGAGTGTACGTGTTGCTGAATAGCATGTTACATCTGTCATGTTCAGTGGTTCATGCAGGTTAGCTACTTCTTGGCTTCTTAGGTCAAATTTATTCCACCAGACCTCAGTTTGCATTCAGTACCTGAGCCAGCTGCAACTCTATTTCTCTTGTGTATAGGGCTTAGGAAAAGGAATTTCCAAGTTCCACTCAAGTCAGTAGAGAGGCCGAACCCATCAGGCAAGACTCTTCATCAGTTATGTATGGACATAGCCTTAGAATATTATGTGGCAAGAAGTCATCTCTATTTTTAACAGGACAAATAAAGATAAGCCATAATTATAGGAAATTTATAGGAAAGAATTTTCTTCAAGAGGAGACCTAAAAGTCCTAGAAGATGTATACGAAGAGAAGATACACTGGGACACATGCAAATGCAAATGTGCAGTAAATCCACCATTTTGATCCTGCCATTGTTGTTGCTTATCAACTGCAGGTGCAGGTTTCCACTAGTATGACCAGCATGAGAGAGCAATAAATTATGAGAACTTTAGGAGATTGGAAGGGATCTCATGTGAAACAAGTGAATTCCCAGCAGCTGAAGGGGAAGCTGGCTTCAAGGGCATTGTAATTTAGAATCATAGAATCATTAAGGTTGGAAAAGACCTTTAAAATCATTGAGTCCAACCACTATCCTAACACTGCCAAGCCCATCACTGAACTAAACCATATCCCTCAGCACCTCATCTATGCATCTTTTAAATTGCTCTAGAGATGGTGTGTGTAGGAGGGAGGATTTCCTAAAGGAAAAATTCCTTAAAGAGGAAAGATCTGCATCTGCTAGTGGAGAACAATCAGGTTAGTAGTGCCCTTAAGACATTGCAGATCACAACATAAGTTTTTCTGGGAACAAAATATGTAAAGAAAAAATTATCCCACTCCTCACTTTTTCTCTTGCCCCATCCAGATATCCGTCTATGCCATTTTCTCTTTTTTGACCCTGGCATCTCCATGCCCTGGTCCCTGGCTTTTTAAATTTTAAAGTTCTTTAATGGTTGATAGCTATCATCTGTCCTCCTCCTTTGAGACACAAAAAGCCTTAAGAATGACTGGCATTGTCCCAACCAAAGTACAAAATAACCCTTATAAAGGTCCCTTTAAGAATATTATCCACAAAAAGACATAGCAAATGTTCCAGGAGAAACTCAGCTCACAATTTCCTGGCTGTGTCAAAAATCTCCCAACTTCTGTCACAGTAAATGGAGCATTTTGCCTTTAATATATTATTTTGTGTGCAGGGGTGGAAAAATGTTGGTCATTCTTTACATTCTTTTACTGAATTCCTGGACTAAATTCATCCAGTCACTATAGAAAAAATAAAAATAAAAAAGTAGGCAGGAAGTAATTTATCTTCCTTCATGATTACATATGGCTGGTCTTCTATTAATAGGGAAGAGATAGAACTATAAGTTGACCTAAGTACATCTGTTATTTTCTTGTCACATACTATTACTCTGGATTATGTCCAGTTTGGTAATGTTCCCAAGATCATTCCAGAAAAAAATTTCATGTAAAACACCTTTTCAGTCAGTGTATATTGATTGTAGGGAGATGGGAGAAGGACAAAGTTTGTTTTGAGAAACTGATAAACATGTATGCATTCCTGATGCACTTTAATACAATGAGAACTTCTTTTCTATGATAGTGTTTCCCATTGTTAATTTGCTGTGTGAAGAGCTGGTTATTTTTGCTAATTTTATCACCACTCAGTCAAAACTCAAAATATGTTCCATACTACTCCCTGAGGAAGGTGTCTCTGATTACACTGTTGTCTAGAGATCATGAATAGTGAAAAGGAATTGAAGAATACCAATTTTTTTGTGGGTTTTTAATTTTTTTAAAATTCATCCATAAAAGAAGAAAACATGAGAAATTTGGCATTTAAACTGAGATTTCAAATTTCCTATTTATTAGGAAGAACATAAACTCATTGAAATAGAAGATTAAGGAGTAATTTTTCTCAGCAAAAACAACTCAAAAATTTCAACCAGCTTTACCCAGCATCCCTCTACCTTTCAGAAAGAAAATATGGAAGTTGTTAGTTCATGTGTAATATAAATTAAACATAAGTTTCCATTTATGAGAAGTGAAAGATTAATTTTTCTCTTCTGCTTTTAATTCTTCCATAATTATTCTCCTCTTGAGCCTGTCTAAAGCCAATTGTTCACATTCCATAAAGTATCATTTTTATATTTTACAAACAGGACTTTTTTTTTTCTAAAAAAGTGCAAAACACATGAAAGAAAACATTTAGATTTTATCTGTCAATCTCAAAAATAAAATCGGTTCCAAACAATATATTCCTTTCTCTTTTTTCTCTCCCTTCCTCCCGAAAAATGGAAGACTAAAAGAAGCTTTCTCTAGAATATATCTTTTGTTGAACTGCTCTATGTTTCGACAAAGATAAATTTTAATTAACAAAATCTAAACCGTATATATGACATGAGAATACTTTGCATAATATTTATTAAAGAGAAAAATTTGATTGAAGATTGACAACTTGTTTTTCCCAGCAAATCTGGTATATAACACTGTTTTCCTTCTAAAGCAACAACAACTAAAAATAAAAGCAGAATCCCCCAAAGCCAGTCATAGTATTTGCTATGGAGGACAACGCCTTTGTTTTTTTCCTCTGTATCAGCAGATCCCATTCTTGTCCCTGGAATATCTTCCCCAAGATGATAACAATGCAAGTCAGAACTAATTGTTGCACCTCTGATATAAAAAAGTTGTAGTCATTCTGTCATTATAATACTGTGCCACTATATCACCTCTACGAAATGACTATGAAATGAGTGTTTTCTACATCTATTCTATATCTCTACAAACAGATGCATATTTATCACATTATCTTCCAATATTTTATGTCTTTTTATCAAAGAAAACTACAAAAGTTTAGTAAATCCATCTGCTTTTTACTTATCTCTACTTTTGTTTTTTACTGTTGTTCCCAATTCATGGTTTGAAGTTTCTGAGTAGGAAAAAAAAGAAACTCAATCAGAGATCAAACATAATGGAGTAATCAGAAAGCAAAAAGCTAATGGTTAAATCCAAAGCCACTTATTTTATTCCCCTAAGCAATACTGCAGGCTCAGATGCATTAACCAAGGTTAAATCAAATAGTCATTATGTCTGTATGTTCAATTATGCATAACGTGAGCCAGAGACTCATTCTGAGCCAATCTTCCACAAAGTTGTGCCAGTTTACACCTGTCAGAATCTGGCTATGTCTCAACTTAAATCAACCCAAATCTTTTTCTTCTGTGCACAGCTGCAGACTATGTCATAAAACAATAATACCTGAATGATCTGGTGATCCAAAGACTTTTTTTTTCGTCTTAAAATAGTTTGAATGTGATTTTTATTGCATCTTTTTTTACAGTTTAAATCTCTTTTTCTGCAAGCCTTCAGTCTCCATGTATTCTCATAGATTTGAATGCTCAGTGATGTAATGTGTAAAGTAGCCCATTTTTTCAGATCTGTTAGACACTGTTCAGGTCCATGTCTTTGGGTGTTTGATGAGACACTGACTGCCAAAGTTCTTGGGAAAATAGTATGAAAAACAGTCTGAAAATCACCATAGGGTAGGTATTTTCAAAGCAGTACTTTTAGGTGGATATTTATATAAGAAGTAGAAATAAGCTGATATATTTGTCAAAAGTGCTTTATAGGAGTCTAAATCAGCTCATCAAGCTTGCAGAAAGGAGTGTATTTTATCAGACAAGGAACTGATAAAAATATAAATATTAAAGTAATGAGAAATGATAATCACCTACCTTTTTTTTTTTTTTTAAACCCAACAACTCAGTAGTGTGATTTATCTTAAAAATAACTGGATAAACTGGAGTAGAAATAGTGTCACTAATTTTTTTTTTTTTAATAGAAGTTTGAAGGGAGCACAATTATGGAAAGTATCCACTTGTCTCAACTACCAGGTTTCAGATCTCAGTGTTAATCTACAAACAATAATACAATACCTTGAATGCTAATTGATATTGCTGTATTCTAAGGGTTTTACAACTATCACATATATTAATATAAAACAATTTCCTGATTACTTCGCTTACAAAGATAATAATCAAAATAAAGAAATGAAACTGTCCTCTTGTGGCCATTTTTTCTAATTTTTGCTTCTTTCAAAATTCCTCATTGCATAAGACCTCCTTTGTTACAAATTTTTAAAAGTCTTGTCAAAATAAACCACTTTTTTTACTTTTTAATTTCATGATATACCTAATTACACAGTTGAAGCTGAAAGTAATTTCAAGAAATTGAAATTTCCATTTTCTGTTTATATATCCACATATATTTCACTGACATGTAGTACCTATCTATTCACTTACTTTATGTATTCATATAAAACCATGGGTTTTGCCATGTAGCATACAAATGATCACTTGAGGAATTTCTTTAGCAAGGAAATATCTCTGATTAGTCTCAAAGATATTATTGTGCAATATTATATTTTCTTTTCTCTAGCTGTTTCTTCTAAGAAAGTTTGACTGGAGTCACATGCAAAAAGACCTGCATGTGAGATGAAACAAAGGGACAGATACTGGGTAGGCTTCAGTGTCCACCACAGCTCCTTTCCCCTGAGAATGATGCCAAGAGGACTTTTTTTTTAACCCCACTAATTTACCAGTATGAGGTCTGGAGTACAAGGTTTAATAAGAGGTCTTGAGCCTACAAGTATCTCTGTATTTTATTTTACTCTCTGCATCTGGATAATGCATATAATATGTCTTTTTTCTTACAGTGTGGGCTGTCGTATCTTATCAATAATTTGATCTTGCATTGAAACATGTAATAATTTTATTAATGTAAAATTTCCTCAAGGGTTATTCTTTCCTTTTCATCAGTAACTATATTTACTTTTTCTACCCCTACAAATAAGAGTATTTTCTTGATAATTTAATATTTATCTTCATATTACAGAGTCTAAAATCTGAGCATCTTCAACATCAAATTGAAATGAGTTTGATCTGTAGGACGACAGAAGCAGTAGAGACTGTATAAATGTGTTACTTAATTAATCTGAGTATGTTATTCAGGAGGCTATAGAGATAATGAAGAGGAAAATTGAAAGATTATACTAATGCTGAAACGGGGGAAGTAACAAAGGATGAGATTCATATCCCATGCTCTGATAATCAGCAAGAGAGGAAATATATTCAGTCAGCTCACCCAAACAAACTAAATGACTGACCAGTCTTACTACCCCAGACTCTCAGAAGTTTCCATCATTTCCAATGGCTTCCTTCTTAGCAAAGATTACCTTGCTTTTCTACATCACTGCTAGTTCATCATTTGCAGGCTACTATGTTTGACCAGAAAAACCTCTGTTCCACCTCTGACTTCAGTTTCATCTCAAATCCCGAGTCTTGATCCATTTTAACAGGTGTGACATGGACAAAGTTTAGTAAAATAAAGACAGGAGAAAGTTTTTGTACACATAAAAATCTTGAGCAATCGGTTGTAGTTACCAACTGTAATTAAGTCCCGTATCAAAAACAGACTGCAACTATTTTTTTGACAGATGCTACCAAAGGCCCAGGCAGGGTTCAGATTTTGCTCAGTTTGGCAGTGTTTCCGGGGCATGTAGTAAATATCTGTAGCTGTACTCAGATCTCTGCACCACCATGAGCTGTTACCCTTTTTGCACTGGCAGCAGAATCTCATTTGTCCACATCAGCATCATCAAGCTGCAGCAAGACAAATTGCTCACAGTCAACCCCCATTTTCTTTGGAAAAGCTCTCTGCCTCTGGGGAACAGAATATGCAGCAAGATTGTCAAAGTCAATAAAATTCAGATGATTCTGATTTGCCTTGTTTTTCTGAATGGCACATTCTGATTGGTAAAAGTTAAAGTAATTTCTTGCCTGTCCCACTGAAATGAGTACTCAAGCAAGTTAAATACTTCTGATAAATTTAAACAATAATAACAAATATTAAACAAAAATAATGAATTTAAAGGAAAATTAACGGCCTTTGAACAATGACTTTGTATGCTGAAGTCATGTCTTATATGCGTGGGCTGACAAAGGTATTGTTGCATGAGACTGCAGAAGGACTCCTTGCTGTGAACATCTTGCAAGTTTCCTGAGGTCAGACTCTCATCAGGGAAGGAATGGATATTTTAAAAAGCTACAATGACCCACAAATAACTGTGGAAAATGGAGGATAACTTGGAAAATCACAAGCATTCAAAATAACTGATTTCTCACATGTTTTCAATAACAATTAGACTGATTGTTTTCTGAGTTTACCATTTAAAAACTCACAGAGACATTGTCATATGTCAAACTCAGATATTAGGAAAGCAACATAAATCCTCTACATATAACAATGAAAATGGTAGTGCATTTACTTATATATAATAATAGAATATGCTCTATGTGCACAAATAACCTGGTAGTCTTTCAGGTCTATCTCAAAGAAGAGCATCTGTATACAAAAAAGAAACTGTCTTCACATAAAGTGAAAGAAGTGGAAGAATCATATTACTATAAGGATCATTTGCTCCTTACTGGGGCAAGGAATAAGAAGTTGTATTTACTGTCACTTACCCTTCATCCAAAACAGTTTGAGCAAAAATATATGTTCCTTGATTCAGGAATCTGTTGGTTTGTAAGTTGCTGTGATGTTGAGTTTTTGTGGTTTTGCATTCATGTTTTTAAACAATGTCATAAATGATAATCGAGCAAACCCAGATTGTTTCTGTTTCTTTGTTTATTTTTTACATTATAAGTTAGACTTTTACATTATAAGTTAGGCTTAATATAATCCCGTCTTTGTGCCATCAACTCTATATCAGACAGTCACAGATCATAATGCAGCATTCAGTGTCACTGTTTACATTGAGGATTACTGCTTTCAACATCCTGAGACAAAACAATGCTTGAATGGGATTTTTCTTTATATTTTACTTTTTGTCTGGGGGTAACTGCATCCACTTGTGTTTAAAATTCTAAACCAGGTATCTAAGCCAAGATAAAAGGAGAAAAGTGTTGCGTCATCTAACCCAACACCACATATTTTCCACCCAAAACGTGTTTGGTTTTATCTACTGAACTTTAACCTCTGATAGCAGCTGTCATCTTGGCATCACGTTTGTAATAAAGAAGAAGAGATGGAAAGAGGAACAGAAAGGAAGAAAATGAAGAGAGAGAGAAAAAAAACAAGGGTGGGGGGGAAAGAAAAATGAGATGGAACATGGGAAAAAAATGAGAGGAAAAAAGAAAATGCAAAGGGAAAACAAAAGGAAGAAAATGAAGGAGAAGGAGAAGGAGAAGGAGAAGGAGAAGGAGAAGGAGAAGGAGGAGAAAAGGAAGAAGAAGAAGAGAAAGAGAAAGAGAAAGAGAAAGAGAGAGAGAGAGAGAGAAAAAGAAAAAGAAAAAGAAAAAGAAAAAGAAAAAGAAAAAGAAAAAGAAAAAGAAAAAGAAAAAGAAAAAGAAAAAGAAAAAGAAAAAGAAAAAGAAAAAGAAAAAGAAAAAGAAAAAGAAAAAGAAAAAGAAAAAAGAAAAAAGAAAAAGAAAAAGAAAAAGAAAAAGAAAAAGAAAAAGAAAAAGAAGAAAAAGAAGGAGAAAAAAAGGTGTAAGAAGAATGGAAAATAAAGAAATGGGGAATAAATATTTGTAAGTGTTTTTAGACATGCAGTTTATGCATTGGTGAATGGTTCTTTATATATGATATTTATGGGGTATTTGGTTTGTTTTGTGATTTTGTTTCAACTTTTAAGGAGTGCCGTTAATGTGATTAATTAGCAAGAATTTATTGACTAAAAAATCTGCACAGCCAAACATATATGATTTTTAAAATGTATTTTTTCAGGTGAAACTATAAACCAGGGTCCTAATTAAGCCCTGCTGTTTCCTGAGATTTTGTGTGCACTACGCTGGGAAGGAAAGTTACATGGAACTTTACTTGATCATGGAAGAAAAATCTGGAGAGTATATTCAAGCATTCTATTCAGTTCTCAAATATAGTCTTCACTTGAGGGCTACAGTGAATTTATGCCCATGTTAAACATTAAAGCTCTGTTATGGGGCCAAATAAGGGGGAAACTCAAATCAGCTCAAACATCATGAGGTTGGAACTTCAGCACCACTGCAGCAGACATCACTAGCATTACTGGATTTGCCCTGAAATACTGTGATTGATCACAGGGTTTCTTGTTGTGACATTCTATTACACGCATTCTCTTCCCATTACTTTGCTAAATTGGAAAGCTTATTTTCTATAATACAAAACAATTTGTAATAAGCATAGTGTATTATAAAAAGGGCTGGAAGCTTTGAAATTTGCCTTGCAGGGAGCTTGTGGGTAGCTACAGCTGAAACTATACTCCACTGAGATCTTAACCCACTTCAAAGAGTTTCCTTATAAAAATTGAGAGGGGAGGGGGAGTATTAGCATAATCACTGATTTATGCAGATTTCTGACAGAATCTAGGCTTGTGTCTCCTGTGAGGTACTGATGTAGCTAAGACTCAGATGTGCAAACACAAACATACATACCCAAATGCTGACAAAATGTACTACTACTTTAGCACAGTGCTATAAATTACCATGGAATTCACAAAAAAAAGGATAAGCAGAATTGATGAAATTTTACAAGATTTTGTTTTAATGCAAATCATGAAGAAACTACTAGATTCCATGTTAGAAAAAGGGCCTGAATTCAATTTGCATGTATACATTTATAACAAAAACAATGTCATCAATTAAATTTATAAATAGATTTTTTAGTCTAAACATTAAACATTTGTGTTGACATTTTTGGCTGTAAATCCCATCTCAGTTATTTTTTACTAAAATACAGGAAAAGGAGTCTGGGTGAAATTAAACTTCATACATGTAAATGTACTTTATACAGGCTATTCTCTAGTTCAGTCCTTGTCTCTAAAATAGTTTGGATTAAAGAAGTGATCATGGTACCTGTCATTTGCAAGTCATTGCCTTTTTCTTTATCTTTGCTACATACTTATAATATTTTGGGACACTAAATTATTTCAATTTTCTCTTTTCCACATCAAACTTTCAGATGCAGCTGAAGTTGTGGGTGCAGTTTTTGTCTTGAAAATGAACACTTCATGTAGATATCCAGGCCCTTCCTTTTAAATTGATCTTTAGACCTTTATACTTGACACAACCGATGTGATTCAGGAAGGTGTAGTTTCTCTAAAACAGCTATTGAAACAAGGCACTTGGCCTTCTGTAAGGTGCCTCACAGAGTTAGGCATCAAGTAAAGCCCCAAAACTCCCATTCCTTGCTGTTTCAAGTGTCTTGTGTAAAATGCTGCCTTCTCTCTCAGCTAGGAGAATGGGGAATCATACAAGAGTGCATTGCTGAACAATAGCACTGTGACAGCCAGACATCCTCTTCCACAATGGAGTGCCTTGACAAAAATCTTTGCTGACCCCCTTCAGCACAGTCAAACTTGCCTTATCATGGCAACTGTGTCACTGAAAGACCTGTTTAAATGAATAAAACATTAGGATGTACCTAGTCTGTCCAGCTGCAGCAGAGAAGAACATATTAAGCTGCTTTTGCTGGATGTGATATATGTAGCACAGATAGAAACACTAAAGACACTAATTTTCACTGGATGTCTGAAATCTCTCCAGTTGCCCATATCGGTAAGTCTTTCCATAGTGAGCCTTTGTAATGAGATTGAACAGTATTTTGTATAGCAAAGATCCTATAGGAACAAAATCAAACTTTTAAAATATTTTCCCCATTGCCCTGTCTTTGAAAAGCCTTAAACAAATGTGGAGGATGATTTTTGCTTAGGTTTTCCTCCCTTTTCAGCAGATTTTAGGCCTTGGGCTATTGGTATCCAAGTAGTTAAAACTACATCAGCACTAATAGCTATGAGCTCATCTTGTATAAGCACATTTTTAGTTAAACACCACAATCTTGGAAAAAAATGTTAGTGTGCTTAAACAGCCTGGCTCAGAATAGCTCACAATATGACGCATACCACAGGAAATAAAGTGGTATGAGGCACCTACAAAATATTTTTCAAACAAGTCATTGAAGCTGTAAGCCCCATGCCTCAGCTTTAGGAAGTCACTTATTAAGAATCAACACCAGCCGTGCCAAGCTAAGCTCTTGCTCTTGGTGATTTTCCAATTGAATATTCAGGGCCCTGTCTCAGTCTTGTTTTCAGGGAAGTACATGCCTGGAATGTTAGCAAGCTATTTGCTGGAAAAAATGCCCACAACAGGCCCAATGTTGATCACATTAATGCGTTTGAGTGGGTATAGAGTGCAAATGATTGAAAGTGCTTCCAGATCTTGGTTGCTGGGGACAAAGCAGGCTCTGTTCTCTGATCTGATGGTCATTTTTTTCAGTGGAGGATGTGGTGCAGGAAGAGGGAACAGTGCCAATCTCTGTCTAATGGCTCCAAACAGGGTCTGGGCCTAGTTCTTTGGATGCTGATGAGTGGGAAATGAAACACAGATGGGTCAGATGGGTAAGGAGAGGGAGGATTACAGGTCAGGCCAAAGAGTTGGAATAAATTAAGTGCTTATGAGGTACAGAATGGCACATTGTTAAAGTAAGTGGACAGGGAAAAAACATTTTGGCATTGTTAGGCACAGTGAGCTGAAAAAACATCCCGTCTTCCCAGACCACTTTTGCGCATCACATCCTCCTTGGGATTACCACTCTAATATATGAATTACTTTCTGTAACATGGGCACTGAAAGGCTACAAAGTTCTTTAGTACCCTAAAAGGAGTTAATTTTCCAGTAAAAACTTCAGTTGTCATTTATTGGGAGAAATACTTTGATTCCTTTTCCCAATCATAATATAGTTGACTTACTAACTCCCTAGAGATTTCTGACAAAGAGGTATGAATACTCAGGGGAAATTAAGTGACAAAGGAGCATTTAATGCATTCCCAAAATGCTGAGTCTGTATTTGGTTTTATTCCTTTCAAATCTTTGCATCTACATGAAAGAAAAGGATTTGCTTTAAAGAAATAATCTAAAAAGATTCTGGCTAAGAAACAAAACTGGGGGATTTTCCTGGAAACATACATCAGCAGTTTACCCTTTATACAGAAAAAAAGCCCATGCTGATATAAAAAATTTTTTATTAAATAATATGCATGGGGGTTGACTGCACTTATTTTTGGCATCTGTATTCTACACATAATAACCAAAAATACATTGCCAAACTCTCTGTTGACTTGTACAGCTGTAGCATTACAGATTTGAAAACCATTGCATTAATAAAATTTGAAAGAGAAAACTGTGACTGTAAATTCAAATTAAGTTTCTGGGGAATTTCAGTGGCTTCTTTTCTTCAGTTTTCAAATTAAGGTTCTTTCTTAACCTATGAGTATTTATCTCTCCTGCAAATGTGGTAAGTACCACAGGTAAAATAAATCCTAGTTTCCACACAACATGGCTAGAAATCAAGTAAGAGTCATCACAAAGTGGTACAGCCATGTATCAAAATTGGGATTAAAGATAAGAAATGTCAATGTCAGTGACATAATCACTAAAGCCCTGAATAACAAGAAAAGAGACTTATAAGTCCTTTTAAGCACAGAATGCCTGTTGTGTCTTAAGCTGTAGAAATGTCTGGAATATGTATCTGCCTCTCTTCCATCAGCTACAGCAACTTTCACACTGTGATCCATTTGAGGTCATGTCCATTGGTACCATATCTGAATTTCCCAGTAACCCTGTTTTTTTCCTGCCTTCCTCCTTCCTAGCTCATAGACCCATAGACCCATGTGCTACATGGAGAGGAATCTCATGAGGTTCAACAAGGACAAGTACAGAGTCCTGCACCTGAGAAGAAACAACCCCATGCACCAGTACAGGCTGGGGGTCGAACTGCTGAAGAGCAGCTCTGCAGAGAGAGATCTGTGAGTCCTGATTAATAATAACCTTAACATGAGCCAGCAATGTGCCCTCATGGCCAAGAAGGCCAATGGCATCCTGGGATGCACCAAGAAGAGTGTGGCCAGCAGGTCGAGGAAGGTTCTGCTCCCCATCTACTCTGCCCTGGGGAGGTCTCATCTGGAGTCTTGTGTCCAGTTCTGGGCTCCTCAGCTCAACAAGGACAAAGGCTTCTGGAGAGAGTCCAGCGCGGGGCCACCAAGATGATCAGGGAATTGGAGCATCTTCCTTATGAGGAAAGGCTGTGTGAACTGGGACTGTTTATTCTAGAGAAGAGGACACTGAGAAGGGATCTCATTAATATTTATATGTATATAAATGATGGATGTCAGGAAGTTGGGGCATCCCTTTTTTCTGTTGCATCTAGTGACAGGACAAGGGATAATGGGATGAAGCTGGAACACAAAAATTTCCACTTGAACATAAGAAAAAACTATTTTAATGTGAGAGTGACATAGCACTGGCACAAGTTTCCCAGAGAGGTTGCAGAGTCTCCTTCTCTGGAGGCCTTCAAAACCTGTCTGGACATGTTCCTCTCTGATCTGATCTAGGTGAATCTGTTTTGGTAGGGGAGTTGGACTAGATGATCTCTAAAGGTCCCTTCCAACCCCTACCATTCTATGACTCTATGTGATGATGATCTAGACAGAAGACAACTATGGAGAGGCCAGCTGGCATTCCAGAACAGATACTATGTAGTTCACTTCAGAATCTTTCCATGAGAGAAAAAAGTTAGATAGTCTAGGGTGTTTGACTGTTAATTATCCATTGATCATTACAAAGCTTGAAGGAACTTTACAGTTTTAAGACAATATTGACTTATGTTAAGGTTGATTTTGAGAGTTTTTATGAATAAGGATGAGGAGATCAAAGACCAGCAGATATACCGATGGTCAGAATGTTGCTAAAAACAAGGCCAAGAATTATTAGGGTAATAGAAATATTAATAAAAGAGAAAAAAAAAAAGAGAGAGAAAGAAATAAGACAAATTCCTGACTCTAAAGACAGAAACAGTTATAAGAAATGGTCTTTGTATAGTAAAAAAGAGCAATAGACTGCTGGGAGGAGAGAAAGGGATGGCTTGATATGGCAACATCAGATCAGAAGTGTTTCTGAAAGGCTATCTGCTAGAGGCACAGTGTAGATAGCTTTTAAGAATTGCTTTCCAAATTTCTGCTCCTGTCTGATCAAGAGAAAAGCTCAGATTTGGTAGGAAGAACAGAGTAGGTACCAGACCTGTCTGAAAGACTAGTATTTACACAGTCAGAAGCAAATCAGGAGAGCTCAGGCTGGAACGCAGCATGCCTTGTGCTCCCATACAGTAACACACTGTCTGAGCTCTGCAATGTTTCTCACAGCCAATGGGAAAGATTTTTTTTTTCCTTTCAGGTAATGTTGTGAGCAAGTGGTAAGACATATAGGAAAACAAGATATTGACTGACACATGGATCTCTCTACCTTCCAAATTTATGTTCAATCTAGATAGCTATTTTCTGAATAATAAGTTGTCCTTTTCTTAGACTCTCAAATTCAAAAAAGCTTTTTCAATATTTTGATTTCTAGCTCAGACTAAAAGGAGATTTAATATTAGAAAAAAGTAAGAAGGAGAGACTACATCATATTTGCAGTGAGGGCTACCACAAAGCATGAGCAACTGCAAAGTTACTCTGCCTACATTTCCCATCATTCTTTGCAATATTTAACATGAGACCCTTCTAGGCACTTACATGGCTTACCTATCTGACCCTGACATCAGATATTTCCATACTGGACCACATCCATCTGGGATGCCTTATAGAAGACACACGTGTAAGCATGAACTGTAAACAAACAAAAAGTGTGGAAACTAAAATTATTGAAGGACATTTCTGACCAGAAGAGTCCCAAAGCAGTGTAGACAGAGGTACTCTAGTCTTGGGGAGGGTAAAATGTGACCTACAAAAAGATGATCCTGCAAACGAAATTGCAGTGACGAGAGCTCCGTCATCATAACATAACATTAGGTGGTAGACATCAAAGAGACGGTGTCAGAATGCAACATCACCTTTTAACCACGTTTAGCTGGCTAGGTACTGAAAAAGAAACACATTTCACCTTGCTTTGATATGCCTAACCTGCCTCAAATTGAGGGCAAAGCTTTCCTCATAGACCTGAAAAGTTCAATACGGAATGAAATCCTACTCAGAACTAAATTAATCTACCTGCTCAGCAACACCTGTTGGTTTAAAATAAAATGATAGTTATTGTTTATTGTTAGCAAATTATTATATCTCAGTAGGAAGCTAGTATTTATTTCACTCTCAGGGTTTTTTATAAAACCTTTTCAGTGGTTTCATATACTATTAAGTAACCTAGGCCTCAGAAATTAAAAAAAGCTCTCCATCTTCCAGAGAAAATGTAGATTTTAGCCCTAATATTTATTCATAATGAATTAATGATATTAAATAGCCAACCTCTAAATGACTCACTAAGATAATGAGAGGTATTAGGTACTTAGGATGATGGAGGCACTTAGGCAATGAAGTGAAAGAACCTAGACAGATGGAAAAATAGATTTGATTTTCAAAACCAGTGGTTTGTGAAGTGTTTTTCTAAATAAGAAGTGTAAGTCAGTATGTAAAAACAGCAATGGAAAGGGAATCTGGTCCAAGTTACGCAAAAAGCCACACTCTTCAGTATTTGCTGGTTCTCAACCCTGCCACTCTGGCCTTTACCTTTAGAACAAGGCTTCTTTAACTCGTGCTGATGCAATAACTAAAAGCAAGGCTCAGCCTTCAATGCCTGGTATTAAACTAGTGCTGTGCTGCTAATGTACTCCATTGTATGGTACTGTGAACAGCAGAGCTCTCATACAGTAAGCACCCTTATATGAAATGATTACATTATCAGATACATGTCACAGAGGATTTCCTCCTATGTAAAACATTGACATAAATGGCCGAGCTACAAGATTTATCCATTTACAGTGCCACATTTTTCACAGAATTTTACCTTCTTGCACACAGACATTATGCTACAAGCTTATTTCTGTACAAATAAAATTTGTAAAAAAAAATTATAAAAGATCAGTATAGCACTTATTCTGTCAAGAAGTGTTTTTCCTTGAGTAGGAATTTCTTGAAGTAGATTTGGCTGAATATGGTATGTTATGACCTTTGGAATAAAATGAGAAGCCTGTGGGACAATACTGGATTTTGGCAGGATACTGTTGTCACTTTTCAGTTTTCACTTCAGCCACTGGCCAAATGCCACACCACAGCCTTGTTCTAACAGTGTAAGTCACACCACAGCCATCACCATCCCATGTACTGAATGCACTATACCAACCACTACCTACTCTGAAATAAAACATTACTTGTCAACTCTTGCTGCACGTTCCACATAGACTAATAGTTGAGGTGTTATGTATGTACAAGTTGTAGAAGCCTCTGAAATATTCATGTAGTTCCATTTTTGCACCCTGTGCCAGACCCTTTCCATTCCCAGTATGTCTTTTAAACTTTTCAATATTGTTTTAACAGATAGATTATCTGTTTTAGAAACTTATAAATAAATACAAGCAATTTCATATTGGCAAGGATCACTTTGGTTTGTGTTACATATTATATGGATAACTAGCAACTTCTTTACAGATATAATACCCCAAAGTTCTGAAACAAGCATGCACTATAAAGCCACAGAAAACCCATCTTTAAAAATTCCTAACAGCCTTTGATCTTAAAATTATATGACTATCCCACAGAACACACCCTGTCTCTGCTTACCACATTTCCCAAAATCATGGAGCTAATGACAGAAAGGAAATTATGAGTTACTGTGGACCACTACCTCCTTACTCAGGAGGACCTTACTCAGGTTTTACTCATACCCGACTCAAATAATTTCCCTTGAATGGAGAAGTGCTAGCCAGCCTGTGTAAATCAGAGTGAAGATCACAAGATTTTACTGGAGTTATTCACTTAATTTGTATTTCCTCATTGTGCTGAATCCCATGCGGAACAGATCACACCAAATAAAATGTTACTTTGCTTGCTTACACCTAGAAGAGGTGAGCATTGAGTAGTGAGCTCAAAATAATTATTCTCAGTATCTCAGGTTCTCTAGAAGTAGATGCTGTGGCAGGTGTGTGTATATTGGAAACCCAGAGGTCCACAGGTGGCTTGTCAAGATCTGCAGCTAGAGAGAACTGCAGTTGACAGGTACCAGCTTCAGGATTTGGCAGGCCCACCAAAATATCTGTTATTGTCCTTATCATTCCAAGACAATATCTGTCATTGATATCTGTCAATGACCAGAGAAAGGGATCAGGCAGGTGTTTGTTCTGAAACTCTGAGGGTTTCTTCCAGGGCGACACTCAGTATATTTGGTCTTTTCTCATACTTTACTGAAGCTGATGTCTGTAATTTCTGGATTGCATTTGCTAACTTTAATTCCAGAATAATAGTGATGAATTGATGAATGAAAAAATGAACTAGTGGGTAGGACTCTAGCATCTGGTAGGTGTCCAGGTCAGAAAGATGTAACAGATGAGATAAAGAAGATAACAAACAGATAACAATGAAGGTAGTGAAGATTTTAAAAAGAGAACTGGTCTTGTCTTAGTACTACAGGACAATATTATGAACTCAAAAGCTTTGGATTTATCAGAGGGAATTAATGGAAGTCATTGGAGAGATATCATCAAGGAGGAAGGTTAAAGTCCAAGCTGCAAAATATGAAATAAAAATTGAATACAAATCAAATATATGGTCAGATAAAAAGAGATTAGCTTTCTATGATACATTTCCAGAGATCATAGAATCATAGAATCATAGAATGGTAGGGGTTGGAAGGGACCTTTAGAGATCATCTAGTCCAACCCCTCTGCAGAAGCAGGTTCACCAAGATCAGGTCGCATAGGAACCTGTCCAGGCAGGTCATGAAGACCTCCAAGGAAGGAGACTCCACAACCCCCCTGGGCAGCCTGTGCCACTGCTCTGTCACTCTCACAGTGAAATAGCTTTTTCTTCTGTTTAAGTGGAACTTTTTGTGTTCCAGTTTCATTCCATTACCCCTTGTCCTGTCACTATCTACTATAGAAAAGACGGATGTCCCAACTTCCTGACACCCACCCTTTAGATATTTTTAAATGTTAATAAGCTCATCTCTCAATCTCCTCTTCTCCAGACTAAACAGCCCCAGTTCCCACAGCCTTTCCTTTTATGAAAGATGTTCTGTACCCTTGATCATCGTGGTGGCCCTGTGCTGGACTCTCTCCAGCACTTCTCTGTCCCTCTTGAGCTGAGGAGCCCAGAACTGGACATGGGACTCCAGATGAGGCCTCACCAGGGCAGAGTAGAGGGGGAGAAGAACCTTCCTCAACCTGCTGGCCACACTCTTCTTGATGCATCCCAGGATACCATTGGCCTTCTTGGCCACGAGGGCACATTGCTGGCTCATATTTAGTTTATTATCAATCAGGACTCCCAGGTCTCTCTCTGCAGAGCTGCTCTTCAGCAGTTCGACCCCTAGCCTGTACTGGTGCATGGGGTTGTTCCTTCCCAGATTCAGGACTCTGCACTTCTCCTTATTGAACCTCATGAGGTTCCTCTCTGTCCAACTCTCAAGCTGGTCGAGATCCCGCTGAATGGCAGCACAGCCTTCTGGGGAATCAGCCAGTCCTCCCAGTTTGGTGTCATCAGTGAACTTGCTGAGGGCACACTCTGTTCCCTCATAAATAAGATGACTGATTATTATTATTGGAGGATAATAATAGGACATTATACCTTGTGTCATTGGAGACTATGGTACCAGATGTATCAGGGTTCCATGAATTATTCTGTCACGACTAATTATAGCCTAAAATCTAGCAAAGGTAATCATTGTATCTCATATTGAAAAAAAAATGAGTAGCAATATTCTCTGTTGTGTAGTACCCATTCAACGCCAGCAAAGATTCAATAAAGTCAAGTTACATTGGTATAAAACTCATGTAAGGTGTTGAAATTCATGCCTGATATATCTACATCTCTTGTATGAAAATCAATATTAGCAAGGTTTTCCAGACCTTATAGTGCCTGTACAAGCTGCTTTTCTTGGACAACTCTCAGGCTGCACAGGATCACTGCAGAGGAGGGAGGCAACTGTTCAGATCCGCCCTGAGGCCTAGACTCTGTTCCCCAGTCAGCACCATGCCCTAATTTACAACCTGATCCAGGAATCCTACCTACAATGCAGCCATATCAACACCTGCATCCTGAGGAAAACAAACATTTTTTAAGGTGAGATTGTTGGGCACAAATAAACAGCAAAGCACAAAGTTGGCTCAGAGCCAGGCCCAGCAAGGGCATTAGGCACTGCAATGCTCTGTGTTGCTCATTCCAGAATGAACTATTAAAGGAGTTGTTAAAATGACATGTAAAATCAGCTTGTTACTGTGAGGTGCTAAGAGCTTCCATTGAAAGACTTTAAGGGAGCTGAGCCTTCTCTGCATCTTATAAGATTGGACCCATATTTTCTAAAAATGTGATGAAATGATGCATTTTTATTTTACATCTTGACAAATCAATTTCCTGAATGAGTGGTAAGTTCACAGAAGGGGCAGCACATGCTGCATTCCATTAAAAAGAAGTTACTAACCATTTTTCTTTTTTCTTTTTTAGCTGATGTATATGATGTGCTGTGAAAGCAGAAAATTAATGATAATTTATTTATCATTAAAAATAAGGAAATGAGGTTGAACAGCATGGAGAGAAAGTCTGGAAAGTGTGAAAGTATGTTCTGTATTCATTACTTCTATAGGTACTATTTTTGTTTCACTCGATAATCTCAAAGGGACACCAAATAAATTGGGGGTGACTGAGCTATTAAAATCGCTTATTTAATGGCTTCTCTCTTGCTAGGGGGAAAACTTTTCAGTCTGTTTAGACTGAAACAATCTAGGTGGAAAAATTCTGGTCCCATAGATTTGTTTTGGCGCCAGTTATAAAACCCTCTGCCTCAGCTGTTTCATTTTGATCTTATTTAGTTACATTTTCAGCAAGATGAACATGACAATTTCAGTGAACCATCTCCGGATACAATACAGATTAAAATGTACTTGTCCTCCTCACACAAAATTTCAGGCTCAGCAGTTATCTATCAGATAGCTTTCTATCTAACTTTGGTTTCTACCATAATCCAAAAAGAGATAACATTGGCAAAGTAGACATTCACTTAAATATTTCTTTCGTTAGGGAAATACTTTAGTCCCTCTTTACAAATAGAAATCCCCAAACTGGCTTCAAAAAAGGACTTGGAGAAGCTGTTTACAGAGACACTAATATAGGGTGGAAGGAGGCTCACTGTGGAGAGAGGAAAGACAAGGAGAAGTCATGCACAAGAGAAGTAATTGAAAGGGACCCTAGAAAACAAGGAGGGTGTCTGGAAAAGAAAGTGCAGCTGGAGCCCTGGAGACGGGAGAGGCTGCTCAAGTTTCTGGAAGGAGGGATGGTGGAATAAAGCTCTCAGTTTTGTTTTGCTGCAAACTCCCTGTTATGAGTGTGATGGAGGTTGAAATTCTGACCCTTTGGAGTCAAGAGGTCTAAGACTAGTGACCTCATCTGCTTTTCCAATAGAGGAGTTTTTCTTTTGGCTTAGCTGGTGCATAATCAATCTCTATATTTGAGGAACAGGCAGATCCTCCCTGAGGTCATATTTTATAAACACACTGTAAACTCTCATCTCTGCAGTTATTGTATCTTGAATATATTTTATTTTTTGAAAAATCAGATCAGCTGTTTCAGAGAATCCCAAAAGTGACTACTAGACTTTCATCAGCCAAAGAACATGGATTTTACTAGGTACTAAATAGTAAGATGGCTGAGAAGCTACACTGAAATACCAATCAAGACCAAATACTTAATATGCTTCTATTGATATGCTGGGTTTCCTGATTTGCAAAACCAGAAAGTGGAACAGTTATTCATATTGCTGCAATTCCATTCTGTTATAGTTTATCTTTGCAAGTACAGCAAATTATCTCTTCAAATATAACCCATAATCTGAATAAGATATATAATGTCAACTTTCCAAACTTAAGTGAATGGAATTGTAAACTTCTGGAGTTTTCCAAACCAGAAAGACAAGATGGAAATATAACATCGAAATCTGAGAAAGTTAGTAAGGTTTAGCTTAGTAGGAAATATTTTATTACCATAGGGAGGTTTAAAATCACTTCAGCAAAATAGAAATGCAGGACTCTTTTCTCTTTTAAAAAATATGTCACAGTCAGTAGTCATGAAAAAGATGATTTATTGCAGGTTTCTGTGCCTAAGTTGGGGGTATTTAACTGCAAGCCCGTGCTTACGTGCTTTTCCAAATGGAAGTGTATTTATGCAAGTGATTAAGTTCAGTATTGAAGAAGAGTCCTGAAGATCTAAGAAGACATACCTCAGGCTTGGATTTACCCACCTACCTTCAACCACTTAGATGAGATGTACCTAAAATAGGAGCCTTGTCATCCTGCTCACTCTCTATAGGGAGATGTACTGAATATAAATGCGTTTAGGGCAAAATAGCCTCCATAGCTAATTTCTTAGTTTCAATGGGACGAATCCAGCCTAATTCTGAACTGAATCTAACCTAAATGAATAGCCTTTTTACTTTCAAGCTATCTCATTAGGAAATGTGGAAGAAAAAAAGACAAAGTCTGCAGTATTGTATGAAATCACCTGACAAATATGAAACCAGCAGAGGAAAGGCGCAATCACCAAGAGTTAAAGCATGTATCTGTGAAATGAGAAAACAGGCATAAAATTCTATCTGAGGGGATTCAAAACTTCCTGCTTTTTATTTCCCAGAAGACAATCTTAGTCACTGCAGCAAAGGCTATGGAAAGACAGGATAAGGTCATAATACATTCTTCCTCGCAAAGCTATGTTATTGTTCAAGGAAGAATTCAATGTTTATAGGTCAAAGACAAAACAGACATATTGTTACTGTGGTGTTCTGTGATTAGAGTAGTCCTCTCTATAAGGAAAGCTATGAGTTCTCATCTACACTGTCCATATTCATTACACTTAAAATTTAGTGATTCTTAATGGAAAATTAGTCCCTCTCTACTAGGCGTGAAAGTACTGATGCTCTGAATTGTACATTCAATCCACTTGTTGCTCACATATTGCACACATTTTTAATGGTAACAAATAACCCTTGTTAAAGGGTTTGTACTAAAATGTGACTTAACTGCCTAAACGTCATATTATGAAACTGAAAGTCACATATGCTGCAAACATAATTTTTTATGTTTCACTAGGGTTTGAGGTAAATGTTACATCCTTTATAAACCTGGTCACTGATTATCATATGGTTATCATATGTTAAAATAGGAAGAAATTAACAAAGTGCACCATGTGAAAGTTGGAATAGTGCAGCAGTCAGAACCTGTATCAAACCTGTAGTGCTCTGGAAAATTGGGAGGTAGCTGGATCAAGTTGAAACAGACCTTTCATCCTGTGTCTCTGAGATACAAGTGGCAGTCAAGACAATAAAATTCAGAAAACAGCCTATTTTTACAACAGTTGGTTCTGAAGCACTTGATGGTTTTAATAGTTTTCAGTCAGCCAAGACCAGCCATGAAAGTGTAACAAGAAATCTAAGATTACCAAAAGCATGAATCTTATCTAAGAGATGATGCAGGAGGAGGGCAAACCACTATAGCAATTTGTGATTGATCTGAGGCTAAAAAGTTTGCAGTAATAACAAGCAACTCCCTGATGGAAAACAGTTCATAGGAACCTGGAATGAAGGGCAGGGGAAGCAGCATGGGGAGAAAAATCAATATGAAGAATTTAGAAATCATTGCTACCAAAACAGTTCTAGTTTGACAAGTGGCATAAGCTCCAAGTTGAGAATGAAACTTACTGAAAGACGACTTTGTCTAACACTTCAGTAAGAAAGAAGAGTAGGAGTAGGAAAAGTCCCAGCAGAAGCAGGAATAGAGCTGAAAGAGCCAAAATTTCAGCAAGGCAGAGGAAAGATCCTCTTACCCTTAAACAGACTGTTGTTTATTGCTATGGGCATCATGCAACAAAAAAAGAACTGCTAGAGCATATATGTTTACTAGCCCCTTAGACTACAGAAGAGACAAATCTCTGTCTTTCTTAGGTCTAAATAATTAGACGTATAAAATAGGACAATTTTCCTCTACCTATGAAAGGCATCATGTTGGGGAACACGGATAATGCCAAATAGCTTTCAACAGAGTGCCCTAAGAAAAACAGAAGATGTTTGTTCACACTCAACAGTCCCTTAGAGAAATATTGTTTTTGCAGACTACCATTTGGGTTGTTTCCAGCCCCTGAGGGGATTGACTGCAAAATGTAACTTTTTTGTTGTTGTTGTTGTGGAGAATACTATGAAGATGATGTTTAACTACAGGGGAAAAAAAAAGTTATATAGCATAACCACAAACTTTGGAAAAAGATGGAACAGCTGGGCTAAGTCTAAATAATTAGGTAAGTAAGTTCTGTGTGCAAACAATAAGAGATGCAGCTGAGACAGTAACGTGAGAGTGCTGAGGTAAGTCACATCAAAGTTGAGGCCATCAATAGCAAACATGTCTTAATAGATGGGAAACTAGTACAAAATTCTTTGAAATTAAAATTTATGTAAACATGTTTAATCTGACAGCCTAAACAGACTACTTGGGAATGCTACAATGCAAAGATATGGGAAATTGAGAAAAGAGGCGCTGATCCTGATATATAATGATTCAAGGAGCAAAACTAAGTTCTTAAAAGATCTTACAAATGAGCTATTGGCTCAGTCTCATTAAAACAGCACAGCTGAAACTGGCAACCAATGTTCTATTCATCACAGATTCTAGCAAATAATAATTATTTGTCTGGAGAAATAGAGAGGGCTTTGGCCTTGGTCAATGGTACAAAAAATGTCATGCTTCTTTTATGTGAAGACACTAGTAACTAAAACCTCCTAAAAAGTTGTTCTTAAGGCTAAAAAGAGTCCCATAAATACCCACTCCATGGGAAATACTCTTTCAATTACAAATGGCTGATTTACAGATCAATATGACAGTCACAGGAAAACTTTATGGAGGACTCAACAAAAATGAAAGGATCAGTACTCAGCAAGAAACTATGTGCGGTCTCTGTTTGAAATTGCAAGGTCACTGGTGACTTGCCAGTACATAAACGGCAATTATGGCAAATGACATCCACCTTGTACGATAAAATTTTATTTAGTGTCTGAACATACTTTGTGACAATCATACTGTGATTGGGAAAAAAATGAACATGAACAGAAGTAATAATCAGTGAACAATCTTGCACTCTGAAGAAGCTGGCATCCTAGACAGATATGAACGATGGGCAAAAAGCAAAATATTTCCATCTTTCTGAAGGAGGAAGACTGAGGTATATGGCAGACAATAATCTCAAAAGTGGAAGAACTGGAGGCACAAGACATGAAAGCCAAAAGGAAAACTAGTGGTACCTTCTGAAAGCAATGGTCTTTATTCCTTGGGAACTCTCAGTGAACCTAGACTGTCTCAGAGATCAACTGAACATCCTCAGAAAGTTTATTTGATCTATTACTGGAATGTGCAACAGTGTTTTAAATAATGCTGGTTTTCAAGTAATATAATTCCACACTTTCATTTAACAGACACAAGGCCTCTAGAACTGCATAAGTGGGGTACTGTGAAGCTCTCAGCATTGTTTGACGAAGGCAGTTGGACCCAGTTACAGAATAAATGGAGTTTATGAAACCTTCAAGCCAGAAGTTCAGTCTCTGAACAATTTGATGTGTCTCAGTAGATCTGAAGATGTTACACAGGCAGAAACAGGTGCAAAGCCTACTGTGATCATGAGATGTCTTCCTAATGACTCCAATGGACTATGGATGAGAAGGAATTTCTACACAGACTTATATCTATCCTTCTCAGTACTCCCCAGTGTTTAGTCCACTTCTGCATGCACAGTTGGACTGCCAGCAGCTATAACAGCCATGGCAGCTACTTCTCATAAAAATCTAATGAAATTCAACAAGGACAAGTGTAGAGTTTGTATCTGGGAAAGAAGAACCCTTTGTACCAGTAGAGGTTGAGGAATGAACTCTTAGAAAGTAGTGGTCTTGATGGTAGTAGTGTCTTGATGGACAGCAGGATGACCATGAGCCAGTAATGTGCCCTCTTGGCCAGCAAGGCCAATGGCATCCTGGGGTGTATTAGAAGGGTTGTGGTGAGTAGGTCAAGAGAGATTCTCCTCCTCCTCCGCTGTTGTGAGACCTCATCTGGAATATTGTGTCCAGTTCTGGGCCCCTCAGTTGAAAAATTATAGAATCATAGAATCATAGAATGGTAGGGATTGGAAGGGACCTTTAGAGATCATCTAGTCCAACTCCCCTGCAGAAGCAGGTCAACCTAGACCAGGTTGCATAGGAACCTGCCCAGGCGGGTCTTGAAGACCTCCAAGGAAGGAGACTTCACAAATCCTCTGGGCAGCCTGTGCCACTGCTCCCTCACCCTCACAGTAAAATAGATTTTTCTTATGTTTAAGTGGAACTTTTTGTGTTCCAGCTTCATCCCATTACCCCTTGTCCTGTTGCTAGCTACTACAGAAAAAAGGAATGTCCCAACCTCCTGACATTCATCATTTAGGTATTTGTAAATGTTAATAACATTCCCCTCAATCTCCTCTTCTCCAGACTAAACAGCCCCAGTTCCCACAGCCTTTCCTTTTATGAAAGACATTCCAGTCCCCTGATCATCTTGGTGGCCCTGTGCTGGACTCTCTCCAGCACTTCCCTGTCCCTCTTGAGCTGAGGAGCCCAGAACTGGACACAGGACTCCAGATGAGGCCTCACCAGGACAGAGTAGAGGGGGAGAAGAACCTTCCTCAACCTTCTGGCCACACTCTTCTTGATGCATCCCAGGATGCCATTGGCCTTCTTGGCCATATGGGCACATTGCTGGCTCATGTTTAGTTTGTTATCAATCAGGACTCCCAGGTCTCTCTCTGCAGAGCTGCTCTTCAGCAGTTCGACCCCCAGCCTGTACTGGTGAGTGGGATTGTTCCTTCCCAGATGCAGGACTCTGCACTTGTTGATCCTCATGAGGTTCTTCTCTGCCCAACTCTCAAGCTGGTCGAGATCCCACTGAATGGCAGCACAGCCTTCTGGGGAATCAGCCAGTCCTCCCAGTTTGGTGTCATCAGCCAACTTGCTGAGGGTACACTCTGTCCCCTCATCCAAGAAGGACAGGGAGCTGCTGGAAAGAGTTCAGTGCAGGGCCACAAAGATGGTTAGGAGAGTGGAGCATCTCCCTTATGATGAAAGGCTGAAGGAACTAAGGCTCTTTAGCTTGGAGAAGAGGAAATTGAGGGGTGACCTCGTTAATGTTTACAAATATGTAAAGAATGGGTGTCAGGAGGATGGATCCAGGCTGTTCTCAATGATGGCCAATGATAGGACAAGGGCCAATGGGTATAAGTGGGAACACAAGAGGTTCCAAAGAGCACAAGGAAGAATTTCTTCACTGTGAGGGTGACAGACCACTGGAACAGGCTGTCCAGATAGGTTGTTAAGTCTCCTTCTCTGGAGACATTTTAAAACCCACCTTGATGTGTTCCTCTGTGACCTACTCTAGGTGATCCTGCTCTGGTAGGGGGGTTGGACTAGATGATCTTTTGAGGTCTCTTTCAACCCTTAAGATTCTGTAATTCTGTGATTCCCAGTGGTACTTCCACATGCCCCTAAGCAGCTTCAGTAAATAAACCTGTTAATATGCAAGAGAGTTTAAGATCTTGTGTGGGTGGTAAAAATTATTCATTTGCCTTCAGTCTCTCTAGCATCAGCAGCATACACATATGAAAAGTACCATTTCCCAATTTCCAGGCTTGGGGCTATTGTGGCAGACAGTACCTGCCCAAACACCTTCTGGAGGAACTGGAAGGTCACTAGAAGCACTTTGTGCAATGCCTCCTTTTTCCCTTAAAACTAATCCCCAGGCTCAGACTACCCAGTATGCAAATTAAGCTGGTGTAGTCTGAGAAGTTTGCCTCTCTGATCTGCTTTGTTTTACAGATTAAGCACTATACTATGTTTTGCTCAGGTGTCCTGTAAATTAGAAGTATGTGGGTAATGGGAAAACATCACATTAAAGGAAGTGAATACACCAATCAGGAATGAATAAATACAACTCAAACAGGGAAACTTTACTAAAGATGCGGGAGTAACAAACCCTTATTTGTCTGCCTTTTTTTCCTTTGTTATCTACCACTGCATCAGAGCTAAGTGGAAGCTGGCAAACACAAACAATTGTTTGGGTATAACAATTTTCAATTACTTGATATCTGTCATGTTACAGTTCTACATGTTCTTTATGAACCAGGCATACATACAGGGAAAAGGAGGCACAGGGGGTTACAATTCCTAAGGCTACAGGCATGTTAAGAATAAAAGGCTTAACTTTTCAGACTTTATGTATTCAAAAACTCTCTACAAACAAACATAGCTAAAACCATAACACAAATGCTTTTACTTCCTCTCAGCTTTATATTACAGCTTTCAGTTTACAGAAACATTTGCCTAAGTTTGATTCAAATATTCCTTCAGAAACTTTCTAGCAGTCTAATGAAATCTTAAGAGGAGGAGGTGGGCAGGCTATTACTCAAATCCCTGTCGTTAAAAAACACCCTTTATGTGGAATTTGGATGAGTCTCTCCCCAGAGGTACAGAATGCAATAAAGATGAGAAGAACTACACCTTGCAGCATGGATCCATGGGGATGTATGAAAGGGGTTGCACAGTTACCAGCTGTCTGCTCCAGTTCCTTTCTGGAGAACAGCTGGAAATGGATTCTCCAGAGATTGCATCTGGCTGGATTCCCCTGCATTCAAATCCCATTGATCTGGTTCCATTCTAGCCCTCTGTACTCACAGTTCAAAGAACAGCAAGGCCTGTAAAGAAATTACTGCCATATTGTTCAATCGGCCACAGTGAGCAATATATAGGATTATAATTAGGAACACATTAAGGGAAACAGCTCAGTGGAGATAAGCCGTTTGACTGCATACGCTTTTTGATGAGGGCTTAGTGCCAATCCCAGAATAAAAAAGATTAAATGTTTGTTACCAATCCTTTTGAACTGCTGGCAGAACATGTGGTAAAGCATTTTTGATTCAAATTAAAAGCATCCTAGGATAAAAATAACCCTGTTCTGTTAGACCTTTCCAAGTGAAACCATTTGTAGGCTGATTTATTGTCTTTTCCTTCACCTCTTTCCACCAGCATGATTAACATATGCATTTCTGAATCACATGGTAAGCCTGGACAGGTATTTGTCTTGTTACACATCTGTGTAACAAATGGCAATACAAATTGTATACAGAACAGATGCAGATTTTCAAAGTCCAAGCAAATTGTATTTGACCAAGTGCATAGATAAAAGTTTTATTGAAATTTATTGTTTCTTTCCAGTGGAGGCAGTCCTATGGGGACTCACCACTCTGTAAGTGACAATTCTGTTGCAGACTCCATTGCAGAAAAGGCAGATGGGTTTATAATCAGGGAAAAAAAACTGTAGGAAGTGAAACATAACCAAAAAAGGAAAGCAATTCTCCATTAATATCCTCATGAAATGCTTATCACTGCACTCTGTGGTGCTTAATTTATACATCTGGGAGATGTTATTTTTAGGATTTTTTTTTTTAGTCTCTAGAATATTTTGAACTGGCATGAAGTATACTAGAGAGACTGGAATTTGACAGATTCATGCTACATTCATGGAGCCTCTCATACCAAGACAAGTTTATGATGTTACTGCATGTAAATTACCAGGGCTCAGGGAAAGAGATACGTTCTCACTCACATCCCCCTACACACAGAAATATCGTTTTCCACATTATTTTAAGCTCCTTTTTTAGTGAGCTAGTTAAAGATGTGCAATTGGATAGCTACTGACTGCCTTGACCAGGAAATATGTATACTGATGTTGACAGAAATATGTACAACAGACTGATTAGTTCCATTGTAGAAACTGAGCTTAAAAAAAAAAATTATGACATTTGTAATAAGAAGATGGCTTTAAGAGACTAAAAATATAAAGTGATCTTACATTCAGAGCAGCATTTCTTCTGGGAAATCCAGTCTAATAATACTAAATGCTCTTAAGCAACACTATTTTTACAACATGTGGGACTTCATATAATTGCCTTGGTTCCCATCTACTTGGGATTTAGAGTATTTGTACAAAGCCTAACATACCATAGGAACACATTTCTACCAAGAGAAGAGCACTCGTTTTTCACACAATATGCTCAGGAAATGGCAGACTGTTGTGTGAACAGACTTCCAGGCAGTTGCTGATCCAAACTGATGACCACTTTTGGCCAGGAAGAAGCCCAGGTAATATCTCTGCAGTTAGACAAATATCCCTCTTTGCTTAAGACAGGCATACTATTTTCCATGCTGAGCCCTCAGCTCTTGTGATGTACCAGAAAGATGTTTATGAACTTTCTTCTCTCCTCTCTCATCCCTGGTGCTTGCCCTTTCCTCAAAGGTGACTCACTTTTAGCTTCAGCTGACTCTGACAGAAGCAACTCCTACTCATTCCTTTCTCAAGGAAAAAACCAACTGAATTCATTACAAGATTTCACTGAAGGGATGCAGTCAAAGGACTGCAGGAATTGGCACGCTTTTTATAAAGTCTGCCAATTGCTCTGAGATCTCTGTTTCAAAGGTGCAGTATACAACACAAAATTATTATTTTAAGATGTGAAATAAAATATATGGGACCTAGTTTGAAAAAGAGACAGTCATGTTAATGAAATATTTACCATAATAGATCCTTATGGTAATCATGTTCAAGCTCTAGGGCACAACTCTTGTTAACTGCTGGCAGAGACAGTGCTAAACTTGGTCAGAATCTCCAGAGCAACAGAACAGGGCGTATCAGGCTGGGGTCTGGCCTGAGTCCCAAATGGAGAGAAGGACCATTTCAGTAGCCGAATTCAGGAACCGAGACCCATCCTACCAGCACTATGTTTAATTCCTGGGCCAAGAGGCGGTTTTTTTAGCCTGAAGGTGAAATTCTGCTTCTCTACTTCCTGCTGCTGTCTTTTTGAAACAAAGCTTTTGTTACATGTTGCCCAGGTTTACCCACGGAATTCCTTTGAAGGTACAAACAACCCAGGCTGCTGTTCTTAAAAGAGTTACCTGTTGGGAAGTGTTAAGAGAAATAATTACCTAGTCTCGTTGATGTTCATTTGATTTACCTGACATGCTAGTATTCCTCATGTTTCCGTGACTAGTATGATTAGAAAGGAATGTAGTAAACAAGTAATATTAAAAAGTTCACATGCCATATATCCTGAATCACAGTAAAGGGAAGCATGAAAACCAAATTCAACAGCCATTGGTGCTGTTGCTGCAATGGTAACAAGGAGAGAGAGAAGTTTAGATTTATCTCTTAAAAAAATAATTTTAAAAAAAGAAAAAAATATATATTGAAATCTGAAAGGAGGAAAAGAAGAACAGAGAAGGTAGCTAGTGCTAATCCAGTAAATCTCATTTGTAAATTACATTAAAAATATTTTAATTTAATTTTTCTCTTTTTTGAGGGTTTGGGGTTTTGGTTTTTTTTTAAGAAAGGTGGGGAACAACTTCAGGGTGGAGAGTGGAAAATAAATCTTTGATTTAAGAATGCCAAAATGTTATTTAAAAATAAAATTCATTTAGTGTTTCCAAAGCTAAACTATCAAAAATAAACCTGTAAATTAATTTTCTTCTCAGGCAGAGAACAGAAAGTTCACATTACAATATTGCACCTGGAAATTTAAATAACATTTCTTTTTTATTTAAAAAAAATCTTGGCTGAAATGTTTAAAAATAAATTAATATTTTTTTCATCTGTTCATTCTTTTTTCCACTTCTCTGAAATCCTTCCTTTCTGTCCCTTCCACCCAGTAAAAGTGTCCCAAAATAAGAACTGTGCATCTTCTTTCTCCACTTGAGAAGGCTTGGCACTACTGTCATTTTTTCAGAGAACCAACTAAAAAGTAAAATAAAACACTTCAAAGCAACCACATCACACAATTCATTCTCTTGACTTCTAAAGTGTAAGATACATACTTATGTACATGAGGAACCTGATTATCCATTGCCTCACTCATATACACACTCACTTAAAATTATCCAAAGGAATTGCAAGATGAGCACCAAATACTACCAATTTGCATTCACGTTTCCAAAGGAATAAAGGGCTGTAGATCTGTCAAAGTAAAGACTTAACTTCATAAGTGTTTTCTTCACAAACATTGTTCTCACAGGCTCTCCCTACCTCTTATTTCCAGCCTGATATCTTCACTTCAGCATAACACTCATATGACCATGAGTGAACATGTCCCACTCACTGAGTTGCTTTTCCCACATGCTCACAAAACAGACCACCTCCAAGGCCAGCACAGGCATAAAGTACAGCAGTTGACTTTGGGGAATGAGGGTGTATGGAGCTTGGTAGTAGCTACCCTGCTTTTGAATGCAAGCTAACTCCTATTTAGCCTAAAAGAGTCTTTGTATTAAGATCTCCTGTTCTTCCAGTGAATATTTCTAGTGAAAGGACAGCCATCATGGGTGGCAATCATCCTCAAAAGCTGTTAGTTACAAAAAAGAGATGATGAAAGTGTCTTCCATCCTCATTTCTATCATCTTGCAATGCTAATGGAGTTTGCCTGCTGAGAGCAAATTGCGGTTAGATGACTCTTTTGGAAGTTGTGGGCAATACTGCTGGTCTACAAAGCAGGACTCTTGGACATGTCTTCTATCACATAACATGTGTTACACTTCAGTAAGTAAGCAAACAGGCCTAATCAAATGGTAGGAAAATCTAAAGTGCTTGCAAACTGTACCTAGGAGGTTCTGCACAGTTACAGTTGGACAGTGCTGTCTGGAGAGGCCTCATGCTGGTTTTTCATAGCTTGATATACAGTTTTTCTCACCAATATTTCCTATCCTGTCTCTTTTCTAAAGATAGAGCCTATAATTTTGACCAAAATGTCCTTGGAGGTGTCAAGTGCATGATATGGTAATGGAATCTGTAATTCAAGAGGATTTTTGCTCTTTTTCATTGGTGAATAATGTGTACTTACACAAGTTTTCATTACCCTTCAGATGCATGAGAGCCAACCATAAAGTTGATCAGACCCTAAAACAGATGCAGCTAGAGAAAGGAACTTAACCTAAGAAAACAGAGCATTTCTGAGCCAAGTTTGCGTTACAGTTAGTGTTCCTTTTGTTGTAAGGCAAATGTGTGTTTAGAATAGCATGACTGTCAAAGGAAATATTTACAGTCAAAGAGGACCTCAAGAATACAAACAGGGAGGATATTAGCATATCTGTAGCCACAAACTCAATATAGATACATTACACACAGAGCCACAGTTTCTGTATTCTCCTCAAGAAAAGGTCTCCATATAAGTCATGGGTGCTTGTGCATGCCTTTGGCCAGGTCTCCCTGTAGTTCCTGCCTTCTTGAGTCTGGCAGGCATTCGACAATAGCCAGATTTTAACTTATCTCCTCTCCAGATGAAAGAATGGTATCTTCAGTGGCACTTACCCAAGAAAATTCTTGGGAGGCAGAGCATTTCAGAGATGCTGAGGTACAATTTCCTTCCTGTTTCCCATTTGCTCACAAATGTTACTAATTTTCTGCAGGCTTACATCAGCATTGAACTACTTCCCTGTCTGCACTAGCTCAGATGCCTTAGCCAGTCAGTAAAAAACCAAAGGCCATGTTCACCCTTTCCTTCCCAATCCACCGTATCCAACCTGCTCTCAGCAGACTGCTGACAGAGGGGCATCATTTCTTTGGCACGTAACTCTTTCACTTGAGTAATCCAAATGACCATTCAGCAACAAGTCCATGAAGGATGTTACAGAAAACTTTTTCTTCATCTCAGATGCTTGTGGAAAATCAGTGGAATATTGTTTATACTATACAGTGTAACGAACTGTAGGAATTTACTGAAACGTGAGGCCCTGAAGCAAAATTGTTGCTAGATGGAACCCAGATCTAATTATCTGAGTTTTTCCAGAAACAACACCACAACAGTATCAAGATACTCATAATATGACAAATATTTAAATTTTTTAATTTGTCTTGAAGGAAATAGTCCAACACATCTGCAGGAAATGGTTCATATAACCTGGGGAAGCCTCAGCCTTGCAGAGGAACAGTCTTGGCAAGGCTCAGAAGTTTTTCGTATTGTTGTTGGCAGGCCCCTGCCTACAACCATAATACTTTCAATTGCTGAGGTACCACACTTCAGAAAGTTTGTTATGGCTAATTAAACAACAGGCAGCACAAAGCTTGTTTATTCTTTATTTTACACTAGCATTAATTGTGAAACAAGCAAGTGATTTGAAATTGCTAGTTGGCTCAACAGTTTCTTGTGATCTCACAAAACTGCAAACAATCTGTTTTCATTTCTCATTGACTTTTTAATTTTTCGTTTGAATCAGAGACCATAGCACCTACTACATATATGGAATTTAATGTATTTAAAAGTAATAATTTATTTATTTGTTATATGTTTCACATTAAAATATATGCTCTGCAGAAGTCATCGTCATGTAACAATCCACCTCAGATTTTGGATCGACTCTTAGGCCTTCTCTTTTTCAAAATACATTTTTGAAGAGAGAAGAAATCAATGTACTTACTCTATACTGGTGCCTATGCAAAGTTTACATATGTGCATATCTTCCAAGGAGATGGTTCTGTATCACATATGAAAGTCCTAATTACCTCAGAAAATCTACCTTTAGTCTATAGTACTAGTTTGGTACAATGAGAATAATAAACTGTCATTAAGCTGTACAAACACCTTTTCACAACAGAGAAATGACATTATAGTAGCTATTTAATTAAAATATATGCCATAAGCCTCATGAACTTTTCCATTTTAATATGTAGACAAGAAAAGGATGCAGATAGAATATAGCAAACTGACTGCACCAAAAAGTGTGTCAGTTGTTCTTATAATTTTCCTTATATCAGGACACTCAGGAACAAGCTTGTGCTGAAGTGATTAGAGCACTCACAGATACTTAGGCCATGTTATGGTTTTCCAATGTACTGTGTTATTCAGGAACATGGGATTCACGCTGTATACTATGGAAATACTCTCATGGTGGTTTCATTTGTGTATAGATTTGCAATTAACAGGTAAAATAAGATGCTGTAGTCAACACTGATGAAAATATATGACGTATTTCATTATGAAGGCCTACCATTATGAAGCCTCTACCATTACTCTCAAACCAAGATATTCAGGATACATCTATAGTGGAAATTTAAATATCACTCTAACAGTTTTTCCAACACTGAGGTCAGTTGGCAAGGACTGGGCTGCATTTATGTTTTTAAGCTCCTTTACCTTCCGAGACAGAGTGTAAGCATTCATATTCTGTTGCAAATGGCTACTGGCCTAGGTGTGCTCCCAAACCATGTCAAGAAATTGTTTGGTGTAATCCTAAAAGGACTAGACCAAAACCACACCATGGGCTGTTTCAGTGACTAAATATTATAGATGATTGAATTTCAGTACCCTGGAATACTCACTGGCACTGCTTAGTTTACCAGTTCAGAAAAAAATCTCAAGGGATGATTCACCTAACTAGTTGTGCATGTCTTCAGTGTAGATGCCTTCACCTGAGCTAATTGCACTAAGTTGTTCTCATAGCCAGAACTAAGTACTCTTCAAGAACAATTGATTTGGCATAATTTACCTGTCTGTATAATTTCTGGTTTTAATTTCATTTTTAAAGAGGGCTCAGGCATCTAGTTCAGATGCAGATGTCCACCACAGATCAGTTGTTTTCCTCCATGAGACCCTCCAGTGAATCAAATTTTACTTCATGGAGACAGCGCTACATTTCTTCTCAGCCTTCCTCTTTCTCTCAGAAGCATGCTTTTGCATTTTGTTTTGGGACAGAAACGTGATGAAAAGCAAAGTGGGAAAGGTTATTTGTTTGTTTTACTACATAATTACTCGTAATTGAATCTGTCTGGAAATTACACAAAACCCCAGTATCCCTGTATTCCCAGTTAATCTATGTCACTAGATAAGAAAACAGATAATTTTAACAGAACAACTTAGACCTTTCTACTTTCCTGAAAAATACATCACAAGCAATTAGGAAAGAGATTAGGGCTCAGGGGATGTCATTAAATCAGCTTCCAACTGATAATGCAAAATCACAATGTATTCAATGTCTGGTGGTTGCTGGGAATGAATGTGATTCAGTTGTTGGAAATCTTTGTTTTGACCAATCAAACTATTAAGCCTGCATTGCCAGCTCTCTTCTTGCAAGCCTCTTTAAACTTCTTCAAAAAGAATAAAGAAGAATAAATTTTATACATTATTTATCTTGTACTAAGAAGTGAAGTTTATGTAAACTTAAAAACAGAAGTAGTGACACTTTCTTTCCCCAAAAACCTACAAACTATAGACAAAAACAGCATCTGGTAAAGGGTAGGAGAATGTAACTGCAGATTTATTTGGATCAATGCAGCACTGAAGGTGCTTTTTTTCATTTTAACAAATTATTTCAACTTCATACCTCTGTAGATCTGATAAAGTTCATGGAATCAAATGGAAGAAAAATAAACAAAACCTACAGTAATCAACCCATACATGTAAAAAGCTGTCCTTTTGAATGTGATCTGTGAGATGGTTTCCCTGTTTTTCCAGAGAAATGAAGTTAGATCAGTTGTTACTTCTTGATTTTCAGAAGTGTAAAACACACACCTGCTGTAGTAACTACATTCTTTTAAGATGTCCTAAAAAAAAAAAATCTTACAATATTCCACTCATAAGATTTTTTTGGGGAAAAAAAAGATCGTTAAAGAATGAGGCAAAAATATTATGAGTGGTAACAATAGTAAAGTAAGACAAAAATTAGATTATATTAACTTCCCATCAACTTTGTACCAACCATGTAAGTGGGATTAATTACTTCTTGTATTTTTCTCTCAGAGGAATTTACACAATATTCCTTTCCAGATGAGCTATGCCAGTGTTCTGTTAACTATGGGACAAAATCTATATAATCAAAACTGGCTAGTGGTTTCAACATTTCCTATCAGAACTCCCTAGGAGTGCTTAATTTTAAGAGATCAAATCCTTAATGTCCTCTAAAAGACAAGAATATTGCTGACAGCTTCAAAATAATTGGGAAAGCAATCACTCTGATTGGGTTGCTCCTAGCAATCCTGACTCTAGAAAAGGTGCAATTGTTTTCTGGAAAAGACCAATCCGAGAAGACTAATGTGCAATAAGATTGAACGGGTTGTTCTTATTCTCAGATGCCTAAATGACATGTACAAAGGTAAGAAAGGCAGCTTGCTCACAGAGAAGTTGGAGTGACAGACATATAATGATGGAGTGTTTTGACCTTTATGAAACATTTTCCAAAGGGATACAGACAACAGCCGGCAAATTATAACAGTGTCTGATGTTCAGTGTGCAGACTAAGAATAGTATTCCAAGTTCTGAGCTGCTCATCCACATTAAACTCCAGACTTGAGAGATGTCTGTACTTAGAGATAGGAAGCTTCAAGACAGGTAAGAGTAATATTTAGGAATGAAGCATGTTTGAAATCACCACTGTACCACATACATAGAAGTATTTTTTCACAATTGAATTAAAAACCTACATGTAACTGGGTTTCATGGTTTTAAATCTCCTTACTTGCGGGTAAGAAAGAGGTTCCCCTCATTATGTATTTGGAAAATTTCTTTTTAAATATATGGGTACAGGAACAAACTGCACTCAGACTTTTGCACAATTCCTTAGTAGTTAGAGCACCAGATGTATAACACCCTTTCCCTCACTTGCAGAAAATATAGTCCCAAAGCTCTCACCTCTTAAGATTCTTTTCCATCACAGTGCTTTGAGCTGAACATCTTCCACTGTGCAAAATGGGGCCATTGGGAATATAGGCAAGAAGATAATTCTCTTATTTAGGGATGAGCACAGTCTGTTAGGAGACGAAAGAGAATTTAGATTCTCTTTATCTGCATCATGAACTGTGCATTCAGTATTCATTAAGTTATCATTGAACAAAATGCAAAGGTAGAGTAATAAGCCAGAATTTCAGACAGTCCAGCTACTCTCATAAGAAGACTGTGGAGTCATCTCCTAGCTATTCTTCTCTATCCTAAGTCAGAGCAGTTGAAAGTGACTTCACAATTCCTTGCAGTTCAGTATCTTAGAGATAGTTGTGAATTAATGGAGTTAAATCCAGCTGGTGGCTGGTCACAAGTGGTGTACTCATGGCTCAGTGCTGGGGCTTGTTCTGTTTTGATATCTTTATTAATGATCTGGATGAGAGGATCAAGTGCATCCTGAGTAAGTTTGCAGGCAACACCAAGATGGGCAGCAGTGTTGATCTGCTTGAGGGTAGGAAGGCTCAGCAGAGGGATTTGGACAGGCTGGATCTATTGGCCAAAGTCAACTGTATGAAGATCAATGAGGCCAAGTGCACCTGGGTCACAACAACCCCATGTAAATCTACAGTCTCGGGAAAGAATTACTGGAAAGTTGTCATGAGGAAAAGGACCTGGGGGTGTGTCATGGTTTTGTGTGGAGCTGTTTCTGGTAATGGGGAAGGGGCTGTAAAGATGACTCCTGTAAGAAGCTGCTTGAAACTCTTCCCAGCTCCGAGTCAGATCCACTTTTGGGGCTGAGCCAATTAGACGCCTCTACAATCACTTTTTAAGAAGAAGCCAGAAAATGAGGGTTTTTCCTGTTCCTTTTTCCTTCTTTCCTGCCTGGTGGTGATACATGGAGTTGGAAGAGAGCAAGAAGCGACCATGAGGATCCCAAGGTCAACAAGGGAAGAGAGGAGGAGGTGTGCTGGAGCAGAGACTCCCCTGCATCCTGTGGAGAGGACTGGTGAAGCAGAGATTTGTTTGCACTTCGTAAAAGACCCCACACCAGGGACAGTGACTATGCCCAGAGGAGGCTGTGTCCCGTGGGAGGGAAGCCACAGAAACTGTAGCTACTGGGAAGAACCCACACCAGAGAAAATCATTAAGGACTGTGTCCCATGGGAGGAACCCCATAACAGTGCAGGGGAAAAGTGGGAGGAGTCGTCCTCCTCTGAGAAGAAAGAAAAGGCAGAGCCCATCTGTGAGAGACTGACCACATTCCCCATTCCCTACCCTCCCAAGCTGTTGAAGGGGGAGAAGGTAGGGAGGGATGGGGTGGGAGATATTAAAGTGCTGACTGTATTTTTCTCATCATGGAGCCCTGTTTTTTTGTTTTCTGTTCTGTTCAGTTTCTTGTAGGTAGTAGAATAAACTTTCCTACTTTCCTCTCTGAGTACTTGAGTCTGTTTTGCCCAGAACCATATTTGGCAGTGAGCCTTCCCTGCCCTTGTCTCAATCCACAACATCTTTGGTTATCTTTTTTCCTCCCATCTTGCTGCAGCCTCTGCTCTCCAAAGGAGGATGGGGGTGGATGGGAGGGTACCAAACAAGACACTTTCGTGGTTTTTCATTGCTAGCTGGGCAAAACCATGAGAGTGTTGGTCATCAGCTACCTGAATATCAGCCAGAAGTGTGCCCAGGTGGCCAAAAAGGCCTATGGCATCCTGGCTTTTATCAGAAAGAGTGTGATCAACAGGGAAGGGATTATGCCCCTGTACTCAGGGCTGGTGAGGCCACTCTTCGAATACTGTGTTCGGTATGTGTTCACACTGGAATGCATCCAGAAATGAAGCTGGTGAAGGGTCTAGAGAAAAAGTCCTACAAGGAGTGGTTGAGGGTATGGGAGTTGTTTAACCTGGAGAAAAGGAGACTGAGTGGATACCTTATCACTCTCTACAAGTACCTGAAAGGAGACTGTAGCGAGATGGGAGTTGGTCTCTTTTCCCAAGTTACAAATGGCAGAAGAAGAGGAAAGGGCCTCAAGTTTTGCCAGGGATGTAGGTTTAGATTGGATGTTAGGAAAAATTTCTTCACCAAAAGGTTTACCAAGCATTTGAATAGACAGCCCCAGGAAGTGATTGAGTCATCGTCCCTGGAAGTATTTAAAAGTCTTGTGGATGTAGTGCTTAGAGACATAGTTTAGTGGTGGACGTGGAGGTGTCAGGTTAACAGTTGGACTCAGTGATCTTAAAAGTCTTTTCCAAACAAAGCGATTCTGTGATTTCACAACATCCCTGTTCCTTAACTTTAGTAAGCTGCTGCATCACCTCATGAGTTACCACATCCAAATAGATATCATAAGTCCTTGATATAAGATCCTGAAAGTGTATAGATACAGTTATTTCAGCAACATGAGATAGACATCTATGTTTAATGTGTTGAGTTTTGCCCATGTCTTGTCTACAATTGTATTAATTGCTCCATATATTTCTTGTTTACATATATTTACATATTTTATTTTAATTTATTGGCCATAATATCAATGTCATCTTTTCTGGATGACTCAAAACACTCATTCTGCTCTTTATGTCACATTTTCTTTGCGTTCAGTCAAAATCTCGTTCTCATTGCTGAGAGAATTGCTGGGCCTGCTTTTTGACATGAAGATCATCATAGCTGTCTAGCCTGTGTTTGTTTTTATATTTAATTTAAACTAAACAAGATCAAGATTCAAAGCTATCTACTATAATTCGAGTTTCCATTATCTCTTCACCATATGCCAAAATAAAAATGATAAAACCATTACCTCCTGTTGGTTCAGAGATTATTGAAAAGTTCCAGATCTCAAACCCAGCTATAGTAGGGTGCTACAAATATAAAGTCTAAATATTTTTCAGACTATTTATGTGAAACTAAGCTTCATATAATTACAGAATTTTGTTAATGTTTCTATCTCTTAAGCCATTAAAGAATCTTTTATCCATTTCTAAACTCAATTTGGAGTCACATAAGATTTCTGATGTGAAATGTCACCATCCGTTATGAGTTTGGGGAAGAGGAAAAGTTAGGTTTAAATTGGTTTGATCTTGAGTTTGTAAAACTTCGTGGTACAAGATTGAGTCATTTTTCTGAGGTTTTTTTGGGGAGATGCTAAAAAATTCCACAAGGAAAGGTAGTTCTGTAGCATTTGCTTTTTCTACTTCCTGGCCTAGCTCAAACAAGGAATTTTAAAAGTAACTGCAGAATAAAAAGCAGTCAAGAAATGTTATGTCAGCTTTTTCAAAAAACCCAAGTACTGATTCATTGGAAACACACTTTGAGTTTCACACAGTTGTTTAACTCAGTTCTTCTTTTGTTTCAAGTTATTTGCCCATTCCAGGTTTAACAAAGACTCTGTCAGTAGTGCCATGAGGGAAAGTGGTCTCTGGCAGGTTCAACTTTGGTGGTAAGGTTAGAGGATGGAGTTTGCTAACAAAATCCAGGACTCTCCAACCCACAGTGACCACATGCAATGAGTTTCCAGTAAAGCCCTTCAGCGTGATGAATCCAGACTGATGGAAGTTTTTTCTGTCCTTGTGAAGGCAAGAGGAAAATTGTCAGTGACAGGGTAATCGTGGGGACTGATTGGCCAACAATGGTGATTATAAAATTTAAAAAATTCAGAATTTAAGACACCAGAATAAAACCAGTTGTTTTCTTGTGGAAACACCTAATAGCACTTTTAAGTAAATTAAGTCTCTGAAGCCATGCTTAAGCTTCTTTTAAATCATAGAATAGAATCATAGAATTGTTTCTGCTGGAAGTATCTATTTATTACTCATAATAATGGTTTTTTTTGCTCTTTCATCATTGTATGTTTTAATTATTTTCCTGCATTTTTACCCTGTCCTCCAGGTACCTGTTTGCTAAACTTAAATTCATTCAAAATAGCTGGGCGACCTGCATCCAGGTAGCAGAAGTCCTAGAGGTGCTGACTGACTGATGTGTAAGGACTACTTTCTAGCTTCAACTCCATCCTCAGTTTGGTATGCCTGCTTAAATTTTGTTGCTGGCAAATGAGACTCTTTGGAGCTTAAAATCAAGCGTGTGCTTAAATACTTTGGCAAATCATAGTATTGTCAATGAAACTCACTTCCAGATACTAATAGCAGACCAGAAGATACCCAGTTAGATCTGTTTTAAGGTTTTACTGCACCAAAAAAAACATAGATTCTGTCTGACTTTTTTCCAACATGGATTTGCAGCCAGAAGTTTTATAGTTCATCACTTGACAGGAATGTTAATGATGAGATAAAAATCAATCTTTCTTCCAGCTGCTGGAAGGAGTTGGATGCTTTGCATTAAATCCATCAAGTGTTAGTGTGAGGCATACAATAAAAATAATAAATATGCCTCTGCAGCCATCTCTTCTTGGCCATGTCTAACACCTGTGCTTTTCTCTTAAGAGTTCATTGATTGAGGTCAGATCGCTGGCATAGTTTTCTATGGAGAAATACAGATATAGTTTTTCTTTTTAAGCCCTAAAGCCTAATAGGATGGACAGAGAAGAATACAACCACTGCATTCTTCTAATTGCTTAGAGATTTTGTTCTGAAACTGACAACACCTCTATTTTCATTTATTGAATATTATTCAGTCTTTTCAAACATTTCAAGAAGATCTGTTGAAATAGATACTTTGTATTTATGGAAAAAAAAGGAGCTGTTTTTTAATAATGTAAATTTGTACACAAGTTGGAAAAGGATTTGATCAGTAGTCAAGAACATAAGAATCTGAAACAATGTTATTTGTCAGTAGGCTGGCATTTATTTTAAGTTTGCAAAGACTGGAACTTACTGTTTAGCTGTCAATGCAAAACATATGGAAATCCAAAAACAAAATAAAAGAAAATCTAAGGCCATCTAGTAGATATCCTCTCTCCTATCCACCAATCTGCAATGTTGCAAAGACTGCAGACATCATACCCACAGATCATACATTTGTGACTCTTCTCCTTGCACAGACCAATTTTTTTTTCTGTCCTCCAAAACCTACCTGATCCCTTCATACACAATCATCCATAAAAGAAAACCTTTGGTAGCTTTCTAAAGGGAAGCTGCAGTGAGAAGAATTAGATAGGCTAGAATATCACTGTATGATGTAAAGTACAAAAGTGGCAGTGAGTATTTGTGGTTTTTATCTGCTACTAGTGACTTAACATAACTTTTCTGGCTTCTGTCTCTGGCTTGTGTTTCTGTCAGATATCTGTGAAGGAATTTCACCTGACTGACAGCTAAGGTCATATACTAAGGTCATACTTCTGGTATAACAATTTTTGGTGTCATCATACATGCCAGAAATTGTCAAAACTGAGCAGAAATAGATTCCTCTGTCTTTCTATGGTTATTATTTCTAGAGGTCAATTTAATGCAGTTAAATTTGGTAGACTGCATTTCTGAGCTTCAGTTTTAGACTTTGTATTGAGTACTGTGTGAAAATACATCTTGCAGCCAAATCTGCTAGTAAGCTGAAGTCATAAAGAAAATATCAGACATAGCAGTTGTGAGACACAGGAGCACTACACATAAAATGAACGCGCAGTGCCCTGGCTCAGGGCGGGAGGGGGACTGGACTGGCAGTAGGGTGTTCTCAGTGGAGGGCCTGCACCGCTCAAACCTGCTTCCTTTGGCCCTCTGCCAGATCCCCAGTTTGGCGAAGCTCAGAGCACGATGTAAGGCCTGTCTGTTCAGCAGGGCGGTTAAAACGCCGTTGGATTATTCTTAGCAGTAGAATACGGTTTGGGGAGGTTCTCTCTTATTTTTTTCTTATTTTGTTGCTTATGAGGTCCTTGATTAAAAAGAGTTCAGTATTTTTCTGATGTCTAGGGTTGTCATTCAAGGAGCATCATGCAGATGAACAATAGTGGGAGGCCAATATTAATTAATTAGATTTGCTTCATTTTCAATCAGGCATTGTACACTTGAATGACAGTACAATAAAATCATGTGCTAAATCTCAGATTCAGGTTGAATCTTCCCTTCTTAGTAGAGAGCACAATTTTTCATCAACTTTCCCTTATTTCAAATACAGACTGTCCTCTCAGGCACATCACCTTCTATTTAACAAATTAATTGCATGTTTTCCAATTCAAACTTATCCCAGTTCTTGCCAATTTGGGCTGAGATTACTTCCTGAGCTATAGACAGTTTAGGAGGGTTTTTTTGTTGTTGTTGTTTTAAAACCTGCTGTGCTGGAGGGAAATGAAGTCTTGACTTTGATGTTCTTAGTACCTTTACAGATGTATAGTTGGACCATCTGTGCCTCCTTAGATTTGCCTCAGAGAAGAGCAGTGAGTTACAGCTACCAGCCTTTGAGGATGGGATGTCTCTAGGTGGAGTGTGGCTGAGAAGTCTCACAGACATCAGATCCTGGCTGTGAAGACATTGCCCATAAGGGCTCCTGGAATTAACTAAAAATGCCCTGTGCTAGTTTATAGTTTGCTTTTTTGCCTTTATAGCAAGAGCATTTAAATGGTTAGAAGCAGGATTTCCCATTTTTTCACTCGGGGTTTGCCACCTGGCCTCTTTTGAACTTACTTCATGGCTATATCACAAGGTTCCTCCTCGGTCACGAGTTGTCTTTGTTATTGAGAAAACCAACTAATGAATCCTGGTTTCCTACAAATTTTTGTCTTCTATTCCATATACTGCGAGACTCCTATTCCCCTCCTGAATCCTTCACTTTCTGACCTGCTGGAAAGAAAGCTGTTTATTATGGCTGAATCATCTATGTGTTAAGCCGGTTATTCATGCAAATGCTACTTGGTTAGACAGCAGTTGCATCTTGACTTCTGAACTCTCATATAGGAAAGACAAGAGAAAATCCCTTTATACATTCTCCTTAATTAGGACCATAACAGGTTTAACACTGATCAAACTCACAAGGTTTTGATAAAAAAATTTCCAACACATTTTTAAAATGTAAGGAGGGTCTGACAATAGATGTAAAGAAGGAAGGCTGTGTAGACAGTATGATAACATATACCTTACTGCTTTCAGAAATTAGGAAGAAAATAGTCCTAAAACTAGATGTTCACATAGTCTGGACAAATAGTTTTAAGGAAAAAATTTTCATGAATAAAAGATGCTTCAAACAAAATAAAATGTATGCTACTTACAGTACTGTTTTCTGCAAAAGAAAATTTCAGTGAAAAAATTTAATCATGACTTTTTTTCTTCATACATCATATATCCATTACGTATACAAGGAAATCTGTGCATGTCTATCACAGAATCATTGCTTGCATTCATTGCTGAGGGGTTTTTTTGCTTAATGCGAGGATTCAATTCCTTGCGAGTACAGGCTTATGCTAACCAAACTTACTGTACTTTCTCTTTAAACTTAGAAAACATTCTTTAAAAAGCCAAATAAAATATTCTTAACTCATTAATTGAATTATTTAAAGTCTCCATTTTAAAATGAAATGCTATTATATTGAATTTCCTTTTTTTGCCTACTAGATCCCCTTAGTAACATGCCAACACTTGACTTTATGCTTATAAAAAATGGCTGGACATGGCAGACCCTTTAAATCAAAAGAGCAACTCTTTAGAAGGCCAGAAGGAATCACTGGGCTTACTTATTTTTTAGAACTGCACAACACATAGTATAGAATTTACACAATTACTTTTGACATCAAGACAATGCCTATGGGTTGAAAGCATATCTTTCAGACTCTAAACTTGATTTAACCATTTTAATTATCATGGGAACCAGAACTTCCTAGGAAAGGTGTTGCAGAGGTTATCTGCTTCAGCTTCTAGCTTGCAACCATCACAAACCTTTTTCTGGTGAGATATGTACAGACTTTACTTTTTAAAACCCATTTCACCAGTCATTTTCAAAACAGATGTCCAAGACCAGATGAGGATAATGCAGGTTTTTCAAGACCAAATGGGAAAGATGCCAGGGAATATGGAATATGTGAAAAAGGAAGAAAATGTCAAAGATAATGTATATTAAGAGACATGTGAAGATAAGGGAATCTACAGGAAGGAGGAAGAAATATATTACCATTTCAGTTACTTTCCACTGTTCTGGGGAAGAAAAACAGTTGTAAATCCAATTCAGAAAGCCAATCCATGCCACAGGCTTTGCACTGCTGATAAGTAAACACTCGAAGTCCACAACATCTGAACAACTACATCACCCAGGCAACACCAGGAGTGGGTGAGGCAAATAAGAAAAGAATCACTATTTAAAAATCTGCCTAGTTTAATCTGGAACAACAAACACTGAAAAGCCCAAATCATAATTTTTTCCCATGATATGACTTATGAGGTGGACTTAAAACAATTCAAGTAGTATACATTAACAAAGACCAGAGTAAGTACGGGTTTCTTGAAAATTTTAAATTAGTTTTCATAATTCTTAGCTTTAGGGACATGCTTTCAAGCTCATCTGACCATAATTTAATCAGTTAACAGTTTCTCAGTTCAAAAATGTCATTTTTCTAAACCTAAATATTCCAGTCAAATTTGTTAACTCCAAAAATAGTCAAGTTATCTCTGTGAGCATTCATCCACTCTCTGATTCCTAGGTTGTTGGTGTACCTGACCATTTGGGTGTGTATCAATATGGTGCCCATGGCTGTAATACCCTGTAACATGCAGTTATCAAGTGAAGATATCTCAGGTACACAAACAGATAAAAAAAAAATCCTGTTTCCACTTTACTGCATTTTGCTTATCAAACCATTTTGAAAGTCATGATAATTCAAATTGATATTTCTGAATGTTTTTCACCATGTTAGAAGGTTCAATACTGGTCTAGTCTTAATAAAGTATTACTTTTTTTTTTTTTTGCCTTAAACTGCTGTCAGCTTCCACTTCATTTTAAACTTACTTTTCACCCAGAAATAGAAATATGAGGAACTGGCAAGACAAAGGATGGAAAAAGTGAGCTATATATTTGCTGAGCGGCAAATGCTCTTTATTTTCATGGCAAAGGCTGATGTTCTAAGATAGATCAGAGATGCATTAACATAACTCAGACATTGAAAATAGCTATTGAATTATAAATTCTATGTCCTTTTACTAACTATTCAAATTTTACTTCTCAGTCCAGACCTATTTCTCTTATAGCTGTGAAGCACTGAGCTCCCTCTTGTGACTAGCACCTGAACATTATTCTGATTTTGGGATTATGCATCCTGAAAGAAGCAGAACTGTTGCAGACACTGGATTCCATCAGCTCAACTCTATCTGCATTTATTAATGTTGTTTAAAATAACAACAGTGGTTGTCTGGAAGGAATACAGACTTAGTGTTCCTCATTTTTTGTAAATCGTTTGTGTATCTGGTCTTTGAAAGACAAAGCAAATTCTCATCAAAATTCTCCATTTCTAATTGTGGATCTGTGCCTTCACGGAAATTATTCGATCATCCCTTAGTGATCAACACAATAAACACGATACCAGTAGCTGATAATCAAATGAAGACTATACATTTACATTCCATAGAGACAGGAAATACAATCCATCACATCTGACAGTCATTTCCTTTCAGAGTTCTAAGGTTGAATTTCTTTATTTACCTTTGGTTATTCTGACAAAATGGTTCATTAGTACAGTCATTTCTGTATAATCTGTGATAATGTGTATAGCTTATTCCAAGATATTAGGAATAACATTTATACTTATGTGACTATGAACACAGCACATTTGCACTAATATATAAGTAACAATCAACTTTCATTTTATATAGGTATATTGATAGAAAAGTACAGAAATGACCTTCAGTAGATCAAATATGAGAAAGTCCGAAATGAACAAAACAAGAGGAATCCAGGTCAACGTTCTCTCTTTTAGCATTCTGATCTGGAACACGAGTTCTTTGAAACCATTTCTTGACTGATAAGAAAGAATAAGTAACATCCTTCTGTACAAAAATCCAAGTTACGTGATCATATCTGAGAAAAAAAATCTGTAAATAATGTAATCTGTTGGTTTCCAATAGTTTCCTACCCCTTTGCACTTAAAAGAGACATAAAAGAGTAAATTTTTTATTCTTTTAAGTGTTAAAAAATCATTAAAATGCTTAATAGAATTGTTTGTAGGAACATTAATTTTCACTTCTTCTGAGTTCTAACTAATACCAAGAACTTGAGCCTGCAATTCTCAACACACTTGGTGATGCCCATCATCGACAGTCTAAGAACAGGATTATGCTTACAATTGCTACCATCACAAAGAGCCCCAACTCTAACACTGCATATAAATCTCTCATTTTCTCAGACTATAGCAAAACTCAATTGTATTGCATCTAATGCACAAGTAGGGGCATGTCATTCAGACAAAGCTAATGTTTTTGCTAATCTTGTTATCTACAGATACAGCAATATATTTATTGAGGCAGGAATAAAATACATACCCTGAACTCTGTAGTCCTTACTCATACTAATCTACTGCTGAAGCGGACAGGAGCTTTGAGCAGTGTAGAGTTACAGTTTAATGAATGTTGGTTCTTCTGTATAGGAGAAATTCATATGCTTTCATACTCTCTCAGCTTCATTTCCTTCCAAGGCTCATTAATTTTTAAAAGAGCTAGCTTTCTTACCCTTGCCTCCTAGTAGGTGGTGTTGCACTAGCATAAATATAAGGGTATTTATATTTTTAGCTGGGAGAAGAGGAAAGGAGTATGATAAAGGTCAATTACTCAGCCAAAGAGGTTTGGCTAAGTATCCACATTAAGTCTAAGGAAAACGTCAATAGATTTCATGGTGGTCACAGGGTTGCTTAAATTGGCCACATAACCTTTCTGTTATTTGCAGTAAGCATGGACACTTGTAACTTCACAGGATCCTAGCAATTTGTCTGGACTCAGATGCTATGCCTGTCACGATCCGACCACACAGTGAAGAAAGAAAAGATCTTTTCCTAACTCAGAATCCAAGGTTTACCCACTTAGAGACTCTTTCAGCAGAATGAATCATGTAATAAATAATACATTCATTCTGATGTGTTCAAGTTATTGAGCGTGGAGGTGTTTTGGTTTAGGGTTTTTTTTAATGAAGTATTTTAAAATATACCAGAAAAGTTGGCACTTTAAATGTTGAAATATTCACCCAAAATAATGAGTCTTTATTGTTTTGTGGCTGCAAAATGTTAACAAAAGCCATCAAAAATGACAGGGTGAATAACTCAAAAGTCCCGATAGGAACACAAACAAAATCTAAAATAGCACTTCATCATCTTTCTCTTCAGTTCATCTTCATAGTAATATTCTCAGTCTTGGTACTGTTGACATTCCCTCAGGTCTGTAAAAAGCCTTTTCCCTTCCAATCAGATATTATCCTTTGTTTCTTGAGCAGTCCTATAATTTGCTCTCTAAACAATGTAATACATTATTTTTATGTTTACAAAGTGAGATTTTTATTTGATGTATTTCTACTTACTTTCTTTGCTTTTTTTGTTCATTCCTTACTTTCTCAGAGATCAACAAAAAAATCTAGGGGAAAAATGAGAATGTGACCCTCTGACAGATAAGTGGAAGGTCCTTTAAACCTGTCAAAACCCCCCAAAAAAACCTTCTCTTTCCTTTTCCACCCTACTAGGCTTATCTTGCCCCACCACATAGTTATCCAAGAAATATTTCACAGGCTCTTAGATTCAACATACCATGTCAAAAGCCAGAACACTACAAATCCAACTGGTATTATTGACCACAGGATTCTCATTAAATAGACCAGTATACTAAGCTCAGTTTTGTTTGAGCAAAAGTGGGGAATGGTTAGAGTATTTGTTTTTTCTTTGCTTCTTTGTGAGAATGGTGCTGTGAGGTCTTCAGTGTGACACAATATACAGTCAACAACAATCCTTTACTGTGCTAAATGAAGCAAATAAAATTTCATTTGCTGCAGAGAATCTCAGAAAACTTTTCTTGAACGTACTTAGGCAAAAGAAGAATATTTATCAGAGATTAACACACCTTAAAAGATGCTTACCAGTTCACGTGAAGTCTAAAGTAAGTTTAATTCAAGTGTGAATCTTCATAACTGCAGCTGGAGGCAACCTTTATGTTGTATACAAGTAGGAAGGTGTTGTAGAATGGATGATACTAGTTTACAGAGGCCAACAGCATTATTCAACATGTCTCCTAGATTTTCCCAATGTCCCATTTCATATACTTCTTGTGAGGAGACAAAGAAATCTACTTCCTGTCCCCACCTTACAAGTCTTAACAAATCCTCTCTTTCATAACTGAGTCCTTTCTCAGCAAGGATATGCTGGAGAGTGTCAATAGGGTTTTCCTCTTTGCTCATCATCTTTCCCATTATACTGATTTAATCGTGTCACTTGCCTTTTCAGACAGGAATCCAGGCGATCTTCTGCCGAGGGTTCTTAATCCAACAAATTCGGCTGATCACGTCGGGGTCACCAAATATTGCAGTGGTACAAGCAATATTCATTCAAAGATATAGAGAATCTAGGTAATGCACATGCTGAGACATACACAGGCAACACAGTACAACCAACAAAGGCGACTCAAAGCCACCCTTCCTTTGCTAGCTACTTCCTTATATGCTGCTTTGGCCCATGTGATCACCCAGGGCCCAATTGATTAACTTGCAGCACCTGTTTCTGATAATTGGAAGTAGCTTGTCAGCTGCATTAACTTGTCCCTACCATCTTTATTCAAGCTGGCTGGTCCAAGTCACATTTGTGCCTACAGGAAGGGAGAAGGAAAGCTCCTTGCTTCCCACTGCATTCACACATAGCTTACACACTCAAGAGCAATTTTCATGCCAACTGAGTAGTCACAAAGTTTTCAAAATATTAGATATGGAATATTTTATGGGGCTTTTGAAAGAGATGAAAATCTTCAGTCATGGAAAAAATCATGAATATGAGTTGTAAAACTTCTTAGAATCATATCATTGTTTTGGCTGGAGAAGACCTTTAAGGTCAGTGAGTCCAGCCTTATCCCAGCCCTATTAACCACTAGACCATTTTCCTAAGTGCAACATCCAACCTTCTCTTAAACACCTCCAGGGACAGTGACTCCACCACCTCCCTGGGCAGGCTGTTCCAAGGCCTGACAGCACTTTCAGCAAACAAATTCCTCCTAATACCCAGCCTGAACCTCTCCTGGCATAACTTGAGGTGGTTTCCTCTTGTTCTGTTGCTTGTTACTAGGGAGAACAGACCAACACCCATCTCACTACAACCTCTTTTGAGACAGTTGTAGAGAGCAATAAGGTCCCCCCTGAGCTTTCTTTTGCCCAGGCTAAACAGACTCAGATCCCTCAGTCATTCCTTATATGAAATGTGCTCCAAATTCTTTACTAGCTTGTCAGCCTGCCTCTGGATCCTCTCCAGCATCTGGATGTCCTTCTTGTAGAGAGAGGCCCAACCCTGAACACAGTATTCAGGGTCCAGCCTCAACCAAAGCTGAGTACAGGGGAATAATCACCTCCCTCCTTCTGCTGACAACATTATTCCTGATCCAGGCCAGGATGCCATCGGCCTTCTTGGCCACCTGGGCACACTGCTGGCTCATGTTCAGCCTTCTGTCAGTCAACACTCACAGGTCCCTCTCTGCCTGGCAGCTTTCCAGTCACTCCTCCCCAAGCCTGTAGCACTGCTGGGGGCTGTTGTGGCCCAAGTGTAGACTTGATGCTTGGCCTTATTGAAACTCATGGCATTGGCCTTGGCCCAGCCATCCAGCCTATCTAGATCTCTCTGTAAAGCTTCCCTACCCTCAAGCAGACGGACACTCCTACCCAGCTTGATGTCATCTGCAAACTTACTAAGAGTGCATTTTTTTCACCCAGGAAGGTGCATGCCCATCCAAGTCAAGAACAGACAATTTCTCTAAGAGAGCACTGTAGGAAGCAGTGTCAAATGCCTTGCTCAAGGAAAATGACATCCACAGCCTTTCCTTCATCCAGGACCTGCCCTTCATAAACCCATGCTGACTGGGCCTGATCATCTGGTTGTCCTGCATGTGCTGCATAAGAGAACTTAGGATGATCTGCTCCATCAGCTTCCCTGGCACTGAAGTCAAACTTACAGGCCTGTAATTTCCCGGATCATCCTTCCATCCCTTCTTACATATAGGTGTTACATTGGCTGATTTCCAGTCAGATGGGACCTCCCCAGTCAGCCAGGACTGCTGATAAGTGATGGACAGTGGCTTGGAGAGCATTCCTGTCAGTTCCCTCAGCACTCTGTGATGTACCCCATTCAGCCTCATAGATTTGTGCACATCAATGTGGAGCAGCAAGTCACTGACCACCTCCTCCTGTATTGTGGGGAGAACATTTTACTGCTCTCCCCTGTCTCTTGGCTTGGAGAGCTGACTTTCCCCAGTGCAAATGCTACTATTACTAAAGACTGAGGCAAAGAAAACATTAAGCACCTCAGCCTTATCCTCATCTTTTATTACCAAATGTCCTTTTGGATCTAATAGGGGACGGAGGCTCTTCATGGTCTTTCATTCATTGTTAATGTATTTATAGAAACTTTTCTTGTTGCTCTTTATCTCTAAAACCAGTTTCACTTCTAGCTAGGCTTTTGACCCTCTAATTTTCTCCCTACATAACCTAACAATGTTCTTATATTCATTGTGAGTGGTCTGCCCCTTCTTCCAGAGTCCATAAACTCACTCTTTTTCCCTGATTTTCAGCCAAATAGCCCTATTCAGCCAGGCCGGTCTTCTTGACTCTGGCTCGTCTTATGGCACATGAGGTTGGCCTGTTCCTGGGCCTTTAAGATTTCCTTCTTAAAAAGTGTACAGTCTTCCTAGACTCCTATACCCTTCAAAGCTGTCTCCCAAGGGATTCTATCAAGTAACTTCCTAAACAAGTCAAAGTCTGCCCTTTGAAAGTCCTTCTTTATAACAAAGACCCTGAAAATCAATTGTTCATCTGATAGCTAATCCTGAAAGCACCTCGAATCCATAATTGCTGATTTGTCCCCTGAAAGGCTCCATACACTGACATTTCTCATTCTGATTTTATTTGTAATATTCAAACATTTTACACTGCATAGCTGTATGGTGGAGACTTGTTGACAAGGAGTTCCAGAAGGTATTGTCTGACAGTGGCTAATCAAAGTAGAAGAGAATAAAGAGGAGCTGGTTGTGTACCTAATATTACATACTTATCATACATTTCACACAAATTTATGCTCTCAGGGTGACAGTTACTGAAAGATGTTTGAGTGGACCCCTTTCACTCCCTGCTTGTTTATGTTGCACCATTTTCTAGAAATTATTTAAATGCCATTTGACTAAGAAGGACCCTAACTTAGAAAAGCAGAAGATTCTTGGATCCAGTCTCCTCAATAACAAATAGCCATGGATTTGATGAAAAGCAAATTGTTTCTCACCTTGTTTAGAAGAAGCTATCTTGGGCCAAGGAGCTTTCTCTGATGTTTGTCTCAGAATAGCTTTCAGCTTAGTGTATAGAGGCCCCATTGGGGAGCTATGGAGAGAGTCAAGCTCCAGACCTAACAGAAGAGCAATATCTGAATATTTCAGATGTCATAAGTACTCATTGTTAGCAGAAGGCAACTAATAACATTTGTGTTTTTCCTCAGAAAGTGTTACCTGGCTGAGGCATCTAAATCCACAGGAGGGGTCACAGCTGTCAGCACTCACTGAAAGATAAACTTTCCTTTGCCTAGAGACAGTGACTAGATCTTTACGCTTTCTTTTGACTAGCAGAGGCAGCTTCATGCTCTTGCTTTGCAACTGCTGGGAAGTTCATAATTAGGATCTGCATCCCATATTCCCCTCAAGCAAATAACAGGAGGTCAATCAAAAATCCAGCATTGCAACTTCTCTGGCCCTTTATGGAATTAGGGTAAAATAAAAAAACAGAACTTATAGACACTTGGTTGGTTAGCTTGAAATTGTAGCTCAGAAAGCTGTGCTTGGAATTTCTTTTTCTGTTATAATTTCTTATTTTACCTTGCAGTTTCTGAAGCATTTGCATTTCTACTAAAGTTCAAACAAAGAACTACTCTGGTGTAGCATCAAGCCAGGTGCATTACTCACTGCTAAGCCTCAGTTTCACTGTCTCAGAAGGACTTGTCTTTTTGCCAAGGTCACATATTTAGGAGCTCACACACATTTTTTTTCTTTCTAGGCCTCACATCATCATGTTAATTTCAGAGGAGCAGCCCAGCTGCAGCAATGCTCTCTTCCCCTGGCTCAACCTACTTGGCTGGGCAGCAATGAGTCAGGTTCAAGCATCCTGGCATTGAGGAAGGTGATCAGCTCTCCTGCTCCCTGCACAAGAACTCTTACTGCCTAGTTGTTGCATAGAGAGTGAGCATCATCAGTTACAGTGTGTCTTTTTGCATTTTAAAATACTAAGGTCTGTTTTAATTTTTCAAAGAATTGAGATGGGCAGCCACTTTCAGGGAAGGACCTAGGCTTAGGGTTTTTTTTGGCTGGACAGAGGCAGCTGTTGGCTGCCATAGCAAAGCCATCTTAGCTCTGGAAAGGGCTAAGATAACTTGAAGTCAGTGAGCTTAGGCAGCTCTTTCTGCATATGTTATTTTGAAGCATCTTTCACTTCCTCAAGATTGTTTAGGAAACCTAACTGAAGGAGCATGCACTTTGTTTTCATTCTGGAGTTAGGACAAGATTCAGAGAGATTTTTAAGCTCATACTCTAATGATACTGAGATAAGTGCTTAAATGCCTGTCTTTATTGAACTGTACCACTTAACCTCAGGGGATGTAAGAACACAAATTCCTTTGGGTCTTTTTTTTTTACTCCCTTCCCTTTCCGGTCTGAATGGAATCTGTTCTCCTAAATGGGGAACGGCATTCGAAAATGTCATCCATAAAATGCTCATTATTGTGGAAAACTTTGTGCAGCCATCAGAGAGAATTTTCGGCTGTGTAAGCCAACCCAAACTGAATGTGGCAGGGTTCATTCGGAGCGCTACCCCTGAGTATATTTTTCAGTAAGTAGGTAAATTAGCCGCGCACGCACGCACGGCAGAACTTCCTTCTGAACATTCAGCTGTCACTAAAACCACTGCTGTTATTTAAAAACCTCTAAGCATGTACGATGTGCAGTTTTCAAGGGCTCGTAACCAAATTAAAACCAGTTTTCACCAAACTGCTCCAAGGCTTCTTGATGGAAAAGGTTTCCTTACTGAGGGCTATTGTTTCCAGTTATTTCATCCTGCTAGGTGTCCAAAAAAGAAAGTCACAAGAATTTGTATTTGTATAAGAACTTTCACTCTCTCATTCAAAAATATAGCACTGAGGATAAGCTTAGCAGGAGTAAGAAGGATTAGGCATTTATGTGGATAATGAGAACATCCATGATTACATCAGTGGGGTGAATAGGATGAAAACACTGCAGCGCCAGCCCTCTCCTGGAATTTGTTAACATTTGTTTAAAAATTTTACAGGAGAAAAACTCCTATAATGGTGTAAACAAAGGGACAGGGTTAATCAGACATGGATTAAATTAAAAGTCATCCACCTAAGCACATTGATTGTGGAGATTAAAAGCACCATCACCTTTCATCTATCTTGTTTACCTCCCAAGCACCCTCTGGCTTTTGTGTGGCATTTTGGTTTCCATGGCCACCGAAGGTTCCCTCCTATAATCAAAAACGACCTCCTGTTATAAAAGACTCGGAGCCTTTGCTCAGCAGGCCATTTCCCCCTTTTATTATTCTTTTCTCTTGCCTTCAGGGAAAGCTTTGTGCAAGCAGGACAGAGCACTTGGTTGGTTGTCGGTTGACCTCAGTTGCACACAATGAGCTCTGAGTGCTACCTGAAATGTGTGACAAAGTGGGAAGGGTCACTGGCTTAGAGCATTACAAGGGCATGGGCAGGCAACTGTGATGACACTTGCCAAATGTCAGCATTCACCTAATTCAGGAGGGTCTCTGCTGATTGACAGTTCCTCGCTCTTCAGCAGCTAAAGAGGGAAAATACACAAGTTCATTAATTAATAACCCTGTGAGACTCAAAGATACACAGGTTAAAAGAAAAGAAAAAAAAAAAAGGCAAGCAGCTAGGGAGGAGGGAGCAGCTTGGGATGAAATATGTACAAAGTATATATAGATATATTTTTAAGAGCACGCCTCAGTAGTTTAAAGCCATTTTAACAGCCTACAGGCAAAATTTGTCATGGTATGTAGCTGAGTGCTGTGCTTGCTTAAAATGCTTTTGACAATGTGAGGAAAGCCTTTAAGCATTTGATGAAGGTAAGTTGGTTAGCAGGGCTTGGAAGCCAGTTTGAAAGTTCCAAGATAATTCCTCAGGATCCAATTAAACTGTTGAATTTTACATTCATTCCATTTTTCTAATGCATTTAGTTAAGGGGATTTCTCCCACACATACCCCCTACACACACCCCATATTCCCAAACTAATGATTTTAAATACAGTTCTGTGTGACTTTTTAGTTGGTTTTGTCCTTTGATTGTTGAAGTGTGTTACCCTTTTTGAAAAAAGGAAAAAAAAAAAAAAAGCTTTGAGCACATTTTTCTCTCCTGGCTATAGCAACTGAGTGATTCAATGCTGTATATCATAGCTGAAACGGGAGACTCAGTTTTGATTGCAGAGGTGTGTGAGAGAGCAGTGCCTATGGATAGCTGCTAAAGTCAGCACAACACTGATAGTTTCTTATACTATGTCCTTACTGGGTTTCTTAGATGCCAGCTGCAGGAGACCAAAACACTGGACAAAACAGGATGTGAGAACAACAGAAAGCCTCTTGCATATTTGTACTCAAACTGAGGGAAATTCATCATTATCAGCAGTATCAAATTTTCAACAAATATTATTCAAAGACAAGTTTAGCTATTATTCTACTGTAAGAATTGTTACAACAAAAAGAAACAAATATAAGAGTTTGAGGTATTTGAATCTATACTGGTTTTACATGAGAGCACAGCAGACTCTGGTCTTTATTCTTCCTAGCATGGGGATGGAAATCTTTTCTGTCATTTTCCATCACATTGCTGTCTTTCTTAGACATGAGCAGCAATACTTTTGTCATAACAAAGAATATGTTTAGCTGTCAGACAAAAGAAATGAAAATGTCTTGCGAAAAGATCTTGAGCCTTGAAACATGTCAAATAAATTGATGCAGCATTTTATCAAGTTTTATACCAAAATACTACTTTTTCATGCAGTCTGAATTAATAGTGTTTTAGCAGAGTAGATTCTAACAGAAATCACAAGAAAATCAAAATACTTATATGTTGCAGCCCATCAAGAAAACATCTGAAGCCAAAAACTGTAACTTGTCTTCATGACTGAAACTTTTATAGTGTCAATACAAGATACCAACACAACCAGTGTAATTTTCCTGCCACTTATAACAATGCAATCACATCTGCAGAATACTACAGTTTATCTGGGAGCAGGTACTTTCATTATTCAGTTAAGAAGATCATAAATTGGTCTTGTAGCTATAAACATTTCTCGTGACAGAGGATATTGGGAACAGAGATTTCTGCCAGGAACTCCATGCTGCTGCTGTGTGGCTTTCATCTTTGGAATGTTACGTTCAGATCTGCTTTAGATCATAAAAGGGATGTGAATTTCTCCTCATCAGTAAGAATCAGGGCACAGTATGACATAAACAGAATTTGAAGAAGGAAGAACTTCTGGTGTTAAAAAATATTTAATTATCAAAAAAAAGAGCTGGGTTTTTTTTGTCAGGATTGAATGACAGTACACAAAATACGTGACAGAATACAAGAATGGGTTAAATTTGAGCATACTGCAATGTGTATTTCTTCTCTACCGAGCAAAGAAAATCTAGAAGGAAGTAGGGCCAAGGAAGTACCCAGCTCTAACATGGTTAAAACAACCCAGTCTTATTTTTACCTGCCAAAACTCTCACCAAAGTTCATGAGTGTGTCATACTTAAACAGGCATAAATGTGGCTTGTCATAAACAGAATAATTACTTAGGAGTCTTCTGCCTTAAACAGCATCCAATCATGTTCTCTAAATGATCTCTACAGGCTGGAGGTGATGTTCACCAAAGACCCCGTCAAACACCTCCTGAAAAGCTACCACTGATGTCAGTGGGTTAGGAATGCCCTTTAAGAGGTAATCAGTTACTTATCACCAATAAACATTAGCTAAGTTATGCTTCTTGCACCTTTTTTCTGGATTCCCTTGTAGTTCCACTTACAAATATCAGGCAGGTATTTTTCATGGTAAATAAATGCTTTCTTTGTTCTAAATTGTCTTCCCACAGACAGTCACCCAGCTTCCAGTGCCTTCAAAACCAGTTAAGCTAAAGTACCTGAATGCAAACTCAGCTTTAAAAGAGTAACGTCATATATATCTGGAGGAAAGGTCATTTAGTAGATTGATTTGGTCACTGAACATTTTGCTTGCTGCCATCTTAAGACCTGTAACTCTAATCAGTCACACTCACTGCTCTGTGACCCCCTGGCAATACTGTTCTTCATTTCAGTGGCAACAGTTCCCTGTTGGCTTGAGTCATGTATTGTGTGGACTGCAAACAAAACTGGCAATGGGCAGTATTCTTCCTCCATGTCATCTCTATTATCTCAAAGTGATCTCTTTAAAGGAAATAAACTGCAGGTGTGTATGCTTTCCCCTTCTCTTTTCCCCTTCACTTCTTAGGAAGGTCAATAAATGAGATTAAAATTCTCTCACTGTACATCAGATTCTCAAAGCAAGGGCAAAGTGCACACGTGCATCAGTAAGTGTGTCCACACACAATCACACCCATGTGCGTAGGAATACACTTCTGGAATGTGCTTCTTTACATTTGTGCATATAATAGATGTTGGAATGGGCCACGAAATCTCTTTGCTGCCCCATGGAAAGCAGGATTCAGCATGTATAGCACAGTGGGATTGCCATCTTAATCCAGACTTTTAGATGCTACAAACCAAATATGTCAAACAATATACAACATGAAGCTGATAAGAACATAATTTTACCTAATTCAAAAGAATACACCAAATATTTTGACATAGTTTTCTACAATCATTTCATTTATTTAAAAAAAAAAAAATCCAAAAAGCAACATTCAGTTATCTCAAATTAAGAGCAAAGAAACATAGAAATATGATGATGTTTAATTTTTCTAATGAGACACTCCTTTCATCGCTGGGTAAAATATACGTAGGCAAACATACCAAGTCTTAAAGTAAAAAATTAGTCCAGATTCAGAGCTACATATTTCAAATTCAGTCAACAGTTCTTCATATCAAGACTTCCATCAACTTTTAATTTAAAGGTTTACCTCAGGGAAAACTTGCTCATTTCACTAATTTGTGTAAGTCTATTGAAATCAATGGGATTATTTGTGTTAGTAAATTAGACTGTAATAAATGATTTCGTACTAACTTTTTTTGGCCTAGTTTAGGAACATTATCAGAAATATCTTTTAGACAAATATTTCCTTTCTGAATCATGTAGTTTTAATGAAGAAACTGTATGAGCAGATTTGAGTTAGGAAATATAAGACAAAAACATTTTTATTGTACAAAGATTGGAAAAAATGTAATTATCTTATATTCTTGACAAACCCCATTTGGCAGCAGGGCAGCCATGTGACATGTCTAAGTCATGTAGCTCAGGTGCAGTTTCTTGGTGCAGCTTGAGGAACGAGCCAAGAAAAGTGTGAGCGAATACGGTAGAGAAGGCTTGAAGTCAGGCTACTACCAACAAAACACCTTCCAGAAATGTCCAGCATAATACCAGCACTTTTTCCTGGGGCTCAGAAAACAGTACACTGAGTAGTGCCTTGAGTGGGAGAAGCTGTTGAGCTGCACTGTGAATACATGAGATTGTAACACAGCAGCTGGCAGCATGGGTTTGGATGGGCCTGCAGGACTGAAAGAGCTGATCTTAAATCCACACTTACATGCACACAGAGGACATCCCAAGGTGAGACAGAACGTGAAAGTTGTACAGGGACTCTCTTTAGTGATGTAGTCAAAGGCAAAATCTGTAAGAAACCTCAGTTTAACAGTAAGGACCAGGTTTAAATGATTAAGTGCTGCTGACCTGGTTGATTAGGACAAATCACACATCACTCTCAAAACAAAAGATTAAAGTTCTGCTGATTCTGAGATTTTTTTACAGTGGTGGATTGGTGGGTCATACCATGTATACACATAGGTGTTTATCATAGGGAGCCATAGGATTTGAGAGCTTGTCCATCTTGTGGAAACCTCTCTTACCATTCTCAGCACATAAGTGCAAGAGGAAGATAAGACAGTATCATGCATCACATCTTCCTTTCCTTAGGAAGGGGATCAATATACAGCCATCTCTCAAGAAGTGATCACCTTCATCTCATTTCTCATCAGCAGATGGGAAATGAAAGCTTGATCTGTCAGCACGTAGGTAATATTTTTCCCTTTGGAGCTTTCCTTCCAAGACTGACATTTCTCACAGGTACTGATAAGCAGATTTAGCTTTCGTTCACTCTGCAGCAATGGGATTTGTATATTGCATCACTCAGCATCCCTTTGAGATGGCATGCAAAGAACTGGAGGTGAAAACACCTTCATTTCCTTCCAGCTATAAAGTGCAAAAGAAAGATTACTGAAGAGGTTCATTATTACTCAAGTTACAGCTTTGTCTTTTCCGCAGTATTTGACAAGTTTCAAAACACGTCATCTGCAACCAGCTGGATTTCCACATAAGGAGTGTCGGAGCATGCTCCTCACTTGCCGTGCTGAAATTTCCTGTCTGTCAGGGATGACATCTAGCCATGGAGAGCACCAGGTGTTCTTCCCCCTTGTCTCCTTGTTCACACGCCCAGCCCTGAAGAATTAGTCTGTAGAAGCGCCAGGAAGCTAATTGGGCTTTTATGCATCTGAAAGGTTTATTGAGGTTTCAGACCATCAAGCTTAGGCATGAGGCACTGGGCAGTTGACTGTTTTGTAAAGAAAAACAGTATGGATTTGGGCAAGCTACCCAGAATTCCTTGATCTCTAAACAGATTTTGTGCTTAAATAGAGTACATTTTAAGGCTGAATTTGACAAAGAGGGACCTAATTTAGTTTTTCCAAGAATGTTCTAGACATGCATAGTGCTGCATATCATGTGCAACTCTGACTCTGTGTAGAGGGATATCAAAAACTTACTTGAAATTGGCTTCCTAACTATGGGAAAATAAGATCTGCATGGTGAGAGAAGCCAGTTCATTAACTGATTATACAACAAAATTCAAACAAAGACCACTCAAACTTTTGTGATCCAAATAGAGAAGAAAAATTCAGTGTCATTGTCAGGGAATTACTAGTATGGAGCTGTCAGGTCCCTTTGAGATGTTCAGTATAGTGATATACACAGCACACACATCATTTTCACAAGTGAGCTTGTCTCATGTAATTGTAGATAACATCTACCTCACCGAACAACTCAAAGGTTCTTTATTAATGATTTGGCCAATGGGACAAACTTGTCAAAGTTGTAGGCAATTCAAAATTGTGAGAAATGGATGATACACCATAAGATATGTGTGCTCAGAGGAACCTTGGCAGACTGGAGAAATGAGCTGACAAGAACTTCATGAAGTTCCACAAAGGGAAGCACCACATTCTGTTCCTGGGTAGGAAAATGCCATGCCTCAGTACACATGGCAGGCCAAACAGATACAAAACAGCTTTCCAGAAAAGGAACTGGGAGTCCTGGTGGACACCATGTTCAACCATGAGCCAGCAATGTGCCCTTCCAAGCAAAGGCAAACAGCTTTCTGGTCTGCTTTAGAGTACAGACAGAAGTTCAAGTGAGATGATCCTTCCCCTCTACTCAGCAGCAGTGAGGTACATCACCACAAGCCTTCTATTGTTCTGGAAAATTCTGTGAAAGAAATGGTTCCTTCCAATTTAGGAATTTGTTACAATGACTTGTGGCAGCCTATGCACAACTCCTCAGCAATACAGGTACTGCTGTGATCTATCTCACTCTGAGCTGAGCTGTGGTGCTCACATATGCGCCAGCCTGGCTTAGCCTGATATGGTGACAGATTGCATGGATTCAGACACTAATTTCTACTTGCCTGGGAACAACAAACTTATCAATCTCAGTTTATCTGGAGGTTATGGACTCTAGTTGTACTTCATTTACCTTTAAGACTGCCTAGCCAGTACTGTAGGCAGTCCTGTTACAAACAAACCTCAGTCGGCAGCACGTGTGTTTTAACACAGAACTCTCTGCTCTTGAGCAGGCACTGAAAGCAAAGAGGTTACCTGGGCTGGGAGTAAGTGGTCCCAAACCAGATTGTAGTTTCACTCTGGATCTGACAGTTGTTTTCACTTCTGTCCAGTTTTCTAGGCACTACAAGGAGTCAGTTTTTGAAGGACTGGCACCAGGGGTTGAACTCCCATCATGCAGAACTGTTCTCTGCACGGGGTTATTTGTGGTATGTGTAAACCAGGCAATAAGATGAAAATCAGCTTCACAGGGCATACAGGAAAGATCTTATTCCCTTCCAAACCCATCAGATGATTCTTTATTTATTGCAAAATCATCCTCCCATACTTGTGCTTGCATGGCTTTGATTTCCTGATTTTTTTCTTTATTTGAGGGGGGACATTTAATTTTAACTTTTGTATTAAAGAATTAAAAAAATACATTAAATTCAAATATAGTAAGGAATTTAAACCCTTGTATTACATTTTTAAAAATTAATTCTTGAATGAAATTTCTTGTTATTAAAATTAGCACAATATCTCACAGATGAGAATCTCTGGGAGTTGGACTAGATGAATTTTTGAGGTCCCTTCCAATCTCTAAGATTCTGTGATTCTGTGATTCTATGTTTGTAAAAACAAAATAATTAACTAATTAAGTATTTTTCAAGTGTCTATATATTATACTGATAAAGAAAATAATCTCAAATTGATTATACCAAAAGCAAAGAAAACTCAAAAACCTGAGATGTGAATGCTTCTGAGTCCTACTAAACTAGTTGCAGTAAGTAGTTTACAGATGAATCTGAAATGTTGCCCTTGCAATACATTTTAAAGCAGTATTTCATGTTTTAAGGAGCTCTGGAAAAAAATTTCTGCCAGTATCAGCTGTTGGCCATTCATAGTTCACTGTGAATAACCTGATAATTGACTTGTTAGCAACACAGTTTGTTGGTTATACTATCTAGACTATTCAAGAGCTTTCTGTTCTGTGAAGAGCACCCACGATTATTTTTTCTGTTAAAAATATGAAATAGAAAAATTAAATCCATTCAAAGGAATGGAAAGTTCCACTGTACTGTTGAAGAAAAGGAAGTCCACGTTCCTTCAAGTAAAGAACACTTTGCTCTTAAAAAGCTGCATTTTAAAGGAGAAATCCCGTCATATGCTTCCAAATGAAACTTCTGGTTCTAGATCTTCCTTTCAGAATCACCTGTCTCGAGGATATACTGCCTCTTATTCATGGATCAGGTGACACAGATTCCTAACTTTGGATTGTGTGCACCACTCTCATTTAACTAGCTAAAAGACATTATTGTGCTGAGTGACACTCTTGAGTTCTTCCTGACTCTCTGTTCCTAAGTCCTATTAATGTTATTACCTAAGCTACTTTTGAAAATCCAATTTAGTCTCCAGAAACACTTAGGCACTCTCAAACACACCATCTTTGGATCATGGATCTCATGAAAGTGAAGTTAAATGTTCATAAAAACAGAAATAAGGCAAGAAATGCCCAACGTTTTGGAAAAAAAATAGTTCATGCTGATGATTCTAAAAAGATGTGTATAAGTAGAATAACAATGAACTCATAGACATGTATTGCAATATAAACTAAAATATCATGCTCTGCATTTCCAATTTAATCATCTATTTAAAAATGAATCTGCAGGAAAATCAATGATGAAGACATTCCTGTGTGTCAGCATGAAAGAATGATATGTTTCCAGATGCATTTTCCTTGGGTAAAATAGAAAAATCAAACCATTTCACAGCCCTTTGCCTCACTGGACCAAATTTATCTCTGTTGTAGCTCGATGATGTCAACAGAGTTACAGTGTGGATGAATACAGGTCATTGTTTGTGCAGTTGGCAGAGAGTGCTTGTGTGGGAGGAGAAAAATGAGATCTTGAAACCCAGATTTGCAGGGGAAAAAAAAAAAAAAAAGAAGAATATGAGTTTAGACACATACTCTATTAAAACTGCACCATAATTTTGTCACTGGAAGTTTTAGAACAAATGAGCTCCAAACGAAACAGAATGAGGGCGTTTCTCCAGGCTATTTCCTGCTCTGCTGTCAGTGTTACTGCATGACAGAGTATGACCATGTGATGTTAGGCTTGAGATATAAAACACGGGAACTGGCTTTTCTTAGTGGTTTCCAGACCATGAATTCCAGCTAAGCTAGGTGTCTGGTTTCTACCCAGAACTTACCTGGAACTAATTAAGGTTAAGAAAAAAATAATCTTCCACGTGGACCTCTTGGCAATGTTGGATGCTTGGTCCCCTAAGGAGCAGATTAAGTGTCATGCTAGTTATCCAGTTTTCTTCAGTATAAAGTTTCTTCTAAGTCCTAAAAACCAATTATCTGAAAAAGTATCCAAGTGAAATGCAGAAAGCTACAGCACAAGTAGTGTCTTCGTGTTCTAATACCTTGTGACTTTGGCATTTGCCATGCACTTCAGTGGGTTACGCTGCCAGGAACTGATCCTAGGTGTACTAAAGGTCTTTACCCTCCACAGGAGATCCCACTGTTGGGCTGCAGAGATACTCTTTACCATCTGCTTAACTTGCAGGCTGTTTTTTGCCTTCATTGTGCAGTCAGCAATTAATACATTTGACATCACAGTAGCAGCTTTGGGAAGCAGTAAAGTTTTCAGGATGGGCACCAGCAGTACAGGGTGGACTATAGCAAAACAGATGCATGACTGACACACAAACAGACAAAAACTCTGCATCAAGACAACTGAAGGGGTTTCTGCACTGTCACTTCCACTCAAGCATGTTGTCCTTATTGTTAGAAAGCGTGAATAGAAATGAAAAATATGCAAGTTGGAGGTGGACCTTGAAGTACATTGGAATACGCTGATACATGCCAAGGAAATTTCAAAACTATTCTTCCCTTTCTGGATTTACTAAAAGAAAAAAACAAAATCACTCCAGAAATCTCAATATATCTGTTTTTCATATGCTGCAAAGGAAATTTTGCAAGCTTCTGCCAAGGCAATTTGAAATTTCAGGTAGAAAGAAATTAATGTTTGCAGACCAATAGTAAGGAGTGTAAAGGAAAAAGTTTCTGGCAGATAGATTTATTTTTCATAGTATGCCTTCTGCACTTACTCCTCCATAGCACACCCATCTCTTTCCATTCAAGGGAGTCATCCCCCGATTTCCTGCTCCCCCACTTAAGAAACAGTACACACTAAATTTGTTTATAGCCTCCATTTTATTAATAGTGGCTATCAGAGGAGCTTTTATGGATATGCTTTGTTTGGTTCAACTCTTGCTTTGTCTTCTGAGTTGGTGGGAACCCCCGCAGGACATTCATAAATGGAGAAATTTACAATCTAGGCTGTGTAAAGTGCCCACAGCGGCATCTACATCCAAGTTGTCTTTGTGCTCGTGCACCAGCTGTGATGCCAGAGGGCGCAGGGTCAGAGCAGAGGGCTTCCTCTGGCTTTCTACAAACTGGGATCAGCCAACCTTCATTTATCTACGGTTAAGGACTTGTTTTGGTTTCTCAGATCATGACTCCACAGAGCTGTTTGGATATTTTTAATCGAAAGACAAAGCACTTCCTCTTCCAAACTTGGTGCCTGCAAGGAGCATAACAAACTAATCATTCAGAATAATTAATTCTGTCAGAAAAATCTCTACAATTCTTACTAACGCTGAGTGTTTTGTAATCCTAATGAAAGGAAAAACCTGTCACTGTGATAATTTTCGATTGACCCATTTTCTTCAGTGGTTGGGGAGAGGGGAGTGTTGTTTGTTTTTATCTCTAAGGACCATAAGCATGAAAATGATATCCATAAACCCTGCGTTTCAGCCTTATATTCCCAACTCAGCCTTCAAAGGAAACATTAGCTAGTCAAAAGAGCCCAATAAGATTGTCAAATTGATCATTTGTATACGTGTAGCTGAATGTCTTTGAGTTACCTGTTACTTTAGTTTCAAAATATTCCCAGGACAGGGAAGAATTACTTTTCCCCATTTGTAAATGGGAATCTGAGATGGAGAAAATAGAAGCAGCTTGCCAAGCCCACAGAAATAGTCATTGCAAAGCCAAGGAGTGGAATCCAAATCCTGAGTGCTCTTGCCTAGCATTTGAAAGGACACCCTCCCTGTGGATTTTAATGTAATATAAGAAGTTTGGGACTGAGAAACCATTTCTAAAACAAGTTTCTATGAGAAAGTGTGGAAAACAAAATATTTGTTTCCTAGATTTGCCTTACATTGTAAACACCTACCAACCAACTTCAATGAGAAAGCTGTCAGATACCAACAAAATTAAAAAGCACTTCACAGGAAAAATGTCCTAAGTTGTAGGTTTGGGGTTTTTTTCATATTGTGATGTTTTAAGGTCATCTCTTTCTTTTACATTTGACAGCTGAAAGTCAAACATGGCAGACAGTTGCATTTCTCATTACTGGAGACAGAATGGTATAGGAAATTTGTTCTTTAATATGCAGGCTTTTATTTCTAGGTCACTAATTTGAATCGATCCCTGATCAATGGTGACTGAAAGGCATTCATATCCGGCAGCTGTTCTGTGGTCTGTGTTGAATGATGGATCATCTAAGTTATTTCCCGGCAGTAGCCTGTCTGTAGCACTACCAGGACAAGTTGGCAGTTTTCACAGAGCAGCTATGAACTGATTGCACATGGCACTTGCAGGTCTCTGAAAAGTAATTAACCTATTTTCCTTCTATTTTTTTAAGAAGGATGCTTGTTTTTTTTCAAATGATCCATTTTTTATAGTGGGCTGTTTTTTAATATTAGGTAGGATCATCTTCCTGCTTTTGTATAAATACATTCTGCCACATTCAATGTCATGACTGCTGTTGTGATGCTACCACCAGTGATCAGAAGTTGATTCTTTACATGCACAATGAGGATTGTCAAAATAACAGCCATAGGTAGTTTCTGTGAGCGGGATTAATATTCTTTATATTCCATATCAATGATAGGTGTCAGTTGGTTACAGAAGAAGTCTACTGTAAGTCTTCAACATTTTCTACTTTCCCTTCTGTAATAGTTGCAGAATATCTCTGTATATTCTCTGAATATATATATCTATCACTGTACCAAATATACTGACTTTGTTTATAAGGATGCATCTGTATTGTCTAGCAGACATTATTGTTGAGAAAGGCAAATTTAATTGCTATATTCATATTTTCCAGGCACCAGATTCCTGGTGAGTAGGTGAAGATGATGAAATAGTGTGGCATTTATTGTTGGGTTTTTTTTCTAAACTTCTTCTACCCCTCTGACATGACCTTCCAAAAGGTTGGCATATGGTACACAATGCACAATAGTTCTACTCCCAAAATATCTCTGCTTTGAACAATGTCTTCCACAAATTACATTCTGTCTCTGGCAGTGTGCTGAAGTCTAATCATTCATCCACCCACAAAAAAATTCTGGTCTTTATTACCATCTTTTCTTCCTTTTTCCCAAACATGTTAATACCTGTTGAACAGAAACAATGCAAAAAAAAAAAACCCAAAAACCCATAGTAACTGTCTAGTGCCGCTAGTTCCCCAACATAATGAGTTGTCGAGTTTTTCTTTTAGCATTTTGATAAGAAGGCAGCCAAATTGTCTGGTTGCACTAAAAAATTGTGTATAATTTGGCTGTAAAAATTCACTGAAACTCAGCATAAAGGATCTTATAGCAGAAGCAAGTTTGTTTAAAAAAATATAATATCCTTCCTTCAGATTCTTTCCATGACCCTAAAAGCAGTTTTCTTTGTTTTCAGAGACAGATTGTGAGCCAGTAAACTATGCTGTGTCTACCTATGCCTGTGAAAACAGACAGAATGATAAAAGAAACCTAAAGTGCCTTCAAGATTTCATGTAGAAACAAGTTTCTTTTTAAACAGCATTTTAAGGCATTTTATTCACTTTAAGGCATTTAATTCACTGTCTCAAAGTTCATTTATAATATTGTATGTGAAATACACTTCATTATACATTTTAGCTTTTTCTATTTTTCTTGAAACCACAATTTCTACGGCCTTGGTGGGTGTAAGGGGAGATATTTGGTAATTACTTAGTCTCTGTAGGTGAACAGAAAAACTAAAATAAGAAGAAAAATTTATTCTCCATTATACTCATATAAAGATGGATTATATATACTTAAAAGTCAATGGAGTTACTCTGGATTTAGCTTTGTGTAACCGAGGTTATTGCAAATAATTACTGTTTGTATTACCCACGCAAATTGGAAATCTTAGTCTGGAATGAGGACCCCATTGCTTTAGGCATTGTAATAATGAGGACAAAAAAAGGAAGATTTCAGGGGTCTGAGTGTTTACACTAGATGGAATCAGACAGCCTGATGGGAGAGCTAAAGGAAACTATGTAATAACACCAGTCAATGGAATAGAGTTTTTCTAGGTCAGGAGAGAAAACAAGTTTACATGGAGTTTATGGAAGATTTCCTTCCACATCTGGATGGAGAGAAAGATGAACAATTGGATATCTATTCCTGAAAATTGAAGAGCAGATGATGGAAAGTGGTGTCACAGTCAGAATGGAGGTAAAAGTCAGCCTTTTAGTACAGATTACAGTGTCATTTAAGTGGGAATAGGGAAAAGTAGTGCATTTGTCACAGTGGAGAAGAAGGAGACAGTGCAAAGAAACAAATAGAGTGAAGACAAACTCAAGGCCACAGATGGGGATATTGATGTTGACAGCAGCAGCCCAGATAGATATGTAGAATGCATGGCTGCATTTGTCAGGAACAAAAACACAGGATACTGCAGTAAGCAAGATACGTGACTGCAACATCCAGAATGAGTCTGGGTAAGAGCTTTACCTGTGTGGATCATCAAAAAAAAAAAAAAAAAAGCCTGTGCTTGTGATGAAGTGCAAAAAGAATTAGCAAGACATAGACATATCCTGGAAATGAGGACCCTTGGAGACATGATCCGTAGAGTATGTCACTCTCTGGAGCTAAGTGGTAAGCCAGGTGGTTTAGTCATTCACAGTGATCAAAAAGAAGTACCTGTGGTGCACACTGTGGATATAGATGTAATTGTTGCAGCCATGCAGGTTGCAGACTGACTGATAGAAACAAGAGCGAAGCAGACACTGCAAAGGAAGGAGGAAGAGTAACAGAGATGAGGATCCCCATCTGGAAGCCAGTTTCTGATGCCCTGTTCACACCAAATAGCATTTTGGTCTCCTGTCCCTCAAGTACTATTTAAGTACACACTAAGTATGGTACCACTCAGCACACTCACAGCACTATTGCACTCACAGCTCCTGTGCACAAGTGGCAAAATCTACTCCTTAGTGCTCTGAAAGACAGATAATGAAGCATTTAATTCACTGAAGGTCTACTTTCCACGCATTTTTTATTTAGACATTTCTGGGAGTACCTATTTTCTGGGAGTACCTATTAAATTAACTGCCTGACATAGATCTGGACTTTGTTAGACTTTTTGTGACTCTCTGGATCTGATTCAGAGTATGCCAGTCTGGTAAAAAATGAATATTTTAAAACATCTGATTGTAACCAATCCTATCATTACTGTTGGACTGCATCCTGTCAAGAAATGAAAAAAAAAACACAACAAAACCAACAAACCAGCACATATTAAGCATGCTAAATCTGCTGAGATTTCAGGTTATCCTTAGCTGAGTTCATTCAGAATCTTCTATTTCAGCCAGAGCCCTTTTTCTCTCTACCTATCCAGAGATCCGTCCTCTCCTCAGACTGATTTAAAATATCAGGGGTTTGTATTTGCATATAAATGCGGATGGATCATGCATATAAAGCTATGACCTTGGCACTAAAACATGTGTCAAACCAAAGTATTTTTAAGCCAGATGCTCATATACACGCACATTTTTCCTAACTCAAACAGGAAGAATATTCTTTTAACATGCCTCACTGGTGTCCTTAATATGCACTGATAGATACACTGGTGTTCTTAATACACACATGCTCCTAAAGAATGAAAATTCTTTCTCTGCCTCATTTATATAAAAGGACTTTTATTGATTAAAGTCACATTTATTCTAATGTTTCAGGGATTTGTGGGTTTTATTCTAGCACTGTTTTTTTAGTTATTCCCTTAGTAAAATTCCCCCCCCCCCATCCTTTTTCTTTTTTTTCTTTGCATGTGATAAATCAAGTTACTTTTTCACTCTGGACTCCATTATGGGATCACAGTGGCTATACAAACCACACAGAGTTAAGCAAACAAAGGAATTTTTTCATTTTCTCTTTCATTCAATAAAGTTCCATTTTCTGTCACCCTGCAACCTTTTGACCTGCATCCTAATGGCACTGGTCACTCAAGGGCAAAAGTTCAGCTGTAGGTTAAGTCTGTGTGTGTTTGCACCGGGTGGGGAGACTGTCGGTTCTTGTTCCTGTCCTCATCCTCCAGCTCTGCCATTGCTCTCCAAACCGCCGACCTCGCCCCTGCTGTGAGCTCCCCCCACTCTGGCCCTCCCTCTGCGAGGAAGGTAAGAAGGGCTTAGGATAAGCCTTTTGTTTTTCTTACAGCTGTCAAAAAACCAAAATTTTCTTGCTCTGGGGGTAGGAAAAGCAAGAGAGAGAGATCTAGCAGGGATTCCACTTAAACACAAGGAAAAACTTTCATGTGAGGGCAAGGGAGCCCTGGCACAGACTGCCCAGGGTGGTTGTGGAGTCTCCTTCTCTGGAGGTCTTCTCGACCTACCTGAACACGTTCCTGTGCAATCTAATCTAGGTGAAGCTGCCTCTGCAGAGAAGGTGGACTAGATGATCTCTAGAAGTTCCTTCCAATATCTACTATGCTGTGATTCTGTGATACTGTGGACCGGCAGAGAGTGCTAAGTTCTTACTGTCAGTCATTTTGGTCGTGGAATCATAGAACCATAGAATGGTAGGGGTTAGAAGGTCACTGTTGCATATTCCCTTAGTCAGCATCTGTAAGACACCTGTATTTCTGAGAGAGACTATGGACCCTTTCCTTGCTCTAGTGAATGCTTGCACAAATTGACTCAGAATATGAGTTCCTGATGTGAGCGGTCAACTCCCTGTTTACATAGATTTCAGAATTATTTTTTAAAGCCCTCTGAATGCAAATGACTCCTCAGGTGCATCTACCTCCTCCAACATCCTCCCATGGACTTTTCCAGGTGGCCTGAGAATGACCTACTGATACATTTCTGCAGGTCACTAACACTGCACATGTCCCCAGAGACTCATACTACTAGACGTAGTATCCTCAAGTTCAGTGGGTCTGGTATGATGTGCTGCCTTTTCTTTTATAAGAATATGGCGCTGTCCAGTCCAATAGGTCCTTCCAGCCAATATCTTCTCTTAGTTGACAAACCTCTAGCTCTTCTGGCTCCTTCATGCTCAGACAGCCACGAGTGAAGTCACCTGTACCAAATACATCTATTTGAATAGGTGAATTGCCTGAGATGCAGTGTAGGAGGAGTTTGTACCACTGTCAAAGGAGCTTCCTTCTTCCCTGACCAAAAGCACTGGTGATCAAGGTGTTGCTGAGTCCATCACTGTCTCTCTAGCTCTTCACAGGCAGAATAAACTGAGTACAAAGAGAAGACAAGTGTTCCTCTGCAAGAGTCACAGGTCAGGCCTTGGATGTGCTTGACATTGAATAAAACCTCAGCCTCTACTTAAAGAAATCTTTGGTTTAATGGTCTGACAGGCTGCTGTGGCATGAGCTCTTGACTTGAAAGAATAAATCATGTTTACCCAATAACAGTCTGTTTATTAACTTGCAATGACTCAGAATGAGAGCTGGTATCAGTGCAGATGGTGCTGTCCTCCAACATCTCTCCTGTGGATTGACCACACTTCATCATTTCTGGAACATCCAGTAGCTCCTGACAGCAGCAGAGCATCCAGATTGTGCATAAGCTTCTTGGGAGATGAGAAATTGGGTAGCTTGCAACGTTGCCAAGAGCCAATAGCTCCATCATAACCACAAACTATTAGCACTAAGTCTCAAAGTATAATTAATTCAAGTGTGAAGACTTCTCAGTGAGAAGGTATGCATCTTAGAAACCCCACAAGAAACAGTTCCTGATTCTCCTCTGTTTATAGAGTTGTTAGAAACCACTAAACCCTTACTGCCTAAGTTTGTAAATGGTACAGAAACAAAATACAGAAGAGACTCTGCTTTAGCAGGGGGGAGTTGGACTAGATGATCTCTAGAGGTCCCTTCCAACCACGACCATTCTGTGATTCTATGTTTTCCAATGGAGGAAACACAGAGGTGTGAGAAGTATGGTGCAACAGTTTCAAATCATGGTCTTGACTATAAACTGCAGAGGAAATGCTATAGCCTCCCCTCATTTAGCCCTTCCCTTGCAGCCACAGTCACATTTTACTTCATGTAAATATGCTAGAGACAGCTACACTAGCTAAGCACCCCCTGATTTTGTAGGCTCCCACAGCCTCAAGGTTGGAGACCTGAGTTATTAAATTGTGCCTGCAAAGATTAAGTCATAAAGGACACCTAGGTAGACAGTAATAAAGATGGTGAGCACCAATGCTTCGAGGCAGATGGCCCACAGGTGGCAGATAAGATGGGAGTCCTGGGCCCTGCACGAGGGCATGGCAGAATACTTGAGAGTGATCTCTTTGGAGTTTTATGCTTACTTTTCCCTGTTTTATCTCATACATGATATCATTACCTGACCTGAATGCAAAGGAAGCTAGTAGCAATCAAGTTTGGTAACTGAGCTTCTGTAGAAATGTGTAGGTGCTGCAGAAGATCTTGTTACTAAGAGAAAAACTAGAAACTTAAGTATTGCCCATACTTAAGTTCCCTATCTTTTCTTTAGTAACCTACTGAAAGCCATTAACCCAGCAGGGGCCTCCAGGTGCATTTAATCTGGGAAGAGCAAAACAGACTCTGGATAGCCCCATAAATGAGGGAAGTGGGTTACCTCTGTTTCTGTTGTAGGACTGAGAATAAGGTGAGCTGGGCTCAGAAAACAAGGTCATCTGTACCAAAACACTTTTGGGTTGCAATTCCTGCATGCTGCAAACTGTACTTGGAGGAAAATTGGGCCTATAGGTAAATGTTTCCTTCCTGATGTTAAGTCTCCCATCAAGAATGGCTGTTGGGGCTGCTCTAACTGATCGAACTGAGCTCTTAACCCAGTCAATTCAATTGTATATATAGTGTGAGTTTTAAGCATAGATGCACCAGTTCCAGTAGAACCCTTCACAAACTAAAGCTAAGCCCAGGTATGAATGCCTGTTAAAAAAGATAAACCAAGCAGAGCTCTATCTTAGTGCACAGACAAATGCTTTCTAAGCTTTAAAACTTTTCTGTCCAGTAAATATGGGGTTCAGACTTCTCTACTTTAAAGGGATTTATAAAGAATTATACATGAGGTTTTAGAATACACTGAAGCGTTCAGGCAGATATCTAGGTATAAAATTAGTTGTAACAAGCTGGAGCTGTCAGGATTAATTAAACAAACGTACCACGCATTACTTGGTGAGGTTTTCAGTGGTTCCCCAAGAGCATTAAAACATCCAGGTATTCCAATTTCCAGTGTTTTAAAACAGTTAAAATCAGCTTAGAACTGGTTGTCAGGCAAATCATTAATGACCTGGTGAATGAAGATCTGGCTTGGCTGCTGGGGAAAAATGACATAATGAAAAGTAATGTACTAATTGAATTTGCATCCAAACACAGAAGACTCCTTTTCCAAAGTCTACCATACTGTTTGGAGGCTGGCATGGATCCCAAAGCTAGTGACACCTAGAACCTAGCTATTTTCCAACACCAATGCCACCTAGAACAGGCTGACCATGCCTAGACTACATAGCAGTTTGTCCACAGTCTTCTGCAGTACCATGACTCCTTGAGATGTTCATATTATTCATTGCACGTTTTGTTCCAGTTAAAAGTGTTTAAAATAGCTTAGGGATTGTGTCACAGCTGCCAGGAAGGACTAAAGTAATTTATTGCCTTCCTTAGTGAGTGCTGTGATGGCCTGTGTGGGTATTTGAGGGTTGAGATGCTGTCAGAGGATTGTTTAGGATAGATTGAGGCCAGATTGGTACTGTCATGTCCTCTGAAATGAACCCTCCTCAGCCACTCACAAGCTTTGTCACAGTGACAGCTAATTGGGGCAGTCCAAAATGGAGTTGGGGAGTGAAATAACAGTTAAGCAATCGTGGCCTCTCTTTTGTTTATCAGAGTAGTCATACAGTCAAATAAGGGAGGACATGCAGTTACCCAAACATTCAGAAAATGCTGGTTTAGCTTCTGCATTGTGGATGTTAAGGTTCTGGTTGCCACAAAAGTTGTACAGATCTAATTGATACATTTGTGCAAGATGTCAGATATGAGACAACACTAAGACTTTCAATGAAAACTGAAGTTCCTCCTTAATCACCTTACTCTGACAATGAAAGCTTTTGGAAAAGAGCTGAGACATGTATCACAGGACTTAGGAACATTAATGTTGTAAGGTAATCTCCTGCTATAGAAATTGTTTTCTGGAAGGCATTGGTATAGGTTCTTCTGGGAAAAGGAGGAGTGTTTATGTGTCTAGCTCTATTTTCTTTTATATATGTATATAAACAGACATACACTTGAATCTCCTGCTAAACTCAATTTAAACTACGCCTTTGGACATTGCAGTCAATTTGTTCTTTACCTATTTAGTAGATGCACTAAAGATCATTTCAATATTTCCCACCAATAACAGATTTCTAATAAATTACCATAGAGTTAGAATATATTCTTTATAATTCACAGTTTGTATTATTGAAACAACAGCAACAAATTATTCATGACCAAAAACTCATAACTGTTTAACTCTTTATCAGGAAGCTATTTCTGTAATAACATCTACTTTTGCATCTATAAAGAATTTACAATCTGATAGTAAAATGGGATTAAAAATGGAAGATAATTATTCATAAATATTCTTTAAAATATCTATGTATTTGACCCTGAATACTCATCTAATTGCAGCTTCCTTCATAATTGTGTAACTTTACATTCCAGCATTATTTTTTAAGTTGGTTTTATGTATCAGCACACCAAGAAGGAAAACAGGTCACAGAGTCACTTGGCAGAGTCTAAAGTAGATAACAGTAGTTAGCAGTAATTAATGTCACTCTCATTGCTTGTGAAAATCATAGCTTACATGTTGCAAATCCACAGTGACAGTTTTTTCATCTTACAGAAGAAAGACAAGGTAAAACATCAATGTATTCTTTATCACCAAGGAAGATAAAACTGCTTGCCTTAAAATTCAAAGGCAACATTGAAATCACTGCAATGATAAGGACAATGGTGAAGTGTATATTCTGCTACAACCTCACTCAAGGCCTTACGTGGTTCATTAGCTTGATTGGACCCTTACAGCTGTTCAATTTGAGTTTGCTTTTTGGGTTTTGCTGCAGCTACACTGTTGAATCTTGTCCAAGCTCTGACATTAAAAGCTAACTTGCACATAGGCCTACCAAAACTGCAAACTCTATGCTAATCGCAATGTGAACCTGCTCTGGAGCTGACCTCAAAGACCAGACTTTGACTTGAGGTCTCAGAGACCTGGCTTTCATCACTAAGCAAAATGCATCTTTAAATGACGGGAAGATTTTACTAATCAGCTATTAGCTCTCAACTAATGTGCTTTTTGGAGGGCTGTCTGACTGTACCATTGTCTCTTCCCTTTTCCTTGTTAATCTGCCAGACTCAGTGGAAGGGAGATGTCTCCAGAACAGGTTGATTTATGCCAGAGAGACTTTCTAGACAGCTGAAATCAGGGAAGTAATTTGGCACTCAGCCTCTACTATTTGCAAGGAAAAATGTCGGGAGGCGTGGGGAGAGGATGATGTGCCTGAAGAAAGCTAAAAATTGCTAATAATGGTTTGTCATGACTGTTAGTAGCTTTTCTTCTCATTCTGATACTCCATGTTATTAGCTCAGTGGCTTCTTAATTGATTATTTTTCAAAAAGTTTGTGCTTTTGTTTTTGAGTGGCTTTCCCTGGTTTTGGCTATTTTCATTACCCTATCACCATTAGCTTCTAAATACTTACTGGCAAAATGACACACATGTGGTTAACACATGAGTATCTATGAATTGGTTTCTTTAACAGGGCCCCAGGGATAATTCTTAAAACTGTCTGTCTACATGCTGTCTCATTTTTACTAGGAAAGGAGGGGTAGCTTGAAGAGGGACACTTGTAAATTGAATTTACTAAAGCATATGATCCAGATTGATTGTAGTCAAGCACTCTTGTTTCAGACCAGAATTTAGTGGGGGGAGCTGTAGTGGGAAGCTGTAACGTATACTAAACTATGTTACTATGGCTCTGAAAAGAGGGAGATTCTCCAAACATCAGCCTCAGAAATACATCTTTAAAAAGCATGAGGTTTATACCTCTTTCCTGTCTCTTCTGTATCACGTGTATAAAGTGAAGGCTGTGAAACCACCATCCTGGTTGCTCAGCACTCCAATCCAGTGAGCATATTAGAAGATGCCAGGGCTTGTTCCTCATCTCTGCACATGTTTTTTTCCCCAAAGTGAGGACAGAGCACTGCCGCTTACAATCCTAATGTGCAGCCCAGAATTACTGGGTTATATCACCACATAACACATTGCCTAGCTTACTTAGCCTTCAGTGGGGGCACGGGCCAGGTGAGCTGGAGAGAGAGGGCACTACCCTAAAGGCAAGACTTGGTGATAAAGCCAGCCAAAGAAAGGCCCTGCAAATGGGAAACGGGAGCAGGGGCTGGGTCACATTCTGAAATTGTCAGTTTCAGACAACTGCCATCATTGGAAGCAACAGTCTGAAGGGCTTGCTACCTACAACCACTTTCTGTTAACCATTTTCCAGATACCTGCAAGCCAGAACAGGGGCAGTTTAGGTTCTTGCAAGAGTAAGAGTCAAAGCCAATTAGTTTTAAACTTGAGGATGGATTTTTCTCTTTTCTTTCATCACCATGTCAGTGATTAACCATTGGCACAAACTACCCAGAGACTCTCCATCTCTCAAAGCTTTTAAATCAAAACTGAATGTCCTGGAATATATAATTTATGTAAAATCAGGCTGTGGATTTCAGTGTAGGAGTTAAGTAGAAGAAATTATGACATCTTTAGGTGAGGTAAAACTGGGTTATCTAAGGCCAGAAAGGAGTATTACATAAACCAACAGATTTTTAGGTAAGGCTTTCGTCAGTTACATCTTCACTTCTTTTGTGTTATGACTGTTATAATCCATCCATCTCTTAATATTAACACCTAAATATAAAATCCTAGTGTATCTTGGAAAGCACCATAGGGGTATACAGAGCAGCAAGTACCAGTTTCAGAATTTCTCATCCAATTCAAACAATACTGAATTTCTGTAAAGGTCAGGTCTTGACTTGCCTAATGCTACAGTAAACACTAGGGACATTTTACTGTTTATTTTAACAGTGTCTGCACGATCCCACCAATTTTAAGTAATGATGTGATTTAGACCTGAACTCTCCCTCTCCTTCTCTTTGGGGCTTTTATTGTGAGCAACTCTTAGGCATCCTGAGTTGTGGAAGTAGCCCTTTAGCTATTTGTACCAGCTAAACAAAACTATTTCAAGAACTCTATCCAATGGAAAGCTAGAAAGAGGGTAAGTATTAAAACTTCCCTGCACCAGTTTTCTGTACCTGTAGAAAACAGATAAGCCCTTCACAAGGTCGGGCAATGTTTCCCAGGCAATTGCACAGATAACAAACTGTCAGTGCCCAGCCAACGGATCTTTCAACATCACTAATTTGCTGAGAATGGAAATGAGACCGCATTTGCCTAATTCATCCTGGAGCTTGACAGAGATAATTCTGCATCCAAACTATCATAGATGGAGCAACAGGTGACCTTTTTCCCATGCAGATAGTTGTAATAGAGACATGTTCCTATCCACTATTTGTTGAATGAGACCTATCTGATAGTAATCCTGTTGTAACAACACAAAACCAAAACTAAGTTTGTTCATTTTATTGAGGACCATAGATTGACTACAACAATAAAGTGATAATACCTGTCCTCCACTGATTTTATCTTTATTGTTCACAGCTTAATTGTCCCTCTAGAACTAGGATATACAAATGTATTATTAAAATGAGACATCTGGTAGTGGCCCTAAATGCCTCTATGTCAGGAATTTACTGTGTATTACTCGTAACAGTAAATCTGTTGTGCACATCTGCAGCAGCAGAGAAAATCACATCTGACAGCAATGATACAAAACATTCACAAGAGCTTTGCAAAGGCACGAGACTGAATGAATCCAGGCTTTTACAGTCCTTTACAATCTTCACTGAACCCGATCGAGCTGAAGAAACCCATTTTATGGCACTTTTCTCAATTTCAAATCAGCCATCTTTTCTTGAAGCAGAACACCAAGAACTCTTTCAAATAAATATGCCTATAATGAGTTATTTTTCATGGCACTTTTTATGAACTGGAAATTGTGTAAATGTTCGTGTGCATTGGGGATCCAAGCTTAGCTGTTTTGTCTGCTAAAATTTATCTTAGATACTCACATGAAGAAGCAAACTCAAAAGTCCTCTAAACAATCTATGTGGCCAAGTTATTACCTCAAAACTAGCTTCCTTTAAAAGACATTTGTAAGACAAGGATTTCTCTAAAAATTACTCAGTTGTATTCTTGTAATTAGGAAATGTTAACATTTCTGTATAGTTTCATCTTACCCTGGGTTTAAGAAAGAGAGAAAAAAAATACCTTGGAACAAAATTCTCATTCCAGAAACTATTATGTTTTATTTGATGTGTACACTGTTTTGTTTTCTATAGTCAATGTTCCTGAAAGTGTGGTTGTAGTGAAGTGATAGAATTTAAAAATAAAAATTGTAACCCCTTCTTGTCATCTCTAAATTAAAAAAAAAAAAAAAAAAAAAAAAAAACCCAAAATTGTTAATATTCCTTTTTTAGTGTGAAGGTCAAAGTTATAATATGGACAAATAATTTTAACCATGCAAGATCAGATGTACTTTTTTCAGATCTGATGAGAAAAAAGAAGACATACTAGTATGAATATTTGTAACACATCACATTAAAATAATAGATTTCATCTTAACAGCATAAATAATGTTTTGTATTACCTGAGAGATGTCTGCTTTTGTAGAATGAGTGACACTGAAGTCATCAAGTTACAAAAAAAAATTACTTCATAAACAAGAGCACAGACTTGCACTGTATTTAACAGTGGGTTTTTTTTCAGACATATCTATAGTTTGTCACAGTTATACAATAAAGTAGTTATTTGGTGTTTTAACCTGGTAATTACTTCTTGTATATCTGTCTTCATGTGTATAAATATAAAATAGTGCAGTCAGATGAGCAAGCCAGAGCACTGGTTTCATCTACTGGGACTGATACAAAGTTTCTTCTACATTTCTGGAGCAAGAATATATTCTGTTATATATTCTGCTGCTTCTCAAAATCAACAATAAGTAGTTCTTAGCATAGACTCAAACAATGCTGTTTTATTTCTGTAAGCCTGTTTTGCTTGGAAATTTGTTTTCTTTTTCATGACAGTGAAGAACCAACTTTGCTAACATTAAACGTTTTGTCATCTTAATGTAAAACTCAGGAGAAATAACAGCACATCTCCAAATTCTCTCTTTGCTCTTTCATCAGACCAGTAATTCCCTATCTGGGTGACAGAAATGACAAGGAAATCATGAAACACCCCTATACATTCTAGATATGGTTTTGCAAGGCACAGGGGGAATCCCACAATTCTTCCTCAAGCAAGAGAAGAGAGTAGAATCTGTGTCTGCACAGATGGGTAGCTCACACTAAAACATGAAGGTATCTAATCAGGATGGGGGGAAAAAAATTAAGCTGCGCAAAGGAGAGTGAGTTACAAGCTGAGGTGAGCACACCCACATACTCCTGGCATGAAAGTGTGGTAGCTAACTGCTCTGTTACAGGGATGTGCCAGACAGAAAGCAAGCATTGCTCATTTTAATTGTCAGGAGCACCACTTCTTAACCAGAAAACATCTGAAAGGTTTTTAGGAATGTCAGGATCAACACTTAATATTGTACCAGAAACAGAAAATAGTAGTGTAGTCTGATTACATAAAATGGAACCAGTATGAACTCAGGAGAACTGACTTTACACACTTCTTGCAGCATACAGCTCTTATTAGCTTTTATTATCACATTTTCTAGAGTTAACTGATATTTCCAAGTGGCCTGTATTGAGATAACAAGCAGAATCGCAAGCTTGCAATTGCTCCACCCTGTCACGTGCATGCTCTTTTGCCAACAGATACCATATGAGAATCCAGGACTAATCTCAGACATCTCCAGGTTGTTGTACTTTTGGATAAAGGGCGAGTGAACTCTTTCAATAATGTGGTTTAACATCAGTCCTAGAGAAGTCATCTCCTATACCAGACTGTGCAGTCTTGTGTCATGTGGAAAGAAGCCATTAGCAAAAGCAGGATACAAACCAGCATAAGAATGGGGAAGGAAAGCTTAAGCAGAACGTATGAAACCTGGCCCATGCCCAGGAGTTAATATTTCCATCCATGCGGAAATTAACTGCCAGGGGATCCTGAACAACAGTCATCGGTCACTACATTACTTCTGTATCCCATCAGAAGGATAGTCCTTTAAACAGTGATATGTACCTGGATAGTGGGGCATAAGTTCAATATTGACAGAAGGAAGCTTGCCACCTACTGAATCACCACCTGAGTCACCCCATAGCTGAACCACATATTAGAGAGCTGGAAGCATGTGCTGCCCTGCTGCCGTGCTGGAAACCATCGGTGACGATGCTATGTTGAGGTCTAAGGCAGGGGAACTTCACAGGTTGCAGGTTTTCTGTCTTGTGGTTCCTTGGCACAGGAAACACAAAGTGTACACAACAGGCTATAAAATCCACTTTTAGTATAAACCACGGAGCTTGACGTGCATGAGGCTTGAGAAAATAGTTTCCATTTTCTGTAACAGTGATAGTGTATACAACTTCTACCTGTAAATGTAAAATACAAACTTGGATTATCTAAACATCCGCCAGCAAGCCTCTCACAGCTGCAAAACCCCTGAAGGAGTGGAAGGAAGAAACATGGCAACGGTTAGTGCTACGTTTGAACCACTGGAAAAATAATGACTGATCCTTATTAAAAACTTAAAACTGTTTGAGAGCTTTTTTTCCAGACCATTGAAAATGTTAAAGTGGTGGTGAGCCTTGAGCTCACGTCAGTTTGCTCTCTGTTGCTTCTGCTTTCATTACTGTTGTATGAATCTGACTGTTGTTGCTCCAAGATTTGCCACAGATGTTTGCGGAATGAGCTTTAGTTAATCTGCACCAGTTAACCTGATGCCTGCTCACAGGCGATCCTCAGGTACGCCAGTGGAAACGTAGAGTAATACGTAGGATAAATTGCACCCAGGGTTTATTTTTCCTTTACATATGTAAAATTGCTGTACAACATGGTTAAGCGAGAATCTTAGTTAAAATGCTCCACATTTCACCATTCCTTTTACTGCTTCATCCCTTTGTCATCAATTGCAAAGGAGATTCATCCATACCATCGTACAGTGATAAACTCATTCAGCCCACCAGCTTCTGTAGGATTCCCCCTCACTCTGAGCTCAGTAGCTCTCTGTGATATAAAGTCAGTGTAAATCACACTTTACCTAGAGCAGGACAATGGTACAGCATGTGCTCTTGGCATGGTGACGCTCCCATTTTGGATAACAGATGTGGTCCTCACCACTCCAGTGACACTTGGGAAACACATCCCATTTGAGGCTGAGGGCTGCAGCTACAGTTATGTAGGGTATAATGGTACCAAGGTAACTTTCCAGCATGTGTGCAGAGGAGACTTTCTCAAAGAAGAAGTCAGGGGCAGTATATCCTTTCAGGAAGGGTGACAGGTTGCAGTCACCCAGACCAGAGATGGCGCAGGGAGCCCAACTTGCAGACAGGCCCCAGGCCTGGCTTTTGTGAACTCCTTCGACAGACAGACAGGATTTTATTTGCATAAAAATAGACTTTAGGAAGCCATTAAAAAGTAACAAAAAAGTATTTAATGCCCTAGCAGTGTACTGAGATTATATCAACCTCCCTATTAGACCTTTCTTTTCTCTTTTTCTTCCCCTCCCCTGCCTTGGCATGGCTCTGCTGCACAAACAGCCCATATGGAAAACAGCACAGCTTGGAAACACCTAGCTCTCTCCGTCCTCTTTTGCTTTTGGCTTTTGCAGCTGCTGTTTTCTCAGTGTTGTCTTGGGGCAGTTTCCTGTTGCCATAGCTGATAGCCTGCCAGCGCCTGCCTGGGCCTTTCAAGTGTCAACACTGCGAAGTTTGCTGCGATGGCCAAACGCTTGTTAATGAGATATAGCAGCTGGGTAGGAGTGAACCACTGAGATGTATAAAGGCACGCCGCTGGTGCAGGAAGCGATGCCTTTTGAATCTTTTCAGTGCTCTGAAAGCATTCAAATCAAAGAGGGTATGTTGTATTCATTAATAAACCGAAGTTCCCATGCGACTGTGTTAAAGCCAGCAGTTTAACTTTGCAATGGACAGGTGATTTTTTCAACAGTGTTTTACACCGGAAGACAAAGGGCAAGAAAACAAGAGTTTATGTACTGCCAAAGGCATTACTTCCCTATCTAGCAGTCGGACAGAATTGTTAAACTGAGCTAGGTATTTGCCGTTTCCTGACAATAAAAGCTTCTCTTTTTTTCTTTTCTTTTTTATGCTTCAAAGCTCACAGCAGTCTGCTTGATCTCTGTCTCTCACACTTTTTTTTTAGATGTTTCTTAATTTTTTGTAAACCATGATTAAAAGCTAGAATAGGGGGGAAAAAAACACACAAAAAAGACAACTTGATATTAAAAAAGAAAGAAAAAGCCAAAGAGCCTATAGATAGGATTAACAACCAAAGCTTTTATTCAATTGAATCAGTCCGTGGAATCTATAGTCTGCATCTGTTTTACTACACCAGAATATAGCAGTGCCCAACAGCTGGACAAAACAGGCAGAAGGCAAAAAGGGAAGAAAGCAAAAGATACTAATATATAGTGCAAAATTTTAAATGCAATGTGAGCCGAAGAACATCTTAAAGACTTTTTCAGCACTTATTTTTAACTGAGTTGGGATTTTCTTTTCTTCTCTCCATTTTTTATTTTACTCTTTTTTCCCCTCTTATTCTTTTCTCTTTTCTTTTTATTTTTGGTTTTTGGGAGACGGGCAGCTGTGGAGAAGATTGAATGCTAGGAAAACATATTTAAAACTGAAACAACCACAGCTATAATAGTGACAAAATTGCTTTGGAAAAGTTAAACAAAAGAAGTGTTAGAAACAGGAAAGGGCCGTATGGCTCGACACGCCTGCCATTTTCTGGTTTATCTAAATTGTTCTCTTCACTTCTCTGCAAATGAATACAAGTGTCTCAGACTCATTTATATGCTTTCATTTCCCTTTCACAGTAACTTGTTCCAAGGTAATTTAAGCCAAGCCACTTAAGTGATATTTAGCTATTTGACTGTTTAGAGAACAGCAGTTTAGCTATATTCATCAGACCACTGCAGCTACTGTACTTGTTTTCAGAATTTAGTTACACCAATCAACTACCTACTAAGTGGCCTGCTTTGGGGTAAAATAAGTCAGGCAGGGCCTGAAGGGTCAAGAGGAGTCATGCCATTCACTTTAACAGATTGTGGTTTGGACGCATTCTTCCACTCTAAAATTTAATTCCAGTGAAATATAAAAGTTTTGGGAGGGTTTTATTTTATTCCTAGAGACATAGTCATTTAATTTATATTTTCTGTAAAATCTTTCCTTTTAAGATAGTCATCTATTACATTATTGTAATTGGAATGACAGATGAAACATGAATTCTCTGTAATACTTCCCCGAAAGATTTTCCAACAGAGTTTGTCTCTGGTGGAGGAGAGAGAGATGGACAGAAGGAGTGTTGAGGCTTAAAGGATATTTTTATATGCTGAAAAATGCCTCCAAATAGACAATTTTAAATCTGGACAGCCTTATCCTGAGGCATGCTGTGATCATTTTGGCCTTATTTTAGCTGTTGTGAACTCCGTGCTGCCTACTTGGTCACACAGATGTGACTGCAGAACATGTGGAACGAGACCAAAGAAAGATGCTTTTAGATGTCTGGGGATGGACACAGTGCAAAAAGGACCCTACGTCAGAAAGGGGAGTCAAAACAAAACACTTCCTATTAACAATAACATCAAGTGAAACCATGGCAAGCTGTTAAGCCCTTAAATAAACATACCATGACAAGCTGAAGCATAAGCTTCAACTAGCTTGTTAGAACACAGTCCTCCACCATGACAGAAGTTAAGATGTTCTGCATGCATGAAGCTTGTGCCAGAGCACAAACCACATCTTGGTTACTCCGACTACTAAGAGTAAGCAGCAGATTATGGGGGAAGTACTGTTAATGGAGAAAGACAGCGCTTTTCTCATTTTGAGGCTGTTTTCAGCCACAGAAAATGCTGAGTTGTAGAATCTGCTCAGAAAAGTCTTGTTCAGACACAGCCAGCAAGTTCACTCATTCTTACGGGAGATAATGAATGATTAATAAATGAGTCAATTCAGTGAATGTCTGGCCTGTGCTCCTCCCCATATGGCTTCAAGAAGATAATTGCAGCAACGGGGACACAGAAAGGAAGGACAGACATCTGTTGAGCGAGAGCAGAGATAATTTTTTTTAAATGATTTCTGTACATTTATTCACTTTTATGAAAAAAATTTCATATCAGTGACTTGACTGAGTGCTTAAAACAAGACAGGAATATAAGTATATGCTTCCTTCTTCCACCATAGTAATATCACAGACCAGGGAGCAGTTGGCTTTTCAGGGTGCCTGGACCAGAACTCCTGCTTTCAGCAGAAGAATTAAGTGAAAGGAGTTGGAAGAGAAACCAAAGCCTGTCCAGTTTTCTACTGTCTTTCTAATAGTTCCTAGATGTGCACACTATCAAACTTGTAACTCACAGTATCCCTGAAAAGAAGGGAAAGATTAATATAGTTGCTGATACTGTCAGAGACAATTAGTTTCACTATTGCAAAGGTAGGGAAAGTGTAAACTCCTCTTAGAGATCATAGAATCATAGAATGGTAGAGGTTAGAAGGGACCTTTAGAGATCATCTAGTCCAGCCACCCTGCAGGTGATCACATTAAAACGAAGAAAATAATTCTTCAAGGTCCTCCTAAAGGAACATCTCAAAAGATGGCTAATGTCCTTCAGAATGACTTAAATTTGCAACACAATTTAATTCATTATATATGTACAAAAACACTGTGGTGAGGGACAGGGAGCGAGGGCAAGCATCTTTTCTAGATCCCGAAAACACTGTCTAATCTCACCATAGCATACCACTGTGCTTTCTCATGGCACATCTGTTCCTAAGCCTATACTTAATTCTTAGGCTTAATTTTGTCATAAAATCTCCAAATCGTGGCTTTTTCCATATCAAATGCAATCTGCATTTGCATTTCTGAACATACATGGCTTATATTATAGTATCAGCACATGGTATGTACTCCAAATACATTGCCCTTAATTTTGGATGTGCGGGATTTTCAAAATCAGAGGCAGACAGACTAACTGGTTCTTTTCTTGCTTCTGGTAGCCCTGACCATTTTCTCAGCTTACTCCTTCTGAACTTAACATTACATGTTGTTTCTGATGTCTCTTTCTCAGCTCTTTGTTTTATTGGATATTTTCTCCATGACTTTAGATACATAACCAGCCCACTGTTAAATGCCAGCTCCTGAGCACAAGGAGTGCATCTCTTCCCCAGATTTGTCCTTGACACCTTTGTGAAAAAGCCACACCTTCCCTGTCATTCTCCTTTCCTTCCCTTCCTAGAAAAGTAGTTATATGTGTATGCTTGTTATGTCCCTTTTTCGGAGGAAGACAGACCAAGTACACAGAGATTTTAAATGCTCCTATCTCTCCAAAAGAGACACTTCTTTATCCTTACAGTTTTTTTTTTCAGCTCTCCTTCCTGTGAGTCTACAGTCATCATCTTCCTTCAACGAATTACATACTCCGAAATGACTGTTCCTAAAACTGGCTTTTGAGGCATTGCTTCAGGGGAACAGCATCACTTGTTTTACACTCTTTTTTCAGAGAGCTTGCAATAAACTGTGGATTATGGAGAGGAATTTTAGAGTGGATCCCAATAACATATTAGATCTGTTAGACCTGACAGGTTCAACAGAAACCTCTGTAGTTTCCTATCCCCATGCAGTGACCCGTAGCTAATCTGCATGACAATATATTGTGTAATTGCAGGAAGCCATTGCAATATCATTCAGGAACAGGAAGCTTGGGAATTGTTTACAGCCACCACTATGGTGACGAAACCTGTCATTACCTTGTGTACTGTTTCTTCTGAAACATGGAAGCAATTGCAAAGTCTTATCACTCAGCTTTATAGGGGAGATCTGATGAAGTAAAAGAATAACATGCAAAGAGCAAAAAAGAGACTGGGCTTGGTTGATTGCTGTCATGATTATATTACACAAGTTGAAAGACAGTTTCGGCAATTGCTTATTGTGCATGAGAAGACAGAATTGTTTGCCATCAGGTAGGCTTCAGTTAAGTTTACTATTCCTTATCTCTTGTTTAAGGTAGTACTTCAAAGGAGTACTTGCTTCTTGTCCTTTGACTCAAGTGGGCATAGCAATGGGATGCCATCTGGGAGATGCAGATTAGAGAGCATTCATGTGTTCTCAACCCTCGGGAAATTCCGCTAATTGTTTTCTCTGCTAATTTAGATTAACTCATTAATTCATGCACAGAACTATCAAAAAAGCAAAATTACATTCACATGCTGAATAAGACTAACAAGCAATGAAACATATCACAGACCTTCAGTAGCTGAGTTTTGGACACATTTGTAGCCAAACAGGGATTTCAGGATCCATGCTAACATTCCAGAAGAAGGAAAACAAAGAAAAGAGTGTTGGAATGGAAACCTGTGAGGTCCCAGAACAAGGGCTTAAAATCAAACACAGCTTGATAGGTAAGGATGGTCAAGGAAAAAAAACTGCCTGTAGCTCAGATATATGTGAGCTTTTATGCTGTCAGAAGTTTCTAAAAATCAGACTGGTTCTTACTATGAACAAACCCTTCAAATTTTCTTTTAAAAAATCTGAACTACTCTTTTAATGAATATCTCAAGCAGGTGACTGTAGGATCACCAAATGCAATAAACAGAAAGGAGTTATATAATTGACCAAATGTAGATAGACAATATCACTTTCAGATTTAGAAATTAGACTGTCCACAGCAGAGAGCATTGTCAACTCAGAGATGACATAGTGGCGGTTATGTTAATATCATCTCCTAGGAGAGTAATCAGTTTAGCTGGACTGAAAGGAGGCTGTGGAAACTGAACATACAATTTACAGAGATTAAAAAGGATACTAATACCTATTACTAGAACACATCAAGTCACAGATTCGTTGGTTCACTTACCAAGCTCTTCCCTATTACCCTAAATCCCCTGGAAATACAGACAAATTTGATAGGAATGCACAGAACAATATCTCAAATGGGAGGAAAGGTGATAGTTCAAACTTTTACTAAGCTGTATTGTTCTTCTGAGATTAGGTTTTTACTTCAGTATAATTTTAGCCACAGAAAGCTAATATGCTTCTATTTGATGAAATGCTTAAAACTGATACTATTTGTGTTACAATAGAGTCCAGATACCCAGGTTGGAGGGGGTTGTTATCATGTAGTATTGTGGTCCACAGAGCTACACAGCAAAAGACAACTTTTGCCTCAGTGAAGAACATATAACAACATAAACACCTGGAATAGAATATAGAAAGGAAACAGTTGGTTCGAGACAGGTGCAGACACCATAGCTGGGATTCATCTCCTCAATTTTCAAAAACCACAAAGTGTATGCTTATGGTCATTTTCTAATCAACAGAGAGAATTCTGCCCTTCCAGGGCTTTGAAACTGACCTTGTAAGTCAAATGGTCTGCATGTATCTGTTTTTCTCTTTTTGCGTGTAAGTCAATGAAAACTTGTAGATCAAATATGATGTGGGTACTGCCTGAAGCCCACAGTTGGGTGTGAAGAACTCCATACTGGGAGTCAAGGGGCAGTGAGAAAAAGATGCATGGGAGAGGGAAGGCATTGTGGGAGCCACAAGTCAGCCTGCCTGATGAGGGACCCAGACCCACAGCACCTGGGCAGGGAAGTGCAGAGCAGGGCAGGTCTGGGGATGGTAATCAGCATCAACTGAGAGCCTGTTAATCACTTTGTAAATCTATAGTGGTGAACCAGGTGTAAGGCCAAGCAAAAAAGTCAAGTCAACAGATCAGGATCAAGGTACAAATCAAGGAGAAAGAACACCAGGCACAGACACGGCTCTCAGGCAGAGACCAAAGGTGACAGCCAGGGCTTAAAAGCTGCTTTCAAGCAAAAGAAAAATATCTCCACTGAAGGCTGTCATAGCTGGACATGTAAATCATCTCTATGCTGGTCCTGAGTCCAGGCATCCAAATTTCCCAGAGTGGATATCCTCTGGCTGCTATCACTCTGTTACTCAAAGCTTGCTCTGGTACCTTCTGTACCACACCATAGGATCACAGCAAATCTAGAGATGCAAAACTGTCCTTTTATTGATAATCAAGCAAAGGTAATTTTTTGAGAGCCCATGACCTTCACTCACAGTGTTTCAGGCAAGTTGCTTCAGATGTAGCCAAGCCACGTACTCTGAGGTCAGCCCACATTGCGTGGGGAAAATGGGTGCATGTGGCTAAACCTTACTGAAGCTTGGACTAGATGAGTTTCCCTCTTTCTGGCATGAACCAAAGTGACCTCTCTTGGTAGCAGTACCTATGATTCTATGGTTCTGCATAGTTTGATTATCCACACCTGTGTTCAGAGTCCTGCAAAAGCTTGTGTATTGCTTTTTTATTGCAGTGACATTGATTTTTGATGTCCAAACTACTCTTGATAAATTATGCACTTGCAACACATAATGGAAGCATCTTGTATAGGTATCCTTTTAGCAGATATATGTTTTAATGGATAGAACACTGTTACTTTGAAGGAACACTGTATGCTGTCATTAGTACTATTGCAATCTTAAGGACTCTTGTGGAGGAGGGTACTACTCATTCTAAGAAAAGGTATCTGATCTGGCCATAAATGGGTAACTGTTCAAAAAGCAAAAGAGCTCTTCTATTTAATCAAACACTTTTTTTTTTTTTTCAGAGAAGAAGAGGAATTGAAGGAGCAAAAGAGAAGAAGGGGAGTGAGAATATGCCTAAGAACGTGTTCTAGTGGTTTCAGTCCTTGCTTTAAGTCAATGTCTCCCATGTCCTTGAAAATACCATTGGCATCCAGTCACTCAATTTTAAATACACATCTCTGAGCTGCCTGTACAATGCATTCATGGTTTTGTTTTTTTGGGTTTTTGGGTTTTTTTTACTGGTTACAAAGGGTACAAAGAAAGAGAAAGAAACTATATTTCAAAAGATAAGTGTACATGTTTTAATCACTCACACTTTCTATTGTTCAAGATTACACTTTTATTAAATGTGCATTTCACTTTCAAGTACATGAGAGTATTTGAAATATTTCAAGGGTACTTCTTTTAGTTTCTAACAACTAAGCATTGCTGCCACCACTGGACTATTATTTAGAAGGAACATGAACCAGAGACATTCTGACCTCAGAAGTCATGTTGCCTTCACTGACAGTCACACAGTCAGGTGTAGATTAAGTAGCGGAACACTTATTTTTCATTATTACAATGATTAGTTGAGGAATTAAGGAAAACTCAAGAAACTCTAGACCAAATTTTCCAGTCATCTTCTCAGATGTAGTAAAGTTAACAGAAGTGTATTAGGCTTCAGTTGGTGAGTAGTATCTCTCTTTTTTTAAAATTATTAGGGGTTTGTAATAATTTTTAACTTCCTGCTTGTAAACAAAATAGAAAACAAATTTCTTAATCCATATCTTTTGTCATTTATCAAGACATTAAAACCAAGTTAGCCACAGTGTGTGGTGGGTACACAGGTTTGCTTAAATCAAAGCAGAACAGTGTTCTGCTTCTTAATGGGACTTGACCCATTCATAAACTGCTGCACAGGTGAATATGTGAGTCATCTGGCATCAAAAAACCCTGCCATCTTGATCTTATTGGCTCCGATACACCAATACACAGGAAAATGGCACATTTCAAAAGATGGTACAGCACAGTAAGTCATCACCATTTTCAGAAAAGTATAAATATTCTCTTACATACTCCACAGAAAAGTGTCCTATCTTTATTATTACTGTTATAGCTACTCCAAAAAATACTACTGCAAATAAAAAAGGCTACCTCACTTCTAAGTCAAGTAACTCAAGTCAAATCTGTGGCTAGGCTTTGTTTTGAGGTCAAATTCTATGTGCAGGTGGTTCTCATTGAGTTCAATATGATCCCAAAGAATGCAGCAGAGGACTGAATTTGGCCTCTACTAACTAGCCTAAATATATGATGCGGTTCTGTCTTTACACTGTTTTGGAAAGAGATACTGTACCTCTTTAGTTTATGACTCTGCTTATTATCAGCCTTGGAGAAAGAAAAGATGGTTAAATTTAGATTTCCACAGAATGTTTTGATTTAAGTAAAAGAATTCAGTGACCACCAGTTTGGAACATCCTTCTAGTGTCATAAGTAAGCAGTAAGCAGATTCAAAAAAGCTGTGCTCATACACTTAATTGATTGAAGTGGAGAACAAAGAGAGTATCAGTCTTCCAGGTTTAGATGAGGATCAGGTGGTTTCAAGCTGAAAAGAAACAGCGGCCCTTGTTTTGTTTTAAGCAAACTTCTGGGAGCCTCTATGGTTCTGGACATTCTGCATTGCTTTAAAATGCAAGAGGAAAAAAAAACCCCAAATCTCTACAGAGACATTTGTTACATCATTTTTCTCGTTCATTAGGTTAGCATGTGAAATTTCCCACATTTCCCATGTTTGAACAAAGTTCCTCAAAAACAATATTCTTATTTAGCGTTAGCTAAATGTTGACTAAAGCAATGATGTCACATGAGGACGTGGCATTTGTATAGGGTTTGACACCACAATGTTCAACAGGAAAATCCATAAACTCAAAAGTAATTCCTAATGATTTGCTTCCTAAAGGAAAATAAATAAATAAATGGATAAAGAAAGAAATAAAAGCATATGGGAAAGCAGTGCACAAAAAAGGTAAGAATGATTGGCAGTGCCATCAGCGAACTGTAGCTCTGGGAGGATTAGCACTAGCAGCCAGAGATTCCTCTCTTATTCCTATCCGAACACTTGGCAACTTATGCTGCTGCCTGGCTGAATCTCTTCCTTCACACTTCTGCCGTGTAGGGTTAGAAAACTCCAGCTTGCTCATACCTCTCACTTCAGGGGCTTATGCAGATGGAAAATTAATATTCCACTGTGTTTGGCCCCTTGATTACACTCTTTGGCTAATACGAAATTAATCTGCCAACCTTGCCTCAGAAAATGCACAAAGAACCCAGCCACTGAGCATACTTTGCTCTCCTATAACATAGCCAGGAATGCTGTACCATAGGGTGGCCAAGTGAATCATTTTCAATAATGTACTTTCTAGGGAGGGAAAAAAAAATGCAATTTCAACTTGAGGAGGCTCTTCGATATGAATCAGGTTTGGCAAATCTGAATTGGCACAAAAAATGAGGAAAACATTCAAACATTACAAATTGGCTCATCTATGTCTTTCTGAAAAAAAAAAAAACCAAACCTACAACAACAAAAAAAAAAAAGCAGAGAGGCTACATTTATAAAACAGATTGAAATAATGCACACACCAGAGGAGGTATATGTCTTGCTGGTTACAATGACATTGTCCAGTGTAGGAAGCTAATGTTCAAATTTTCTCTTTGCCTCATTCGGTAAATGAGCTTAAAATGTGTCCTTCAACATTCCAGAGCACATAACCAGCCCAGCAAACACGTGACCTTTTCTGGGGAAAGATGTTCTGGTTTGCATGGCAAATGGAAGTCACCAGGACTGAAGTCAAAGAATGGCCTTTCTTTCCTAGCTATCTGAGCTATGAACTCTGGTCCTTTTCTTCACCCAATCCATACTTTTTTCAAGTGCACCAGCTTCAATAGGACAGAAAAATAAGGCTTCTTTCAAGAACCCTATTATTTAGTTATTGAAGTTCAGTTCTTTAGCGGAAAGCCCTAACCCAGAGCCCAGATCTGATGAGCTAGATGCAGAGTGGTTTCAATGCATATGTCTCTCCTTCTCTTCCAGCTAATATATTTATGACTAGAATCTGTGTCTAAAGGGGAGTAAACTATTCTGCTTCTGATATGTGGGATTTTTCTCTGCTTTGCCTGACTGGTAGCCCAGTTTACACAGAAGTAATGGAGATTTTCTCCATTCAGGTATTGTTCATGCAATTGCACTCAGGTCTCCCGGTTGCATTGAGCTCTGGACTGTTGCACAAAGGTCGAGTATCTTTACTGCTTCTGAATAGAAGAGGATGCAGATGTTTTGCTCTGTGTGTCTCTCAAAAACAAACATTGTAGGACTGGCTCCCAAGAAGGGTGTTCACCAACTGATTTGCTGTTTTTCTTTCCTCTTTTGCTTTAATGAATGGAATCAAAATACTTGTCACGTTATCCTACCAAGTTAGAAACTGAGAATAGTGAAATGCAATCAGCTTTGAAAGATGCTTTTGGCTTTGGACTGCACTCTTATACCTCATAAGGAGCTAAATAATTTAATCTCTGAAGAATAAGGTTTATAATAAAGTAGGCTATATATAGCAGAGTTCTATATTTGAGAAACACTCTCTCTGTTCTATGACAGGGATTATCTTTGGCTGATACTATCTGGTTTGTGTAAAATAAATCTAAGACCACAGCATGCATATTTTAGGCTATCAAGTTCCGTCTGTTGTTAGTGTTAATGTCATTATCAGATTCCTCGTGTATTTGACATAGGTGCCTTTAAAAAAAAAAAAAAGAAAGGTGTACCTAAATGTTCCTCTGTGTGGAAAAAACAGGGAAAGAATTATTTCTTCCCCTCATATATTTATTATGTCACGATTCCTCTTTCTGTCTTCTGTCTGCTTTAACTGCCAAACTGTCTGATATTTCATGTATTTTCCATTCTTCACTTGTTTAAAAGAAATCTTGTCTGTTCAAAATTACATGGTCCACTCCTCAGTCTTGATACAACTAACTGAAATGCTACATGGAATATTTTTAGGTCATGGTCGAACCAGCAGTTCCAGTTTTTGACATGTTGCTATACATATAGGCTCTCTAAATCCGCACTTAGGTACTGAGAACAGTGCTTTACACAGACCAGTGGAAATCTTCAGGAATTTTGGTATATTACAGAGTAAGTTTAGGTGAAATAAGGTATAAAAATCACAAAATACAGCCCTCTGTGAAGGAGATTTTCTGAACTGAGACTGAAACACGTAAGCAGAAAACGCAGGCTATAACGCATGCTCAGAGTGCCTGCTCCCTACTACCATGGGGGCTCAATTGCAATAACACCTTAGCTCCCATGACATGTGGCAAAGCTCAAAGATGTTTCTTAGGCATAGACTCTTATATATGCCAAGTGCCTGATAGCTGAATAGATTTGAGGATTTTGAGCAAAGAGAAGATTCCAACAGTGGTTTTGTCAAGATTGTAGAAATTCCTTCATGAACAAGCTCCCAATGAAATCAGAAGAATCTGAATGCACAAAATCAGCTCTACTCCTAAATCTCCCAAGACCTAGCCGTAATGCTTCACAGAACATACTCTCTCCTCCTCAGTGGTAAGTTATTGATGAGATGAAGGCCCATCCTATCACTGTCACCTGTGGACAGGATGTATGATGACATGCTGAGCCTCCCACCTGGCTCCTGAAGGTGCCTGGAGAAGTGTTGTCACATGGGCCTCCTGGGCCTGGTTGCAGTGGGTGACTTAACACATCAAAACCTTTACCTGCATTTTGCAAGTGCCTCACTTTCTTCAAAGAATATAGAGGGAGTCTATAAGGAAACTGCTTCCAGTCCAAGGTATTTCTTGTTATTGGCCCCATCACTTAAAATTATATATATATATTTAAACTGCTAACCATCTAGCATCTGTCAGCTACTGAAATCTTTGAATCTCCTTTTCAGTGACAATATTACAGAGTGCTATAAATACCTATAGATTTGTATACTACATATCTTTATAGAAAGACTATGTGCACAGACATCAGGTACTGAAAATTAATCCACACCTTGTTTCACAAAGGTTTTTTTCAGTCCATGACTGCATGTTAGGAGGGAAAATACAGGACAAAAACCGGAGGAGATTAATTTCAACTTATTACTAGGGATAAATAAGGCTTCTTAAAAGCCTTGCACTAAAATTCAATGTGCTAAGTTTGGATTTGGAAGACTTCCAATGATCCTTTCTTGAATGGAAATAAAATTTCAACAAGAAATCAAAATTGTTAGTAAAAGGGCTAAAAATACACTATGTTTTCTCTAGGCTACAGCATAACCTGATGTACTTTTTTAGCATTTTAGTATCAGGCATTCTAAATTTTGGAGGGTAAAAGGCAAGCCTGGTGCTTTTATTTTTAGTGGAAAAGTGATAAACATTTGTGTATTATCAGATGTTTCCGTTTATAGATTGAAGAGGAAATTTATAGTGTATTTGATGGTCTTACTGAGAATAAGTGTGCTGACAGAATCTTGTATCCTTCTCTGCATCAGAAAAAAAAAAACCTGTTGATCTGGATCTGTCCATTACAATGAAGACTTGGAGTCTAGTCTGGGAAGTCTAGTAAACTAACAAAATATTTAAGACCCAGAAATAACTAGCCTATGATATGAATATTCTCTTTTCCCTTTTTCTCCTTCTTTGGTTAAATACTCTTTAAGCAAACCACAAGATCCTCAGAGGGCTGCTGCCAACATGATACCAGGAGAGATCAGTTCTCACTGCCCTTAGTAGTACATATAAAACCTATTCAGGTTTCCAATTATTTCATACACCTACAGATACACACTTACATTGTTCAGTGATCAGTGGCATGAACTAGCTTTGTTTTCCCTTTTGTTTGTCACTCCATGCATCCCTCCACAGTCCTCTGAGATTGTCTCCAATGTGCTCTGGCATTTTGGTAAGAAAGCAACATGTGCTGTCCTGTGGCCAGCTGTGTGGGCAAACCGATCACCTTCAAACATTACAGAATTGGATCATAACGACTTTTCCCTCAAAGGCAACCCTTATCTGGGTCTCTCATCAGCTTCCATTAAATGTAGGAAGCTAGTGTTTCTGGGACCTACTGCTTGTTAGTTTTGGTTGTCACATAGCAACTAGTTCAAAAGTTGTTACAGAGGAGGAATGAGCAAGACATATAGACATACTCTTCACCATGTGGTGGCCTAAGCCTCATTTCTCTTAGAAACAAAGCTAAACTTATGCACATATGTGTATATAGTTAACCAAAGGAAAATTCTAAGGGAGTTATCTCAATTTAAATATACAGATTATAAAAACTGCTAAAGAACAGTTCAAACTGAAAAGCAAGGGATTTTATGTGACACATTTTTAGCCATCTCACAGTTTAAACAAGGTAGTCGCGTCATTTCTCAGTTACATCAAAGAGTAGCATATGCAAAGCATGAATTTGGGCACTTTGGGATCCTAATTCAAGTCAACAGTAGCCTTGCGCAGGGAGGTTATTGTTTGCCGCTAATACATACTTTCCAGTTTTACTGTCTGTCTTTAAAATGTGGCTGCACCAGACTCAAACCAATCTGTGAAGTCTGATGTGTCTTTTGGAACGCTATCAAATGACGTGAAAAAAATAAACCTATGAAACTAATAGTCTTTAAAAACCATTTTCAGATATCTTGTCATCCAAGGAGTTAAAAGTAGCAATGAATCCTAAGAAAGATATTGCTCTTTGAGAGCTCCAGAAAAATAACCTGAATTTTTTATATAAACTATAAAACAGTATGATGACTTTCTTTTTTTTTGTACATTCTTGGACTAATTCTTCTATTGCTGCAACAAAAAATCCTTTAAAAGCAAAGAGAAACGTTTGTATGAGTACAGTAGCAAAGCTTTGGTCCATGGCCTTTCTCTAAGGAAAAACTGATGCACTAGTAATAGCTACATTCGCAAATTTGTAGAACGGTGTTTGGATTTCCATAAAAGATACTCTAAAGCGTGATAGAAAGCCTCAAAGCTGCAGAATACCTGCTAGTCAGCAAGCCTTGGTTCCCGTCTCTCCCACTCAAGTGTCTCAGTGTTACGTAACAGGAGAAGGGAATGTTCCTCTCTTTTGGCAAAGGACACTGAACCCAGCAATTTGTCTTGATGGGACTGAGCAGAGCACATGAAACCTTGTGAGTTATTACGGCCTGCGGTTTCAGGAACTGGTTTAAAGATAGCCTCCAAATTATCAAAATTTACATAAAGAAAGACATCTGACTATGGCCATGAAATACTTCTACCAAGTTTGGAAAGCAAAACTCAAGCAATGAATGGTCTATGTCATAAATCAATTTTTTGGCTGCATGAACAGGCCAGCGAAGAAAGAACATTGAATAAGCAAAGGTTTTAATATTCTGACAATTATAAACAGTCCTTTGTTTTTCTTTTTCTCTTACATGCACATGGGTGTGGGCTGAGGAAGACATATATTCATAAAACATCTGGTGTTCAGCTTGTTGTGATAATCAATCAGTCTTTCTATTTTATTTTCCAACACTGTGGAAAAAAAAGGACTCAAACTGCTTAATTAAAGAACCAAAGGCTCCTCCTTCTGGATACAAAGCTGGTGGGATCCAGCTCAGTTTATTATTTGTGAGAGTTGCCTTAAATGAGAAAAGTCCTCATGATTAGAAAGAGTGGTTTTTTTGTTTTTAATATCTTATGGTAAAAGCTGTCAAACTGATGGTAGATAGTCTCCAGAGCCATGATTTACTCACGGGACAGAGAATGTCATCACTGACTCACTCTCTTTATGCATTTAGAATCATTACTCCCAATTTAGAGGGGCAATACATAGTGGAGAAATAATACTTTAGCTTAGTCCCTACACTTATAAACATTATAATAACACAAGCTTACATAGTAATATAAACATAAGCACATGTAGTAGCATATTGAGTATTCATAGTAATAACACTTCCAGAGAACTGCAACACTTCCTAGCCCCCAGCATTCACAATATGATATTAAAGCTTCCCCAGATGGTTTATAACCTAGTACCACTAAGTTTCAAACCTCATTCAGCAACTAAATTCACCTCATTTGGTGGTGACAAGATCTTTTTGTAGCTCTGAGAAAAAAGGGTCACAATTTGCAAAGGCATTTTTTCAACCCTACCATCCTTGCAGAAGACAATGAAGTTATGGGTTGCAGGATGTCTGAAAATCTGGCTCCATTTCTGAAAATTTAATTTTTGTCTGCACTATTAGCTGTAGTTCCATTGTCATTCATGCTGAGAGGGGACACCCAACTGCTTAGCACGTGCATCCTGGCTGTTCCTTCATCTCTAGGTCTTTGGAGTCTGAGAAATAAATAAATACTAAGAATAAAAATTAGTTATCAGTCACACATCCTTCCATACAGTAGATATGTCATGAGTATGTGCATGTTTATGTCAGCTACATGCTATTACTTAACTACGTGCTAACAGTTATTATGCTCTCTTAATTTCTCTACTTGACTATTATTAAACCCATAGTTTCTGACTTCTCAGAGCTACATGCAACCATTACGTAGGTGGTGAGAAAGATAGGGATCTGACTCTCAAAACCTATTGAACAGCAGCACTGAGAAATAATGCAGAGAATAGTACACAACAGCAAAAGCAACATTACACTTTATGTGCATATTCAGTGACTGAGACTAGGATGCAGCTCCAGATTCAAATACCTAAAAGTGTTGTTCTGCTACCTAACACACCTGTGCCACTTGAGATATCCTGTGATCACCCCCATGGGGCTGACAGATAGGCACAGAACCCACCTAAAAGTGACCTGAACCTCTCTGAGACACCAGAAAGAACCTGGTGAGAAATGCTTGGGCATTTCACATGACACCATATGCTCACACTTAGGTGAGTATCCTGCTCTAGCTCATGAGTTCTCCTAGTACCTTGAGTTAGACATCTGTTTCTGAAGTGAACTGCAAAGCAGAGTGAGTTAAAATATAAATTCTAGATGCACAAGGTGATTTTCAAACATTTTACATTTATGGAAATGAGATGTCGAATGCATTTTCAAGTGTTAAATAAAACTGTAAAAGACCAAAATGTCGCAGGGTTCTTTCCTCTCTCTTTGAATGCTTTTTTTTCTTTCCTCCCAAGTTTTGTCTCTCATAAACATGTTAAAACACCACAAGCAGAGAAATAAGATAACCCCCTGATGAAACGACTAGCCACATAAGCATCCTCGCTCTGCAGAAAACCTCATCATGACTTTGCCTTGCCTACACATTAATGAAAAAATCTTGTGTTTTGTAAATAAGCTCTGCAAAGTCTGGTGGAAAAGTGCTTTCTTCCCTGTTTCATCAATAAAGTTACTATGTGACTTTCAAAAAATTCCACTGCACTAGGAAAACTTCTGTTTCCTTTTATGTCCAGATTTAGCAAGTTTTTCAAAGCCCTTCTTATTAAGAAAAGTTGTGGCTGGAAACATGGATAAGTAGCTACAACGATTCCAGAAACTATAAATATTCAGGTTACGAGATTCAAGACATTATCCTCTCTGAGGTGGGCTTTATTGTCTCCTAGGGCCCACCTGCAGCAAGGTAAGGGCCTCCCAAAGTGAAGTGGATGGCCCTAAATGATCATAGGTGGTTTCTAAAAAATAAACACGAAATTAGTTTCACACCTACTTAGACAGTTTAGAATTTTAATGTGCAAAGTCTGCCAGGGCTTTGCAGTGAAATAAGGCCATGCATTCAAGCTCCCTGAAGCCAATCAGAAGGCTGGGCTGAGTACTACCCATTTTGCAATTAGGAATCACTGCTCAGTTCTAGAGCATATTATTGATGAACAAACTGTTACTCTGACCGTGTTTTATAAGCTCACAAAAGCTAGCGATGTTTAAAAAAGAACTGTTCTCACCTCAAAAACACTGAGAAGAGTCGAGAGCTGTTTCATGTCACAGTCTGCAAGCACTCTAGCACGAAGAGGTCTTTTCCAAGTTTTTCTGAACATGCCTCTCTCCTGCCTCCAATTTCTACTGAGAGGCTCCCTCTAGGCATGTTTTGATACATTTATAGTTTTCTTTGTGACTTCTGGATGTCTGATAGCCCTGGCACAAGTCAAAACCTTTATACCTGGAGTTGCCCGTCATCCGACAGCTCAGTCTCATCCCCTCCAAGGTGTCCTCTCTGGCCACCCACCTTCACCTGACACCTCTGGGGAGCAGCAGCAGACAGGCAGCCTGAGCACACGTGCAGCCTGTCCGGCATGTCCTGCATTTGTCTTGGATTTATTCCACATCTGCTAGACAGCTCTTACGCACATTGCCAATTTGGGAAAGGTCTAGGTATGACTGAGTTTTACTCAAACCAGTCACTGGCATTAGAGGAAGAATGGATAAAGGTATGTTTCACTGTTTTATATCAGCATTTCTTCATGTTGTTTGACACTGGGCAGCACTTGTTCTTACTGAAGCTCTGGTATTCTGAAGGATTTAGTGCTGCCACCTCTATTTCACCTTCAAAGGAGTGTGATGAGGCAGCCTCGAGACAGTTTTCCTATATTGCCTCTAGATCCCAAATAGGGATCAGCCTCCTCTGTGTCTGACACTGTTCGAATTTGTGTGAAAGAACATTTATTCATCCTGAAAAAAGCCTTGCCAATTATCACTGCATTGTTTCAGTTTGGTTTTTTCCATCTGCTTACAATGACTCATAAGTCCCAAAAGATAGGAGTTGATGATAGTAGGATAATTCTGTCTCTGTTTTTTATGAGTACATTTTGTATTAATGAGTGTCAGTCCCATGAAGGTCCTGTCCAGCACCACATACAAACAATATCACATTATGAATGCCCTCATAGTTAGAGTCATTAAAGGAGTGTTGAGCCCAAAGTGTATCTATAGTGAAGTCCAGATCCTTAGTTAGGCTTCACATAATTAGTTAGTCAGTGCAGCACAGGTGTTTCAGGACGACTTCACTACAACAAGTTATTCGTATGGAGAAATAATTTAGGAAATAATAGTTATTCTTACACTGACAGATATCTTGGCACCCCTCCCTACAGTTCCGATTATCTAATGTCGATAAACTAATTCATAAGCACTAATTAGTCCTCCAACTTTCTTTTCAAAGCAAGCAACTGGTTCTCTGGGACTCCAGACTTGTGACCTTTCTTAAGGAGACAGAACTTGGGATCGCTCCCACCAGCCCACATGGCTGTCCATGGCTGGTGCCCCAGTGCCATCGCCGCTACAGCTACTGAGGACAAGGGTATTCCTGAAACATTTCCTCTCTTTGTCTCTTATCTGATCTCAGCTGCTTCGGGTCCATGAGCTAGAACTGTTTCCAAGTTTTTCTTTGTCAAGTTGATGATGATGATGATGATAATAGCAGCACTTTTGTGTAATAGCCTATATCCAGGTCAAGAGTGGCTAATTTAAGCACCCAGCTCTAGGACATGTGTGTCTACAGCTGATGTGTATCACCGTGAGCAATATGGTCCTAATAAGTGATGCAATGTTTCCCTCTACTCTCAGTGAAGATGCATGCGTGCCTACAAAGAGCTCCAGAAGACAAACAAGCACCCCAGGTATTTATTTCTCTATATAGAGTGAATGATGGACAATGTAAATGTTGTATGACTCTACCCCACCTGAAACGCAGGTTACCTCCCCTTCTTTTGAGAAGCAGATGCACATAAGGGAATCCACATTCAGAAAGATGAGTATTTCTTCACAGCAACATAACTATTAGAATATGTGCAAATGTCAAGACTACTCATGATAAGATATTGGTGAAATCATTACCTATTTCATCATAATGACTTGTCTACAAAGAGCAGGTTTAAATGGCACCGATTAAAGTGTTAGCTGTCCTTATTAGCTTGCCTACACTAGTAATCAGATCATAATAGTTTCTGTAGGGGGTAAAACAGCATTAGCACTGGAGAGGAAATGTAAAATTACTTGAGAAGCTATGATTTTAACTACAGTCAATGGAATGGGGAAGAAGATAGAATGGGAAATATAAATACAAAGGGGATATAAATAGTGTTCCCTCTTAGGAAAGTACCATTTATCTTAAACTGGCTATAAAGTTGCTTTATTTTCTTAGCTTCCTGCTTTGGAAAGTAGCCACTAAATTAAAAGAAAATATTATTTTGTAATGTAAAGATTTTTTTTTTTAAGTTTATCAAACTGGAGAATCCAAAGCAATGATTCATTTAAAAATCAGAAAGATTTAGCTGGTTGTAAATTCTTAAAAAAAAAAAAAAAAGGAAATGAAAAGAAAAAAAAATCCTTTCAAACAAAAATAATTCAAATTAAAGGTGAATATTAGGAACAGTTTCGCTTTCTCACACATTCATTTTCGGTCTGGTTTTGCCATTCTCACTTCATCAGCAGGGTTGTCACTGGCATAAATAATACCGAGACTAAGTCTACTCATTATGTAAAGTGCTGCTCATTTTCACTAAGGATATCATAATTCCATAAATAGCTATATAGAAAATGAAGAAAAGAAAAAAACTGATTTTGAAATCAATTCCCTAAAGAAAATGTGTAAATCTGTAATTAATGAACATGGGTATGATACAGTTTCCTAAACATACTGCTCAGTTGTAACTGTAGGCACCGCGGGATAGCCCAGCGCATGCCTGGTTTCTATGCCAGAAGCAAATCCCCTAGGATAGGCTCTGTGCTGTCCCCCAGCACGGGGTGGACATTTGGTATCTCAGGGCATCTCAAATGGCTCTAAATGCCTTTGTTTGAGAAATCTGACCTCTCCCATAGAGTCATCATTCCACATCCTTATTTTTAAAAACATTTCCTAACTTCTTCCCTGAAACCCAGTACTTTATTTGTGCCTTGGGCCCATTCAACACACAGTAATCTAATGTTGCTATAGCACAGGCAATAGCTGTGTCTCTGCTGTTAATTCATGTCATTTGGAACCGATTGGCTTCAGCCCTTCTGAGAGGACTTGGAGACAGCTAGTTAGGGCTATATAAAACAGAGTTAAAGAGCTATTCTTTGACCAGAGTGGATGACCATAGGTCTTGCACTCAAATCTACTCTCTAACCTCTCCCCTTCAGTAATATATGCATATACATACACACAAATACACACTCAAGCCTCTTTGTATGCACACACACACACACATGTAGGTACATATCCAAGACCCAAAGACTCCAAAACCCGAGTGAAACTTCATTGAATCCTGCTGTGGTACTAGGCTCTGATTTCTCCATAACAAGAGGCTGGACTGCCATGATATAAATACTTCAAGGGCAGATGTCAAGGGGATGGGATGACTCTTTTTTCTGTAGTGCTCAGTAACAGGACAAGAGGTAATGGGCACAAGCTGGAACACAGGAAATTCCACTGGAACAGGAGGAGAAATTTCTTTCCTATGAGGGTCAGGGAGCCCTGGCACAAGCTGCCCAGACAGGTTGTGGAGTCTCCTTCTCTGGAGATTTGTAAAAACCTGCCTGGACAGGTTCCTGTGTGACCTGATCTAGGTGAACCTGCTTTAGCAAGGAGGTTGGACTAGATGATCTCTAGAGGTCCCTTCCAACCCCTACCATTCTGCGATTCTATGGTTCTAGAAGCTATTTGATCCACAGAGGAATAAAAAGGCAGCAAAACACATTGTTTTAAAGTAGACAGTGGCCTCCAGGAAACAGAAAGAAGGGAATAACATCTTTTCCTCTCTAATTCTGTAGCCAGGGGAGGTGGACGGGCTCACTAAGGAATGTCTAGCCCAGCCATCTATCCATAGCTTAGGGCATACTGAAAGTGCATCTGAAGGTGCCTGTCTCTTGCAGCTGATCGTAGAAGGCCCCTGATGGGTAACTGTGGACTAGAGACCTGACTTTGTATGAATAAAATAGGTGAGAGAGTTCCCATACATGATTCTAATATTTAGAGCAGACTCAATGGACTGATTCCATCTGCCTGCACCACTTCTGGGGGAGAAGGTAGAAGAGCTGGAAACAAAGAAGTGAGGCTGAACCTGGGAAGAAAGAGAGGAGGGGGAAGATGTACTAGTTTTAGTCTTTGTTTCTCACCATCAGACTTTATTTTAACTGTCAATAAATTAGATTAATTTTCTCTATGTAAAGTCTGTTTTGCCCATAACAGTAACTGATAAGTCATCTCCCTGTCCTTGTCTCAGTCCATGATGTTTTCCATCCTATTTTCTCCTCCTTGTCTTGTTGAGGTGGGGAAGTGGGCTTCTGGCAGCCAGTCAAGGTCAGCCCACCACAGGAGGTTAAGGTGTTCACACGTGTCATAAAACATAATTCAGAGTCCTTCAAATTCCCATTGATCTAGCAGCAGAAAACAAATTTAAAGACATTGCAAAAATCTAAATGGAATCACCGTACACTGTTCTGGTATAAAGTGATGGGATACAGTGTCAGCAGGTGGAGCAATCAAAAGTTGCAGCAGTCTAGGCCAAAACACTGACCCAAACCATTAAGTACTTCTTGTTTAACACTGAAAATTTTCTGCAGTTTTAGGAAGAGAACAACATAACCTACTTTCCTCAATATGCTGGAGCTCCTCCTCATTTTCATTAGACCCATTCATGATTGCAAGATAAATAGAAGTGCCATAAATAGAACTGTATTGGCATAAACATAATTTCTGTACTTGGCTCTTGACTTAGGTAAACAACTATGCACTTCCAGTAAGCCTTAAGTTTGGAGCCTCATCATTTCACACTATCAATGCAGTCTTCCACAGTTAGGTGATTTAAACCTGAGGCAGGCTGAATTGACTTTTTGGGTTTTCTGCTTTCCTCTGTTGATTACAGAAAGAGCTTCATACAGCATCGCTGATCACTTGTTCATCCCTGGCACTCAGGGTGGGGAATCAGGACTGGCAGAGTGGGCTGGCTCTTAAGCTGTTGAGATGGACAGTGGTGACCCACAATACAGCAACTGACCACAGGATTTCATCTCTGGGAGAGGCAGGTGCTCCTGCCCACTTTTCTGGCTCCCACTGTGTTCCCAGAGCAGAGGGAGCCAAGGCTTGTGCCTTGCACAGAACTAAAAGAGCAGTTATAAGGCAGAAATTCCTCACAGAAACAGAAGGAGATGGATGTCATCTTCACAGCCTATCAGTAACCATGGCATTGGGTTCTCTAGTGTTTGCAGCCAGTTCTCTGAGTGATGTTAGTTTGAAGCTGTGAATGTTAACATAGAAGTAATTTACAAGGCTGCACCTCCAAAGTTAGTTTTCAAATGTCATGGGTTGCTGAAATTACCGAATGCGCAAAGATTAACAAGTGGAACCCCCCACAATTTTATCCTAGAAAAATAAAAACAACAAGTAGTCTTTAAAGAATAACGAACATGTAAAGCAGCGTCTTAAGAGTTTGATTGTTTGTCATAACTGGAACTCCTGTGCCTTAGCTGAATTCATGTGGGCATCCCTGGGACTGACATTAAATTCACTCTCTGCGTGGGGGGTCGTTTGAAGGTACAAGGCTATCCTGTCTATGTAGAATCAGCTGCAGGACTGGAGACATGAGCAAGAACTGACATTTGTTTGCAAAGAAAATAACTTCCTTGCACTGAAAAACACTCACTCAAAGTTTAAGCAGGGCATTTGTGATTTCTACCTTGTTGTGTAACTCCAGTTTGTGAATTAACGTCTTCTGCAGAGTTTGCAGGCTCCTTCAATGGCAGTGCTGTTCCCAGTCAAGCATGCAGAGAGTAGTTAATCATTAATTCTTCATGGTTCATATTTGCTGTCTGCTTTACTGCATATAGTTTGATATAGTTCCTTCCAATGGACTTAATGCTGTCATTAGGAGTCACATGCTGGATCTTTATCTGAACTATTATCACAGTCCAGACATAGCATTACAGCCTTCCTTTGTAAGCCACAGTTATGGAGTTCAGAAAGGCTTAAAACTTTATAAATACTATGGTTTTTATGGTAATGCAACAGCTGCAGTGGCAGACTGACATAGACACACACCCCCTGGCTGAGCCTGACTAGTCGCCTTAAACAGGTGCACCTAGGGGCTAAAGCTCCTATTTTTTTCATCCATGACACTAATTTCATTGTCAAAGTCTAGCCTGACAATTGTGTGTGTGTATTAAGATAATATAAAGAAATCCAGACACATGTGGTGAACAAAATTCCTGGCTTTGGCAAAAGGGGTGAATTTTTAAATTGAAATCTCAGTTATCATTGTACAGATTAAGCAGCCGGCCCCTTGCAAAAAAAAACCCAAATAAAAGAAATACCGTCTTTTGTTATTACTGAAAAATCAAAGCTGCATGATAGGGGGACACTGACATCTGAATAATAAAAATCACCACCAAATAGTGTGAATTAGAGTACATAGTATTCATTTTTGGTACATTTTAGGAAGCTCTACATTTTCACTTTAAAATCTCAGACATAGTCTAAGATCAGATTTGTATGTGCTTTGGAAGAACTAGTTTCTCACTATGTTAAAGTGCACAAGTGGGAAGGTAGAGGCATTTGAAAACTTCAGCTCAAGAGTCTTAGATCAGATCACTGGGCCTGTGGCTAACCTATTCAACCACACTAGAAGCACTTTTCTCCTCCTCTCTGTACATTAGTCTACTTATTTCTTGGAAGATAATCTCTGAGATCAGGAACAACAGTAAATAACTTGCCTTTGGCATACCCATCTGTTGACACCTTCCATAGGGGATACAGTGAATTTAACTTAACATTGAGTCATCTCTCACATAAGTGTTTTTCTTCCTTCTAGACACTTTTGGAGAGTCTGTTCAACAGCACGTGACGACTCAAAAAGGCTAAGCGAAACCTAAATAGCTAACTGTGAACCACAAAAAACACCGCTCTTTGCATCAGTACAACACCTTCTACAGGCTCATGAGCTCAGCTGAGAAGCAAACGATATGATCCTAGATGAAGTCTTGTGTTAATACAGCTAATAATGATTCCCATAACCCAGGAGGATTATCCAGAGTGGCTTTCAATATCTCTGCATGACACTGAACTCTGCCATACGTGCAGTCCTCACCCCATAGCTTTTAAATGGACAGGTTTATTTTTTTCAGATAATAAAGGGCTTCTCTTCACGTGTGCGGAAAATCCCATAGAAGATAATAGAGGTGAAGCTGATAAAAATGTAGAGAATTGTTCTGTAGAAAATAATTTAGAATTAGAGCTTTTCTGAAAGTCTCTAAGTCATCCAATAAAATTCAACACATGATTACAACTCTACTCTAGAAATTGATGAGTTGATTGAAAGGTAAAAATTCTCTTTAAATTCCATAGGGCTTTCCTCTGAAGACTGGAAACTGTGTAGAAATAGAGTCATGTCCTCTTAGGTTTCGTATTCTCCCTGATAGACATTGAACCTAGAGTTTCCAAAGACAGTTTTTGTCATCGCTCTTTTTAGAGTATTTCTTGGCTTTAAAATTGGCAGCTGTAACCTGAGCATTTATGGAGATGTCACAATCAGGCTTCGTCTGCTTGATATCTGGAAAAGCCATCTTTACTTGCCTTCAAGAAATTAAACTTTCCAGACACTTTCCCTATAGCAAGACAAGCTATGGACTTGTCTCAAAATTGATTTAGAGATATTTCTAATAGAATGCTCTTAATAATCTTCAACCAGAGTAGTTTTTCATAAAGGTCACTGGAGAGTGGCCAACTGGGTTTGAGCTTCCTTGTGTTTAAGTTGAAAAAGTTACACACGTTTTTCAGAAACTAGCCTATCAAACAGTGGTCTACTGTCAGATCTGATAAAAGTTAGTTACCACATGTTCTCAGTATATGATTCAAAACAGGAAGCACAGCATCCGATGAAGAAGATGACAAAGTGCCAGCAGCGGATATCTGGAATATGCATTCCTCAAAAAGAAAAGATATTTTGCTATTGGGCAATAGTTCACAGAAATCAGCTGCAATTGTCTCCTTCCACTCAGTGCTCTGCAATTCAGATATTTGAATTGTTCAGAAAGGCTTCTCCACACCCCTTGAAATTATTGAAGAAAATGATAGTGATTAATCTCTTCTTCTGCCAGTTTGCCGTTGAATGAAGATCATAATTTCCCTCTAACACTCCTTCAGCATGCACTGCAGATTCACAAGTTCAGTATAGGCTGTAATTCAGGTTTATATCCGACCACTTTTTAAAAACATATATGCTTATTTATCAATCGGTAAATGTTTTAGCCTTCTCCAAAATGCCTATCTCACAAGCCATGATTACAATTTTCACGGTATTTTCTGAGATTGGCAAGGCCCAGTAGCTTTCCATGTTTCTCTGACATCTTAGGTGTCTTAAGGTCAGCCTCTTGCTCTCACCCTTTTGGGGACCAACATTTTGATTGTCATCACACAAGCGTGTTTGGAAATGTTTTGCCATCCTGCGATTTTAATTAATGTTGTAAAAGATTCATCTAGTACTTTCATTCCTGACTCGAGTAAAGTAATCAACATTAATATATTTATATATACATTATGAGTATTTTTTTGCTTATACATAATTACTACCAAGATATAATAAGAACAAAAGTCCCAGACATTCAAGCGACAAGGAAAGAGGGCCCAGCTGAGGTTAAGGGCCTGAATTTGACCACATTCAATTCCTTCTCTTATGTTACCAATGTTTTCCTCCTCACTACTCTCTTGTCTTAGTTTTACATTTCACTAAGTATCAGGTTTTGTTTTTCTTTGTTGTTTCCAGTACTTCACTTATTTTATTCCATTTTTCCCTGCTTCTTTTACAACCATTATCCTGACCTTTTGTGTCCAAGCCTGTTAAGTATACAGACAGCTATAACAATATAGGACTAACAAGAATATTACATGTAAATAAGTCTGTTTCCCAGAAATAACTGTATTTCTTTTGGCTGTTTTGTGGCATGACAAATCTAGTTCTACTGGTGCCATCTAAAGTGAAGAGTTACTACTAATAGTGCCACCTAAAGTGAAGAGTTACTATATTTGCTTTTACTAAAGCCAATATAAACTAGAAGTGAATTAGAACCATTAGCCACACTAATGAAATTGGCAACACTTGCTGACAGTAGCAATGGGAAAGGCAAGTGCAATGTATGATGATGCATGTGCCCCAGCTCCTTTACTCACTCAGATGTGACTCACAAATTCTGGAGTCACTGAACTGGCAGCGATGTAGCCTGGTTGAGAAAAACAAACTCCTTACCCAAGGAGAGATTACATTGCACATTAAGATTTAGTTTTAGGGCAGGCTTTTACTAATTAGTTTATCATTTTTCCTCTGTTCCTGTATGAAGACTGTCCATCTGTAAGATAAAGAAAACAATAACAAGAAAATTTAAATTAATTAACCATAACTACTAGAAAAGTTTCTGTCAATCTCCAGACTCTGTGTTTTCATCCCTGTTTAAGAAGTCAAGCAGACTCTGCTCAGATGTTCAGCTACCAGCTCTAAATGATTACCTCAGAAACAGAGAGCATTTGAAATAAATGGAACAGCTGTCTGTACGGCCTCAGCTATAAAAAAGACTGTATTTCAATAAAGAAACACAAATAATGAAGTATTTTCTCAGGCTATGGCAGGAGGCAATTGGGAGCTGTTCCCTTTCAGTCTGCTGGTTCCCTCTGGAGCTTAGAGACCACCTGTTCCAAGGAGCTTCTGGGGCTGAATGGCTGGAAGGTGGATTTCCTTCTGAAACAAAACCACAAGGCATGGAGGATGCCCATACTCCAAAGTAAGGGAAGACTCGCTATTGTTATTGCTTCAATTGTTCAGGAGGGGTTTTTTTCCTTCATAGAAAAGGATGATTTCAGCCAAATAGTATGTGTTTGCTTAGGCCTGGGATTTTTTTGGTGATTTGTCCTCATGCCCGCATTTTTTGCTTTTTTTTTAAAAAAAAAAAAAATAAGAGTAGTGAAATAGTTTTTCTTCTAAAAGACAAGGAGTAAGAAACATACCAGAAAAGGGATTTTCCCTGACTCTCATTTACACTGAGCTGTTTTGAGTCATCTGACTCATGTGGCAATGCTTTGGCCAGTGCAAACACCTGCTTTCTGGGACACAAAACATTACCATCTAGCAGTTAGATATGCATACACAGATATGCATTCTGCTATTATTTTAAATGAAATTAAACCTCCCCATTTATAAGAAGAAAGGTTTAGGTTGTTTCTAGGCTGGGAGGAAGGATTAAAGAAGAAAACTTTCTATCACCTTTCTTCACTTCCAGCTTTCTGATGACCGCTGGGGCAAAGCCAGCATGATACAGCATAGTCTCTGTTGTAAATATAACAAGTGACAAACTGTGACCACCCTCTGCTCCCATCCCAACCATGTAAGAAGCATTCTGGGGTACAAGTGACATCCAGAGATGCACCTCTTGGAGGTAGAGTGACTTCAAGGAGTTTCATGTCAATGAGGTTTGTGCAATTCATTATGAGTTTTCAGGGGAGAAATTCCACATTCTGGATGAGGAAGAAGAGGTGTCTATATCGTTTCAACAAAAACAACTTTTGGTTTTCCATTAAAAAAAAAAAAAAAATCTGTTTCAAAACATGCAAGATTGTTTCATTAAAAAATAAACCTCATTTTGAAAGCATATTAAAAGTGTTAACACAGTGCCTGCAGAAGAGTACCACTGCAGTGCAGTTGAAGGAAGGAGGACAGCATCGTTATTTACGAGCGTCTGCACTCTCTCAGCTTTTTATGAAACCCTAATTTTATCTGTCAACTCTTAAGAATCTCTGAGAAACTGTGTCCTTTGTTACCATTGCATCCTTCTAACTTCTGCACCTAAAAAGATATAGACATTTTTTCATGAAAAAAGAAGACCAAACTGTCTGACATTAATGTCACACTACTGCTTTAGGCCCTAAACCTTCAAAATCCCCTCTCTGGGCAAGCACAACAGCTCTAGATTTTACTATACTTTTGCTGAGAACAGGATCAGACCTCAGTCATCTCTTTTCACTGCGAGAAAAAGAAAACAAACTAAACCAAACAGACACTCTTTATTACTCTTTGACAGGAGTAGATTTAAGCCCAAGGGGGTTATTTTTCTCCCATTAAATTTGTCTAACCTCATCCCTCCCTCATTTTTTTTCTCAGATTTACTCCCAAACAGTTCCTGCGTACGTGTGCGTATGCCTGTGTGGCTATCTGTGTGTATGTGTGTACGTGCACATTTATCCTTGCAATGAAAAGGAATCTATCTCCTCAGATAATTTGCTGTTGTTTGCAACATGATACAGCTAGTCCTTTTGACTTCAGTGTGAATAAACAGCCTGATCCTATAAAATAGGCCTTTTCTCTCCTGAGAGCTTGTTCCAAGACTGCGGAACCCAGGCTAGCAAAGAACATCTGCAACAGTTAGTGGAAACCCTAAGAATTCTTGTGATTAAATAGATTGGAAACTAAGTTGGAAATTTCTCAGTGAGATATAAATTTTGAAAAATGAAATCCAGTTGAAGTACCCAGTTTCCCTGGGAGAATACAAGTCTAGCCAACCCAAGTCTAAATACATGTGGTAGTGATCACTGTATGCTGTTTCCAGTTTATCATCAAAAACAATCATAGCAAAATTATTGTCAATCAAATTTAGCTTCCAATAAAGAAATGCTACACTTTTTATCACAAGTTTCATTGCAAACCTCCCTTATAATGGAGATGTCAGAAGAAGATGAAACAATGTATTTTTTAAAACTTCCTCTCCACTTTTTCCCCTATTGCCAGTTATAACCGTGATGTTAGATGAACGTTAAATGTATCACTAAAAGCCACCAATGCCCAGCAATAGAGATCAGGTAGATTTAAGGTGTGTAATTCAAGTTTTACATCAGACTGCTTTTCAAAGTATTCATGGTGGTAACTGTTTGCAGATCAGACTCAGCAAAAAAAAACTCTCTTCAAATGCAGAGATCTCTTAACCAGTTTAGACTTTTGCTTTTATAGTCTCTTTTATAGATGTGCCTTCTTCAGTTATATGCTCACTCTCCGCTACAGATTGTCTTCAATTTTTTTGATGCTTACCACTGGCAGAGTGTTATAAAGCAAAACATTTGAGATATATAGATTATAAGCTAATAGATAGATGTTAGCAGCTTTGCGGGAAATATATATATATATATATATATATACACACACACACATATGTATTTTTTTTTTAAGGCAATATTGTTTGGCTTGATTTAGTACAGCTTTGGTACGTGGAAGAAATCATTTGCAGCTGGCTTACCCATGCACATGCTCTGGGGGTGAGGAACACATGCATGTTATCAATTCATTATTTGTGCTGCAGTTCGTTACCACTTACGTGCTGGACAGCGACAGCACTGTCTACCCTACATCTGAGGGTATAACGTTAGCGGCAATAGATATCAAGCTGTTGGGAAGAAAGCAAAAGCTAGACTGTGGTTGGATTTACATTTGATTGCCTAAACAGTACAGCTTTGAAAGCATGGGAAAATTTGCCTAGTGAGCAAGCTGGAGTTTTTTAAAAAACATAGAGCCTGCCAAGCTCCTAAATCTAAGGGGGAAAAAAAAAAAAAAAAGAAGAGCTTGCGGAGAACTTTAATTAAATAAATGGAGAAATCTCCCCTCCTTCTTCTGACAAGAACTTAAATATGATATTTTAACTCCATGCTCATACTGGCTCTTTTTTCTGTACTCAAAAAAAAGTTAAGCAAGTAATTTCCATAAGCACTTTCTAGTCTCGCAGTCCTTATTTCCCCTTTTTTTGCCTATTACAGTGAAGAGCAGAAAGCCTGCTCAATTGAATACTGGCACAAGTTGTTCCACAAGACCTAGTGTTTCTCATAAATATGCACATGTACCAAGTGTTTACTCAGTTTAGTCTACTTTGGAGGCAATATGAAGTTTGCTTCCACCCTTTGCTGTATGGATACAGACTACTGAAGTGACTGTACTAAGGATGCCCTCTACTGAGAAAAAAAGGATAGGTCTAAATATGAGAGCTACAGAGAATCTTCACAAGCTAGTACTAGTAAACAACTGATTGTTTCCAGGAATGTTCAGATTTATGTCATTTTTCAATTTGAGAATGGTTCTGATGAGGGTGTGGACAGATCTCACCACAGAATTATGGATTAGAGCTAGAAAATTAAACACTGCTAAGGAATATTCAAAAAAAATTTGTCTTGATCATCTGCACTGGTCAGTTGCTATAAGGGTCTCTACACAACTTTGGTTAATATCAATTAGTAGCTTCTCAAACAATTTCTGGCAGCTGACATAAGCCAGTGTCCACCTTGAGTAGGGTGGAGTTGGCTGCCTTGTTTTGGGTGGCCAACGCATTTTAATACTATAGATACATGTTGCTCTATACTAGCTGTAATTATGTCAGAAAAAAAAAGTGTTAGGCAGATTCAATTTATCAGTACAGATGTAGTCTTAGAACACAAGGATACAGGGAGCATGACGAGATCATCTGTTTTGTGTGCTGGGATAGATGATGCATGACAAATGCTTACAACTCCTGACAGATGTTTGTCCACCCACTTCTCCAAAACCTCCAGAGACAAAGATCCCATAATCTCCACTGGCTGCTCATTTAATTGATAACCATACTTGTTTTTCTTCAGACCTAAATACATCCTACACCAATGTTAGGGAGCTATTATTTTCCTAACCCAGTGAACTAATGAAAGAACTGTTTTCTCTTTGTAGCTACTGTTTAATTATTCAGGATGAAAATGTATAGTTTCAGTGTTTTCTTCTTAAAATTACAAATATTAAATTATTTGAAAGTTTTCTGTGGCTCATGGTTTGCAGATCTCTAATATCACATACATATATACGGTATTTAAGTCAATATATTGACAAGCTACAGTGCATAAGTTCAATCAGTAAATTGACTACCCCTCTGTTGTCAACATAAAGACATACACAGCTCCCAAGGCTGAGTCATCTCATCCAAAACCAGATAAAAGAGGTACAACTATTATGTTCTGAGCATACCTGTTTCTTTCCACTGACAACAGAATTAGTCCAGGTTTATAAACTCCCAGTGAAATGTTTTACAGATAACTACTAAAACAAGAACAAGAGGAAATGGCCTCAAGTTTCTGCAGAGGAGGCTTATATTGGACACCGGAAAAAGTCTTTTCACTGAGAGGTTTGTTAAGCATTGGAACAGGCTGCCCAAGGAAGTGGTGGAGTCACCATCCCTGGAGCTATTTAAAAAACATGTAGATGAGGTGCTGAGGACTGGTTTAGTGGTTGAGTTTGGCAGTGTCAGGTTAGTGTTTGGACTTGATCTTAAAGGCTTTTTCCAAACAAAATGATTCTATGATTCTATAAGGGCTAGAGAAGGAAGGGAGATATGATTGTTTGTGAACAATTGCTAAAAAGTCTATCAATAAATCCTGAATGCTTGAAAGCCTCAACACCTGTGACATGTTCCTGTAATAGCTACCACAGGCCCAGATAGAGCCAGATAGCTTCCTGACAATATGAATAATTATGTTCTTGCTCATATGCTTTTATGATCAATAGTTCTGGTGCAGTCAGCTAGCACATGGGCTGCAGACATTTATGGAAAAGCAGTAAATGCTCTGCATGCTGGGCGAGCGGATCTGCTGACCACAATACTTGTGTTCAGAGGCGTCTCCTGAGGGAAAAACAAATATTCTGTCTGAATGTGGTCTATGTGGTCCTTTTACTACTATGCACAGGGTGACATACGTAGTGTAAGAGACTACCAACCCTTTACAAATGCACCCTCAAAAGTGACAGGCTTCATTTAGCCTGTTCTTAAAGAAGTATCTAAAAGACATCCTCTGACATTTTATCACTCTCTTATTTATGAACAGGAGACCAATACAACTATTTTTGGCTCATTGTAAGAGCTCTCTTCCTGGAGCCTGAATATCTTTACAGAAGAAGGAAAACACTTCTAATAGAAAGCAAAGCATTTTGGTTTTTTGCCTGAAGCAATGCAATCTTAGGAAAATTATTTTTTTCAAATTCTGTTACTCACATGCATAATTTACCAATTTTTTTCCACCCTATCTAAAGGAAGGTCTGTTTCATTCCCAGTTTCTGTGTTAAAAGAAGTGGCCTACTCACTCCTTTAATGTGGGTGTAAGTGAGCCCACCGGTATTTTTTTCACTGACACAATCTGGGCACTCTCCTGAGTCCCCTCCCTTTTCAAGGGTCTTTGAGGTTTTTCCATGTCTTTTGATGGAACCAGGCAGACAAATGCTTCCCATCACTTGATGGCCTAGCCATTGTTATCTGAACTCTTTTGAAGCTGTGAACCTGAAGCTGTTATCTGTGTCTTTGTTTCACCTTTCCTGTTAACTTGTGCAGCCTTTCTTTTTACAGTTTCCTTTGACTTTGGTGAAAGAAAAAGCAGAACCACACAAAGCCCCTGAAAGATTGCATAGTTTTTCAGCACTGCCACAGAGGCAATTTCAGGGCATGGAGGAGAAGTGGATATTTCTAGCCCTTCAAGAGCTATCACAAGGAAGTGATTTCTTGGTGGCTATAACAAATTACACAGAGTGAACACAGCATTCCCTGGTTTCATCCTCTTTTGAAAATAACGTGCTCCTAGAAGCTGCATCACAATGATGTGAGACTGCAGGTCCCCAGAGGTTGAGACGTCCTCCTACTAGGGTCTCTGGTGATAAGGAGCTCTTAGGTACAGTTTAAGCATCTGTGGTTCTTCCTGTGGAAGAATATTAAGCAGCCCAAACACTACACTCCTGAAATCTAAAATTAAATCTTTGCTGTGTTCTGACTGATGGTTTGGATTTTTCTATATTGGCATCTTTAGAGCTGCTTGAATAGTTGATTACTTGATGAAGCAGCCAGGATCAAGATTTAAGTAGATACCTTGCACAGATCTCAAATTACTTAAAGTGCCTAAACTAGGAGATCAGTGTCTCTTCCATTACCTTATAGTCAAGGGAAAAAGAGATAGAGGCTCTCCAAAATACCGTCTAGAAAACATCTCCCTCTAAAGTAGTATTTTGCTGTAATCATAACCAAAAAAATTACAGGCAGGACAATATTTTTTTGGCAGAGGTAATATCTATTGTTTGATCAGCTGATGTGGGTGGAGGAATCAGACAAACCTTTAGGTACAGAAACCTTTCTTCAAGTTGGAAAGAAAAGCAACAAAAGCTTTGACATCTGGAACTGGAATTGAATAGTATATCCTCTGTTAACAATTTCAGTATGCAAAGGAGGGAATTATCATATGAGGCTGACAAAGTTGTCAAGAAGCACATGCAGATTTCAGAATCTGCTAATTCTGAAAGTTTCCAACCAAAAGCTGTTTGTTCCTGTCCTTTCACTTGCCTTGCTGGTAGGCTACCAAACAGATTGCTGGGAAGCTGAGCCTGAAGGCTGCCAGCCTTTCATCAGCTCATATGGTAGATAACAGCACTGTTAGAAATATTATTCCCAGAGAGTGATGCATATGCCCAGCATCATGTGGTACAAATGTTTTAAGTAGTGTATACCCACATTGTTCAGCTTTAGCCTCTCTGGAGAAGACCGTGTCTGTTTATCATACATCACTAAGTTATTTCTGAGTCCCTAAAGTTTGCCTATGTCCCTGAAACACAACATGCTAAATACATGCTGGCCAATAAGCCCAGAAAATCCCTGGCACTTAAGAGAAAAGCCAGGATTGCAATGGAGTGTGTTGTCAAAACTATTCAAAGGGTAGCAGGACATTCATTGCTTAGACAAAGAAGATGGCAACACAAGCCTTACCTTAAATGAATTTTCTGAGGTAGAGTACTTGCTTATGTCACAGGCAAACATCGGTATATCATGTAAGCAAGTGGAATATCACTCATTTTAAGCTGGATAGATGCACAGGTTAATATAGAGATAATATTAATACTGCGATAAAAGTCCAAACTGAAGAAATAAATGAGATAAAACTCAAGCATCTCTCAAAGATTAGTTTATAAGGGGAATTTATACAGTGGATGTGAATAATAGATTCATAAATCAACATCATTCATTGTGATATGAGAGGAAGCTCCCACCTGTTCAGTGCTAAAAATAATGTAAAATGCCATCAACATATGATCAAAACTGAGCTTCTAGACTATTCATTGTGATGTTCCCTTTGTGCAAAATCAGAGGAAGATTAAGTTTTCCATGAATCAGATAGTAAGTAAAAGAGACAAAAAAGAAACTCTGTAGAGAGAAAAGATAGATATATTAAATGTAGAAAAAGATAATATGGTCTCCACAAAGTAGGTTTTTTTGAGACATACTATTGACATAAAATATTTTTCTACCCTTGGAGACATACCATCACATTTGTCTATATTAAACATTATCTTCTGGAAAAATAAGTCACCATCTGGCTCCTATTTGGTAACAAGTTTTTTCAATGAAAATAACGTAAATGTTATGATGTTAAGGAGACTACTAAGGTCTATGTAAATATCATTTTTTTTCCAAAGGAAAAATAATGGAGGACCATAACCAGTGAATCTAAGCAGTTTTAGAAGGAGACAGAGATATTCTACTAAACAAAATTAATATTTTCTAATAGTAAAATAGAAATTCCATCAAATAAGAATAAGATTTTCAGGAAATAAAATGGAGTGCAGTAAGGTCAGGGCAATTGTGGCCTGCCTGGCTGAACAGTGGAAGAACAAATACAAGAGTGTGGCCATTACAATGGAAAGTTGGGAATAAGATATGATGAAAAGATTCTTGAAAAGGGACAAAATTTAGTGCAGGAGCCTCAATCCTTTCATATCCACAGGTGCCTCCACAGGCTGTTATTAGTATAGTTTTCAGGCAAAAGTGTAAATCAGTGGTTTGCGCATGTCCTACCAAAAACTATACACTCATAAAGACAAATTATTTTGTTTATGGTCATATGTTATGAAAATGTACATGGCCAGTGATAGGACAAGTGGCAATGGGTACAGTTTAAAACACCTGAAATTCCGTGTGAAAGCAAGAAATTTTTTTACTGTGAAGCTGGTCAAATACTGAAGCAAGTGGTGCAGAGAGGGTCAAAATCTGATTTACATTTTCTACTCTAGGTAACTATTTTTCAATGGAGAGAGTTGACAAGATATCTCATGAGCTCCCTTCCAACCTAAACCACTCTGTGATCCTGTGACATTTTGAAATGACCCAAAACCAGACAGGAAGCGAACAAGCAGTTAAGCTATATGGACAGTCAGAGGTTCAATAGAGGCTTCAGTTCATACACTAGCCTTCTTTTTCTTAGCAATGTAGGTGAAACCATTTAACAAATAGCCTTTCTCCATAGTCCAGAAAGGAGATACATGAATGTCAGTGAGATGATTTCCCAATAAGGCACCTAAAGGCAGCAGCTCCAAGTTCAGACCACTGTGGCCTCAGACTGGACATAACTTGAACTAATGCAGCTATAACTGCATAGAAAGATTAGAACTGATGGGAAAACCATGCTACAGCACACAGTTTGTCATAACATTTCCTGGTCATGCTATGGGACCTATTGGAGTTCACAGTAGCTTCATCACTGCTTCAGTAGGTTTGCCTTGCAAAACCTATCTGTGGGAGAGGTAATCTTTGTGATTGTGGCTGCTACTTCTGACAGAAGGTTGATATGAGGATAGACATGTTAGACAATGAGACGTATGCTGCAAATATCCACTGACTCCTCCACATTCAGGAATCAAGACTCCACGAGCAAGTCAATGTATAAGTCCTCCCTTTTACTCCATTTATCCACTGATCTTCAGCTGTATTTCCCAATAAAGGATGACAGATATCCTCTGTTAACCTGACTATTTGGTTTGTGCTTCCTATCAAGTCGATAAATATGTGCAAAGTCCAAGATCAAACACACCACAGGCTGCCTCATGTTTCAGAGGGGACACAGAAAGGGAATCCAGGCCATTTACAAGTTTGTTGAGCTCTCAGGGAGAATTGTGGGTTTTGTTATTTTTATGTTTCACTAGATATAACAACTGTGAGGGTGTAGGGATGTAGGAAACTCATTTATAACACAGTAGGTTCATCATTTCCACTGCTAGTGGAAGAGCTTGAAAAAACATTTTCACTCATGAGTGACCAATTCACTTTTAAAGAGCTTAAATTGTCCATTATTCTCCATCTAGAGACTCTGGATTTTATTAATATGGTTGTACATGGTACCCTTTAAACATGGGCTGTCCTTTGACTAAATACCTAGTTAAAGCTTTAATACTCAATGAATTTCTTTAATGGGAGTTGAATTGGAAATTCCGAGGCTTCCTCCTGTAACCAAAGATCCAGAAGCACTTTTTCTTTCTTTCAGATCACTAAATTTTTAGTGGTCTTAGAAGAAAAACAGAAGTGTCTCAATAAAAAAAACTAGATAATATCTGTTATTTTGCCAGACTCACACTGTGAAGCTATTACATTGAGCAAGTTAGAAACACTTAAAAAGAGAAGTAGCCTCTAACTGCTATTTGCAAGGAGAAAATGATTCTGATATTTCAAATAAGCTGAAGGGAGGAAAAGAGAAAAAAAAAAAGACAAATCTTCACATCTATTTTCCTCTTGTATTTTTCATTTCCAGATGAAATAGTAGAAATTACAGCTCTTACAACTCTAAAGGAAGTTTTCAATAAATAAGTATGCAATTCGGTTGTATGAAAGAGACTTTAGTAGAGAGGAAGAAAATGGAATTAAGTCTCCAAAATGTAGAGAAGCATATTTGTGAAGAGTCTGATGAATGACACAGTCTAACCTCATCAACATCAGAGTAAATAAATGTTACTACGATTCATTTTTCCTTTGGTTATCATAGCACAGGACAGAAAATGCTCTATGTATTTTAGAGAGCAAGTACAACTAGGCAGTTATTAACTGGTGTTATTGTGTCTACAACTGAGACAAAGAAAAACAAATGTGTTAAAAAATTCTATGTTGGAGCTGCTAGTGTGTAGACTTTAGTATCAAGTGTAATAACCAATCTGTAACAGAAGAACCCAGGAGTATGTATATTTTTAGAGCTACAGGAATGTTTTGGATTCAGACTGACTGGACTAAATAAAAAATACTCTAAGAAAGGACGCTATTCAAGTTGTTTATGAACTCACGGTGTTAATAATTTATTTTAATCAAGCGAGATGCTATAATTAGGAGAAAAACAAATGAAAAATTTAGTTTATAACCCATTGTATTCTCCTTCCAGCAAAGTTTTCTGACTGTAAGAAATAAGAGCTTCTGCTTTTGAGAATTACATTAGTAATGCTAATTTTGGGAGAAAAAAAAAAAAAAGAAGGAAAATGAAATAAAATTAAAAAGGAAAGTTTAATTTTAAAACCCATGAGCATCTGTATTATATTTTTAGTATCAAATTCTTATTTCCCAGACCTCTGATCAGGAAATTATGTTTTGCAGCTACTAACCATACTGAAAAAAGGCAAAGAGAACAGTCAGAAATGTGAACAGCCTTGTGTGAACAGTAAGTATGTTAAATGAGGAATTCTGGAAGGTAAGTTCTGAATCTTTTTATTAAACAATTTTTAAAAAATTAAATGTGGGTTTGTCATTCTCAATTAAATTCATTTTCAGACAGTGCATCAAAACCTGGTGCAGTTCAACATTATCTGGTGAATGTAGTAATCAGAGAATCAGCTTTTTCTCATAGGTTGAGTTTTAAAGAATTTTGCAAACCAAATATATCTCCCAGGTAGTGTTTTCTATTTCTCTACTCACACCTCTGAGATGTGAGTCAAAGCACTTAAAGTTGGGGTAGAGGTTCAAAGCATTGCTTTGGTGAGTGAGAAAGCACTTTTTCTGCTTTTTCTGACATACATTAATAGGAAAAGTAGTAATGCAATGTCGGAGGAATGCAAAGTGTTGTGATAAAGAACAGTAAAATAGATAGTACACATTGCATTTTAAAATGAAATGTTATGCAAGAAATGTTGTTGACAGTGGACAATAAAGGAGTTTGCAAAACCATTAATATGAAGTAATGCTGAAACTTATACACACAAGACAAACTATTCTTGGTATAGGCTCAGAAACCACCTTAAGAGCGCAGTTTCTTATACAACAGGAGCGTGAGGGAAGCAGTCACTTTGTACTTAGGGTGTAGCTGCAAATATGTGAACGGGTCAAACAAAATATAAAAATTATTTGCAGAAGTTTGACCAAGAACCTTATCATTTAGTTCTATTTGTTTTAAAAGTGAAAGTGTATCTCTTTTAGAAGCAAAACTGACTCAAGAAAGATGGAAGTTGAAGAGAATATAATCCAATTTTCTTCTGAGTATGTAGTCACACAGCTTTGACAAATCACTGTCAAAAAAAATCTTGATAACTCTTCAAGAAACTCGTTTGCTGCACAGGTAACTTCTGAATAAGATGATGGGGTGATGGTAACCGGAAGAGTGGATGGACCACCAACTGTGTCAAGTGACAGGGGTATAGCCACCCTCACTGTATCAGATGGCAGGATTTGCATTAAAATCATACCTTGAGACATATCAGGAAATTCAGTGTCAGGTAGTTGGTCTATGCCAAGTATTTACTGGCGAGAGGGAAGCTGCAGGGTCACATAGGCCCCAAAGACTGGGTGACATGTGACAGAGGGTAGCAGACGAGCTAAGGAAGTCCTGAAGGACCTTATCTTTCCTCATCTTCATACTCAATACAGAGGTATCAGAAATAGTGATTATTAATTTATGAGGCCCATGTAGTGAGTGAATGAATTTGTTCACAGGAGAAAGAAAACCGGCATAAAAAGACCTTTAGTACTATCCAGTACAGATGGTTTTTTCGCATTCTGTTCTTTGCCATTGTTTCCCCTTTGTTTAAATGTATATTCATTTTGTGTGTGTGTGTGTGTGTGTGTGTGTGTGTGTGTAGTTGTTGATAACCAAAAAGTGTGCTGTGCATCTGCTATTTCGTTAACACATAAAGTCATTGCCAAAGAATGCTGTGATTGGCAAACCTGTATCCTGCACTTATCTATGACTGTTTTTCTTATTGTCCTCTTTGTCTACTACTGAATTAGTGGTTTAAATCAGTTCTGAAGGTATAGTTAGTCATTTTTAGTGTCTTCATGTGATTCAGAGCTGCATGATGAGTGGTACAGTCTATTCTTTAGTTTTCCTTAAGTGTTCATTCACTAAGGCCAAAGAAGATTCAGTTATATTCACATCCCAACATTTTTGCAACATGCAAATATTTTGATTTAGTACTCAAGGCTGTAATGCGATAGACACCTGGTGTTTGATATAAAGTTCCACTGTTTACCTCAGGAAATAAAAATGAAATTCACAATTTTATGAATAAGCTGTGTTCTTCTCTTTGTTTTTCCCTTCCCATAAGGAGCGCAAATGGATTAATCCACCTGCTGTTGTTTGGTGCAATTGGAAAGATCATTTCCTGCAGTTCCTTTGTCGTTATTGCAGTTTTGTGCATGTGTTGTCATTTAAGATGTTTATTCTTTTAACTTACAGACAAACATGTCATACCTATTTGCAAATGTTTTGCTTGGTTTAGGGTAAGAACACATGCACTATGATCCTCTTAAGGACAATATCAGCTGCAGTAAGTTCTGTGGAACTATGTGGCAGCTTAGGAGTATTTAAGCCTTGTGTGACATCAGTCTCTTTAAAAAATATCTATATATTCACCTTTCTTGAGAATGAACCCTAGAACAGTTTTTTCCAAAATTTATATTCAGTTTATATTTTTCATATCTTTCAAATAAGGGAAAACATTTCTATTCCCTCAGGTAACTCGTAGACAGTAGGAAATCTGTGAGTATTCTCTCTGAGATGTTTTTGCTACTCAAACATCCAGAAGCTTTCCATAAAAATTCAACAAAACTATGGAACAAGGCTATCCTAGGTCATAGCGAAGATCCTTAACTCCAGTGTTCTCTGTCCTATAAAAATAGGAATAAAGCACAACATTTCCATGCACCAGTACAGGCTGGGGGTCAAACTGCTGAAGAGCAGCTCTGCAGAGAGAGATCTGGGAGTACTGATTGATAATAAGCTAAACATGAGCCAGCAATGTGCCGTCATGGCCAAGAAGACCAATGGCATCCTGGGATGCATCAAGAAGAATGTGGCCAGCAGGTCGAGGGAGGTTCTTCTCCCTTTCTACTCTGCCCTGGTGAGGCCTCATCTGTAGTACTGTGTCCAGTTCTGGGCTCCTCACCTCAAGAGGGACAGAGAACTGGAGAGAGTCCAGCACAGGGCCACTAAGATGATCAGGGGACTGGAACATCTTTCATACAAGGAAAGGCTGCAGGAACTGGGGCTGTTTAGTCTGGAGAAGAGGAAACTGAGGGGAGATCTTATTAACATTTACAGATATCTAAATGGTGAGTGTCGGGAGGTCGGGGCATCCCTTTTTTCTGTAGTAGCTAGCAACAGGACAAGGGGTAATGGGATGAAGCTGGAACACAAAAAGTTCCACTTAAATATAAGAAAAAAGCTATTTTACTGTGAAGGTAAAGGAGTAGTGGCACAGGCTGCCCAGAGGGGTTGTGGAGTCTCCTTCCTTGGAGGTCTTCAAGACTCTCCTGGACATGTTCCTATGCGACCTGATCTAGGTGAAATGGTTTCTGCAGGGGGAGTGGACTAAATGATCTCTAAAGGTCCCTTCCAACCCCTACAATTCTATGATTCCATGTTTTCCATTAATTTTTTAAAAAGGCAAGTATTTTTATCAGCTACCTATGTGCCTTATTGACTGTCGGTTTAGCTATCATTGCTTCTCTGCTGTGGCCTGATTTGCTCTATCATGCTCTATTCATAGTCATCTGCAGCCACAAAAAGCTGCCAGACACTGCTAACAAGTCAGCACAGAAGGTCTTACACACATTTTGTCCTGTTGTTTTGAACATCTTTCCCTTTAAGAATATGTTTTAGGATATAATTTAATGTGCACCATTGAATAATATGTGATTGCTCCACACTGTTTCTGTCAGTTGTCAGATTAATCCCAAATAACCTTCCATGTTGTTCTGACACATTTCAGTAACTAAGCAGTTTTGAGCCAGAGAGCCATTCCAAAAGATTTTCTTTCTTTTTCTCAGGAACTGAATTGGGAATGGATTTCCACAGCCACACCAGACACAGCACTGAGCTGATCTCCCTCCTCCTGGGGCTCATCCTTGCAAAGCTGAGTTGTGTACATCCGTGAATGAAGTGTAAGAGAGAGGAACAGACTCTTTTTGCTTCCTCCAAATACCATGCCACACTATTTATATGCATACCAGAACACAGCCAAACACATGAGTCTGGCATATATGGACCTAGGCTACTATGCTGGATCAGCATAGTAGTTATTTAAACTCAGTCTTTTTGTAAAAAGAGTGATGTTCTCCATACTACACCTAGTAAAGGTCTAATACGATAGACCAATGATGAAAATTATGAGGAAGAAAAAATAGGGTGGGAGTCTAATTACAGCTCTTACCATCTGGTGACACCTCATTGAAGGCACGAGATAAGAAACAAGAGAGGTTATTTTGAACTTTCTTTATCCTGTAAAGTTGGGAGGATGTTTACTTCCACTTACCTGGTGGCTACATATCAGATATTTCTCAACATCTGTCTTGCAGCAAACATATTTTTTTATGATATCTTTGTCACCTCACTTTGTATGTATACGCAGTCTCCACGGAGCCTGAGAAACAAATGAATGTGAACAGGTTTGACCTACAGGTGAGCTAAACAAAGAAGATGCCAAAGCAGGAAGACAGCATTCCTCTCCATACAAATATGTGCACAATGAGCCGCAGAGGAGAGAGCAGGGCCATGAAATTTGTGATGCAGAGTAGCGCATGGTTAAAGTTAAACAGATGAAACAAAGGGAATGAGCAGGACTGAGAAAGGAAGGGAAAAGGGTAACATTTTTATTTGAGGCCCTTTCTTCAACATAATTTCTGTGTGTCTTGATAAAAAATTGAGAAACTGCATAGGAAATAGATAGACTCTAGCTGTTCTGACCCCTTTTTGTTTATCCACTGATAATCTAACATAAAGAGGGTGCACACTGCAGTTATCTGGGTCCAGCTAGACACCACTAAGAGCTCTAAGGGTTCCACATGCTCTTTGGATGAAAGATGCTAAACAGTATTTCTGTGCTGTTGTCAATTCTCTGTCAGTGTGCTAACCACCCAGCTTCTCCCTTCTTCTGTCAGCAAGCTAGACACTCAGCTAATGAGCAACACATGGGCAGTGTCATTATGTCAAATGAAAGCAATCATTGGTTTGACGAAATCACCATTTTGGCTTTTTCCTTTCCAAGGGGCTTGGGCAGTATTTGAGTGCCTGTTCTCCTCAGCCTGAATCCTAAACTGCTTTAGATGACAGACAGACATCCACTTCCCAGCAACAGCAATCAGAGCATTTGCAGGTGAATAAAACCAGGAATCCAAGAAGCTTTCAACTAGATAGTGAGGCTTTGTGGCTTAGTGAATTTAAATGCCTACAGGATTAAACAAGACTGGAAATTGAGTGGCTTTTAGGATCCTTAAGTCACAGCATAAGCAGGATTTTGCAGACTGGATGCCACTAAATATTTTTATCATCTGATATCTTAAGTGAAGCAATTCAGCTACCTACAGCAGCAGACTGATCTCACTGTTCTTCCACCTGCAGCATCTCTTCACCAGTTTTATAGCTTAAAAACACACATGAAAATGCCTAAATAATTTTTCTGTAGCTGCATTCAAAGACTAAAGTTTGACAGTTTGGGCCTACAACACTCAGTTAGAATGTAGCCGGTAAAGTGGTCCAGAACGAACTTCCCACAATTGTGAAACAGTGATTATTTAAAAGTAACATTGCGAATGTGGCTGCTGTGAAGTGAGCCTTACTTCAGAACCAGCCAACAGTGTTCACCTTATTTGACACAATTTAGTTCTGTTGCAATAGCTGATAACACACGAGAGAGAGAGGGAGGGAGGGAGAGGATGAGGGGGTGAAAGACATGCCAGGGAACGAGCAGCAAGTGCTTGCACAAACCTTTCTTTCAGTTCAAGTATGTAAAGTGAGATAAATGGTAAAACTGCAGACATACTGTACACAGCAGGAGCCAAAAGCTGCTGCCCAGATTGGCAGCTCCAGAAGCCATCAGCACCGGATCCTCTCGGCAATTACCAGCTCGGAAATGTCTTTCCATCCATTGATTGTGACAGACGTAAACCAGCTGCGCCTCAATAGAGAGAGAGAACAGAGGGAGGAAGAGCCAGACAGCAGGACACAAACAGCACCAAACACTGGGACCAGCTGCAGGCTGCAGGTCACACTTCCATGTCAACAAAAAAATGTTACTTAATATTTGCCAAACACTGAAGTAATTCATCACAAGGTATAAGTGGATCTATAATGTCTGAGATCGCCCGTTGAAGATTAACTGGACATATCACGTTACCAGCACAGCAACTTGAATGGGAAACAAAATAGCCTGAACCTGGTAGGCAAGGCACTTATTCATTCTCAGCAGTAGCAGGGTTCCCATGCTGGTCAGCCTCAAACATACAGTTTAAGAAACCCTCATGCCAGAACATTTGCATGCATGAAGGATGGTGCTAAAACAGGGCAGTGCCAGCCTGTCAGAACTTCAGCTGATGTGAGAGTTTGATCAAATGTATGCAGCTGCCTTCATCTAATTTAGAGCCTACACAGGACAAAGTTACTGTGAATTACCAACTGAGAGCGGAAGACTTGATTATTGTTTAAACACAGAGATGAACTGGTAACGATTGGTTTTCTGCCTGAGGATGCCTTTAAAAATATTTACTTTCTCCTGCAGATGTTCATCAAATGGACACCAGGCTTCTTGCCTGTCAGAGGTAACACTTCCAGACAGGTAGAGTCACAGCAAGGTGCCTACACATAACACAACATTCTTGCTCCACATCACTTCATGTTTTTACAATAGAGCGAAGAAAAATCTGTAAAATAAACAGTACAGAGGAAAGTCCCAAAGCACTTTACAGAAAGAAGAAATCATGCTACATATCCCAAAGTGGAGATGAAAACAAAAAAAAGGCTGGAAAAGGTTAATTTTTTTTATTACTTTCTAACACATCTGACTCAATCTACAGCTCTTTCAGTTGTAACTAGAAAAAAAACAACACCAAAAGTTCCATTTCAACAAAAGAAAAAACTATTTTACTGTGAGGGTGAGGGAGCCCTGGGAGGTTGTGGAGTCTCCCTCCTTGGAAGTCTTCAAGACCCGCCTGGAAACATTCCTGTGTGACCTGACCTAGGTGAACCTGCTTCTGCAGGGGGGTCAGACTAGACAATCTCTTACAACCCTATAATTTTATGATTCTAAGATTCTATGAACTAAATAGCTAATAAATATTAATTAAACCAAGAGAGTCATCCAGCAGTGGTAACACCTGACATTTCTGTTCTCCAGCCTCTGACTGTCTGCATCCGAGTTGGACTGCATCCCAATTGGACAGAGTATTGCTATACATTGCCTCAGACTGAGAGCCATGCTCAGGTAGAGACTGTGGAGCAAGATAGTTCTGACAGGGACTGCCCTACTGTCCCTTGTATCACCCCTTCTGAACTGCCATTTCCTGCTGCAGGTACGAAGACACAGTAAGCTATCAAGTTATGTATGTTCCCATAGTTGTTAAAATATAAGCAACTCACAGAGGGCTTTTACAGTATAGTATTTCACAGGATTTCCTCAATAATTGCTTCAGGATCTACCCAGGATTGTTATGCAAAAGCCATAAGCATAGTCTCTAGAGAGCTGTGTAATTGTAAGAGGTTTTAAATAACACAATTAAGTGTTTGGAATAATAAAACATATCAAGGTCATAGAGTGATGAGAAAGTGTAACAAGCAGTGCACTCCTCCTCGCCACAACACTTGGCCCTGTGCAGCACCTGTGTGAGCTTTCCAGAGAAGCTTTCTGCACAACACAAAGGGCAACACTCAGTTCCCCTTTTTCTCTTTTTTTTTTTTTTGTGGATGCCTTTGAGGCACGTGTTTGCTGCTGCAGAAAACACAAGACTCCAGCTTTTGCACAACCTCCTTTGCACTCTGAGGGGACTGGTATTTTCTGTAGGCCCAGCTCTCAGTCAAGCCTCAGTTCCAATGAGATTTTGTACCCAGACGCTCACCTTCTAATTCCTCCCATTCCTCTTCCCCTCTCTGTCATCTTCCACTCCTACTATTCTTCTGCAAAAATTTTCTTTCCTCATCTCTTCTACCCCAGCTCACTAGATCCCCATTCTATTTACCATTTCTGGAATATACGATCCATTTCCTTCCCAGGAAAGTTACCTTTTTACTCAGCCATGGTGCAAATGTGACTTTATAAAGTTTTGAGATTCTATGAGACACTGGAGTTTTGTGATTACAAGACAAGTTTTTCACAGATGAATACCACTGAAGGTAGTGAATTTCCCAGGTCATCATTCACAAGTCTAAGCGCAAAATTAACAAATAGTACTGCCTAGTCAGTGTGGATCTCAAGACCCTGCTTGATACTTTCATTCTCCTCCTTTCATTCTCCAATGTGAAAGCCTACAGTACTTTTACTTGAAGCACTAAAGATGCATAACCTTACAATTCTTCACAGGAACCCTAATGAAATGCAGCACTTGTATACCACAGCACCAGTTCTTCTGTGAGACTGCAGGGCTGGGCTTCTTGTGCACTACTGCAGGTGTCTAAACCTTAGCTAGATACGTCTCAATACACTAGACAGAAAGAGGTAAAAGTCAAGACAACATTTAAGCAAAACCTCCAATATAACCTTAAAACATATCTTTTTCCACACAATGCTCCTTCAGTGGATTTCAAAATTATCCATTTCTACTGAGTATAAAGTTTAGTGCTGATAGTTTAAAAATATCATGCAGCTCTTTTCTTTGTACAAACCGAGTCAGCACTGCTGGAAAAGCATTGCCAGAACCATTTGCTTAGAATGAAGAGGGAGGACATGTCTGTTCTGGTTTTCTTTTTCAGTCTTTTTTGTTTATTATTAAAACCTCACTCATTTTTCCAAGAGCAGTACCAAGGCTTGTCAATACACATCTATCTGAAACTGAAACCCTAACAAGCAACAATTGATGGATACGCAGCCAGCAAAATTTCAAATTCTCTTCTGATAAAATTCCATCTCTCAACAGCTTTTTAAAGAGTTAGTTTTGCACTGGAGTGAAGTGGAGAGGTGGTGAGGAACATGCCCTGTTGTATTGTCAAATAAAGAAACTTTACTAGTAGTATGGGTAACTTCAATTCAGTTTCATGTAAAATTGAAAGAAGCATGCCCTTTTTTTTTTCCCCTTACAATCAGTCAGCATTGTCATGCATCTCTATACTAGCTGTCATACTTAGCAACACCCTCTCAGGGTAATCATGTAGTTGCCCAGCTCTACTTAACAGAATCCAGTTTAGTCATAGCATAGAAAAATTCTGTCCTAGAAGTCAGATATATTAGTTCATAAGAAAAAGGAGGAAGGAACAAGGCTGACATGAAACTTCGAAGCGATGTTGTTGGGATAAGGACTCGTCTCAGCATGATCTCAGCAAGGGAAACCACCAGGGAGAAAGAAAACTTGCTGCATAACAATGGTTTTCTGTAGCCTTTAGCATGACAGAGAGGGGAAGAGCAGAGCAGGACTTTGCACCGCCTGAAGGAGATGTGAACTTCTGATCATTAATAAAAGAAGGATGACTGACAACTGATGAAATCAATTTCCTTTATCACAGCCGGTGGTCTCACAATTAGAAAAGCTTAGGGCAATTACAGGACTTACATTTCTTCCCTTCTAGGTTTTGTGGGTTTGTTTAGGTATTACTTTACATTACTGTATTACTCCACGACTTTTGGGGCTGAATGACTTTTCAGGCTGTGCGCTGAGGTCTCTGTCCTGCTAGCTGACCTGTGCAGTCAAACCAGAGAAGTTTGTGCAGAGGTGAGGGGCTGCAATGGGGACGAGACTCCCCAGGCAAGATCAGGGTGTTCAGGCTGGAAGCTGGCTGCTGCCCAAGGAAGAGAGTGTTGACTGAAAGAAGGGATTAACTCCTGAATTCACAAAAGTGAAAGGAGATTTTTAATTGACAAACAGAACAGAGAAGGGATCGATTTTAACACCCCTGACTTCTAAGAGCGCAGCACCAAACAAAATCAGCAGCAGCTCTGAAAGAGTATAGAAAGTCTGTCGTGAGGAAGTCTCTTACAAGATTTGAGAATGTCATTCCTGTTCAAGTTTCACCATGCAAAAAAACCCTCAAAAAAACCCAAACCCCAAACAAGTTGATCTTGATTTGCCTTTTTTTAGAAATGCAAAAGGGTAAACAGGTGATGTGTCATCCAGGGTAATTCATGTATTTCAAAACTGGGAAAGACTATGTAACTTTATTCTTACTGTTTGCATTGGTGATGTGTGCTTGCAGCATCCAGATCACCTCAGAAGTATATTGTGCTGTGCATATATACCACAGAAGCCAGTGCTCCCTTCATTACCACCCTGAGAAGGAGTTTCTAGTCAAAATAAACACAGCAGACAAAAAGTGCGAAGAGAAACTGAAAATACAGAGATGAAATGTCCCTGTTTGCAGCGAGGCAGCAAGCAAGGCAGCAGGGAACATACTGATGGAAACCTCACCCAGACATGCTCTTGCTCAGCTCCACCAGGAGCTTTTCCCAGGTCTCAACCCACTACTGAGGTTGGGAAGCTAAGCCGTTTCTTCAAAACTGAACAAAAGATGGACTGGAAGGACTGCCCATTTCTATCCAATAACAATGTATCTGAGGCTCAGTTTGGTTTTGTGGGAAGTGGAGCAGAGTAGAAGGAAAAGTAAAGGAACTACTGCCTTAACAAGTTCATTTAATGCTTCTGTCAAAAATGTGCACAAAAGGAGATGGGGGTAAGCCCGACTCACCAGGCAGGCAGTTTGGATGTGCCTGTGTTAGGTGATGTAGTGTTCAAACACCTGCATTATCTCATGAATCCACATCATAGCCTTTCCAGTTTCTTGTCCCCACAATTAAAAATAGGAATAAAAGGCTTCCTTGTTCCACAGGGTGTTGGGAATACAAACACATGAAAGACATCAGACACTCAGACCTCATGTTAAGAGAATCATCCTTCTGTCCCTCGTGCATCATCTTAGCAAGAAGCATCTGACCATCGCTAATTTTAAGGGGGGCTTTTTTTCAACTGCCAAAATGTATGTACAAATATGTTTTAGCAGAAAACTCAGTATACATTGTCGTGCAAAAAAAGAGACAGATTCTTCGCTGTGTTGAGGTTTTAAAACTTCCTTAAAAAACACCTTCACCACTGCCACCCCTGGACTTTCACCCAGAGTTTCTGCCATGTGCCCAACTAATCAAGGTGTTGTGTTATGATTACCATGGTGACAGCAATCCAACAGCTGCCTTGACATTTTGTCTTCTGTTGCCTTTAAAATGCTTTCTTTTTGCCAAGGAAAACTTTTCTCAATTATTTATTATTTATTTTTTCACTACACACTGTTCACTCCACTTGCAAAATAAACATGTAGAAAAAAAAGAGATCAGCGGAAACTGCCATGGTTCTAACCACGTGTTTTGCTAATTGCTTTCATTCTCCTCTCAAGTAACTTTAAGGATTTCTGAGGCTGTACACTAAAAAGCTTACTCTTTATTTTGCAGATAAACTGATGGTTGTGCAATAACAACCATGTGGGGCCACTACAGGTGGCCAGCACCCACTGTCAGCCCCCAGGTGTAAGGGCAGATGCCCAGCTCTACTCAGCCTCCTTCCTGGGACACACCAACTGCATCCTCACCCATCTGAGCCACTCAAATCTACCCGTCCCACTTTATCATCTCCTCATTTTGCTGCTCACTCTCCCACCAGTGCTTCAGCTGTTGACTCTATCAATCACACACACTTCCCATGGAGCTTTAAGACTGTCACCACTTCTGCATTTTGAGGAGGTGAGGAGATAAGGCAGCAGGGAATGTGATTAAACATGCCTTTTTGCTCCTGCCCTAAAAGAGGGAAGGTTTTGCACAGGGAAGCTCCTGGCTGGTGTGGAAGTTGCAGCAGTGGAGGGCCACAGTCCCCTCCTGGTGACACAGCCACAGGGTCTAGCACCTGAAGTTGCTACGTTTCACATACAGAGTTAAGAAAGCAATGTGTAAATGTGAAGCATATATAGAAAAGCTCAGCTAACTGATAATTCATTTCACTGCTACTCATTTCACAAATGACAAGCAGGTTTTAATTAGCTAAGATGGTCAGCCTCTTTCTTTTCCAACAGGGAAAGGCATAGTATTCCTTTAAGCAGCCTTGGAGGTGTGAGAAAGGCAACTTGTCTGCAACCTTTCAAAGTGCTTTCCCCCCAGATGCACCCTAGCTTGCACTCAGGCATGTCTCAGGTAGTCTAGTACAGGGAAGGTGTGGGCTGGAGACATGCTGGGGCATGGAGATGTGCTCAGGACACATTGAAAGAGATTGATTCAAAATCCCAGTAAACTGGATCATCTGCAGGTTGGCTGAGGCAGGAGACACAGGGTGTGTAGGGGTGCAGAAGGGGTTGGGTGAAGGTGTGAGGCTGTGTGTGTATGGTGAAGGGATTTTGACAATAGGAAAAGTAGAGATAAATCTCAGAGCCATTCAGGCTTAGTAGGATTAAGGTTTAAAACACAAGCTTAAAACATTTTTTTTACCTTTTTTTCTTTAATTATCAGATATGATGACAAATTAACATTAACAACCCTTATTCGAAAAGCGCGGATGTTTAACATGAGGAAGAAGGAAAACACCTTCAGAAGCAGTCAGCTTCCTGTCTTTATGCTTTTGAAACCTAGCTGATGGCTCACAGAACGGATCTCAGATATGTATATATATAACCCCCACAGCTAAAAGTTGTCTATTTTAAGAGACAAGTGTTTGCTCACACGAGGAACACTGTACTCAAGCGTTCAGCCTTTGTGATCCATATGGATTTCATCAACTTGTTTGCCAGGAATTTAGGAAAAACAAACTTTATTCATGTTCCTTTGAGAAATTAATTCAGTTTATGGTCTGCAAAAAGAAATACAGCTTGGGAACAAAAAAGCATCCAGGGCATTCCTGGAACTGGAAGGTCAGAGAGCCAAAATAATTGATCCACTTAAAATATGAAACGAGTGACTTGCAATGGCACCTTCATCAGCACTGGAAGTATGTGGTTCCAGCTTAGAAAGCAATTTCATGTCACATCCTATAAAGGGCCTCCAAACATGAAGAGCTTTCACAAATGCCCCCTGGAACCAGGCACTCTCATTGCTCTGGGAACAGCATTAAATCCAAATTTGGGGTTGTCTTTTCTTCTTTCACTTTATCCTGATAAAATCTTCTTTGCTGGATGGTCCCTCAGTTGTGACAGAGGTTGGATTGCATGTACTTTCTACATTGGGCAGGGGATGGAAAAGGATAACCTCCGTCCAAGTACAGACCCAAACTGTCATCAAACCCAATCCCCTGCCTGGACCTTCTGGACACCACACAAAACCCGTGTCACTTCCCTTCTGATCTCCCTTGTGTGTCAGGACCCCTGCTGCCTTTATGTAGATAGGGACAAGCTTGAAGAGAAGACTGGAGGCTCTCACACCTCCCTCGTCTTGCTCCGGAGCACTGCACAAAGGCATTTTCTGAGGATGTGGTAGAAATCACTGCATTTCCCTGGCACCTGGGTTTCCTGATTCCCAGTTTGGAATCAGTTGGGAAAGGTTGCCTCCCTTGTGCACTTGAATGAACTTACAATCTAAAAGCTTGCCATTGTGCTGATATAAGAACAGGAAGGCCAGTAAATTTAGAGAAAAGGGACCCTGAGTGAGGGAGGTGCCAAGGCCAAACTGTGCATGAGTTCACTTCCTCTTTATCTGTCCTCTCATGACACAGATCTACTTCAGGAACTGCAAATGGCTTGTTCTTCCAAACATGGGCACCTACTGCTACCTAAACATATCTGAGATGCCTATGTGCAATTCTGAAACTCTTCTTCTGTGTCTTTGAGGAGATTACTCACAATAAACCTTTTTTTTTGTGCTCATTAACTTTTCTGTGTTTTGCAATGTTTCTAGATAGAAAAAAAAAAATCAAGATGTATCTCATTTGCTCATACGTGTTTGGATAGCTAAACAACTTCAAGTGAGAACTTTTTGAACTTTCTTAGATCTCCAACTTAAAGATGGGACTTATGACCCCCTAGACGCACATGTACCTGGAGACTAACCTTTCAGGAGCTACAGTTAGATGGCATGAGAACCATCCCACATTACTCTGTACCCTGCCTTGGTACATCAGTTTGTGTATGCAGAATTAAGCTGTATAACCCCAGGTTTGGTTTTCCAAGGTTGATGGAAACCTGTCTACCTCTATATAATTTATCAGTATTTTGTTTTCTATATCAAAAAGAACAGCAGGTTTCTGGAAAATAAGTCAAAGTACACTGCTACTGCAAACAGAGGCATCTAATCTCCAGTGACACTTTAACGGTACAGTCTGATGCAGGAAATGTATACCTGGATTCATTCTTAAAGAAAATTATTGTGCAGATTAATCTCTATACTGCCCAAATTTAAATAGCCAGCCTGCAACTAATACATTGCAGATCTTTGTGGTGTCTCATCGGCTTCTAAAAGAAGCTGTGTTAGTGCTCTGTGAGAGGCTTGTTACATTGAATTGATGTTGCATTAGAACCCTTTCAGTAAGTCAAATGGTATTACTCACTCATATAGCATTCTTGGCAAGGCTCAAAAACCATTTTTAATGCTTCAGAACTATGAGACAGAGCCAGCCAGTGATCTGATGTTTAAAACAGAACTAGGCACCTTATTTCAAAGTGGCAGCGGGGGGAGAGCGGGGGGGAAACAAAAAAAAGACATTAGAATCTTAAGCCTAAAGGCACATACTTTTGGTAAATGTTTATAAGCATCCCTGCACCCTGACCAGAGTAGAGTAATTTCGCTTTTTCTTCACACGTTACTGTGAAAAATAACTTGTGAAACCACAGTTATTCTTCAAACAATGCTGAGAAAGATGTCCGTAGTTGATCTGTTCTTAGAAAATGAGCCTGATGTATTTCAAGGGTGCGTGTGGGACCTTCACCGCCTGTTGCTGGCAGGGAGGGAGGGACTGTACCCTTCTGTCCTCAGCTGGAAAGGCCCCAGCAGTGTTTCCTCCATCCCTTTCTCTGATCAGCGCAACGAGACCAAATCACATGAGCAAATCCATGGTTACCCCTGTTTAGCATTCAGACGATGACACTTTGCTTTCTCACGGCAACAACCACTCTCAAACGCATTCAACTCCTTGGCTGTCCATCTCTCAATGAGTCTTCAGGTGGCTCTTGGATACATGCTAAGAAAGTGAAAAATCCTGCACATCACGGGTTAATTTTTATGCCGATGATGTCTGTAGCTGTTTACTTTTTAAACAAATGACTGATACATACTGCAATTGGCTGAGTGCACAGCCAAAAACAGATCACAGGAAATGTCTTTAACAGCCAGGAAGGCAGAATTGTTAACATGGGTCTGCATTACAGTAAAAAAAAAAAAAGATAGGTTGAGAGATCTCAAGGAGAAAAGTCGATGCTACAAAAAACCCCACAAATGGCTGGTTTCTAAGAAGAGACATCTATTAATAGCGCAGGCATAAATAACTCTTTCCATTTTATCTGGAGGATTATTGTGGCTTTTCACCCCAGTTTGTTTTGGGTTGTTTGGTTTGGGTTTTTTTCAACGGAAGTAAAGAAGACTCTGTAATACCAAGCAAATAAACCAGCCTAATATAAAACTCTCGCCGGAGATAAGAAAGCACGCCAGGTTATTTATCGCTCTATTTTTATGTTTGGTTTCAGTTCTCCTTTGATCTGCGTCTGCACAGGCATTAAACTGACAGCTTAGGGTCACAATACGTCCGACGACATTGAAAGCCAGTCATGTATAAGAAAGTATCAAATCGTTCGTTTAGCGCCACTTACAAGTTTCAGTTAATGCAGGTCTCCCGGATCTAGATCCATCCATGAAGAGAGAATATTTACTGGCCTTTTAAAGAAAGAATCAGGAGATAGAAAAGTTGTGTGCACTCCTGTGTTTTTAAGGTATGAACATCTGCAGCAGACACTGGGGTTGATTCTCCTTCCAGTTATGGTGGTGTAACAAGAGTTGCTTCACAGACGGCAGAGGAATTTCAGCAGTAAATGAAAAAAGAATAAGGCTCATTGTGCTTTTAATTTTGTTTCATGTAGGCAAGAGGGGAGAAAATTGATTTTGGTCCCAGTCTTTTTTTTCTCATACATGTCACTGATGCATTTTCAACCCTTGGAGAATTGGTGAATGTGGGAATACAGGCTCTAATACAAAACACTTGGCCTGTTTTCAGTTCCTAACACATACTCCAGAGTTCATGTTATGGTTATCAGAAAGAATCTATGAAAAATGAAGCTGCACACAACTGCAGACCATCAGCGTGGCTTAACCCCGTCAGGCAGGGATGAAGCAGGAAGTGCTTTGTGACACTGACTGGCAGAAATACAAACTGATGAAGAAAACACGCGGCAGGAAAGAGGGTCTTAGACGGTAAGTTAGAGCCAAGGACATTAACTTCAACTATACTCTGCCAGGGCTGAGATCAGAGGAGCCTGACATACTTGTTAAAGGTTTCATCAAAAGGATTAGTTCCAGCAGCTTTTTTTAACCTTTCCTACAACAGAATTTACCCAAAGGTGGCCGAGGGCAACAGGGGCTGCCCTGTGAGATAACATTTTTAATTGTACAAATGCCATTCTTGATGTCATAATCCCAAGGTTAATGCAGTTGCAGGTCCCAAACAGATGTGCTGTAGGCTGCCCATCGTACGGAGAGGTGGCCATGCAGATGGTTAAAACAGCCACAGCTCAGTGACAAATTAAGCAACAGCCCTAGGTGTTTTCCTGCATGTCATCCACATACTTTCGCACTCTATTCAGCATTCTTAGGCCCTATATAAAACAAAAAAAACCACTCCAAAGCCAAAACAGAAAATCGACCAAAAATTGTGCACTGTTTTACTAAGGATCAACAGCCAAGTATAGCTGCTGTCTGATGAGACAGCTCAGGAACAGGACAAGGCAGTCTGTGAATGAAGGAAAGGAAAAAAAGAAGGGCCCAGAAAACATCTGGGTACCACCACTCTGAATCTTACACCTTGTTGTGCTTTGGCAGTACTGATCGATAAGAAATATGTCTTAAAAAGAGATCTTTCACATCTTGTGTTAAATTCAAATACACCTGCTAGATTTTAACAGAGATCATATTTTCTGCACTGGGAGAATTTGATGATGGGTTTGCAAGTGACATGCTCTCTTCTTCTTTAAGAATAAACATCCCTTAGAAGAGACGTGTGCACCACACATCACTTTGAAACTGAGATAATGGTTTGCTCCGTGTGGTAAGCTCTTCCCTATACCACCTGTTCCCAAGCAGAGGAGTATGCTTCATTGATGTGACTCATGCACAGGAGTGTTGCAGTTCAGTTAAGCAAACCAGCAGAATCCAGATTGAATATTTCTGCACCACACTTCCAAGGGGGTGGGAATAGGCAAAAAGCAGCAGGCAAGGACATTGGGGACAGGAAACGTAGTTTTAAGAAAAGATAATTCCATGTTGGGAATCAGGATTTGGGCTGGACATCATCAGGAAGTGCATCAAGTTGGGTCATTCTCATATAGGCTTTAAAAAGCTGGGGAAAATCAACATATTCCTGTTTTACATATTATCTGCATTGTCTACAAAAGAGGAGCTGCTCATCTCAAGTGCAGCAATTATGATCCAGCATCTTCTGCCTTCAGACCTTGATTATCAAAAGTAACTCCAAGCATCATAAGGCTGAAAGGAATCTCACCATGGATCCACATTTCTCTGCTAATGGTCACAGTCTTGTATTACATGAGGAGGAGTGTCTTGTATCTCAGGGAGGAGTTAGGAGGTCATGGGAGTGACACTATCAAGGACAAGAGAAAATGGTTTCGAGTTGTTCCAGGTGAGGTTTGGATTGGATATGAGGAAGAACTTTTAAACTGAGAGGGTTGGCAGATACTGGAACAGGCTGCCCAGGGAGGTGGTGGAATCACCATCTCTGGAGATATTTAAAAGACAAGTAGATTAGGTGCTGAGGGACATGGCTTAGTGGTGGGCTTGGCAGTGTTAGGTTAGTGTTTGAACTCGATCTTAAAAGTCTTTTCCAACCAAAACAAGTCTATAATTCAATGACAAGGTTTAAATTTTGGACTTATAGGTTGATATAAATCCTCTCTTGAAACATATCAGTTCTACGTAGCAGCTGGACCTTACAATCACAGACCATGCCCAAACTTCAATAGTGTGGCACTAACACAGTTTATTTCTGCAGGAAGTACATTGCCCAGAACATATCTCTTTATATAAGAGTGCCTAAACAGTTACTGGGGGTGAAATCACTATACAAATTCTATCCTGAACTGCTCTTCATCTCTATATCTTGCAGTAGTTGACAAGGAAAACCATGTATTTGCAGAAAATATGAAAAAGGAGGGCTACTTTTCCCAAATACTGGATTAGATGAGAATAAGGAGGGGAAGTATCATATGAGGAAAGGAAAACTTAGTGTGGTGAAGCTAAGTTACTCACCGAGAAAACTGATGGATTTGGGAGGAGAAGGGGTTGTTTAAAATAGGAACTGGGAAAAAGCTAACAGGTGCTAAGGAGCACTCAGGTCAGATAAAGACATCTGCTAGAGACATCAAGAGCACAAAGGTAACTCTGTCTGGGAGTGGAGCATAGGATAAAAATGACAATTGAACAGGAAATGTAAAAGCCTGGGACTGTAGAGGTACATCCCAGCAAGGAAACATGGTGTCACATAGCAGAGCAAAATATAGACAGACACACAAAAACTGTGAATACTTGTGAGGAGCCTGGGAGGGGGGAAAAGGAAAAAAAAAAGGTAAAAAGAAAGAATGTAGGGAAAAAAAAGACAAATCCAAACAGGTGCCCTAGAATGGCTGTCATGGAGGGGCAATGATAACATAAAAATGTTTCTGAAATGCAACAAAGTGGTAAATGTTAAGGCAGAATGTCTTGCCATTAGGCTTTACGAGTGAATGAGATGTGTTTTGAGAGGCTCTAGCTCCTGTACACACTATAGACTTCTCTCAAGACTATTAGTTGACCTACAGACTGCATTACCTAGGAAATCTGATCTTCATAATGATCCTCTGGATTCTATATTTCTATCTTTCATGTAGAAATGAACCAGTATACAATATAACAGATGGACAGATCAGCTTGCACAGATGAGGCAATTTATAGCAGCAGTTCTGTGAGATTTCAAGTCATTGAAAGATGATCTTTTTCTTTTAACAAATGTGTGACCACATTTAGCCAGCTTATGGTAAAGCATATTGCAACACATGCATTGCATTCATTCATTTAAAGAAGTGAGTAAAAAAAGAGTCAAAAAAATAAACTGCCCAAACCTTTATGTAATATACTTTTGTTTAATACAAAGAACACAGAGTGCTTTCAGTTAATTGCATGTTTGATCATCAATATCCTGTCTTTTGCAAGTAAATACTCCCACGCAAGAAATTCAGATAAGATACTACTTTCAGTTTATTTTTCTAGGTTGTTTCACATGTTGGTGTTCATTGTTCTCACAACAGGACTTGAAAACAATCCACTTGATGAACTTTAATAAAAGGCAATAAACAGAGCCAACAGTGTAAATTGAAAGTAAACACATAGGAACAGTAGCATCATATGACACAAAAGGCTTTATGAAACAAGTCTCTCAGCAAAAATACTTGATCAGGCTTTTGTCCTCCAAACATCTATACCTAGGACACATGCAAGTTCACATTCTGTCTCCACATTAATTGATTTTACAAAAGATGAGTGCTGCTTTCTTCAAGATAAGGGTGATCCATTTCCTCCAAAAACTGAAAAGTTCTATTTTTCATAGTGGTGCAGAACAAGATCCCCATGAAAATGCTAATAAAGTATTCCAGACACCTCAGCCCAGAGGCAAGGGCACCTCCTTTCTGCAGGTGATTCCCACTCTTTCCATTGCCCACACGGACAAAGCAACTGTGCTCTTAAATTTAGATACTTTCTGTGATTTAAGGTGCACATAGGCCACAAGTTTTGCATCTCTCAGGTTTTGAGCTTTGAGGGCTAAAATCAAAATCTAGAAAAGCTATAGGATCTATCCTCTGTATAGTTAGAAATGTTCTTAACTCAGGTAGCAAAACACAATGAAGTGGGTCACTTCCCCAAGGTTGGCACAGGCTTACCTGGTGGGACCCGTTATTTGGGAACTGGAAGCCCTCTAGCCCCTACAGCCTGGAATTCATGACAAGTAGCACGAGTGAACTCTGTTAAGGACTCAAAAGGTGACCCTGTCCTAAGGTCCATATGGCCACACAGAACAGCTACTAGGACATGGCCTTCACATCTATTCTGTTTCTAAGGCCAAATTTGGATTTCCACATTCTCTGTTTAGGTGCCATATCACCTTGGAGGTGATATGGCATCTAAACAGAGCTATATCACCATGGTTTCTATGATAAACTTTCTTCAGTACCTAAACATCTTTCTCCTGAGCACGATCACAACAACCTAAGTTTTGATGATGTCAAGCAAGCTGGCACGATTCACATCTGAAGACAGACAACTCACAGACTCACTCTTCTGCCTGCAAAGGCCAGTGTGGGAGCTGGTTTTGTGCCGTATCTTTCTACGTCTCTGTAAACAAAGTAGGCACTGAAGTCTGAATCACAGGGATCTGCATCTCTCAGGGTGGAATTCAGGGCCAACACCCTCTCTTGGACACTGACTATCAAAACAGACATTTCTCACAAGTGGCAGTCAAAAGAGGACAGAAAGGTCTCATGCTTCTGATGTCATCAGAGATTACTTTAACCCTGACTCTGATCTGCTGGCCTTTACGAGAACAGATGCACTAAGATAACCAGCTCCAGGATTTGGTTCATAGCTGTGACCCTAATTAGCAGGCATTTTTTTGCAGCCCCAAAGTAGGTGTTTCACTTTCAGATGTAGTGCCTAAACCACACTATCTCATAAGTATTTCCTGATAGCCAGCTAAGTTTTTCCACTCTATACCAACTTCTCTGGATCTGCTTTCTGGCACTTTTTCTCCTCCTGGTTTGATTTCACTACTGGCAAATACAGATTCCTCTAATCTACTGTCAGCAATCTGAAAGATAAATGTGTAATTTAAACTCTATGTTGTCTCTAGAGTAAGTGGAGAGGAATTGGTACTTCCAAATAGTGCAACATCCCTTACCACAACAGATCCATCTAAAATGTCAGATTGAGTCCACTTTTAAAAGGAAGTTCCAAAAGAAACCGGGTTAAATTAAATTGTGATATATGGTACCAGTTAGAAGAATTTCCCAGTTTCTACTCCATAACACAAAGGTTTTTGAAGGTTTTGCTGAAATCCTCAACACTAAGTGGGTGTAAATCAGTCAGTAAGTCAGTAAGTTCCTGTGGCTGTAGCAGCTGAATGCATTATCTTCCAACTCAAGGCTATATAAGGCTTCCCAGTCCCAGACAGTGAACATTACAAATGGCAAGGGCCTATGCAACTCAGAGCCAAGCACTGACAATGTTGAAGTCAGGCTAAAAATATAGACCCTGTCCAGATCCCAAACAAGGCAGGAGACAACTGCAGATGGTTATAGGGATGGCATGGATGCACAAACATGTGCACAGCAAGACACAACATCATACCATCACTGCTTTCTCACTCTGCCTGCTACCTCTGCTCAATGCATTTCCTCTTTCCTGTCTAAGGTAGAAGCATTGTCCAGCTTTTAAAGAAGTCTCATGTATGACTTTGTGCAGTGGGATGTTTTGAGGAACTGTCATGAGTGTCTCTCTATTAACCTGATCATTCTCTGGGTGCTGTGACTTCCAGCTGGGAACTACCTTTGTTTGCTTACTGTAGGATTTCACTTGTCTAAACGTAGGTATCTAACAAGTAGTCAGCTAGCCTAAGCATACTGCTTGGGTTACCCCTGAATGAAGAGAGAGAAGAATCCCTGGAGAGGGAAAAAAAAAATCTCTGTTTCAGGCTATTCCTCTTGTGTAGGATGAATCCATCACCCCTGACCTGAATGGAGCAGTTTAACTTGGAGCTAGAATGACTTTAACCCTAGTAACCAACTCTGGGACCACAAACTGCATTTTTACATGATTGCTTCACAAAAATATGTTGTGATTTTCAAGTGCAGACTTTTCAGGAGATAGGATAAGAAGGCTCTTACCTCTTTCAACCAATGTCCTATGTGCTGCTGTAGGTCATGACCAATACAGACCAGTCCTACTCAAAGTGTTGTTTGGCCCCCGTCCTGCTAAGGAATGCCTTTAGCACAACTTTGCAATCACTATCTGAGTGCTCTAAGCACTGGTGAGAATTCACATGACGTTCATGGAAACAAGGAATTAATTGCATGGAAATTTCATGGAAAAATCCTTGACAAAAACTCAGTCTGAAAAGCCAGAAGACAAATCTATTAATCAGAAAAAGTTTGGCCTTACTGGAGCATGGCTTGTGTTTTATAATCTAAAAAACCTCAAACCCCTTCAAAAAAGTAGCAGAACTCCACAAAGTCCAGGAGGATGGTGGTGATATTTTCTCTGCTGATGTTCAGATACACTTTCTGCTACTGCACCTTTTAATTAAATTTACTATAAAACTGTGACTTCAAGTGTCAGTTTATCCTCAAATGAAGATTAGGGGACACAGTTTTTGCAGGAGCTTCAAGAGTTTCTTTCCTTTTCGCTTTTTTTTCTTTCTTTTTTTCTCCTTGGTATTGAATGCAGAGAGGAAAAGGCAGGCAGATGCATGTCATAAATAAACTCAAAGCGAACAAAGAACAGATCTCCCGAGGAACTTGCTGTCTCAGTACTTGGAGCACAAAGAAATGAAGTAAGCACGGCCCTTCATAGAGGAAGTCCTTCACTTCCTCAAGAAGTTTGAACATGCCGAGAAAGCAAAACAATTTCACAAGACCAAAGTATATGAGCTTCTAATCCCATGAAAGCAGTATATGCTCTGTTGTAAATCCAGGGTGAACAGAGCTTTCCTTTAACACAGGCACAGCGCTGCTAAACCATGGGTCTAATACCGATAAGGTTGTTATCACTTAGGAATTCTTTTAGAAAGTGTCAGCGTTTTCTTTGCAGGATTAAAGCAGAGATTAGGAAAAAAAAAAAACATCATGATCTCTCCTTTTTTCTCCCTTAACTAATTCAATGGATTATGACATAGTTGGATCGTAAATTGTTTTAGACCTGCTGGACAACAGCACGAGCACAAGGAAAACTTGTAAGTATTTTAAAGCACTGCCTGCTTTATAGACTCTGATCTATTCATGTACTGTAAAAACCCTGTAAAACAGCAGGAAAAAAATATGCAGAACTCGCCATATATTGCAAAGAAAGGTTTGTAGGATCTGCCTTATTTACTCCATGCTAAACACAATTGTTTTATGTCCCTTTCAGCAAATCCTCTACAAAGGGAGCTGCAGGTGGGAGCAGCACTGGGGCCATGGAGAAGAGAGATCCCGAGGTCCTGGGGCTGCTGCTGCCCAGTATGGAGGCAATCAGGGCATGGAGGCCAGGGCAGGAGGGGGGTCAGGGGAAAGACTCTCTCCCCACAGCAGCCCAGATCCGACCATGAACACACACTGCTAACACTGCTGGAGCAATGATGGTCTAGGGACATAAGCAAAGAAGCTAGAAGGAGATATCATATATTTTATTAGTCCTAACCAATGTCACTGAGGAAGAAAAGCAAAGCAAAGGTTTCATGACCTAAAGATGAGCCACTATACTGGAAAGATGTCTATTTTTTCCCACAGTACCAACATGTCTAATAAAAGACATTGCCCCTTCCCACAGATCTTAGTTCATGTATATTTTCAGATCAGTGTTTTTAGCTATTACATTTCCAATCTGGCCTTTCAGAAAGCTGATGGGAAAATAAAAATTAAGAAGCTACTGATCACAAGCCAGAGGGAGATGTAAGTAATTAGGCTGGAAAGCCATTATAACCCTAAGAATCACGTGGTCCTTGCCAGTTGCGGGTTTTGGACTCAGGCATATACCTAACAGCTTTCAGTACTGGCATGTGCTGAGGGACAGAAAAGGGAGGGAGGGAGGGAGTAGTGGGACTTCCCAGCTTACCTATGGGGATGTCACAGCAAATGTAACAGACCTGAGTGCAGGCAGAGCTGGATCTTGCTTCTAGCTACAGTGGAAGATGGCCAGGATAGTCAGTAAGGAAATAGGATGTCTAGTCCACAGCAGAGCTGTGACTCCTCCAGGTATGAGGCTGGCCCTTCAGCCTGTGTACAGGGAACATTTGCTCTTGAGCCATATGTAGGGGCTCTGTTTTATTTTTATTAGACTCATGGTCAAGTTCATCACCACCTCCCACTTTGGGTTTTTTTCCTCCTCTTGCCTTCCCTCTGCATCCATTTCTGAGCTCCTCTGCACTGTATCACCATCAGCCACTGCCCAGCTCTGTTTTTGTCCTCATATCTCCTCCTGGGCAGGCACTGTCCAAAACCTTGTCAGCTGCTGGGTCCACCCAGAGCTCCTTCCCTACCAGCATGGAGGCAATCTCTCCCCAAGGCACCACTATTGTCACTAGGGGCTGGGGGGTGTCAGGAGAATGGAGCCAGGCTCTTCTCAGTGATATCCAATGATAGGGAAAGGGGCAATGTGTACAAGTTGGAGCATAAGAGGTTCCAAAGAAACACAGGAAAAGCTTATTCACTGTGAGAGTGGCGGAGCACTGGCACAGGCTGCCCAGATGGGCTGTTGAGTCTCTTTCTCTGGGAACATTCAAAACCTACATGGATTAGTTCATGTGTGACATGCTCTAGGTGGTCCTGCTCTGGCAAGGAAGTTGGACTAGATGACCTTTTGAGGTCCCATCCAACCTTTGAGATTCTATGATTCTGTGAATGATGTCTTCTTGTCTGCAGGGGATGTCTCCTCCAAGCCCCAGCCCCAGCTCCTGCTCATCCCTCCACCTCTCTGCGTGTCACCAGTAGTGGGAGGCTGCAACCAGCAAAAGCAGACTCAGCTGAAAACATATTAGACCTTGGACACTTACTTCCAACAGGAGGAGGGTTTTTTTCCCCTAAACAACCCCAATTTTCTCACAAAGGGCGGCTCGCATCACCATGAGCAATGGAGAGAGATTTGCTGCAGCAGGGAGCAGAAGTGGGGGGTCTGCAGAGACCAATTCATCCGTCAGAGCACAGGAGCAACACAAGAGGCAGGAGCACGCCCCAGTTCTGTAACGTTCCTAAGGAAAAATTTGGGAAACATAGCTTTTTGAAAAATCACATCTGTAACGACGTGACTCCTTTTTTCCCTAATTCAAATTCCTGTACCATCTCTTTCCCCATACACGTGTCCTCTTATGTATTGTCCCAACTGAAACGACAGGATTTGCCCTACAAATGCCACAGAGGAAAACTACAGATACAGTTTAGTCTTAGGGAATGTTTTTATTTCTTCCAGTAGGATTTAAATATTTTTTCTGTAATTTGCTTCCAAAGGGTTAACTTTAGGTGGTTTTAAAAAAAATAAATAAATAAAATAAAAGCTTACAGCTCCTGAGATAGTATCAGCCCATTAAACATAGGTAAGAATATGAGAGGGAAAGAGAAGGGAACAGATATTATATATGTAAGGAAAATTAAAACTCAGGATGTTGGGCGTGGGGGGAATGTGCTTTGAAGTACAAAAGATCCATTGTTAATGTGGGACAAAACCTCCCCAGTATGGGACAGAGATAAAAAGAAGGGAGTTTCTAACAGATCAAGGTCAAGCAAGATATATGAATAACATAAATGCTATTAATCTCGTACAGCATGAATCAGAGAATTGCAGCAGGGTATAGCTGTGTGGCGGAGTTCATGGCATGAGTGTTTTATGCCACTTTGTATTAGATAATGAGCGTATTCATCACAGACTCCTACACATCATCCAAACTGGCAGAGAAGGAGCTTTAAGGAGCTTGAGAGAACAAATCAAAGGGCTGAATCTAAAGCTCAGAAAGGTAATAGGGATGTTCAAATACTGCCCCAAGTTTAGGTATTTGCAGGCATCCACACAATCTGACTCTGCAGGAAACGGCGTGAGAAAGAAGCTCTCGGGCAGTTTTCTGCTTAGTATTTATGATGCTGCTTCTGTCATAACAGCCAATTTTAACAATTAGAAAAGATATAGAGCAATGCAGGAAAAGACTACACCAGAAAAAGCCTCTCTTGCCTCTGGGTTTTTTTAATTTTTTTATTTTTATTTTAAATTCTCATGGCTGCAAGTTCAGAGATACAAAAAGAATCAATTTTCATCTTGGAGGGCTTAATCTAAACATTGTTAGGAAGCAAAAGACTGAGCCATACCAAAGCCAAAAAAGTACACAACCAGATGTAATTCTGATTTCACATGTTGCATTTCCACACATTTTAGTCTCCTGGAATTCCAGAGACACATGTGTTCCGCAGGAGAAGCTTAAGGGATAATTTATCTTGGGGCGGAAGGAAATGAAAATGTATACATGTGTGTATATAATTTTGACAACAATCTGCAACCAGATTGTTTGCAGCGGTTTGCACTTCCACTTATTTATTCCAAACAAACATTTTAACTCAATGACATGGATCTCTGTAGCACGGTTTCCTTGTTATCCTTTTCAGATTTTTGAAAGAAAACTGAAATACAGTTGGGACCAAATTAAAATTCCAAAACTGACTAATTCCTTCTCCCTGAGGTTAGCAGGGTTTTCTCAGCATGAACCTAGACTTGCATTCAGTTCCACATTTGGTGCCACGTAATCAATGGAAAAGGGCAAGCTCCATAATAGGGCCAGCTCTCTACAATGAGCACATCCAAACCTTAAAAAAAAGGGGGGGATTTGGAAAGAGAGGCTGCTTGTTTGTAATGCAGTAGCATCTAGCAGCTATGCTGCGTTTGGAGCTGTTCTGCAGTGCTCTATATGTGCAGGTACACACATATATAAACATATGCTCTGTGCATGTACACATGTGCTATGTGGGCATGTACATGTGTGTTGTACATATACACACATGCAACATATACCATAAATTGTTTTGTTACCTGATCTTTAGGAGATACATTGTTTGAGCTTAGGGAAGGGCAGATGGAGCAGGGCAAGGAAGAATAAAAGGAGAAGAAAGAATGGTTAAGGGTAAAGAACCTCTCAGCAAATACCTGGGGACTGCTCACAAAGGCAACGCCAGTTCCATAAGCATGAAAAATACCATCATTCCTTCAGCTGACTTACAAAACAGGCTTTAGCAAGACAGGAAGAGCAATGGGAGGTCAAAGAAAAAGCAGATTTGTTTAAAAAATTTGCAGCACAATCAACGATTTTAGTAGGGAAAATCAAGCAGAAACACAGAGCGACATTCAGACAACTAAACATTCCTTGTGTTTACCTAAGTAGCCAAAGTGTCCTGAAAGCTTACACTGGCCAGTAGCATCCAAGCCTGAAGATCCTACAGTCCCCCAGTGCTTCTCTGGGAGTTTCTAGAGCCCCTTGTCTTGAGCACACTCCTCTCCGGGAAGAAGCAGCCACCTTCCCCTTCCAACTCCTACCATTCTGTCATTCCACACAAGCTCTGTAAGGTCCTGTTCTACATCCCGCAGACCTTATCTACATTAATGAATATAATGAGCCTGAGATGTCTAAATGCTACTCCTCTTAAAATCAGTGCTTGCTGCATCCAGAGTCCCTTCTGGGAATTGGTCTGGTGTCCTATGTGGACAATGTCTCTGGAGAAGACATTTCAGGCTTCACCTACAAGTCTACCTGGAGAGCCTATGGTGAAGAGAAGCGCTTTGATGCTGGCCTGCCCTGCTGCCAGGGCCTGCTACTTCACCTGATGGAGACAAGCCATAGAGAACGTTAAGTCAGAAGAGAAGGAAGACTTTGGGACAGAGGAAACACAACCCTACAGGCTCATCATTAGGGCATTAAATCAAGAGGTAGGAATCAGAAATATAAGATCCAGCTTCTACAATTCTCTGGTCAATACATGCCTTAGGTAAGACCCATCCCTAGACTCCTTCCACTCCTTGAAAATGGCTGGCTACATTAAACAGGTACCCTCAAGCAGCCATTGCTCATACAGAGATGGGCTGCCCTAGTGAGAGGAAATTGAGGCAGCCTCTATTTCTGTAGGGTAGGGGAAGATCTGTTGTGAGAGGAGGCACGAGAAATGGCTCGTTCGCATGAAAAAGCAATGTAAGTCAGATGTTCTTCCTTCTAACTGTAGAGATTTAGAATATTCATGCTTCACTGGTGACAGCAACCTCACAAAGCTGGAAAGACAGTGTGAGATGCTTCAACCTTCGCTCCTGACCCATCACATAGACACTCAGCCAGCACATGAGAAAGGGCTAAAAAAATGGTAATATTCACAGTCACATAGTTATGGAGTTGTGAATGTAACATTTGGGTTGGTTTGGTTTTTTTGAGGTTTTCTTGTTTTTTTTTTTCAATGTAATTGCTACATTCTGTTTAGTCGGATGTGCAAGATCAAAAAACCCTCCTCTCTCAGAAGTTTTTACCTCATAGTTAAATATAGTGGTGAAGCAGTTAATATACTTCTGTATCACCATGTTGGCACAGGGTTTTTATCTTTTATTGGCACCATTTTATGCCTGGAGACAATAGAAGATTGTTCTCGCTGTGTGTAAAAAGATCTTGTTCTGGCAAGTAGGGCTTTTCCAGACAACAAGTTTAAAATCCTTGGTAAGGGATATGTACGCTGTGTTCTGACCGGCCTGCTAAGCATCTCCTCATGGCAGCAGTTGCTTCACCATGAGCTGCTCCCAGGGCTGCTGCAGCACAGAGAGAGCCCGTGCCTGCTGTCAAGTGAGGCAGAGAACACCAAATCCACAACCTTCTGTCATACTGTTACTACAAAGACACGAAGAAAAAGCTGATTGATTGTCTCTAGGCACATCATATACCGTAACTGTTAAAAACTACATGGTGAGAGGAAACTATGTACGCTTAGAAGCCATTTTGTTTGCTAAAAGCCACAAAATCCATATGAAAACAAAGGCTCTGATTCCCAGCTTTGGGTGCTTTTGTGTGCCCCAATATAAAAGATGTACAGGATTTCCTTTTTAATTTGTATCTTCCTGGTTGTATAAATAGCACAATACATAATTACAGCAGTCAGAGGCATTAGGGATAAGAAAGTGTTTACATCAGTGATGTACATACAAGATTATGTGTGCATGGTAAAATTTTATCTCCATCTTTAAATAAATATTGTGCTTTATCCACACCCAGAGTCTTGAAAGAAAGCTGTTTTAGTGTAAACAGTTAACTTCCTGGCTGATTGTTGAATTATTTGATGACTTGCTGCTGAGAAATTCAGATTCTGTACTGCTGGATACACAAATTTTGATTAGACAGATAATCCACCCTAGATTCAGCCAGACGTTGTAGTTTACTTGTAACCATACCACGGTATTTGGTTGGCCCCGTGTTCCAGTTGTTCTCGTTTGCAGAGGCTTTAGAGCCATTTGGCTGCTACTGGCTTTGTTAGCATTTAGAAATACAGGCGTGAGCAATGGCAGCCTCTGCTGTATGCTTCAGGAGTGCCCATGGTTCAGCCTTTCTGCAAAACACGCTTTGGATCTCAGATTACATGGAAAAATAAAGCCCCTAGCAGTTGGGGCTGCAGTCAGCTTTCAAGATGTTTACTGAGAGTAAGGCGGTGCAGCAGCGATTACAAATCCAACCACAGCACCGGGCCCCGTGGCGATACAAACCGCCCAGAGGGTCGTAGCTGAACCACCATCCTATAACCATGACTATTTTCCAGATGCAGTGAAATTCATCATCTTGCAGCAGATGGAAAATGAAAAGCTATCTCCTTGCCCTGCAGGGATCAACCTGCAGCTGCATTTCCTCTGCCTTTTCTCTGCAAGGCCCAGCTAGCTATAGATGTGTCAATACATCCTTTGCATTTGTTTTTGGTTTGTTTTGATTTTTTTTTCATTTTACTTCAGCCTTAGAAGGAAACCACTGAAAAAAATTAAAGAGTATTGTTTTTCCGAAGAAAAATGGGATGTGAAGAGAAGGCCCTCATTGACATTAAACCAAACCAATTGTTTTAGGGCAAACAAAACATCCAAACATCTGCACTTCAGCATCACAACAAAGTGCTCTTATTCCATACCCCGCATGCAAGATTTGGGAGATACTGGTTCAACCTCTGCCCTTCCCCACTGAGATGTGAAATCCTTGGCAGCTGTCTCTCAAGAGAGGATCCTGCCTGCTCCAACAAAGCAGTCTTGCTCTGCCAAGCTCTCCTCCTGGAGCTGTTTCACCTCTTTGTATAAAGTAATTACTTAAAATATACACTGAACAAAGGGAGAGGGAAATGACTTTAAGGCCTATCAGTTAGAGCACTCTATTGGGAAGTAAAGGAAACCAGAGTATAATTCATTAATGATGTTATTATTTCAGTGACTCAATAAATTTTTATTGAGGAAGAAAAAGTCATCACTGGGGATTGCAAAAACAGCCCCCAGGCACCTTATTACTTGGGTGCATTGTTTGAGGGGAGCAGTTGTCACAGCTCAGATGGATGCGAATCAAAAAAAATCCCCTGCAGGTGAAACAAGAATAGAAGCTTCCCCGTGCAGGCACTCTAGTGACAAACTTGTTGGACAAAATGGGAAGTGGAATTTGTTTGCTTGTTTCAGAGGCTTAAAAAGCCTCACATCTTACAAGAAAACAATCACAGCTGAGGCTTTTAAGGAACTAAAATCAGCCCACATCTTTAATAAATTAACTAAACACAGAGACTAACTGCAGAGTTCCTGAGTTAATTGTTTTAAAAGCATCCTTCCTGATTTATTTGGAGGTTCTGCACGCCAGAGGCCAAGTATCTCTGTCTGGTGCAGTTCCCTCTTTTCCTGGTACTGCAGTCCAGGAAGAGTCAGAGGCGCTGACTAGGCAGATACACCACCTAAGAGCATCTTAGATACCACAAAAATCAATAATAAACTCACACATTTCCTGATATACAAGAAAGAAGGAAGACCAAGAGACTTGACAGTACCACAATAAAGGCCCCAAAGACGCAACAGGAAAGTGCAGTTTAAATGAACCAGATGTCATCAGGAGTAATGAACATGACAGTCAAGGAACTTCATGCCCGCAATATTTTCAGCTTTGAACCATAGTAAAGCCGAGGAAAGGTGGTTAGCTACAAAAGGTAAGTTATTGTGACAGAAAGTATGTTGTTTAGACGTTCCTTCTGTAGAAAGAAGTGAGGTGATACCCTGAGGTATCCCACCTCCTCCTGACCATGGAGAAGTCTGCTTCTGCCTTCCAGAGCCTGAAAACTTTGCCATCTGTTCTCACTTGAAGAAATTTCTCATTTTATCTTTTCCATTTGTTTTAAGCTGTTTTCAAACAGAAGAGGCTCAAAATACAGGCTTTGCAATTGCATATGATACAGTTAATTTCTCTTGCCATCTAATGTTAACAACATATGGAGAGGGGCCTGAGCTGCCAAGGACATAAATCTACTCTTGCCTTCCAGTTTGTTCCCTAATCTCCATTTTTTTTTTATTATTGCACATTCTTCCACAGGACTTCACCAATACACCTGGTAGGGACCTTCCAGAGGAAGGAATCTCACTATGCAGAAGGGACTCCTCTTCCCCCAACCCCAAGAAAAAACAAAACATCTCCTGTCAAACTTGTTTCCTCCGAGTCCTGATTTCCAGTTCTATTGGTAAAGCACATTCCATTAATAAAACTGATTAATGTTTATAGTGTTATACAAATGTCTACAGTGCACCGGATGTTTCTTTAAGGCTGTTTGATTTGTGGGTGACTTCAGAGCTCCCGCGAGCAAGGGACATTAGCATCAGCTAGAGCCAAACCGACAGCAGGCAGGTATTGTGCAAGCTTCCTCCTTGTCGTGCCAGCTGACCTCACTCCTGACCTGCCAGTTCTCTGTTATTCCCTTCGCATGCCAAAGTATCTGTGGTTTTGAGATGCACACAAATAAACTATCAGGCTCTTTCCAACACACTGAACTAACCAGTGTTTGAATTCAGGATGAAGATGTTTACATGGACCTTGAACTGCATTGCAACCAAAATTCAGCACTTCAAGGACAAGAGTGATTTGAATTATCAAATGGAAATCAATCTTCTACCTTTTCTTAGCTAACATAGAGAAATAGCAGGTGTAACATTGGGAAGCAAAATGTAACAACAAATGAGTGTTCAGGGCAGCCCTCTGGAAAGCCACTGGAACAGGGAGTGATGCATCAGACTTGAAACAGGCATTTTTCTTTCACTTTCTGAGTACAACTTCAAACCAAATGTGGATGTCTTTGTGCTTCTCTCTGTGTTAAACTATGCATTTTTAGGTACTGTAGCCATGAAAGACGGAGTCTGCTTGAAATCAACACATGTATCTGGTCTCTCACAAAGCTTGTATGCAAATGCTAAAACAGAGCTAAGTCTGAGATATGAAACCCATATCTGCATCAGGTGAATCCAGATATTAACTCATGCTTGTTTGTTCTCCTTTCTATGTACCCAGTCTCTTTACAACATATGTAATGTACACATTTCATTTTCACGGTAGCAGTATGAATACCTTTCCAGTCTATCAGAGATGGAGGACTATGAACTCCTCTCTGTTAAAGCAAAAGTTAAGTAACTGAAGTTTACTGGTGATGGGGTTTTTTAGCTGTCTGTATGATAATTCTGACCAGAGCTGTCCATAAAACTTAGTTCAGGAATACTTTTGTAAAAATACCTAGCTGCATGACCTTGAGCAATAATTCTGGCTTTCAGTATTTACTAGACTATCTTATGACAAACAGCATTATTCATGAGACATTTCTTTTGTCATACTATCTTGCATAGTATGAAGCCGTCTGGGTTTCAAGGAATGTGCAGTGTTCCATCTTGACTTTACTTTTTTCAATTACTTTTGTTAATTATTTTGATACAAGTTTGTAATTTTCCACCTACCACACTCCAGTTCTTAATCCCCCTTTCAGGAACATACGAAGAGTAAAGAATATCAGCATGCAATAAATATTATTTCAAGAAAGAGTCTCTTCTTTGTATAGATAAATTAATACAGAGCTGGGGGAGAAAAAAAACCCTAACTCCTGGAGCAGCAGGCAGAAGAGGAGGAAGCAGGAGAGAACACCATTATGACAGATGCTTGAATCTCTCCCTGTAAAAGCATGATATGCTGCATCCATACCCACTGCTTTTTTGGTGCTCAGGTGCACCACACCTTCCAAAAGCAGTGAAAGAAAGGATGCTGGATGCTGCAAACGCTGCTTTATCCCTATGTCAACAATAGCACCAACTTCGAAGTTTAGCAAGAGCTGTTTACTTTAGGCCTGAGAAGTTTCTGGCTGGCTGGGGCAGATGGTACCCACTCCTAGGTTGACCAGGAAATGTCTCTTTTCTGGTGATGGTACAGCAAGGTGCAGGAATGCAGTGCCCAGCTGCTGTATTTCACAGCTGGTGAGTCCAGGTCAAGCTCTCACTGCCTCAGCTGGATCCCATTGAGAGTAGATGAGAGGGTGGTTGTGGTACAGAGAGCACGAGGAGCTCCCTCCCATCCAGGCTATTTGCCAATGCGGAAAGGAATCTTGCAAATAGGTCACTCATTAAAAGTTGATATAGCTGAATTCAGGAAGCCTCCTCTCAGTAGAACAATGGTAAAGGGGAAAGAGAAAAAAAATAAGAGAGTTTTGTTGAGCCCTCTGGGTGGGCACAACCACCATGCCTGAAGGGGAAGCCCAGGTGAAGCATTACCTTTCAGACACTCATCCAGCCCCTTAGAAAGCAATCAGTTATCATTTATCCTTGCATCAACAGCTCTGCAATCCTTTTTGTACCTCTATACAGAAACCTACAGGAAGAAAACTTGACAACAACATTAAATGAGTCACACTTGCTGTGCTTTCTTTTTAACCAAAACCACCAATCGAGATTTTCTTCTAAAAATCAGCCTGAGAGCCAGCCCTACAAAAAGAGGCCTCTCTTCTTAGCTCCCTCTCTCTTTGAGAGCAAGAGGACCCCTACAAATGCAAAGCAAAGATTATGTGCTAATGTTGGCAGGATTTGAGGCCATACAGCTTGTGAAACTATCCGAAACGTGGTTTCTCTGGCTGGGCAGGGTGAGCGTATTTGGTAACACACCTTCCTTTCATAGCTTTTTCAGACCCTGGAATATTTTCAGAGCTCACTGCAAGTCCTTTCCTTTGTACGGAAACCAGGCTGCCAGAAGATGGGACACAGGGTACAGTTGGGAGCAGGGAGGCCCCTCCTCCATCACACAGGATGGAAATTAAATATTAACTGGCACCTTCTGCCACCTGCCAGGAAGTTGCACAGTCTCAGCATTTTAACTTGTATAGTGGTGGTGAGGGCAGGTTTAACTTTTTAAGTGGTGGGTAGACGCTCCTGTTCCCCAGTGGCCACTACTAAATGCTTCTTGAGTCCTTCACCTTACTGTGCTATGTTTTGGATCACTTCTCATTTCATAGACTAAAACGTTCAGGCTTAATCTTCCTGATTCCTAAGAAAATCCTGCTTAGTTTGGAGGAACGAATCAAGTTTCCATAGCTGGAGAGGAAACCTACACGACTTAACTGCAAGCTCAACAAGATAAAACCCTGCAAGAAGTCTCTAATGCTGTTAAGTAAATTTGTGGTATCATGAAAATAGGTTTCCAGGTTATGCCCATGTTAGTCAGTGAAGGAGTCAGGAAGTAAACACAAGCGCTGGAGCTCCAATCTTCTGCACTGCTTAGCTGCTGGGTCTCTGGTGCTATTTTGGATGGCTCTAGCTAAGCTCTCTCCCCATGATTGAATTTACATGCAGTTCTGAAAATAAATTATTCCAGAGGAGGCTCCTGACAGGCAGCATGGCTAAGACTGCACCAGGTTTGACTTTCTTTCCTCTGCTAGTTTGGTTTTTTTTTAACAAACAACATCTCTGCAGACTTGGAGCCACTAAACAATCTAAAATATTGCAGATCACTTGCTTCATGCAAGAAAAGCATTGGTCTGAAAGCTGCACTATAGGCCACATTTCAGCTACTTTGAACTAAAACATAAATGCAAAACAATACTCTGCCTTAGGATCCAGCAACAGCTGAGGCCACATATACACAGTGTGGATGCAGCCACACAGGTCTAATGGATCACTGCAGCAGAGATGTAAGCCTCTCTGCCACCATTGGCCTTGGGGCCAAGGATCCCTCTTTGCAGTTATTTAGAAGCCTAGAGAAAAGGAGGCTGAGAGGAGATACGACTACTCTCTCTACAGCTACCTGAAGGCGAGTTGTAGTGAGGTGGGGGTCAATCTCTTCTCCCCAGTAATGAATGATAGGACAAGAGGAAATGGGTTTAAGTTGCATCAGAGAAGGTTTAGATTGGACATTAGGAAGAATTTTTTTTGCCAGGAGGGTTGTTAAGCATTGGAAGGGGCTACCCAGGGAGGTGTTGGAGTCACCATCCCTAGAGATATTCAAAAGATGCATAGATGAAATACTGAGGGATATAGTTTTGTTTGGTGATGGGCTGGGCAGTGTGAGGTTAGTGGTTGGACTTGATGATCTTAAAAGTCTTTTTCAACTGTAACAATTCTATGATTCTACCAAGAGTCTCTGGCAGCCTGTCAAAACCGGTTTAGTTCACAGCATTTTAAGTTCCTAAGGCCTATCTAGAAAGTGTTGTTGAGCTGCTGTGCATCACTCTTGCAGACAGTTTGTTTTTCTTCATGCCAAGCTGATATGACAGATTCAGAACTGGTAGAGCTCTTGCTTTCACAAGGGGAGGATTCAAGCATCTAGTGGGGCTGTAGGTCTCAGAGCACTTGGGTGACCTGTCAAAATTTCAAAATTACTGATACAGCCATTAATCAAGAAATAACAGCTACAAATACCATTCATAAAGTAGGTAAACAAGCTGGGAACGTGACAAATTTTGACCAGCAGCTCACTGAGTGGTATTCCTAATACATCTTGCCAGCTTTATCATGAAAACAAACATCCCCCACAAACTACATCAAAGCCATTTCCATTCTCTGGTCACAGACATTGGTTTCTCTGGTCTTTATAAAGACCTTAGTCACCCTAATCACAACAAATATCAAAATAACAGGGGAAAGTGTCTCACGGCTCAATTGCATGTTTTGTGCAGTCAACATTTGCATATTTGCTTCATTATGTCCCCTCAGTTCTTCAATCAGAAGGGAGGAAATGTCTGATCTTTATTTGCTTGTGAAACAAAGTCTGTAGGGAAAAAAAAGGGTTTCACAAACCCCAAACCATTCCATTAGAAACACCATAGACTGAAGTCTACTGCCAAATACGAGGCAGGATACTGGGAGAATCCAGGAGATTGGCAACTCTGGAAGTTGTGGTATCCTCAGCCACAGGACTGATGTTCCCGAAGGACAGGAACGTTGGAAGCTGGGCCAAATTGTTCAACTGGATTTCAAAGAAAGGAAAGCAATTTTCCTATAAATACAGAACACTTCAGCAAGCTCCAGAGTGACCAAAAGCTCTTGTTTTCAGAAGAACCCATATGGCACATTTTTCAAAAGGAACTGACAGGTATATTTGCAGTCCAAATGCTTTTCAATGCTGATTTGGTTGACTCCATTTTGGACATATGGCTTTAGGTGGAAAAATGCACAATTTGCAGAAACATCTCTTGATCTGACTAGAGAGTAATCTTTAGTAATGACCTTAGATGAGCTGCCTAAACTTTTAGGTAAATGAAATCAGATTACACAAGTTCTGCTGCAAGTGATCCAGACACAAACCAATAGTTAGTCTGAAATTGGAATCATGGGAGAATACCCAGGTGTCATGTATGGAGGAAGAGTCTTCATAGTTGTGACAATTTTAGGAACAATTAAATGAATTCACAGCATCCAGTGCTCTGAATGCCAGGATGCTTAAACAAGTTGTCAGGAAATAGTGGAAGACCCACCATACTTTTCTAGTGTTGGAAATGTGGGCAATTCATTAGAGATCAGATACTCTCCCAAAATGCTTCGTCACTTGACAGCTGAGCAGTTTGCAGGGCTGCTTAGTAATGCAGAGACCCAGGTTACATCCCTCCTCACAGAGGGACCCAGCTGCCAAGAGAGCTCTGAGCAGCAAGGTGCTGCAGGAACCACTGAGCACATCCCTCTTCAAAACTTGGTCAGTGCGGACGACAAATGGGGATAATGAAGCACTAGGGAGCATGGGGAATCACTGTGCTCTGGGGTCTTCAAGATCCAGCTGACAAAGTCCTAAGCAATGTGGTCTGAATTCAACACTGGCTCTGCTCTGAAGAGGAGCTTGCATCAGATTACCTCCTCTGGTCTCATCTAGTTCAAATGACCGATTCTGCAGTGAATGTGGAAACTATTGGTCCAAGGGAAAGGAGGTAAAAGGCTACTCAACTCTTTAACCTAGCTTTACCATTCAGACAGGAGTTGGGACACTCAGAGAAAGAGATTTTCATTTATGTAAAGCACAAATGAAAAATAATCCTGAGAGCAGGAACTCAGCTTCATCCTGTTGTTTACTCATGGAATACATCTAAAACTGGGTTCAGAGAAGAACTTAAATGTTATATATATTATACATTGATACTCATGACTCACTACCATGAAAAAAAACATCTAGTTAATATGGATACTCAAGATGTGCTGAAGAGTGTGATGTTGATGCTTAGACTGGCCCAAAACACATATGCTTGAGCCTGACCACATTTGTTTTACCTGAGTTACAATCAGCCACACCAGACCCAAGCTGTCTCCATATTGAAATTCCTGCATGGTGTTCCCCACTAGTCCAGGTACTAGAGACAGCCTAGGAAACTAGAAATGGCTTTGCATGTTGCTAGCTCAGTTGCAAAGGACTTACTAGCTCAGGATCTGGGACACTGGGGGGCTATGATAACTTCAAACTCCAACTTAAATCCAGGCTCATTGTAGTATAATTGCTGTAACTAAACTGATGAACACAGAGCTGGCAGCCAAACAAGACCACTGCGGGTGTCAGCCCATGGCATTTACCATGCAGATAAGCTGAGAGTTAACCGTATGGTATTTCTCACCTGAGGGACAACACAATTCTGTGCTAATTCTGAACAAAAATATTACTTGTGTGCATTTTATACATTTCACAAACCCCAAACCTGGATTAAAAAAAATCACACACACCAGCTCTCCAATAGCTTTGTAATGCAGATGCTGTATAATTAGAAGCTCTAGAAAGATGGGGAGCAGGACTTTGCTAAGCACTGCACAAGTATTAACACAGGCCTCAAAAAACACAAAAACCCCAAGGAAATAAAGATGCAAAAATCACCACTATCACAGCAATTTACTTTACAATTTAGGGCTGAAATACGTAATAAATAAATAGTCTGCTGAAACTTCCAAAGGAAACCTCACTAGATTTTTTTTCATTCTAAAAAAATGAACCCATGGGGAATCTTTTCTCTTGATATTGTAACAGAAATATATACTGCATGCACAAAACACACAGTAGGTCACTTTATAGGCATAGACCACAGAGGCCAAACTCTATATACAGCACTTACGTACCCAAATATCATCATGAGAAAGACTTTAAAGAAGCTGCAGGGAAATAACAACAGACATGTAAAAACACTTTGTGATAACATTTACTGGCAGCATACATAGGAATTAGAATAACAGAATTATAGAATCGTTTTAGTTGGAAAAGACCTTGAAGATCAAGTCTAACCACTAACCTAACACTGCCAAGCCCACCACTAAACCATATGCCTCAGCACCTCATCTATGTGTCTTTTAAATATCTCCAGGGATGGTGATTTATCTGCCTTTCCGGGCAGCCCATGCCAGTGTGAAACAACCTTCTCAGTGAAAAAACCTATTCCTCATGCCCAATCTAAACCTCTCCTTGTGCAACTTGAACTCATTTCCTCGTGCCTTATCATTCATTACTGAAGAGATTGACTCCCATCTCACTACAATTCCCCTTCAGATAGTTCTAGAGAGTGATATCTCCTCTCAGCTTCCTCTTCTCCAGGCTAAACATCCCCAGCTCCTTCAGCTGCTCCTCATAACACTTGCTCTCCAGATCCTTCACCAGCTTTGTCGTCCATCTCTGGACACTCTCCAGCATCTCAGTGTAGTGAGGGTACCAAAACTGTACACAGTATTCGAGGTGTGGTCCCACTAGTGAATGACTAAGTTACTTTATTTTACCTTCCCAAGTAATCTTCACATTCACAGTCCAAAAGCAGTACAATCCTCTAAGCACAACCAAATAAAGTGACTCAGTCTTTGAGAACTGCAATAGTCAGTTGGTTGGTGTTTGGACTTGATGATCTCAAAAGTTTTCTCCAACCTAAACAATTCTATGATTCACCCTTTACCTAACTACACTCCCAGAGGAAAAAAATTTCTTACAAATTAAACATAAAAATTGAAGTTAGAAGCAAGTAAAAAAACCCCAAATATTCCAACATGAAAAATTTAACACAATACTTGAAAATTTTCATTCACTGATATATTATATTAGACACTATTAACAAGAACTATTAGTGTTTTGGGCTATGCTCCTCTTCCAGCTGTTGCCATAACTGGATAGATAACATTTCTACTAAGCAGAAGTTCTCTTTAAAAAAAGTACAAGTTTCATGAGTAAGATAGCAATGCCCAAGAAGCCAGCCACAAATCTGAGTGGCCCCTTTGTATTGGGTAGTTACAGGGAGTTTTATCCTAGATCAGGAACTGGTGTTCGTGAACACATCACATCATTTAAAAAACATGCTGGGAGGGAACATACCTTTTTCCACCTTAAAGTGAACCTTGTCTATCTACCACACAGTAAGATCTTTCTGGTAAGAAAGATGCCCAGCATCACAAGATTTGTGACAACACTGATTTCTTTTTTAACATAAACCTCAATGTCAGAGGAGCTTAGAAGGGTGCACATGCCACACTTCTTGTATAATCAGAGACAAAGATGTAGGCTGCATTCCCGCTGGCAAGACAGCGAAAAAGCCAGTGGTATTTCCTATGGGAACAGCTTGGCTAACAACTGCTGGCCAAGAGCCTTTATGGACAGCCAGCTGGGACCTCCTTCTCTCTGTCCAAATGGAGGAGAGTTTGCTACTTCAGTTGTCTGCAGGAAGAAAAGAAAACGTAATGGCCCTTTTCACAGATTATATAGATACATAAAGTGGTTGGTTGACAGGGGAGGAAGGGGGTGAGGACTGTATTCAGATGTGCTCCCATCATTTGCCAGAAACATCTGCTATATCAGCTGTTGCAAATCCAGAGTTAAAGGTCCTTCCTCTGTTTCTCTTGCTCCCTTCTTGAATACACAGCAACCCCAGCTTGAACCCATGACATATCCAGAGCACACTGCATAGCAGCATTCACCATCCTTATGAAGGAATAATTAAGCAGAGACTCAAGCCAAAGCACATGTAACCTGCCAAGGCCAACACATCACATCAGCTTTCAGTCAGAATTCAGAAACAAATTTAAGTCTCCTGAATGCATATGCTTAAAGCTTTTAAACCACAGGGTCACCCTGTCAAGTGTTTCTTAACATATCACAGAATCACTGAATGGTAAGGGTTGGAAGGTACCTCTAAAGATCATTTAGTCCACCCCTCTGCTAAAGCAGATCCATCCAGATCAGGACATATGCCTATGTAATGATGAACATCACCAGGACTGAAATAAATGTTGCAAGTTTCCTACAAAAAAAAAAAATACCCAAAACTATACCTAAAACTTTGACTCTTCAGGGAAAAAATAGTAGCACCTGAGAACCCAAAGTAAAGCAACACTACAACCAATTGCCAGTAATTACTTACAATAGAAATTCCTGCTTTTGCTTAACTATAGTGTCAAACTGTCCCCAAAATAACAGCTTTTAAGTAGGATCTGATTCACATTTCAGACAGAAATAGTAGCATTTAGCTTATCAGTTTGATCTGGAGAAATGATTTCCATTGTTCTGTGTACACAGAGGACTGAACCGATAGATAGGGCTGTCTTCAGAAGCTCCTTATTCCGAGAGGTGCGGAGGTAAATTGGATCCATCAAAAACAAACTGTCATCCTGGAAGACAAATATCCATACAGACTGTCTATGAAAGTTGCATGAGATATTGTCAAATCAATTCAAGAGCAAACCAGCTAAGCAATGGTCCCAGAGGCTACCAATTACACAATCAGTACTGCCAGTGCTACTCCAGCAATGCTCCCATCGCTAAGAAATAATTTATAGCAGCAGCAGCAGTCTGTTCCATGTGAAAGTGAGCATTTGGAAGCCATGGGACCACATCAACCTAGAAAAATCAAGACAGATGGGCATCTGTGCAGCCGTGCAAAATGAAGAATCAATGAACAACTTCTTGTATTAAGCGAAGGATACTCCACAGACACAGTGTTTCTTTGTCCAGGAGAAATAAGAGTGAAAACTACAAGAATAGATGCAAAAACATGGAGATAACTGTAACCATCTCTCAATACAAAATATACAAACCAAAATGTTTTAAACTTCTTTGAATATACACCTTTCTGTTTTACACACAAAATATGTGACCAATACCTGGGGAGCTTAAGCTGTTTGTGATACTTTTAACCCTTGCTGCATGCAAATTTCCTTATGCAGAAAATATACCATCAGCAAAAATCCAGAAAAGCTGACTTTTCTTTCATTTGGGAAGGGTGGAGGAAAAAAAAAAAAATGATGTATCAAAAAAATTTTTAAAGTTGATCATGCAGATACTTCAGGAGCTAAAAGAAAATATACCTAAAACCAATTTGTGCCATTGTTTTGATTCCCCTTGCATGTTCATTAAGTACAACAGGTGGATGGCGCAGTCATATAGTTTAAGCATTTTCAGTTGTCTGAAAGTCACTTTTTAAAAAGTTGGCTTACCTGTAAAATCTAGATGTATGAAAACACAAAGCATCATTGTAGTTATAGAAAAATTAAACCCACAAAACCAAGCAGAAGAAAGAAAATGCTAGGTGGGCTATTCATTAACTGCAGCCAACATGCTGCAGGGCAGCCTTCTGCCTGTCCTTGCGGAGTACGTAACAAACACATAGATAAAGGAGAAGGGGTAGGGAATTGGAAAGGAGATGCTAAGCAGAGATGATACAGATGATACAAATATCCTTGGAAGTATGAAGGAAAAAGGATCTTGAGATGGTGGAAGAGAATAACATATCTAGGGCCCCACTGCTGCTGGGTAGCTGTGCACACATGCTAATTACATTTTAACATTATTAGATTTCTTTTTTGCCCCCTATTGACAGTTATCCATTTCCACATCAGAGGTTATTCATCTTCTCTTCAGAAGTCCAGGAAGCAATAGTAATGTTATGAGGTGAACTTTTTGTCCAAGTGAACAATGCCAGCAACCACACAGGTGGGACTAGTGCAGAGTATTATGGGAAAACACTCTCAAATGGTGGAAAGGAGATTAGCAGATTTCTGATGTTAGGATAGGGTGTTAATAAAGCCACTTTTCCTCACCTGTTGTCCTTGTTCAAAGCATACTTAAAAAGAGTAAGGTGTTGAAACCAGGCTAAAAGGTACTGCAAGATGAGGAGGGTGCCCCTACTCTAGGTAAGACAGCAAAGTGAAAGCTTGGAGACAGTCTCCTCTCCGTAAGAGGACCAGAAGGGTGAGTGATGGATCATTTCTGAAATGTGTTTAATAAGATAAGGCTACTTAAGATACAGGCTACTTGAATCCCATTTGAGATGTCCATCTTCACATGGCATCCACATCCATACAAGCAGATAAAACTCAAGAAATTGTGCTTATGACAGTTGCTCAAACAAAACAGAATTTTCTCTCCCCCAGCTGTTCTTGCCCCAAGCTTCAAAGCCTTATTTGCATTCTCACAAAATCTGTTTACAGTCAACTTCACTGTGATACTGGAGCTTCCCCTTCCCCTTTTCCCCCTCCAGCCCCTGACTAAGATACAAAGCAAAGCTGGCCAGGTGTCTCTAAACCACAGAGCCAGCTGCTCCTAACCAAGCTCACAGGAAATAGCAAGGAAAATATGCAGCATTTGACACATCTGGAATAGATTGCAGAGTCTTTGAAAACAGTGTCCCAATTCCCTTCCTCCTGCTGATGAGATTTCAGGCTACCAAACTGCTGCATCAACTACAGAGGATTAGATAACATGTGTACATTTTTAACCCTACATATTCTTTCTGTCTAAATAGGAAATTTTCCAAGATAATCCCAAAAATAACTCCAAACCTGCAACAAAACCAAGTATCTGTATGAAGCTTTCTGTAAAACGCAGAAAACAGAGAAAACGGAATAATTAATTCAGAAGATTGCTCATGAATTTGGTAAAATTAATACAGTTAGAAAACAGTACTAGGTGCTACTGGCAAACATAGAAAATGAATTAATATTGTATACTTTGTACAGCTGTATTAACTCATTAAAAGAAATGCCCTTCTAGTTTGTTGCCACAAAACACGAGATTGAAAAGGAGAACAGAGAGCATTGGTTTGTACCTGTTTTGCCAAATAATCCGTCTATAATTCCATGCTGACACCAATACTGCACTGTGCACTTTTTAACGTGAAGTACGATGAAACAAAAAAAGCATTAAGTCTTAATTAGCAAAACAAAGCAATGTTTTATTATCTTCTTCTTCTTCATATGGACAATGAATGCAAAAGAACACAGAAATCAACAGGTAAGTTTGGAAGGAAATGCCAATCAGATATTGAACATAATACTTGATTTTATTCTTTCCATAAAAAGGTGAGAAGTGGAGGTGCCCCTAAAGCTTTAATCACTTTTAGTATCTCTGAAAGATTAAGAAAATGAATAATGTGACCAGTCTACACATGTATATTTTAAACATTCATTATAGATACAAAACGGAACACAGCACTAGCTTAAAACAACATAAACCTCATTGTTTTTAATGTTAGTAATAAAGAGGCAGAATTCTAAAATATAAAAGAAAAACTGGAGGAAAGTATTTGTGTTTTCTTTCCTTAAAGGTGCAATCAACAATCAATGTATTTTTGCAACTGAGATTCCAGTTGTACAAAGGACCGAGAGATGTATTCTCCTAATTAAGGAGGGGAAATACATTTCACAGACTTTAAAGGAAACCACACAGGCATGAACAGTAGACAGTACTCCTTAAAGAGATGATATTTATAAGAAAGTAATAGTATACCTTAAATGAATACTAGGAGAGGTGCAACACACATTTTCTACTTTCAGAGCTTTGAAAGAAAGATTCGTTTTTTTTCTTTCAGTGATTATTTCCAGAATTACCTTACATTTACATTAGTTTATTCTTAGGAAACGGCAAAGTATTTATTCTAAACAAGCATTGTAAGATAGCTGCATGAATTTCTGTTTTTTGAGAAGTCTTCCAAGTGGATGTTGTATTTGTATTGAACTCCAGACTTCTTACACAGAGCCAGAGAAGAGAATTGCAATACTCTGTTTTCAAGAACAGAGGTGCATCTATGAGGATCCAACTGTATGACCAAGGACTAAAGATGTAAGGCTGTCCATCCCTGCTAACATCAAACTCCATGTTTTAATGGGATCATGTATATGAGTAACAACTTTGAGGCTCAAGCCTAAACCAGTTAACAATACTTCACATGAGGAAAGTTAGGATTAGACCAACAATCCAATGCCTTTACCTCCAAAATTACATCTAACAGTAACTATACCCTTAATAGCCAATTAACAAAAAATACATATGTAGCTCTAAGATCAAACAAAATTGAGAGAATATGCTGTTACAAAATATATTTTGACATATTTTCCTAAGAAGCATTTCAAACAGTCATTTATGCAGAGTTATTTACAGGGGACTCGAAGTGAAGAATCCATTTTAAGCAAACCAATGTACTGGTTTGAATTTGATAAAGTATTGGTGAATGCAAGTTTGCGACAACAAGGAACTTTGGGGTTTAGTAAACTTAAAAATGTTCTACATAATCATTAGATGAATCTAAATTATAAAAAAACCTGTCTGAACCGGTTAATCTGAATCATTTAATGCATTTAATTGTACTCAAAGTTCAGATCAACAAGTCAGTGGTACGTACATGCTGTGAAACGAGTTACCACTTAACTCTTTCAGATACAAGCACAGACTATCTGAGTCTGACTGTACCTATGGTATACTAAAAAGATGGTTTGTTCTTACTTCAACATTATCTTTTTAATAAGCACATAAACAAGTGTGCCAAAACAAAAGGCAGCAATTATAAATATTTCTAGAATGACCAGAACTGATATTTGAGCATAAACCATACTGTCACTCGTTTTTGAAGCCGTATCTTCACTAATTTGTCTTCTGGTTTTAGTAGACGTCTACTAACTCGAAGGGTTACAGATCATCTGGAAGTTTCACACTGGTACAGGAAAGGAATGTCTGTTCGAAGCAGTCTGGAGATAAAGAGAGAGTTGTATTTCAGTTCGTTGCAGTCATCTGCTAGAAGCAGCTCTGCTAACTGTTGCTAAACTCAGAGGCAGCAAAGCAGCAGCCTTCCTCAACTCATGTCAGGATGTGAGAAAAAGTGAAAACTTACTGTTATTTTGCAATCACTTCAAAACAACACCTTGAGAATATTTTGTGTGGAGGCAATATTTGTTGTTTCTTAAATCCAATAGAAGAATGCTTATTAAAACTACAGAAGAACTGTAGAGAAAGTTAGGTGACTGTGAGAAGGAGTATATTTAAGTGTGATAGCAATTAATTTGAATTTCTTGTTTCAACACTTAAGATGCTTGAAAAAATTAGTACTTATGTGGTCATCTCTCTAAACACTCCACAGACCTTAACAGCCCATACATCTCAGTGATGCTTATAGTAAAAGAAAAATATTAAAGCCACAGAACTCAGACAGTAAAACTCATTATCTTCACTTAATGCTGAATTAAATAGTATTTTGTCCCAAAGCAGAATTTAAACTGCAGGAGAGCAAAGAACCCCAGACATTATCTTACACTCTCATTATTCCCTTCAAGCTACTGTTTTCAGATACTACTTAGTCCCAACAACTTGTTTTAAATAGTATCTTTAAACTTTATTGTGCCAAAAGCTAAAAGATATCTTCAGTCTCGTCTCTACAAATTTTCGTGCTCTGAAGTTTATCATGTTACTAAGAAAAGGAACAATCTTGAAGGACTGTAAAGAGGAAATGCTGACATACATATGTCAATTCAGGTTGATTACTGAAAGGCAACATACACTGTTGTTATTTGACTTAGTACATAATTTTGACAAAATGGCACATTAAAAAGAAATATCTTGTGGTTATGTTAAATAGACTTATTCCATGACCAAGAACTATATCGTATAGCACAGATACATATTATTAGCAGTTTTTAAATGTACATCACTGCCTTACATAAAAATAACTGTTGGGTTTTTTTTTTCTAGGCAAATACTATTTCAGTTTTTTTCAGGTTTCAACAGTGTGTTGCTGGTTACTTCATATTGATCCTGAGACCAATCTTGGAGGAAAATTACAAAGAACTGCTTTGTTAACGGCAAACATAGGTCCTCAGCTAAGTCACTACACCACATTTAAGCATTTTAAGTACCTGCAGAGTAGCAAAACTGCTACAGTACTTATTTCTAGTCTTAAATTTATCTCATCATGCAGTTCCAGTAGAAAAAAGCTGAACACAAACTTAGACCCCTGGTTTAAATTACATAGTGAAGTCCAATAGATGCACCTAAGGGATAAAAAGTATTTTTAATGTGAATGTGCCAGAGAGAATATGTGCCAGAATGATTAGTCAGCTACCTGAAGGATATATAAAGCACATTGTTGCATACACAATAATAACACTTGTACATGACTGTCTTAATCCAGTCATGTAAAAAGAGACAACATTCATCTATTGTTTGCATGTTCAGACCCATGTCAATTAGATCTAATATATAGGCAGATTAGTGCTTCCTAACTCGCTGACAACAGGTTGACTACTAAAGTCAGTTTTCCAACACAAAGGACAGTATTCTGACAAGCAGCAGATACTCATTCTTGTGAAGGAAAAACAACAGGTTCCTCTTCATTTTTGTTACAGAATGTTAGTTCCATGGAGGACTGAAGACAACCAGGATCTGTTACTTAGTTTCCAATTTAACGGCTTGAAGAGACTTCAGATATTTCCAAGACCGTGCAGAATATATGCAACATTCATGACAGACGTTCAAAAACATCACTTACCTTCAGTACAAGAAAAAAAATCTTGTTCTGTGAGCAGCTGCCATGCTTTCAGACATATTTCTGACTTTAAGATAATTAACAAATCCTCGAAAGAAGAGGAGGAGTCCTGAAAACATAGAAAATGCACAAAACAAAGTATATCAACCAAAGTACATGCTAATACACATTATTCTTATTAAAATAATTTTTAAAAAATCTACATTACAGCAAGTAAAGCGAGGTCTTTACGCATTATTCACAAATTCAACAAGCAATTCTTCTGCTTTTATCTTGTGATATTAGGATACAGCCTTATGGAAAGCCTTCAGAAATTTTATACTCATTCTGGATTCAAATATCATCTGCTAAAAACATTGTGTGAAAGAACTTAAAATTAAAGGGGGGGGGGGAAGTACATGCTTCACATTCTTTTCAAGTAGAATTCTTAAAATGTTATTAGTGTGTTCGAAGATTACAAAAACCACAAAACGTACGTCTAGAAATGTGTAAGATAAACGTATTTCAAGTCAAAAGAGGAAAAGGAAATTTAAAATATAGACAGTACAGACTGTTTTAGCAAGAAGCCAATAATAAATTATAGGAGATTATGGCTTGGAATTTAACCATGAATGAAAATGCACCTATTCAAGAAGAGGAAGAACAACAATTGATTCAAAGAAAATTACTCAACACTTGTTAGGATTATATTTCTTTGGTCAAATCCACATTTCCAATTACTTTTGAATATTTAAATTAGAACTGCATTTGAAAGAGTAATTCAGCGCCAGTAAGAGGAACAAGACAGATAGAATACTGACACAGAAGTTACAGTTGAAAAAAGGGAAATCATTAACATGATGTTGTCAGCATTGTGTTATCAATTCGGAGATTCATTGGACATCTGAACAAATTAACCCAGAAAAACACATTGTTGCATTATGGACACAGCTCCTTGGCCCACCACCAGTTGGATGAGGGAGAACCCAACATAGATAAAACCATCTGCCAAACTGCTGGGAGTGGTCAAAATCTGAATTCTACACCCAGTGGAGAGAAACACGAGTCTAGAGAGCAATTCTTCTTGTTTAACGAACACACAGGTGCCTTAAAGACCTAAGCCTATGTGTATATATATAAGCATACATTACGATTCCAACAGTTCAAATGAAAGCTTAGCAAGTTTAGTAAGATTTAGTCTTCTCATCACCTTACATCTCAATAAAAAACCTCTGTGCTTACACTGATGTTCTGCTACGCAATGCACCTTTATCCCCCCCACTCTCCAGGTTGGGACTGAATTTTTTCCTCTGCTCATTTCTTCTCCAAATGCTTTTTACTTGTACATTTTTATTTTATTATTTACTTTCTTTTTACACTTTTAAAACTGAAGCCTCGTTAGGACACACACACAAAAAAAACCCCGACCGAAATGCAGACAACGCTCCACTTATCACTGGAACTTTGAACTAAGCCAGACACATTTCTGTGATTAGGGTGAATTGTGAAGAGACAAGAGTGCACTAAAATCAGGACCAAAATTCTACTACAAAAGCTGCTACTCAGACGTTACCAGAGATAGTCTCACATAAGCAGCTAAAACAGCAAAAGGTGGGCAGGCACCTCTCTAAGGTGCCTGAAAGCATTTTTCATGCATTACACATGTTGGAAAATCAGTCCAAGTTCAACTCATATTTTATATTTCTCTGTTTAGGAAGAAAAAAAAATTTAAAAAAAATCAACCCACTAACACTTTCCATTGTGTTCCTCAAAAAGAAACATTAGCTAACATTTAAACTTAAGTTTGAATTATCTCTCCAACTTGTTCACTGTACATGACAGCTCCTTGGAAGCAGACCACTTCACTTTTCCATGAAGTGTGAGCAGATTTTTCCAGACATTGAAAGAAGGGAGCAGAAACAGATAGGTGAACACAAGAAGAGAGAAGATGACAAAAGATGGGCTCAAACATGCCAAAATGATACACAATGATACAAAGGAAAGAATCCAACTCCATTAATTCACTTCTGAAGAGACTGAGACCATGCTACTTCATGTACTCTAATGGGAAAGTTATCAGAAGCAATGAAATATAGATCTGCTTGGCAGAGCTCCCATAACTTGATAACACTCCTCCATGTCCAGCTAAGTAAGTATCTTTGTTGGGTTACATCCATTTGTGGTGTTCTGTCAATCTCGGTACATTCACTATCAGTTTAAAAACACTGTTGGTGTATTCCATGCAAAAACATGGGTAAGATGAGGGAGTGCTGACAGCTGGATTCACCCTGACTGTCTCACAGTGTCTTTTATTCTGAGGAGTATCATAAACTTTGTGAGTTATAAAAAAAAAAAACCACAAAACCAAAACAACCTTCAGACAGTTAAGGCTGAAGATAAGGCTTTCCTTCAGCTAACTTCTGAACAAGTGCAAGTGAACCTTTTGCAAGGGTAAGAAAAAGAGGAACCACAAATGCATAGACATGGTTGGAGGAAAATGTTAGGGAAAGAACACACTGTTCTCATCCAAGTGAACACAGTGTCAGACTCCAATTTCAGGCACCACAAGGGTTTGTGTTAAATAAAGGTTTATCTGGAGATGTTTGTACCTGTACAGAGTCATTTCACTCACTACTTAAACGCAACCACTTCAACCAGCATATGAAAGCATTCAAGAGACTGCTGCTGTGATGTGTTAAAACATTTGCAGTTTCTGCATATGTCAAGTGAACAGTAAAGTGAGTATACAGACCTCTGATTAATGTCCTCAGACTTTACTAAAAGGCAGGTAAAGTTTTAGGTAACATAGTTTAAGATTTTTGGCATTTCTTGCAAGATAGATATTGGGTCACAAACAGACAGGATCCTAGTGTTGCATTCTGTTTTTTTATAATTTGCTCTGATTTCATTCCAACATTTGCTGTTAGCCATTTGAGTCAACGGACTCAAAGGAAAGAGTGCCACCTACTGAATCACCAACAATCTACTGTGCTGCCAGAGATAGTAAAATGAAAGGGATGACAGCATTCACTTCTGTAAAAGAAAATCATTTCAGATTCCATATTCAAATTACAAAATCCACAGTAGGAAAAAAGGTAGAGTGGTTATGGTATGGTGTATCCTAATTAAAAACAGACAGAAAAGCAGAATTTGATGCATGTAAGGCTTTGAACATGGGCAGACAGACCTCTTAAGAGAAAGCTGACATCATGGGAGCACTGTGATCAGAAAGCATGAAGCCATTCTCTTCTCTGACTGAGAAACTACTGATGCAGTATGCATTTCAAAGGACTAGCAAAGGACATTTCGTGACCTATGTCCAACACATCCAACTCCACCTTCCTAGGAGCAGTTACAGTTCTTAAAATTTAATATTTGACATGCAGGTTTATGCATGTGAGTACTAAGTATCATTCACTTTCCAGTAAGTTCTCCACACAGACCTGAAGTTTTATTACATAGTTCTGCACCCATACATAAAAAGCACAAAATCACAAGCCTTGGTTATGTAGATAATTCCACATGTAGAATAAAAATTTTTGAGCTGAAGGTTATTCAAAGTGTCTGCAGTTCACACAATAACACCACCGTGGCAACCAATAACCCTGTGAATGTAATGGAAATAAAAACAACACACAAAACTATCAGCAGGTCAAGAAAAACACATAGCTGAACACGCTACAGAACTCTTACTTACAGAACTCTCACTTAAAATGACATGATTCATCTTCAAGTACTTTCATATCAAAACAGAAATGTTTTCAATTGGTACTTACCCAGTACAAGAAATATCCACCAAAGCCAGTACTGTCCATTGAAATATCCAGTGAAGTAATCTGAAAACTGAAATTCATACATGAGGCTTAGCTGCAGTAGGACAGATGACTAAGGCACATTTAATGGCACTATGCAAGTACAGAAAGCATAGAGGAAATTGCAAATTTAAATAAAAGTAATATATTCAACTAAAATGCCAAAAAAAAAGGTATTTGTGCAGCAGTTTAATATACAAATAACAATCCCAGTGCCAGCTGGTCTATGGAAAAGTTATTTTAAAACCTCTAAAAAAAAATACAAGTGTGTGTAAAAAAACCCAGCTTGTATCTCTTGCCAGAATCTCTTGACATTTTCTATTATAATAAATTACCACTTGTCGATTTTCCTTTTTTTCCCCCTCAATGCCTGCCATCCCAAACACATTACAGCAGCCTGCTGCTTTAGATATTAACACCAAAAGCCACATTAGTTTAATCTTATCAGACAGGGATGTTCTGCTGACCCCTCAAAAGAGGAGCTTTTGACCTTCTGTATACCCCCTACTGTTAATCGCTGCCAAGAATACCAGCCCCATAAAGACCCCCAACTCATTAAAGTCTTTTCATTTTCAAACCAGCATTCAGTTCCCAGCAGTGAGTTGAAGCAACTAAATGAACCTTGAAGTGGCATTTCAACTGTTCCTGTTAGTGACCATGGTAGACAGTTTTGTCCTCCCTGTGATGTGGGAGGCAGCTGGAGGGCAGCGTGTGATGGTATTGGAGACAGGTATCTGTGCCTCTACCAGACTACAGACTGCATGCTTCACTGATAAAAAGGCTAATCAAATGTCTCCAAAACTCACATAAGAAGTAGGAATGAGGAGATGTGTGAAAAGCTATAAAATAGCCTGTTTAGTAGTTCTACACGCTTTTCATACACTTCTCATTCTAGTAACATTCAGTATGCTTACTGTATCCTGCCATAGTGCTTCCCATTTGGCATTTCTAAGATGCTTCAGTAGCATGAACCAAGAAATCATGGAATTCAGGTACTTAATTCATTGTACTCTGTGCCACATATACAAATAGATAGAAATCCAGGAGATTTAAAGAGCTCCAGATACAGTTGTTTTTTTCTTCAAGTAACTGTGCACCTAAATGCACGTTTTCTACAGAATAAAGCCATATCCTGTGAATTCTTTACAAATTTAATCCTGCACTGTACACATTTCTATGAGCAATCCAAGGAAAAAAAAAATAAATCAAGAAACACAATTGGTACTTATCCCTATATAAATACTGACATTTCTATGATTTGTCAAAGAATGTATTTTGTATCTTGACACCTCATTAAAATACCAAATGAATACTCAATTCCCAGGAAGATGACAACATTATTAATCCCATCTCACCTGACAGTATTTTCAATTCTCTAAACATAAATACATACCAATGCATTTTTTTTAAAGTTACAAATTCATTTAATTGGAAAGAAGATTTACTAAAACCAGTAATTAAACACTGGCCTGTGTGCATTACTCTCACACTTTGTTTAGGCAGAATTTCCCAACGCCAAATTGTGCTTTCGTTCTCCCCTCCATCCACAGTAAAAACTGATACAGAGCAAGCACACATGAATTCAGACTGTTTAGACACTATAAAGTTTTGCATGACTGACCCTGAGTGAGAAAGGGCAGCATAAGGTTGTGGAAGAGCTTTAAACAAAGGAACAGAACCATTTTGTGCATATATTCATGCTTGTGTGTCAACACTAAAACAAAACTGCTGCCACACACCTTAGGAGCTTTCTGCTACTGTTTCTAGAAAAGGAAACAACACAGGAAGATGATAGTCTTCACTATGAAAAAATGCCACCTCTGAGTTCTTGGAATTGGTCAGCTCTGATATTTTAGAACTAGCAACAGATTATATACAAGAATTTAAATGTAGTCTAGAACACAGTAATTCTTAAGGAAGTTTAGCATATGTTAATTTTGTGTTTGTTATGAGCATATTTTCAAGCAGACAGGAGTAATAAAACCAACACAATGAGCAAGTTCTGCCCTCTGTTTCGCATGCCTCAAGGGAAGCTGAAAATATTGTCAATGAATGCATAGTTGAAAAATTCATGTCTTCTCACTCCTTTAAGATAAATTCCATCCCCAAACCCTGAATTCCAACTAAATGCATGAGAGTCATGTCTGGTCCCCCAGCCCTGGGAGGAAAAAAAACCTCAAACCATCATCAAATAAAAACAACCACCAAAAAACACTCTCAGGTCTAAGAAGGATGCAAGACATATTCAGGAAGGACCATATAACCTCTTATCTACACAATCCTGGCACTGTCATAATAATACCAAATCAAGTTACTAGCACATACAGGATACAAAAAAGAAAAAAAAACCAAAAAAATCCACCAACAAAAAAAAAACAAACAAACCAGAAAAAATGTGGAGTTGGAAAGGCAGAAAAGATGACTAAGTTATTCAAGATCCAGGATGATATTTTAAATGTAGTGTCTCACAGACATGTAGAATTCATGTTCAGAAAGGATAATTAGATTTCATCTAGCATCCACTTAGTCAGATAAGTAACTGCCATTTGGCCAACATACCTTTCTGAAAAAGATCTAGGCTTGCAGTGAAAAATGTCAAGAAATTTGACATTTAAGATGGTAAAAATGTGACTAACTTAAACATCAAGTCAAACTTCATATATCTGAATGTTTCTTATTTTTCTCCTCCTTCCACACTATAGGCTGAGCCATTTATATATCTTTTTACATAAGACGCTTTAATACCACTGACACTTTAGGTATGTGCTCCACTTCTTCTGTATGCTTTTATGTATTTGGGCAAAGCGTGAGTCATACTGCATTTATTTTAGTGGAAAGAGGAACGTAAAATGCTATACTGCATAAAAATAGACTAAGCTTCGTCATTAGTAAGCACATAGGAACATACAGCAATTAAATTCTCTTCTAAAGTCCGAGATAACTCTAGACACCATGTTAAGTACTGGAATTTAATATGCTCATTTTTAATTCTATCATTATATATCTTTTAATAAATTGTTACGTTTTGGTTCTACAAACAGAGTGTGTACAAAGTGAATGAAGAAACATACCCGTACAATGAGAATCCATTTGATCAGAGACAGACCAAATCCACAGATTGCACCATACCTTCCAGCTATGGTATTTGTTATACAGAAGGATAAACAAAATCCAATCCAGTTGAAAATAAACGCCACTATAAGATAAAAGAAACAGTAGCTTCTGTTAATCTGTATAGCTAAGCAAACAGACTTAACATTATTTTCACTTTTAAACTTATAAGGACATGCTTACACAGTCAGTAATTCCCTTCCGGTAATTCAGGCTTTCAGAGACTGACTTTGAACCCAGACATTCCTCATGGTATAGTCAATTAATAACAAAGCAAATGGTAAACAGGCTGGAACCTACTACTTTAAACAAGAGAAAATTCCACCAGAAAAGAAAGTATTACATTCCTACAGAAATCTAACCAGATGACACTAGACATGAAAGGTAAACACAAACAAAGGACTGTAACATACAAAACTTGGATTAAAACAAAGGGGGGAAAAAACCTTGCTACACTTTTATAACCAAAAATAGACTTATATGCACACATACGTGCATGTATCAAGGCTGCATATTCAGCTTTATCCAGTTTGGATCAGATTAAAAGTATCCTCTCTTTCTCTGTAAACATAGTATAGAAATGATGGTAAGTTGAGAAGCTGATGTTTCATTGGTTACTGTCTTCTCTTATAGACCTATATTGAAGCATAAGATATAAGAAGCCTTTAAGTTTTACATACAAGCTTAAGAAAGCAAGAAACAAAAAAGCAAGAAACAAAAAGGACAATGAGCAAAACTACCACTGTTACTTCATTTAACATTTTTATACAACTCCCCCTAGTTTTACAATCTGAAGTTTCATATCTGCATATGTATTTGACAACCAACAACATCACCTCTACTGACATCAGTTTGTGTGCATTAGGCCAAAATGTGGAAACTCTCAATTTGTTGACATCCCAGTTTGAGAATAAGTGAGGGCAATTAATGAGAAAACCACCAAGCAGAAAAGGGAGGGGAACTGGCAAATGACAACAGTTCAGGACTTCTGAAGAGGACAAGACAGTGAAAAATTGAAAACGTTTGGGAAACTCACAATAAACACAAGAACCACTAAGAGGCAAGAGGGAATGTAAGGGTGGTAGAGTGGAACAAAACCCCTGCACACAAATTCTTAATGTTTCAAATCTCCAAATTTAGGGAAAAAAAATCCAAACTCCAAATAAAATTCAAACATTAAATCACCATAGGAAAAAAAATTGGCTTTTCAGTAAAAATTTGAGGACTTAATAGCAAAACATTAGGAACAGGAAACTGGTCAATAGTTTTCTTAAATACAAGTAAAATTAGGAGGATTATCTTCAAACAGACACTTATTTTTTGTAATTTAAAACCCTGTTACAACTCCTCCAACAATCCACATGAGGATGCATTGATTTGCCCACAGATGCAAAATCAGTCTGAAAAACTGAAGATTTCATGGGCTGCTAAGAAAGTTCTAAGAGAAGTTTTGGAAGACCTTACATCAACAAAGCCATTTCATACAAGTGAGAAAACACCTTGCCTTGGACATAGACATAGGTAATAGAAGGGGATAATGAGAAAACTTATAGCCTTTAAAAAAATCCCACAATCAAAACCATAACAACTTTGAATAAATGCTGATCCAAATTGGTATATGCAGGGAAGGAACAAAACCACATTTCTATTACATAAGAACTACAGAACAACACTGTGACTCCAAGATTTATGCATCTTTCCAAAGCACAAGAAAAGCATTTGCATTTGAGAAAGCCTGGATACACTGTTTTGAAAATAGTATGTCCCTAGTTTAAGCAAGCTCTCTAAATCCATCGTACTTTTAAGAGGAACAGATTTCAGAAGCTAATTCTTCAATGCATCTCTGTTCTTGTGTCAGCATTAACAGCCTACTGCCCTCTTAATTTCTCCTCACTACTCAAGCTACAATGGCTGAATTCAATTGTGTCTCCAAAGATGCTAAAAAGGATAGAAGATAGACATATTTCTAATGGACTATGCAGACTAAAGTAATTCCTAAAATACTTACAATTTTAATAGGTATATATTGAAAACTTAGGATTTCTGCAACACCTTTGTACACGCATTATAAAAATTGGAGACTCCCAATCATAAATATAGCAAGGGTAAAACATTAATTCTTAAAATCAAAGTTGAACACAGTGACAATTTCATCCTCCTTCCAATTTGACTCTATTCAAAATAGAGTCCACAGTCACTGGTTGAATATTAGATGTACTTTTAACACTTAAGTTGTTTGACCAGCTCCTGAAAGCAAAAGCATCATCTGTATGTTCCAACCTTGTTCAAAATAGCTTTTTCCTCTTTTAAACAGTGTGCTGTTCCATCAAGCTATATAAGCAGACAAGGCAAGTGGGAAAGAAAAGGCATAACCTACACAAGAGCTGTAAACTACGCAAGGTCACATACCCTAATAAAAATGGACTATGTAGAGGAGAAAAATCTCACTATTTATGTTTCAATCTGTAACTATTCATTGGAAAAAGTCTGCAGTGAGAACCTAATAAAAATTCCCTGTCTTCAGCAGTTTGAGGAATGTATTATTTCCACTTCTCTAAAATCTAGGAAACACGCTGGGGAAATTCTCCCAACATTGCTTTGGTGTTGTGTCACTTTAACAAAGTTCAAATAGGTGATAGTAACATTTTCGATATTATTTTCAGTATTTCCCATTAGTTCTCTCTCACCTTCCCTGTCCTATTGCTATTCCAAAAATCATCTTCACTGTCTCATTCTGGTTGCAAAATCCATTTTTTCCTTTCAGAAATACACCTCTGTCTTCTGAGCAGACTGCAATATACGAGTCTGTCTATCTTCCGATCACTCTTCTCCACATCAAGATTAGCCTCATCTACCGATCTGTATCTTTTTCCATGTGTTATCCTCTGCCAGTCACGCAAGTGATCTGAGCTTTGGGGACTATGCTAGTTAAGAGTTAATGTTATTTTCTGTATAATTCCTGCCTCACCTCATTAATGCAATAGAATTTGTCTACAATTTTCATTCTTATATTGACATAAAGAAGCCACAGCACAACTTTATCCACCAAGCTGATAAAGAAAATAAAATGATGAGGGAAGAGACTAATAAAAGGAAGTATCTACTATTTTCTCTAGACGTATCTACTTCGTTCTCTATCTGCTAAATAGAGGCAACTAGGTCATTGTGTGAACTTCCTGCTGCAACAAATGCAATCCTCCACTATTTGCCTGTATCCACTCACTTTGTGAAATGTAAACGACACTGCTCAGCAGTTAAAAAAAACCCTCATCCTTCATATCTTTTCAGCTTCCCATGACATTCTCATACAGACAACGTTCTTATCTGACACTAATAGATGCCATCATAGAGATGAAAGTCATTCCGAAAAATGAGATAGAAAGTCTAACAGGCTGCTGCAACTACATCATAGCTTTAACTAAAAAAAATGTTAAGTACTGTCTACCCATCTTCTTCATGCATCACTCTGATTTCAGTCCCTTTCTTTGCTACTCTAATATCATAAAGACAAGTGGAACTAATAAAAGTATGATTTTGGGCATTTACACTTTCCTGAAGTGACAACAAGAGATGAAAGTAGATCTATATTAATGGAATTCACATAAAGAGAATACAATCAAGTTGTTTCCTCACAATGAAAAAACTTACAATGAAAAGCAGGTAAGAAGTTGCTTTTTGGGAGGAAGAGGGTTGGACTAAATGTCTCAAAATAAAAAGCCTTCCTGATATCCATTGTAGCACTTGTAACAATTATGTTGTACTTTTATCTCTCTTCATGGTTTGCTGTAAGATAGCCCTAGCTGAAATACAAAGCCCAGGATATTCTAAATGCTGTAAAAGTCTTAGAACCTGACACTCAAAATAAGGCTATTTGTCAGCTATTTCCACACTCAAAGGCCTCTTATAAGGGCCAGTGGTCAGTAGAGAAATTTTCATATCAAAAATTAAAGTTAGATAAAAGATTTTATTATTATCAGCAATTTCAAAGAAGCTGGAGTAAAATAATTCAACTTGGTTTTGACAAACAAGCTTGTATCTATTGACATTATTTACACTCCAATAAGGCAAGACAAAGATCATGTATGAAGCTGTAATTTGTCACTAATAATTCATTAATCCATGCCTGCATTCTGTCACTGCTCATTAAGTTGCAAAGCAATTTGACATGTCCTCTCATTCTACTCCCAGAATTTACAGTAAAAAGATAAGAAAACTTCATTTTTCAAGTTATTAAGCAGTCTTGTGCAAAGGTTTTGAACTATACATATTCCAATACATCAGAAGATGCAACAATAATGACAAGCATGCTAGAATAAATCTGGTTTTTCCTCAATTGTTCTTGTATTTCACCTGCTGAACTTTTTTTTTATTTAGCTTTCAACAGCTACAGATTAATCACTTAAGTTTGTATTCAGTAACTGGAAAAGAAGCCAGAAAAACTGGCCTGAAGACCTATGCTGGTTCCAGATTTTAACCACAGCTCAAGTCTGTGCAATAACAGCAACTACATACACAAAAAGCATTCAAGCTCAGTTCTAAGCTTTTATTCCTCAAATTATTTGTCCAATGATCTATTATTTTATAGACAGCAAATACACACCAAAGACCTTAATGTTTCCTGCCTGGCCTAAGCTTACTAAGGATACTGCAAAAAATAATACTTCCTAGATCCTCACATACCACTAGAAATTAACCTTCCCTACTCCTGCACAGAATTTATTCCATTTGTGAACTGGCACATATTTTCACTCCTTCCTGAAGGGCTTACCTGAAAGTCTGATGATGATCACTAGAAGCATTTGCTATCAAATTCAACAGACAATTTTGGGGTTTTTTTTTCCTACTCACTGGTGAATGCTCAAAAACATCTTAGGCAATTTATTTCTACTCCTTTGTTACCCTTGTTGGTAAATTTTTTTAATGTCCAATTGGAAGTTTCCTCATTCCAATTATTTTGCATTACATCCAACACGTATTGAACCCATTTAAGACGAGTTCTGTCTGCATAAAGAAAGAAGTTCAATGACTGTGTATGAAGGTTAGCCAGGCTCCACTGATAAACAGAGGGAAAGAAGCACTCCGAAAATATATCCTTCATCTCCTTTCAACCTTAGTAGTTTCAGTCAAATGACTTTACCTCTCCTTCTCTTGCATGACTAAGGGAAACCTGCATAAACCTGCATATCTTTCAAGATCTGGTCATACAGAAGTCAGGTTTCCTAAATTCACACAGAGGAATTCTCCCACTGGAAATTTACACCATGCTTACCACTCCTCAGAGAGCTACAACTCTGTCTTCCAACTGCTGTTTCTGAGTGAAATCCCCTAAGTATATGTCCTAATTTGTGTGCAGTTTATTGACCATTTGAACCATTTAATGGCTTTGAGAACTGTATGAACATTACTTTACAGAATGTTGATATGATTATTACCTGTTCCAATACAACATCTAGGACAACATCTACATTTACATTTTTCCACATCATGAGATTTTATTGGTGTCAGTTGTACAGTGGTTGCATTGCCTAGATGCTGTTCAAAAAGAACAAACCAGATCTCTATATGATAACTTCAACTGTGGCTATATGATCAAACACTTTTCTCCATTTCTTCCTTTTTACTAACCATGAGGTTCAAATTAATATTCATTTTTCCTAGCTTGTAGCGGTAACCCAAGACTCCCTTCCATGGTTTCAAATAATCTAGATGAGCTCTGCAATTCCTTCTGGGATCCATAGGTGAAAAAAATTGGTTGATATTTCTAAAGCACTCCTTAAATATAAGAGAAAATTGTATAAGTCTTTCATTACTGCCCAAAACCTCCTCCTTCACATAATGAATCAGGATGAATCAATCAGACATGATTCAAAAGACTTCCACTATGAGCAGATTAAGCATGAAAACTAAACCCATTGAGTCATGACAATTACTTGCTCTATCACCATTACAGTTCTGTTCAAAATGGGAAGGAAATAGTCCAGAAATTTTCTTTCTTGTTGTGCAAATCAAAACCAAATTAAAAAAAAAAATCACTGAGAAACTCACCTCTGGCACTCTGAAAAGTTTATACTATTCTGTATAAGGCACAGATGACTTAAATATACATCATAGAAAAAATAAGTAATAAGTGATCTGATAGTAAAATTTGCTACATTTCACATTCATAGCAAAATGAGTATGTTCACTAATATATTCATACACTTCAAAATCAAAACTGACAAACATCAATCCTGAACATTGCAGAGCAGATATTTGCTTGCCAACATCATCGTAGATGTCAAAAGCAACACCAGTTTCTTAAAAGATATGATATTACCATGTATTAGAAATAAAATAGACTGTTTTCCAAATTTTTTCCATAGTGCCTCTGAACCAAGTGCTAAAGCAAAAATCTCCACTTGTTCACACAAAGTACTTTTAATCTTTAGAGAGTATTGTCTCATTCTATTTCATTGGGCTAAAAAGAAGAGTATTTTACAACTTAGATGAGAAAGAGATTTGTAACTTTCATGCACCAAGCTCCTAAATCAACCAAAACCCTAGATGTGGCCACTGGATCGCTTCCGAATAGCAACTGTATGCAACTTGGGTAGCTACCACTAGATGGTAGCTCTATGTCACTAGTTGACTGCAATATGCACGTTAGCTCAGTAAAAAAATTATTACACTTCAGCTGAACAAAATAAGATTTAAAAAGCCAACTTCACTGATTTATATTTAAAAGAAAGGCAGACTGCCACCTTTCTCCTCAAAGATCTTTCTACTAACACTGCATGTAATAGTCAGAGTGGGAGGTGGGAGAACATATCTGGGACAAGCCATTATTTCCATACTCCTCTCACTACAGCACAGATCCTGACGCCCTTCTCCTGCATTCTAATTGAGGGAACTTATTATAGGCTCTCTGTGATTTACCACCTCTACCTGTGGCATTTAAATGTATCTCACCCTGAAAAAAACAAAAAAAAAAACCCAAAAAAAACAACACACAGATAACCATACTGTAAATCTCATTTCAATTCCTGCTTTCTTAAATCTACATTAACTTTCTGGAGTCTTTTGTCTCCTTGTTAGAGGGACAGGAATACATCACCTACTATTTACAATCTCACCTTACTAAGTTCAATTTTTTCATTTAGTTCTCCCATTTCCCTATGAAGAATTACTGAAAAATAATATTACAAGTCTAGAAATGCTTTGCAAACTCCCCATATGGTAAACAACAAGTTTATCATTTCTGTAAGTAGTCAGTATCCACAACAGTCAACATACATCCCAAGTAAGCACACACTTGCACAAATATCTTGCAATGTGCAAGCAGTCATTTTATGCATTTCATTCAAAAGCAAAGTTGGCAGTAACATAGTCTCAGAATAACCAAGAAAAATTATGATCTACCGAGTATTTTCACCCAATATGTAAAAGCAGTGCTCTGCGCAGTCAGTCTCAGCTAAACAGCTATTTGAATAGAAATTTGCCAGTTTATCCAAGTAAACATCTGCATTCTTGAAAGTGCACACAAGGTTCTGGGCATGCAGTTTTGGCCAACTGTCTGCGAGTGTCACTGGAGCCTTTCTGGAGCCTTTGATTCCAGTCCAACTTCTTCATAGCAGGAGTCCTACTACTACTGTGCTCCCAGTTGCAAGAAAACAATTCTGCTTGCAGCTCTGACTTTAAGAACTTACAACATATTAGGGCCAACAATTAAACTGACCTCCAAGTGCAGGATCTAAAAGCAAGAACAAGGTCACACAGTACCTAAATAACCTAAATAGGTTAACTACAAAACATTACAGTACACAGAGAAGGGAGAGAAAAGGGAAAAAGCCATAATCCCCCACTGCCCTCAAGAACAGACGTCCTTTCTGTGGTCCAACTATAGAAAGAAGTCAGACTACAAAATTCACTTTGTCATCTTACATATGCATTTACATATTTGGTATGTGACGTAGACATATTTTTATCTCAAGATGGAAACATCACATGTCCTAGTACGTCACATATCAATATGAAAAAATGTCCATGAACATTATGTAACAGTTAAATAAAGACACTGTGAAAGACATTAAAGAAAAAGGAACTAAGATGAGACCTAGGTTGAAAGATGTAGATGAGATTTTAGTGCATAATCTATCAGCTTTCACCCTGATGAATGCTATAAACAGCTACATCCCCAACACCAAGCTTCCATCCAGGTTGCCAAAAACATGTATTTCAGAAAGGGAAAATATTCTCAGAAATTAAAAACAAATATACAATTGGCAAAACAGAAACAGCTTCTTGCTGGAAGTAACTGGAGTGGCTAAATCTAACTCTGTTCAATGCAGTAAGTTACAAGATGAGACATACACAATGCACACACAGAGTACCTGAAGAAGTGCCACATTAGTGCTGGTTGCAATCAGATGTTACCTGAAGACAGTACATTTTCATATGCTAGTGGTTAGTTCAAGTTAAAAATAAGAGTGTTGGATTTGTTCCCAAAATCCACCCATAGCTATTTAATTCATTACGCTAACATCAGCAACTTTTATATAGCAGATCATCTCTCCAATTTTTTATACTTAAAACTCAATTGCCAGACTTCTGTGATGCAGCCTTTAATTCAAGTTACTAGTCCAACTAGAAGATAACAGAATTTCCCAATTCATAGGTAACAGCATAGCCTTGCTACACCTCAAAATATTTACTATGATCTTGCTTTTTTCCCTTTTGTGTGCCAGATGCCACAGAAAAAAAAAAAGGAAACATATTTGTTACACATCTGGAACAGGAAGTACTTATATTTGCATACACATAAAAAAAAATCCAGTCATCACAGTACATTAATGCAGTGTATCACAGCTATCTTTTATATTCTAAAGCAAAAACGTACAATTAAGATATACCTCAGTAGGTCTGGGATACAAGATAACTTACTGAAAAATGCCAACATGAAGATGCCATCATTGCCCACTCTAAGCTGATCTGCATCACTGAAATCATCCCGTGGTGGATACTCTTCTTCCTGGATTTACAGGTTAGTGATAATTTAATGAAAAGTTTAATCCTACAGGTAGTTATTCTAAAATAAAGTATTAATTATGTTTCTAAAGCTAAAAGAAAATCAGCATTTCTGTAACATGTCCACATCAAGGAAATTTAAAAGAAAAATAATTCATATCTATAAAACATGTCTTATCTGTTGCTTATATTGACAGAGACAAAATTTAAGAGAAAAGTTTCTGTAGAAGATCTGAACATACTATCTATTCACCTTCAATGCAGTCAAAAATGATTTCAGGTGACTACTTTGACAATCCAAACTAACAGAAATCTCTTTGTCTTACTGTAACTACCTTGATATATAGCCAATCCATTATTTTTAAAAAAAAATCATTACATAGTAGTTTTTCTTTTTTCCTGCTAAAAAAGTCTTTTATTTCCCCCCAAAATCTAAAGTTTTAGAACAATGTTAGTAGCTTTAAATAAATTGCTGATGCAATAGCACTGCACTAACTAATTTAGCTACTCTCTAAACGACAGGAAAGCACATGCGGAGAAAAGAAAATCTCTAGGGACGCTAGAGGGCGCGAGCGCATTAAAAGTGTTAACAAAAAACCCATCACAGCACTGGGAGTCAAACTACAGCGAACAGATACGTAAGGCAAAACCACACAAAGATTTCTGCCGTTGTGTCAAAACATTAGATCTCAAAATAACGAAAGTACGAGTTCTTTGTTTCTCAGTACTTCAGCAGCACTTGGCAGATTTTATGAGTGCAGTTCTGTGAACGAGTGAAACTACTGCAACCGTAGAGTGTGAAACGTTTTTATGATGCAGCACTTACTACAGAGAGCCTGATGAAAACTATAAAATCAGTTCAACACAACGTTTTTACACTTAGATGAATAACAGCGAAATAATGCAGGATGATACAAGTGAAATAACGTTGCCAACAGCAGCAGTAACATGGTTTAGACATAAGCATGAGGAACATTCTTTTGCTACTTTTTCTCCTGTTAATCGTAACATATTAGAAATAAGAAATTATCTATAAAAAATGAAATCAAGGGAGATTAGTTCAAGTCAGATTTACTTAGCTGTTTCAGCCACGGGAAACACTTACTGTTGAAATAATATACTTCTGATTTTAACATACTCTTCAGTCACTGTAACAAATGGTATTTTGTATAATAACTTCATAACTAAAAGGGCATTAAACAGTCAAAGTCATTTAAAGCTCTGTCATGTGATTGACATGTTCACCTTTGTCAAGATAGCAAAATAATTTATCAGGGTGTATCAGTTATGGTTAAAAATGTGCTAGTACGAACTGTACCAATTCAAGTCAGCTGGCATTACTCTTTGTAACACAGCCATGAAATTCCAGCTGTGCTATTTCAGTTCAGATTAATTAACCAGGACTCTGTATCAGATAAATCACTTTAAAAACACTGCTATTAACATAGACAATACTAAGGAACACACCACAAAAACAGCTGAGCAACAATCTTAAGGAGTTATCATTCAACTCTACACAACCTCAGATGTTTGTATATGGTCATCTCAAGTGACTTTGAAAGCATTACTTTATTGAGTTCAACTTAGTTCTGCAGCTACAAGACTGATGGAGGGAAGTGAAAGAAGGGCTGAAAATGCATTCAACCAACAGCTACATTTGAATGTGCTTATCTCTGAAAAGTATGCCACAAAAGTTCCTTTTTCAAGTCAGAGCAACAAAAAATATTTTCAAATTTAATTTCAGAAGGTCTATAAAACCCCATATAAAATAATTTCTGGACTTTTTAAAAAAATTATCTGCTAACCACTGTACTTCACACCAGCGTTTCAAAACCAATTTGTGAATTATGTTCTATGCAAAATGATGCTTCAGAAAAAGAAAATTTTGCTCAACTATAGTAACAAGTTCAGCAGGTTTCTCTGTACACACAGGCTTTTCTAAGGCTGATACACAAGAAGCACAGGCAAACATACAGCCCAGGGACACAGAAGCGGGTATTTGCAAGTAGGCATTGTACCAATAAGTGTGAACAAAAGGGAACTATATTAAACCAAGTTCTATTTGCTGTCTCTAAAAATCGTCACATCAAAATTTTAAGAATGTTTAAGAAATGAAATCGTTTCATGTGCTTAAATCACATTCAGCTCATGTCAACATCATGTAGTACTATGCGGTTTTGTCATCAGTTCTGCAGGTAGAAGGCACTAATTGGCTACTGGCTCAAGCCCCACTATACTTGATGTCTTTCATCAGTGCTCTCATTTGGCCTAGGTAGTGTGAATTGCCCCAATATTTCTTCAGAATTTAATGATTTGCTACCATTCTTAAGAAATGAAAGGGGACAATGAAGAATGTCCTCTCTGTTGATGCTTAGAATTAAAGGTAATTTCACAGCAATACTTCTAGCAAATACTGTTATTTTTATCAATAAGAATAATTATCTATTATATTTATACTTCTTTATTTTTAATGTGAAGAAAGTCATCTAACAACACAGACAAATCCCTAAAATATATAATACTGTTTCAGTAGCTCATATAGATTTTTGACAAATTTAGCTATGTTAAGGATCATGGACACTATTTCCTTGTTTGCTAAATACACTGACATGTGTATAAACTGAAAACTTACTGTTACTATGACCAGAGAAATATTTAACAGTAAAATACATTATCAACATAAACAGCATGTCACACAGTAATTTCTCTATGTAAAAGAACATCAAATGGTACACAGCCCCTACTAAGGTCAAATCTACTAACTCCTTTGAAACTACAGTGCTCTGTAGTATTCTGCAAGAAGAGGACTGCTTTTTCCTCCCAATGTTTAACTTCTTTCAAATTGCAACCTAGCATGGCATAAAGAGACAACTGTCTTTAATCAAGTAAATAACTAGAGTTTTCAGGAACCCCTTGGATAACTAAACTGATATAATTCTCAATGCAGTGGATTTACAGAGCAAAAACTTCTAAGGAAAGGGTCAAATTACTTAATAAACTCCATAAATAATACAAAACAATGTAGAGAAGTTAATGGTGGGGAAAAAAAGGCATAATGAACCCCAGAAGTGTGCGTTTGCCAGGAGGAAAATTCATAGTTAAAGTCTAAACTAGAGAGAACTATACCATACCTCTGGACGACTGAGGAATATTTCATCAAACAGACTCCTAGACTCCCTAAACTGGGCGTGCTAAGCATGTAAAAACAGAAAAACATAAGACAAATGCAACTGAAAAGCATTTAGTAAAAGCCATTCATTTTAACATACAAACAAGTTATTTAACTGTTAGCCATATTCTTGTCCATTGAATTAAACCTTTCAAAATTGGCCTTGAGAATTTGAAAAGGAAAACCATCAAAATCCAGGGTAATTAATTCTATCACTATTGATGACATATGGCTGCTACAATTTCTTTGTGACATTGAACTAGCCGTGAGCACTTGAAAGAAATAAATGTTTATGCACAGTGTATTCGTGTAAGACCCACTACAGAAAGGACTACCAAAAAAAGTACTGGAAGTTTCAGCAAACCTTAAGTTTGGATTGTTCATCCAATCTGTGGATGCAGTGTCTATGACAAAGTCTTTAATACAATCACACTTATGGGTTTTCTAGATCCATACACAATTCAGGGGGAAAAAAAAAAAAAAAAAGTAGAAGCTGTTAAGTGTGCTGTCTTTTTAAATCACTTTCTTTCACTCAGTCAGTAGGTTTGTAACTTTCTTTACTGCATACTTTGGACTACAGTATGAAACAATTACCATCTTCATGTATCACTCAAGGTAACATAAGGACATTTAATTTCTTCCAATTGTTCACATTACTGTAGTGAGGAGGCAATATATTCTCATTTTACAAGGAAGAAACTAGAAGCACACATCATAGCAGAGTAATTTCATAAGGCTGAAAATAAAACCTGAAAAGGCTACACATTATATCATTTGTGTATGTTTTGCAATGTGTGTAATATACATGTCAGAAACCATCTCCAATTGTCACTGTGATCTCCAAGACAGTGAAAGTGAGAAAACAATTAACCAGCAGTGCAAACTTCAAGTGACTTCATGAACTTTTTTTGTTTTCTAGTTATCTTCCAGATTAAGACAGTCTTATTACAGAGTCTTAGTCACCCCAGTCTAAGTCCACCAAAGATATTAAATAAGGCAGGGATTTTGTGGCAGTATCATATGGTAATTAAAATGCCATTAATTAAACCTATGCTGGCACATAACTATCACCTACAAAACTGGAACTCAACTTCAGCATTTCTTACTTTTTTCCCAAATCTCAACTTTGCAACCTTAACACTGATGCTTTAATATAGCTTGTGTGTATGCATGTGTGCGCTTTAAAAAGAAAAAGAAAGTAAAAACCAAAAACCACAGAAGCAAACTGAGCAAAAATACTGTCACTCTTGAGGTCTTTAGCAGTCAGCAGGACTGTGGCTTTTACATACACTGAGACTAACCCAGTACTGCCGTTAAGTCTACAATTTTTTAGACAATCTCTGCTTTGGGGGAATTGTGGTACATTCCTATTGATTTTTTACAAGTGAAATTCTTGTTGTGTTAGTACCTAGTTCTTGGATGTCAAGTTTTATCGTATGTAAAAGCTTATTTCTCACTCTGTCACCACATCCTACTCTACTAACTCCAGATTCTGTCTCCCTCCATCTTCCATTTTTCTCATACACTGGCTCCAGCTTCTTTCTCGGGACCACATTTTGTCTCCATTCAGGTTCCTTTCTCCGCTAATCCCAATTTATTCCTCTCTTTCCTGTTTCTTATTTAAACCTCTCTCTATTCTCTCCATACCACTGCTCTATATTCACCTTTGTCTGCCCTTATTTTGACTCAGATCCTCTCTGTTGACTTTGAGATAGTTACCTCTTTGCATAACCAAAACCAGACTTCTCTTCCCACAACAGGTAAGCTTCAGAGGCTCAGAATTTCTCCTTCTCTCTGCCTACCACTGACGCCCTTGCAGTTGAAACGAGTGGCTTTCTCATTCCCTTTTAACTGAAAATCAAGAATAATAAAACTCCTTCAGGGTATACCTGAAAACCCTATTTCGCAGTTCCAATGTTTTCACCAAAAGCAGCCAAAAGCAGTCATAAGGTGTACCTACTTTTAGTCCCACAATTCTACTCTGATACAGAACATTTGAGCATGTTCTCTGGGGGCAGTACATCTGCAGTCCCATCCTCTTCAGAGCTATGAACAGCCTAAACTTGCAAGACAATCTCCACACATTCATTAAATTTCAAGCTGTATATATCCACTGTGGAAATTCATTTTTCAAAAACTTGTAATTTGATCAAGACCAGGCAGATTTTCTGAGGGAAGGCAAAAGATTTTTCTGACACAGTGACCTGAACTCATGAGAAAAAGTTCTCCAAAGCAAAAAAAAAAAAAAAAAAAAACCCAAAAAAACACACCTTAAAATGACAAGGCAAAATTTACTGGGGTTTCGGGGGTTGGGGTGGGGTTTTTTTTGTTTAGCTTTATTCTGGAAACTGCCCTGAGATTTTCCCTGTGAAATTCAGGTGAAGGGAGATTGCTTCTCTGATTAAAAGTTTCACCTCATAGGGTTCTACATATACAAAGTTAAAAGCAACAAGAATCCGGCTAGAGGTATTGCAGATGTCCTGTCTGAAGCATTACAGGACTAGTAATGGCACCCTAAATTTTAAGGTCTGGGTTGCTAATGTTGCAAGCAAGTTTAAAGGTCAATGAACTCAGATTGAGGGTTTCATTCAGACCAGTATTTCAGCAAAAGTTTTACTTATAAGTAATAAGGACAGATTACATAGAATCCATGCTACTGTCAAAGCAGTTAAAAGGTTACACCTTATAGCAGAAACTTGGCAAATAACCACTCAAATGTCCCTGGATCCCTGCATTTAGTAAAACACATTTGTGTAACACCTTCACTGGTAATGTTACACAAATCCACTTCAACTTTAGCTGTGTGTGCCTTAAAGTGAGTACTGTGCACTGATTACCACACAGCAGTCAAGGAAGAAATAGCCTCTTGTTGAATGGGTAGAATTTCTTGTCCAGTCACAAGCACATTGCAGTCAGTAAAGATTTTAAACGTATCTCAAATGAAATCACATTTGATCTCAAAGTGGAGATTTTCAGTGAGAGCACCAAAAGCTTAATTTAGGTATAGTATATATATGGCATACCAAACAGTGGAATTTCCACAATTCAAAACTTGGAAGAATAAAAAGAACTTTGCTGACAGAACTAACATTTAACACTGATTACAGATACTGATTTTCTATGTATTCTTTATCACATTAATTCTCACAAAACTATAAACACTGAATATATACCTACTGCCAAACCTACTGTTTATCATAACATGTGGCCTGTGTTTTTGTTTTGATTTAAATACTTGGAATATTTATTTGAACTTCTGTATTTAAGTTTTCATGGACCACACAGAGACCTTTCTTTTTTTAAAAGGTCCACATTTTCTTGGGTTTTGCCTCTTCCAGACTTCTGGAATTCTCCTTCATCTCTAAAGGTCTCCTTTGTTCATATGCCTCAGAAAAGAGTGAATACGATAGACTTCTCATAGTACCTAATGACTAAGCTACACTTTCTATGCAAATCCTAAGCATCCAAGATACTTAAATGACCATCCCATCATTATTTTAATAAATAGCCATAATATGGGCGCAATTGTTAGAAACAATTAGATGAGCCTAACATGTTTCACAAAATGGAAATAATGTAGAACTGTATCACTTACTCGCTGGGCAACTTCTGCTGCAGCAGCTGCCATTGCTGCAGCTTTGGCTTTCTCTGCTTCATCATAAGTAGGAAGAGAGGTAGCTACACTGTATGGAGGTGGTACAGGGTAAAATTCATTGTGTGTTTCTGTTCAAAATAAAGAGGTTAAGCATTTTAAAGTCAGAAAGTTGTCATGAATATAGAATTTTACATGTACACAACTATTAAGCTTTCAAGTATATTTTCTCCAGAAGCTAAAATTGGTGGCTTGTATTTTAAGTTCTTATATATTTTTTTAAAAACTTTTATTTTTATAAAATGAAATAGTGAGTAGCTTGTTGATGCTTTTAGTTGCTATTCTAGGCAAAAACCTTAACCTAGATGCTGCAAGGGGCCAACAAACTTATGAATAAAAAATTGTAATTGCTGAGTTACATCCCTAGGCATTCCAACCTTTTTATCAAATAATACAAAAAATATGCAAAGAAATATCCTAAACAAAAAAAGCTTTTGATTATCAGTATCAATGAATTACTTAAGTCCAGTAATAATCACACTGCATTTATAGCATGGCTTTGTCGCTAACTCCGGTTATTCTCTGAAAATCAGTTTTTCGAAGATTTCAGTTTCATCACATTCTTCTTGAAATGTTCCTTCTATCAAACTGGACCACATACTTTATTCTTCTATAGTCAACTAGTAAAGCAGCATCATGTAGAATAAAACTATTAATAAAATTAATAAAAACTATTTTAAATACACCTTGAGCTTTATCCTAAGACCAACAGTAGCTTGTAACAACATAACTTATGTGGTAAAGGTTTTTCAGCATAGGTCACGTGGTAAAAAGGTTTGCCAGCACACCATCAAAAAGATATATATAGGGATAATTCTGCATAGCTATGTATTGCACTTGTAAACACTGTCTCAAAGAACGGGGACGGGAAATTGTTCCTTTAGTCAATATGAAAAAAGTAAGTTGGGTTATTTTTAAAATAGTTACTTGTCACAAGGGAAACACTAGTCCAAGGGACTTTGATGCCATCTGCTGTTAAGTCTCCCATATCCCAAAGAAAAGTCACAACCTCATGATAAAGTGAGCAGTGAATAAACGGAGAAAAAGATCCACAAGATGTTTTATCAAGTCTTTAAAGCAAAATAAATCTTTTCATTGTAATATTTTCACTAAACAAGTAACTCAGGAGGTCTGAGCTTTGAAAAAACTTGGTGCTTTGGTTTGGTTCGGTTGGTTGTTTATGAAGAGGCAACTGCTAATGAGGTAGAATAATGGAGCACTACTCAAAGACGTAGAATAAAGGTGGAACTGAACTACAGGCAGACTTAAATAAAACCTATTACACTAATTAATGAACACTCATTTAGTCTAGTAATCTGGAACAAAACAAGGGTAATTTAGAAGTGGGGCTGTGTGTGAAAGCGTAGCTTTTTACTGCAATTGTGTGTGTAGAAAAAAAGCAACGCACAGCAGCACTGTACCACTTTGAACCAAGTGCTGATTCACACACACTCCTCCTTGCCAAGATGTTATGCAAGAAAAATACCTGAGGGTGCAGCTGCTTCTACAGCTATGCTACAGTACGGTGGAGGAGACGTATCTGCTTCAGATAAGGCTGCTGTCTGGGGAGTCTGTGTAGTCTCTGTAGATGTGGAAGGCTGCTCATCTGTTGAAGACTCTGGGGGATCATCCTCATTGTGAAGCTTAGAAGAAAAACACACAAGTTTCAGACACATTCAGGGAATACTTTCCATGATAACACATTACTTACAGAACCATCTTCAAAAAGAGGGAAGATTACTCTTCAATAAAACAAAAATTATTTACAAAACAACATGTGATAAATTTTAGTAGTCTAATTAAATACTTTCAAGCAAAGAGATAATGTTAAGTGCCTTTTTTTCCCCATATAATAATTTCACCTCATCAGCGATGTTTACAGAGCCTTAAAAAAAATCTGAGATTTTTTTATATTTACTATATCTGGGAAAATGCTGACTATAAAAAAAATCTATTATATGGATATTTAAACACTTTTTTTCTTAAAACAACAGGTGAATGACACTATCTTTTACTGCATTAAATTAGAATTTATATAAAAATACACATTCATACTTCTGAAACTCAGATTTTTTATACTCTCGCCTCTTATAACAGAGCTTCTCCACTCAAATATGGAGAGATTTTTCAAAATAGGCTGCTTTTCCTTACAGTTTGGAAAACATCCTTTCCCTATAAAACTTACAAGTTGCTACCTTGGCTAGTTGGCTGGTTTTTTCAAAATGCAGTTTTAAAAGGACATAAGCACATAAAAAAGTAAGAATTTGGATAAGCAAGAATGTTGATTAAAACTGTAGAATTAACACGTAAGAACTAATATCTTTTTTTAGAGAAGGTATTTTTTATTACTTTGGCTAACTTGATAATGTTTAGAATATGTATCAAACTTTAATAAGAGTGCTAACATGAAACAAAAAAGCGCTAGTTCCCACAAGTGTAAACTAGAAGACAAGATGCCTAGAAGGTAACTGTTGAACCACCATATTGGAAACCCGTAAGATTAATAACTTGAGTATTTCTGACAAAATAATTCTGTAACTTTAAATTGGTAGTTTCTACAAACATCCTCCAGAAAAGTATTTTTAATTTCAATAACAAAGACATTAAGACTACAACTAAATTAATTTCATATTGGGCAAAAGTACAATCAGATTATTAGAAAAAGTACATTTTGAGAAGAACGCTAAATTCCTACTTAAGTAGTGTGAAACTCACACCAAAATTGTTCTATATCCAGAATATATCAAAGTTCACAGAATGGCTGAGGTTGGGAAAGGCCTCTGGAGACTATTTGGTTCAATTCCCCTGTTTAAGCAGGGCCACATACAGCTTGGCACCCAGGACCTTGTCCAGTCAGCTTTTCAGTACCTCCAAGGACTCCACAACCTCCCAGTACAATGTGTTCAGTGCTCAGGCACCTTCACATTATAATTTATGGGATTTTTCCTTCTTAAAAAGAATGTTTCCTGATATCCAGAGGAAACCCGGGAACCTAGTGTCGCTGTCACTAGGGACCACTGAGAAGAGCCTGGCTCTATCCCCTTTGCACCTTCCCCACAGGTATTTACATACCCTGAGGAGATCACCACCTCTGATTCTTCTCCAGGCTGAACAGTCCCAGCTCTCAGTTTATCCTCATATATGAGATGCTCCCTTCATCACCTTGGTGGCCTTTTGTTGAACTCCCTCCCATGTGTCCATGTCTCTCATACCGGGAAGCTCAGACCTGGGCACAGCACTGTGGCCCCATTGGTGTTGAGCAGAGGGGAAGGGTCACCTCCCTCAACCTGATGGCAAAACATTGCCAGCACAGCCCAAGGTACTGTTAGCCGCCTTCGTGGCAACGGGACACTGCTGGCTCATGTCCAAGTTCTGCAGGTTACAAACACCATGCTTTTCTTTCTGATGACAAACTAATGATAATAGCAGGAATTACAAGCATAGAAGACATTTCAATAGCAGGCATGCAAATTAAAAAGATAGTTCAAGCAAAACCATAAAATGTTTCAAAAGAAGTTAGGGTAACAGAACAACTTTTTGCAATTTTCATATGGCTTCTCCCACCCTCTATTTAAACGTTTTAGAAAAAGTTAGAAAGTTACTTGCTAAAACATTTTTTGTCATTTTTCAGAAGTCCCTTCAAACACTGCATTCAAAGAACTATAGCTTAAAGGGTTTATCTATACAGATAAACTATATACATATGCACACACACACATATATATATATATATATATATATATATATATATACACACACACACCACACACACATATATACGCAGGCAAAGTACACATATGAGCACATACTATTAAGGGAAGCCACCATAAATGGAACTGATGGTGGTTATTGAGGAGTTTTGGGTATTGACCAATCAGGTCATTAATGGCTGAAGTAGTAACATATGTATAGCCACTTACAGTAGTTAAGGCCAAAGAAAACAAAACCACTTCAAAATAATCTAATACATTTAAGGATACAGAAAGCAAGCGAGAAGACAAAACACTCAATCCTAAAAACCTATAGCAGGTCAGTAAAACCGTCTGAAGAACTACAAATATTACAGTTCTAAATTAAGTACAATCATTCACAAGAAAAATCTAGTATTGCAATGGATATAGCTAAAATAAAACCATTTTTACATAAAACTGTCATTTGATTAGCAATTAGACAAATACCAGAATATTACTGGCATACTTTTAAACTAATGGCTGGTACCTTCACCCTCATTTGGGATGTGTGTGTAGTTCTGACTACCCCACCACAAAAAACTGGGCTATGAGCAGAGGAAGAAGTAAAGCCTAGCTAATGGATCTCTGTCTGTTACCTCCATTCTTCCTCTCCTGTCACCCTTCACTTCAATCACTGCAACTTTTTTCCATACCAAGCCACACATGGTAAGCTGTTGCTATCCTGAAGATACACAGATCCACAGCAGATCATTGTTCAAAGAGCAACTGCTCAAAACTCACATTTTAATTAATTAATTTTGTCTTCTACATACTTTCTTAAAATTTCCCTGTCTCCAAATCACCTGTTATTTAGTAAGAGAAATAGCAGAAGTAACATGAGGCTCAGAGAAGAACAGAAAAATGAGATTTCTTGCCTTCAAAAATGAGTTAATAAATCATTAAATTGTTGTAGCAACTGCAATTAGGAAAGAGAAAAATTCCATCCTAGGGGCTCCATAGAAACTGGTTCCATTATGCCCTTCAGTGTGTTCAAAAGGTCTTTATCTTGTAGGATTCATTTTCAGGGACCAAGTATTTCTATTTATCCTGTCTTCTACTATAACGGCCTTTTGGAAATTCTGAAAGGCAAAAAAGGTAATCCTAATGCAGTAACTTAAAGAAAAATCCTAATACTCCTTACAGAACACACCATCATTAAAAAAATCCCATAAGTGGATTAAGCAGCTTGAGTGTTTACAGCTAGAATAATAAACACAAGTTGCTCCATGAACAGAAACCATCTTTTGTTAGTTTTCATTCAAGTGTCCTGCCTCCTAGTCTCTCTCCTCAGGCGGTAACTTCAGCTCCTCTCAGGGGACTCCACAAGGGTGAAAACCAAACTGAAATAATAAAAAGCCACAACTGTAGCAAAATTTGCCCCAGCAAGCTGTAAATTTTGTGTATGCCAGCTAAGTAGACAGCACTGGTTATAATATTTTGTCTTGTAGCAACTCAGCCTCGTCTTCACAGGGTACTGATTCTCCCCTGTGGAGTCATCAGTTTGCTTGAAATCAGTAGGAATCTGACAAGCTCTGAGCCTCCCCCTTCCCTTCTAATTTTGGCTTATACTGGCTGGTAAATTTAGAAGTTATTTTTGGAGACAGGAGAAGAGGCCTGACACTCTGCATAGGTTCCATTGCCATAGAAACCAAGCTAAAAACACTCAGAAGGGAACAGAAAAGGTCTGTTTCAAGGCATTACTTATTAATATAACTTAAATGTTACCTGAAATGGTATTTAACACTGAAAGTATAGAAAACATACCTAAGACATTGTTTTCCCCAACAGTAACATTATTTTGTCCTCTTATTTAATTAAAGCACTAAGGAGAACTCATAGTTTACCATTTCAGTCTCCTCCCAAGCCCCCAGTAAACTATTATGGTAGCAAGCAATACAGCTGCTTTTGCCAAGATTATAACCAAAACAATTTCCAGGACCTATTAAACAAGATACAACTGTAAAGCAGCACCTTCCCCTGACCCTCTTACCCTCACATTTTAAAAGCAGGACATAATGACATTTTTTCCTTCACATTTTAGTCTATACACAGGGAATTCAGTTGACAGCAAACATTTTGTTACTAGATACATTTGTCTTAAATTGTTTATACAAGTACTTCAAGCCCTGCTTTCACAGCCCCTGAACTACAGTACATTACAGGCTCAGAAGTCATGATGCTCATATTCAAGGTATATCTATGTTACGACATTTAAGTCAAAGTCTAACCAAAGAGCAATGGCTTTTTCTGCCACCAATGACTCAAAAATCTCATTATAACTACTATATAGTACAGGAAAAAACATTAGCTTCCATCATATGATTTTAACCCTATACTATCTTCAGTTTCTTTCCCAGAAAAGCTCTCTAAAACAATGAATCATTGTTTCATTTCAGAAGAAAGTTAAAATCAAAGTCAGACCTTCCAGCAGCAAAATATTGTGGGAAATACACCAGCTTTGTTTTTTCCTTTTTTTCTTTACAATTAATTTATTTTACAAAAAGTACTGTATCTGTTCCTGAAATTCACCTCCTTAAGTCCTCCGTGTTATTGTGTCTGTGTAATTATTTCCAAAGTAATCATATGCAATGGCTGAAATCAGCTGACACTCTACAAAGAACATTAACCACAAGAAAGTACAGAAGTCTTTCCTGAGGAGACTGGTGCAGATGCTTTTAATTTTTAGGCTTTTCAAAAAAAAAAAAAAAAAATTAACTGGGAGGAATATGTCATTCGCTACGGAACACTTTTTCTTTACCTACAGGTAGCAGTTGTGTCCGACCTACAAGTTTGCTTGTCTGGATAAACAGAGATTGCTTAATTTGTGATGAAATGACTGATTGCTCAAAAGTGACAATAAAGGCCAAAACATGTCAATTTTAATTTTTTTTTTAAAGTCAGGGTAGAACATTATAATGTCTTCTGTCACCTGTACCATACATACACAAAATTAGAATGATGTTTTCTGACAAACTGCATTAAAGTAGCACACACTAGCTCTAGTTAGTGTAACACAAAACCAGCATGTTATCTGGTTTTACAAACATTTCAAAAACTGTTTTCCCACTTCATATGATTTACAGAAATCAGTAATTATAATATAAAAGTACATATAAAATAATACATATAAAATCATAGTATATAATAGTATATATAAAATGATTTACAGAAATCAGTACATTGTCATGTCAGTCTTCAAAAAGGGCAGGAAGAACAATCCAGGAAACTACAAGTCGGTCAGCCTCACCTTCATCCCTGGAAAGGTGATGGATGAACTCATCACTAAACATATGAAGGATAAGAACGTTATCAGGGGGAGTCAACATGAATTCACCAAGGGGAAATCCTGTTTGACCAACTGGTATCCTTCTATGAGTGCATAACCAGCTGGCTAGACGAGGGGAGAGCAGCGGATGTCATCTACCTTGACTTCAGCAAGGCTTTTGACACTGTCTCCCATAACATCCTCAACAGAAAGCTCAAGCAGTGTGGCTTGCATGAGTGGACAGTGAGGCAGATCAAGAGCTGGCTGAATGACAGAGCTGAGAGGGTGGTGATAAATGGCACATAATCAAGTTGGAGGCCGGTGGACAGTGGAGTTCCACAGGGGTCGGTTCTGGGGCCAATCTTGTTCCACATCTTCATCAACAACAACCTGGATGAGGAGACAGAGTGTACCCTCAGCAAGTTCGCTGATGCCACCAAACTGGGAGGACTGGCTGATTCCCCAAGAAGGCTGTGCTGCCATTCAGCGGGATCTCGACTGACTTGAGAGTTGGGCAGAGATCTGGGAGTCCTGATTGATAATAAGCTAAATATGAGCCTGCAATGTGCCCTCATGGCCAAGAAGGCCAATGGCATCCTGGGATGCATCAAGAAGAGTGTGGCCAGCAGGTCAAGGGAGGTTCTGCTCCCCCTCTCCTCTGCCCTGGTGAGGCTTCATCTAGAGTACTGTGTCCAGTTCTGGGATCCACAGCTCAAGAGGGACAGAGAAGTGCTGGAGAGAGTCCAGTGAAAGGCCACCAAGACGATCAGGGGACTGGAGCATCTTCCTTATGAGGAAAGGCTGCAGGAACTGGGGCTGTTTAGTCTGGAGAAGAGGAGGTTGTGGGAGTATCTCACTAATATTTACAAGTATATAAATGGTGGATGTCAGGAGCTTGGGACATCTCTTTTTTCTACTGTATCTAGTGACAGAACAAGGGATAATGGGATAAAGTTGGAACACAAAAGGTTCCATTTAAACATAAGAAAAAATATTTCACTATGAGGATGATGGAGCCCTGGCACAGGCTGCCCAGTGAATTTGTGCAGACTCCTTCCTTGGAGGTCTTCAAGACCTGCCTGGACACATTCTTGTGTGATCTGATCTAGGTGAACCTGCTTCTGCAGGGGGGTTGGACTAGATGATCTCTAAAGGTCCCTTCCAACCCTTACCATTCTATATGATTAATCTTGACAAAGCCAGACCTTTGGGTAAGCTTTTGCATAAGATTTAGTAGTGATGGTTCTGACATCACTTAAAACACATCCTCCTTTCTAGCCTTTCAAACAATATTATATTTTTAAGTAGCTTGCCTCCTCTAGTTTTGACCTCACACTGACCAGTTGATGAGTTCTTTTAAATTGCATTAAAACAAATTCAATACAAAAAAACTCTCTAACGCTGGACTTAATATCCAGCTCTAAGTAAAAGTGTGGAGATAGTTAAGTGGATCATGCAGGCTCAATTTTGTATGCAAACCAGTCAATTGGTACACTTCCTCCAGAAAAAGCAACAATCTTAGCAACAGAGTTTCATCATCTTCACTCTGTAGAAGTTAACAGTCTTTTCCAGACAGTTTTTCAGACTATGCCAAAAGGTCAACCAAAAATAGCCACTTAAAGCAGCTTGTAGCACTGGAGAGAAGGGTAGGAAAGACTCAACTCAACCTGTGCAGTGCACAAGAAGTATTCTAATATTTTTGCATTCAACTCGCGAAATCTTCCATCCTGGTACACAGGTATTTACTTCACAGAAATTCTACTGTAATAAATATGAAAGATGTAACCACTAGTCAATTAAAAAGAAAACTGAACATCTTAAGCTTTCAGGAAGTTTCTCACCTCTGTATTATACCTGGTATCTTCATTTGCTGAAAAATTCAAAGGCTTTTACACTTGTCTAATGTTAGTGATCTGTAGATCTGTACTAAACTGTTTCCTACAAATAAGACTTGAAAGCAAAATTCTCTATCTACATAAAAATAAGTTAACTGGAACAAATATAGGTTTATTAGATGCCTGTTTTGTAACCATATTTTGCATTTTTCAGTTTTAGTAGCTGAAAAATAGGTTTATTACTCTGTAAATAGGAACATATCAAGCTTAGGCCTTTCAAGGGAAAAAACATAAGGAAATCTTGAACTAAAATTTAATTCTGAATCTGTTATAAAAATACTTCATGGTGGAGACGGCTTTGACCTCTGTTTACCCACCTGCCTTGTTTCTGAATAACATCTAGTAGTTTCCACAGCTCATGCTATTGACTATTACTTTTTTTAGAAAAACTCATAAAACTCAGATTGGTTCATACCATTCAAGTGCTAAGATCAATTAGCCCTAATTTTGGTTACTAGAAGCCATTGAACAATCAAAGCTAAAACCAATAATATGCAATTACACTTTGATAAGAACTGTAAGAGCACAAGACATAAATAAAGCATGTATTTTGCAGAAAGGTTTATTTTTGTTGTTTATCAGCACAAATATAGTAATCACAACAGCCTTTGAAAGAAATACAATTTTATAAAACATTTTAATTCTTGAGCAAAAAGAAAAGACAAGTCATATGGTGTTTTAACTTACTAGCTTTTCCCTCAGTATTAGTTTTTTTCATTTTCTACCAATTAGGTAGTTTACGACATGCCTTTTTCTTCAAATGTCAATGTACCATGAACCCATTCAGATCACTTAGTAGGAAGGCAGCTATTTGCAGTTCAGCATTGGACATACTCTCTCTTGAAATACAATCCTAGCCACAGCCACAACACTCTAGAGAAGTATCATTCTCTAGAGACTGAGGAGCCTTCAGATTGATAAATACTCTGCTAAAGTACAAAGCAATTAGGCTTATAAAGCACCTCAGTACATTCCAATAGAACACAGAAGTCTCAGCTACTTCTTGCTTTTATGTGTTTAAATCTAAGCAATCAACTCTGATCAAAATTCTCAACTGCACAGAATAGATCCACATCATTTTTTCCCCCATCATCCCATGGCTTGGCAAGCATCAACTATCACATACTCAGATCTAGCAATAGCTCATCATGACAGAGAAGTAGTCTTGCTTTCTTCTTGATGCACCTCTGCAGAAAGTTTTCAACAGTACTCAATACATTAGAAAGTCAAAGATGTAAAATCTACACTAGAAACAGGAAAGCTGAACAGAAGTCCACTACTGCCATTCCACAGCTGTGTGGAGATACCAAGTGTGTCTGCTAAATAAGGATTAGGTACCATGGAAACCCACAACCTCTGCAGACAAACTTCTACTGAAAAGAATCCAAAGAGATCTTTGACTGAATGTTGCTGAAAAATGTTACAACAGAATGGCTTTTCTGACAAAGTGAGACTTCTCACATAAAAATAGAGTGAGCCATAGCAAGTGAAAGTGTTTTTACATGCACTTAAGTGATAGTTAAATAATTTTAGTCAGTTCTCTTTAACTAAGGATATATTCCATTTTTCAAGCTTTTTTTTTTTAAAGATACTTATAAGCATGCCAGGAAAAAAACAAACAACCAAACAAAAAAGCCATCCCACAAGGGTGATCAGTGTGTGTAATCTGTTTGTGTAAATAGATATATATATATGTATCTCTTTCTCTCTCCATCCCAAAGACTACTTTACATAGAACATTTTAGTTGCTTCTTCATCTTCAATAGATTATAATCTAAATTTAAACAATTAATCACACATTTATCAGCCCAACATACATATTTGCATTAATTCCTTATGGTTTCTAAGACATCTATTCCTTCCCATCCCTCACAACAGCAATCTTTTTTTTAACAGCAAAAAAAGAGCTAATAAAGGACAGTAACATACCATATGCCAATACGAGAATCCTTTCAGAAAATTAAGTATTCCAAGACTAGTACTACTAGAAGCATAGTGTTATCCTTTAAAATATATCCATATAATGAAGATATAAATAGACAGATTATATATACACACACATGACTATTGGAATTCTGGTATGATCCAAATAGATTTACACTCATAAGTTACAAATCAGGCAGTTTCTAATATTTTTTCCTACTGCATCATTACAGGAATCAATCATGACATTTGCCATCAAAAAACAAATTATTCTAATACTAACAAAGATTATGGCTGGGACCAACATATTCCCAATCTTCAAGCATAAGTATAAAAAAGTATTTCTAGAAAAAACAAGTTGGTAAATGCTTACTCTAATGCTTGTACACAACAAGGCATTGTAACTCTGTTCTACACCAGAATTTAGAAATTACTAAAAAGATTACCATGTAGCTTTCTGTTTGTCGAATGGTAACTTGAGAACAGTTTGAGGAACTGGTTTGTATTCTATAAATAAAGTACAAAATGAGGTTTTCCAACTTGAATGCTTTCTGTTTAGAAGTAAGAGACCCATTAATAAAACAGAAGCATGTTACAGAGACCAGCTGTCAGTCTAAGGAACTGTTTCATCTCCAATACAATAATCAGGAGATACACGAACAGCACATGAACTTTAGTCACTTTACATCTGTTTTGCTTCAACTGCCCCAACATTCACAGCTGTTATGATGGCTGGTAAAGTGTACATCTCTGCCATTTGCATCTGCTATGGATTTGATGGCCATGAATTTGTGTTTCCAAATCTACTAGTACTATCTGCCTCAATGATTTCCTGTATTAAAAAATTATGTTCTCTCTTTGTTGTGTAGCTTCTTTTCACGATTTAAACCAAACTTTGGTGAGTGCCTTCCACTTTTAACATTTCACAATTTGGTGAGTAACAGGTCTAAAACTGCTTTATCCACTGCCTTGGAGACTTTGTAAGCATTGGAGACTTTTGTAAGCTTTGATTCACTTCCAACTCCCACCACCACTACTTTTAAGAAGCCTGCTTCCCCTTATCTTCTGTAGCTTCTCTAGGTTCTTCTTTGTGAGAGACCAAAACTACATACAGTACCCAACATGCAGGCAGGTCCCAGATTTCACATAATGATGTTTCCTGTCCATTCTCACTATCTCCTCTGATGATGAATGTTTCATCAATATCTGTTGGCAGCTGCCATTAAGTAATAACTTCAGCAAACCATCAGCAACAGCTCCAAGAACTGCACGTCGAAAGGTCATGTATATAATTATCATTAGCTTTACAGAATCAATACAGAAAGTAGATTCCAGTCATTCTGAAGTCACACATACAAAACATGTAAACAGCAAAAGTAAAACAGCAAAAGAGAATAAGACAGCCTGTAAAATTAAGAAATTGACAGGGCTGTCATCAAGAGCCAATTCAATATTCAACAGTTAGTTCCAGCTTCCACTTTAGCCTACATTCATCTGGGCTGAAAAATTCAAGGTTAGTTGACTGAAAAAGCTGAACATTTCTCTAAACACATTGCATGTTTCACTTAAAGGCCCAAGTACAGAAGGAAGGCTCAAGGAGAAAGCCTCCTAACAAAGACAATAGCAAACTCATTTTACAAAGGGAGGAGTAAAGAAAAAGAGGCTTTTTTTTCCTGGAGAACTATCATGGAAATTGAACTGCAGAAGCAGCATAAACCTTAAGTCTTGATTTGAAAGTAATAGGAAAAAAGGGAGTTTGTGCCTCCTGTATTACATGCATGTAAGTGTCCTTGAAGATTCTTCATGGAAACTCAAAAGTGTCAACTTCATTGACAAAACAGTACACACTTGTGTATTCAAATAAAGCTAGTCAAGCAGAACAGTTTCCTACTTAAGAGTACACAGTAGCCTGAAATGAAATCACTAATTAAATAAAATATAAATCATAATATATTATTAATTAGTAAAAGAGTTGGTCAATCATGCCTGAGTTTTTTAGCCTAACTAATTTTCTCAGTAACTGGAAATGGAGTACTGAATTTACAGAGATAATACAGACAGAAATTTCAACAGCTTAAAAAACCCCCACACATACCCAACACCAGTTGAACACACTTATTGTGCATTGCATGCAGAAAAACAAGCTCAACTGAAAATATTCTCACTTTGATTTGTGGGATTCATTCTCTTCCATCCAATACTGGACTCGTGGCTTTAATGAAGTTTAGTAACAAAGACAAATGCAACTCACACAACAAGAGTCTTTCTTTAAAGAATGCATATTTATATCTCAATAGGTAGTATTGAGGTTTTTTTTCAAGCCTACAGTTAAGAGCTAAAGAGTGCTAACTAAGCATTTCAAACCTAACCTACAAAACATGTGGCCCAATTCAGGACAATTCTCTGGATTTCTTAGTTGAAAGACAGGTGATGCATACACCTGGGATCAGGCACTTTCCAGCAGGTTGTTTGACTATAAGGCAGTTAAATAGAAATAGAAAAATAAAGAAAGCATCGGTTCAGGAAGCTCATCTCTTTCTAACAGAGCTGAAGATTTCTCTACATCACAAAGAGTATTTTAAAAAAACAGTAGTAGACATGGAGGTATGTGAGAAAAGAACACACACTCCATCATCAGCTGTGGCCCAGCACTGCAGCGCATTAGTTGCCCCACTCATTTGTTTGAATTAGGCATTCTCATTCTAGAACTTGGAACAGGTTTTTAAAAGTAAACAGCTTGTGCAAGTCTTTTTCATAATCAATTATGCTATGTATTTGATGCAAGACAATTTTGTGATCACAATCATCAATTAAGAGTACATTCCTTAAAAATATCTCAAGTACTGTTTCCTTTAAATTTCAAAATATGGTAACTGATTCAACGTATCATGATGAAAATGGACAAGTGACCTCAGTATCATGCAGGACTGTCATCTCACATTGTCTCATGCTTTACCAAAGGCATCACTCACTCCCCAAAGATGGCAAGTGTTAACTACACTAACCATTACCAAAGCAATGCTTAAACATGTGCTACTACACAAAAAAAATAACAAACAAAACTCACTGAAAAATCCCACTTTCTTTTCTGCAATAAGGTGATAACTGGTACTGTAAGCACCCTCTTGTCAATAACCTTTCCTCAAGGCTGCTCTGCCTAACCTTTTCAGATAATTAATCTTTCCAGATAATCAGACAAAAGCAAAGACACATTTAGTAACCCAAGCTACTTATATATCTTTACCAAGGACATGATTTTCACCTCTCCTACAACAACTAATAGTTAACATTAACAAGATAACTATCAAAAGTTAAAATTATGTTTAAAGCTAAAATGGACAATGTTTATGAATGTGCTGTTACCACACAACAGCTAGAGATAAAAATTTTTCTCATTTTTTTTTACTGGAAAGCCACATTTTACAAGAAGAGAGATGACAGATCTCTGCAAGCACCTTGAACTCAAGAAAAAAGAAAAATGATATTACAAACTGAAATAAAGTAATATACAGGTTATTGACCAGATTTTGTTGTGTCTACACCACTCAAAGTTTGAAGTCTTCTTTTCTAAATCATTCTGTCAATTTTAAACACAGTTGGAGGAGGCACAGCCAGGAATGGAGTTGGAGAGCGACTCCCTATCTAATGTTTTGTCTAGAGAATGACTGAGGAGTTAGGCTACATCAGCTTTAGGCTAATCTTAGCCTACCATAATGGAAATGATGCTGAAGTGGAATAAACAGCTAAATGTTAAAATGGAAATATATTTTCCACTTTCACTGTGAATCTCAAAGCCATAAGGCATCCACATCCTGACATGTGTTGTGAGCCCTGTCTGTGCAAGCCTAAAACTACTTCAGCACAAAACAGAAGTTAGTCATTTTCATTAAAAATACAGCTGGTGAAGGGGATGCCCAATTTACTAATATCGGCTAGCTGTGACACTACTTGTGCAGGAAGTGGGAGACCTAAGCCTGAGACAGCTCAAGCCAGCAGTCTTGGCTGTGTAATAGCTATGTTTCAGTAGCAAGGGCTGGCAGCACCTCCCTGACCTAACAAGTTGCCAATTTTTTCATTCTTTTTTTTCATTCATAACCTCTTAGGATTACTTTCCCTCTCCATTTGAAAACAGCTTGCCTAATGTAGGCATACTGGTATGAGTCTATTTGTTCCCCTTCCAAGGCAGCTGACGCACCTGAAATCTAGAAGGAGATTTGAGGCTACGAAACTCAACACAACATTGACACCTCTGACTGTAATCTGTGCACTGAGGTCTCACAGGGTTAGCTGTGATGACATTATCAGTTGCCACATCTTCCTTGTTTTGTCAACACTGTCACTGAGAGGAAAATTTCAAAATAAGCCTAGAATCAGCCTTTGTAAAAAATACTTCATTTTCCTCATCGAGAAGACTACAACTAACTTTATCCTAATGTGGTTCCTACCACATTTTTCAGACAGGCTGCAGTAGTATGAAAAGAGCATCTTAGGTTGGTCACATCACAGCTGACTTCTACTGAGAACTTCACTGTTTGAAGGTATTTTATTCCTGTTACTGAACTTCTGTCTTTTTTATTAGAAAATATACTAGATGTGGCAGCTATGCATGCCACAGTTTGAAGCTGTTCTTTTACATTACATGACTTAGTGTCACTGCACAGGTCAAGTATATCTTTTCTTTTTGCTTTGTTCATCTTTCAAGAACCTAAAATCCCCACAGTTTCCTAAGATAAGCTCAGACATGCCAACAATTTGCTGCCACTAGAAAGGACACTCCTGTTCTTACTCTGTCCCTAAGACTCAACCTCAAATTTTGCCCTACCAAGATCTCTGGAAAAAAACAAGAGTGGAACAACCCAGGTGCATTCTGCTGGGTTCTAATATTCATTCTGCTCAGTATAGTAAAACTGGTGCCTTATATAAATAAACCAATTTTGTGCCAACTACCTTATGTACTTCTATACTCATATGAGAAACAAAGGACACTGCCCATGTCCCACAGCCTGTGCCCACATAAAGAACTAGAAGGCTATTGTAACCACTGCTACTACTGTTGTACCAGTAAGCCAGCATTTCTTCCTCTGAATCTGTTGCAGAGCTGGGTGTTACATCTGTAGTCCTCCAAAAGAGATTAAAAAAAATCAGACAGTTTTGGCAATACACAAAGTTAAACTACTCCTCTTTAAATTTACAAAGGGGAAGAGACAGAAAGGATTGTACCTGTCCGTTACCTCATCACTTTGATTTAGAAGAAACATAAAGAGATTTGAGGTGTGCAAAAAATGCAAAATGTATTACATTTTAAGCATTAACTGCTTCACTACTGTATCTTGCAAACATATCTCAACATTTACAATTCTTTCCCTTCATTTGTAGCAGGATTCTTCATAAAAAATAGAGGAGAATGATTATAAAAATATTAAAGCTATTCTTTCAAGAAAAAAACACCACCCTATTTTCAATAGGCAAATTTGTCACAGAAAAATGTTCTAAGAGCTAAATTCAAAAGCTAAAGTGTTTATTAATTTTTTTTAAAAAATCAGATGCAAGGACAGCCCGTTGTTTAAAAGTATTGTTTACCTCATTTCAGAAGATCCTCATTTGTCAACTATCAAAGGTCTAAGTATTTCAAGTACAAAAAAGCCAATGCACTGAAAAATTTTATCTTTGATGACTAAGAGGTTTATATCAGTGCAAAAATATCAGTGCAACTGTCATAAGCAAGCAGCAGTAACATTTATCAATGCATCTTTACTCAACATTTTTCAGTACTGTAAACACAGTACCCTAGATGCAGTATTTTATCTTCCACTTACATCACCACCACATCTGTGGAAAGCAACAGAATTAACAGAATTTCCTTACTGTAATCTAGCTCATTCTGTTCAGTAACATCAATTACATAAGACAATAAATGCTACAGAAACTACGCTAGATATAAGATAGAAGTCCTAAATCAGAGGTTTTATTTGCAAATCACTGTTAAGCTCAGTCCCATGAAAAGAAAGGAAGGAGGAAGAGATTTTTCTGTTGTGTAGGCTGACTTTCAGGTGTTTGAGACCTAGGAAGACGACTTTGATTAAGATTTTTAACCAGATAATATTGCGAGAGTAAAGACAATGGAGTTGAGATATAGAAAAATAACTGAGATAATTGTAAAACTATTCACAACACGTAGCATTCTGCAGGCAAAAGGATTGTAATAAAGTGTTTATAGCAGACATTTTAATCTCTCAACCCTGTTTCTAAAAAGCACACTCAATTTGCATTCACAGAAGATTCAGACACCTTTGAGAAATGACCATTTCTTTATCCCTGTATACTGCTGTACAATAGCAGGCTGCTATCTCAGAGCCTTGCATCACATCACTTAAAACCCCACAACAAGCCCAGGTGCTACAGCAGCATGGCTACTTCAGTGACTGCTGAACCAAAGCCCATGTGGATGACTGCCTTAGGCTCCACCTGTCCTAGTTTGCTACCAACCCACTTTACCACTTACCTGTCTAGTTCTGATCACCCCATAGGTCAAAGACTGATGACTACATAACCCTAGACTGATAACCCAAAACTTTAATCAAGAACGACGGGGGGGAGTGGGGAGTTGATTATAGTTCTTAAGCAGTTCAACATATAAATCCCACAGCCTTCAAGGGGATTTCTGCGCCTAAATCACTCATATGCACGTGAAGCCTTCCCTTGTGACCCAGTTATCTGGAAAATCACATTTCACAGGAAAAAAAAAAGAAAAGACAACATTTCTTTTCCTTTGTTTCAGTATAGATTCACAAAGCACCACTCAAATTACTTTTTCTGCAAACAAGCTGGATCAGGAGCAGACATTTCAGACAAGACAGTAATGCACAAACTAAGGTCATATGACAAAGAGCTACAAGGTAAAACAAATCACAAGAATGATCACTGAATAACTGTTATTATAATTTTCCTCCTCAGTTCCTGCATCCAACAATAAGCGGAACAGGGGGAGAAAAAGAACAGAATAGAACAATAAGGAAGCAACATGACTGAACTGACTATACCTGTAATGAATGTAAAATTTGAGACACGTTTAACAATAGGAATGCAGCATATAAGTGACTAAGGAGGAAAAAAAAAAAAAAAGAGGAACTAAAGCAAGACAACAATGACATATTCCTGCAGGGAAGCCTGACAAATTCTTACCCATCAATGAGTTGTCATTTTGCCCTACGAAGAGAGGACAAAAAAGAAGGGGCAGAAAGCAATACAAATCACACATGCCTGCAGCAGGTAGTTATGTAATGCTGATGTGCCCCTGCTTTTTGCTCACAACACTTTGCTGTAATTCCAAGTACCAGCTTTTAAAACTGCTTTTTAAATAAAATGCAACACACAAAAACCAATGAGATGTAGAATAAATCCTCCATGCTATTTCTGACAGAGATAAAAAACAAGAGAAGCTGAGGATTAGCTTCATGATCAGATATTTTCTGTTTCATAAGAAGTCATAAAACTGGCTTCTTATGCTAAAGCTCAAAACCGAATTGCCTGCCATTCTTAGCCTTTTAGCTTAACTTACTTGAAGAAACCACAAATAAAAAGAGGCAGTAGTGAGACAGCCCTTTTAACTTCACTGAAGTGCTAAGGCTGGGAACAGAAATGAGCAAGTCTGTAATTCCTTCAATAATAATGTATGCCTGTAAGTCTCTGTATTTAGAAGAGAACTTGTCCTTATGAAAGCAAAACAGATCAGTTATAAGTAAAAGCAGAATGGGTACTGCTAAAAAAATAAGGGGTTGCTATTATTCAGGGGGGGAAAAAAAAAAAAGAGGACATACAGTGAGTACAGCAGAACCAGTCAGATTTCGTAAGCTTAGCACTAGGGAGTGCGACATTCACAAAACTGATGTGACATTAGTCACATTAAGTTGTATTTTTCATCTACATTTTGTCCTTAAAAATTAGGATGTAACTATAAAATCTGCACTAATCTATTGCTAACTACCAAATGCAGCCCTTATGTAAGCATATTCATCCTAACACTTAAGATCACATGCTTAATAATCAAGTGCTAATTAAGAATATCTGCAGTCACCTTGTTTCTTTCATTCTCTGGCCCAGTACAGTAAGTAAATAACATTATAAAAATCTCAATGTCTAGCAGTCAGATCAAACAGAGAGAGGTTAAAACAACACACTCTTTCCTACATGACAGCAATCAGGAAGGTAATATTTTAAACTCCAGAGTGCATCTGAGATTAAGATAACACTTTCATTGTGATTTATCACAAAGCCAATGGAACTTAATGTGCTGTAATTGCACCAGAGAGCATTTCCATAACAAAATTCAGCAACATGAATTGACCACAAAGTTTCATATACACAGTAAACTGATCAGGCCAACTCCTGCTGTTAAATATAGAGATAAACTTTTTTGGACTGCCACACCAAAGAGCATTTACCCAAAGTTGGGCACCAGCACCATCACTGAATGTTCTTAATCAAAAGTAACATAAAAATACTACAGTGGCAAATTATTCATTTGTTCCATCTTACCATGTTCTTTTCTTCCTCCTTTGAGTAATGGGATTAAAATTTCCCTTGTACTTGTCTGAAGTTTAATAGCATATACTTTTAAGGCCTTTCAAAACATACCCAGGTTACTTCAGGCCTCAGGGAAGACAGTGTCTGTAGGCTCTTAAGAAAACACTCTGCCAGCATTTTCGTTCTCCATTGCAAAGAAGACAAAACGACTTTACGACTTCTGCTGATTTCAGGTTATGGTAGCACCGTGCAGGAAAACCAGCATTCTCGAAAGCACTGACCAGTAGTAATGCACTTGGCAAGCGACTAGCATCCTAAAGGCATACGTCACTCCTGTGAAGTCACAGGATGCTAAGTTTGTTTGTCAGCTATATGACAACCCCAGTATACAATCGTTCAAAATCCAACAGCAATTTCACATGCTGTAAGACTATCAAAATATATATTCCCAACTTATTACAAGGGTTCTCCTAGGGATTTCCTTTAGATCACAACCTAGGAACAACCTGGATATAAGTATCAGTATTTAGTTCTATATATGCACATAAATAAATGTGATTACTTCACAGCTCAACTGTAAAACACAGATAAATAATTCGGGATTCAGCTAAAAGAGTGTGGTAGCAGAGATTTCAGAATTCAATAGCATACCCGCACATACGTAGCAAAGCCATAAGTACAAGGAATCGAAGGATAAAACTGAAACTTTTGAGGAGGCTGACTGCATCCAAGTCATTTTTGTGACCAGTAATCAGAAGGGTTTATACATTTTCAGTATAATTGATATTAAGCTAAGAACTGCCAGATTACTATAACTCACAAACTAATAACTGGAAGAAACAAGCAGTACAATCAATCTGAGCATAAAAAAAATCTGTGCGGCCTAAATAACTGCTTCTGTAGTGATGTTCGGGAAGAAAAGAGTGCACGTTTAAACTGGACACAACAATCTGCAAAGTATAACGGCTGCTCAGTAAGAAGGCGGTGTGCTCGCGTGGGTCGGTGCGTGTGCACGCAAGCACACGCACTCACTGAAGCTTACTGAAGGTCACTCTTCTGCGTTGTACAGTCCCCTGCGCCTAATATTCGGTAAGCCGGCATACACGTGTGTTTGTGTGTGTATACCGGCTTAAAGATGGCAATGCACACATAGCATTACACTCTACCCCCGTGCCAGAGTTATGAACTATCAAAAAGAGTAAGATCGGAAACGCCGCTACACTCCCAGATACATACTAACCAGAGATAACCCACCCGATTCCTTTCCCACCCCCACGGCGACACAAGTGTGGACTGCAGTCCTGCCCTCGCCTCCGCTCCCCGGAGCGGCCGGCCGCCCCCTCCAGCGGGGCCGCGCTCGGGAAAACCCGCCGCCTCCGCCGGACGCCACCGCCCCCAGGCCGGGACCAACCGCCTAGGTGAGAGCCAGGGGGAGGGGAAGGGGAGCGGGCAGAGGTGGTGTTGCAGCTCAAGCCGCCGGCGCGGCCGGGGCCGCAAGCTGCCCCCTCAGAGGTCGGGCGCCAGAGCTGCCGGGGGGAGGGTGCGAGGTAAGAGGGGGCAGCTCCCGGCGGGCCCGCGCCTCCCGTGCAAGGCCCGGCTGTCAGAGCCCCACCGCCCACGGGGCGCGGACGGAGGGCCGCGCTCGGGCCCGTACCGGCGCTAGGGAAATGCTAGGAGCTCCCTGACAGAACCCTGGCGTGGGAGTTGAGAGCCGAGGGGGGAAGGGTGGAGAAGGGCGCCCTGTCCGCCGGCTCCCCCGCGCCGCCAGTCACCCGAAGAGGCCAAGGGAGGCAAGTGGGGCGTCGTCGGGAGCGCAGGACTCACCACTTGGTAGCGACTGACGGGCTGGTGGTGATCCATCCTGGCCGCCCGTGAACGTGTACCGGCGCTGCCGCAGCTCCTCCGATCAGAACGGCCTCACGTCCCTCGGCCCCTTCCCCCGCCCGCTCGACCTGAGCTGCCGCCGCCCCGCCCCGGCCCGGCGCTCCCCCACCCACCCGGCGACACAGCCCCAGCCCGGCCCCGCCTCCTTCTCTGCGCCCCGCCCCTGCCAGGGGAGGTGTCGCCAGAAGCCCCGCCCCCCGCTCTGACGCACTGCCGCGCGCGTGCTCCGCCGCGCGTGTCCCCGCGGCCCAGCGCCCCGGAACTGCCGCAAACGTGTGCGCGCAGCGGCAGCTGAGGGCGCGCGGCGGTGGTGGCCATGTTGTGTTCTCGCTGTGGGACGTGTGTCCGGGCTGGTAGCGGCGCCGGACGTGTGGCCTCCCCGTATATCCCCGGTCTGTCGCCGCGGAGTCAGTCCTTGTTCCCGTATGTCCTTCGGGTCTGCTCCACGACTTTTCTCATGTAGGCACCGCCGTCTTCTCTGCCGGTGCTACAGGCCCCGAGGGTTGCCGTCGATGTGCTGGCGCAGGGTGCCGCACACCTGCACGGTGTGTTGAGCTGAGATGAGCCCGCTGGCTGTGCTGGCAGCCATCGCCTGCCTCTGCCCAGGTGGCATACACGGTACACAGCTGTGATGAGCTGTCTGCACGTCAGCCCAGTCTCTGCAGTGGTGTTCTGTGAGGTTGTCACAGCGCAACCCCCCACCTGGCTCTATACATGTATCTCCATGGGGCGAGAAGAAGTGTGTTATGGCACAGAAGGCATCTTGGTGGATTTGAGGAATGATTTTGGATAGGCATGTACCTAAAGTAACAATGAGTTTGAGCACCTTTGCCCTCTGTTCCTTTGAAGTCAAAGCACCAGTCTGGAACAAGAAAATACAACTTCACCCTAAAGCTGTAGATGTTAACATGTTTATGACCTCATGAAGTGAAAATGGTGAAAAACACCTTCAGTGGCACATCAGATAATGACTCATTCTGAGGTTCCCACTCTCAGAAATGGCAGTTGCCGTAGGAAGCAATTTCAAAGTAGCTGTAGGTGCAGCTCCTAGTTGCAGCAGAGAGGAGTATTTGTGTACTGGAGTATAACTGATCTGCAAGGGAAACGCGTTCACAAAAGCAGCTTCTCACTATTGTTAACGGCTTGCATGCAGAACTTTGTCCTGCAGCCCAGATCATTGCCTTTGTCTAGGCTGCTGGCTGACCTACACAGCAGGGTGAGTGCTTTCGTGCATGCAGTCATTGCTGAGTAAGGACTTGAGGGAGTGAAGTCCCCTCCTACATCCCGGCACGTAGGAGGGCAGAAAAGCAGAGAGCAAGCTTGAAGTTTTGTTACTAGGTGGGGGTGGGAGTGGAGATTTACAGAATTAAGAGGGAGGAGGAGGTAGAAGCGTGGGGTTTTCTCCGTGTGCATGGGACCCTGCTTGCAGCCCATATCTGGCTAATACAGCAGTTACTAAAGCTACCCAAACAAAACACATTTGGGAAGTTCGGCCTACTCTATTGTTCGTTGCATTTCTGTCATTCCTTACACAAGAACCCTGTTGCCCATCAAGAGCCCTAGCAGTAAGGAAACTAAGTTGGCAGAGAAGTTGGCAGGTTAGAATTGGATTAATGTTATTAGTTTCCTAACAGGATTTCCTCGTTTTTTCCTCATTACCTCTATATGTAATGAAAGTGTCTATGTTTAATTATTCTATCTTAAGAACAGTTAATTGTAGTGGTCATATTGAGTTTCAGAATAGATTGTACAGAATACTGCACTGTGCTTCAGTGCCCAAACAGAAGGAAAATCTCTTAATTGTATTACCAGATTTTGTGAGAAATGGAATTTAGACTGTTCATTAACAGATTTAACTTCTAGTGCCTTCTGTATTGTTAGAAACAAATTTCTCGAAAGTAAACTATTTTCTAAATATTGCATGTGACATCTCAGCCCAAGAAGATGTTTCATGAAAAAATGGTGTGCAAATCAGAAATGGAATGCTGATTTGAAATTTTGAAAATATCACCTGACCTGCACGGGGTTTTCAAGTGGAATGTTTTGCGTCTCGGTGGAAACTCAAACTTGGGTGCTAGTTCATAGCTGACAAACAACATTTCAGTCTGTAAATGTTGGAATATAGTTGAGATAGCCATTATTAAGATGTAACTTTCAGTTTTAAACTTGTGCAAATCAGTTATTTTAAGGGAAGAAAGGACAGTAGGCAAGAACTAGAATATCTTTAACAGGGAAATTAGAAAATATTCCATAGAGCTTGGGAAAACAGTATGTAGACACAAGCAGATTCTGTAGAGGTAGTAAAGGTGTATGTGAGTTTCATACCTGGGGGCAAATTTTGGATGGGTGATAAAACCCAACTGCTTTTTCTTCAGGAATATTAGTGGTATACTTACGAGACTTACCCTCAAAACTGACAATATGATTAATTTAGGTTTTAAATATGTCCATCTTTCAGTTCTTATTTTTTATGGAACATTGTAGCTCTTTTGTTGTTCTGTCATATCTTTTTATCTTCAAAATAGCATTAACTGTATATTTTAATTAAGCTGTCTGGTTCCAAAAGTTTTGACTGTGGCAGAATACTAATCTATAATGCAAAGTGATCAGCAAGCACTGAGTAACTCACAGAATGACTGTGGCTGGAAGTGATGTCTAGAGGTCACCTAGTCCTGCTCAAGCAGGGCCACATATAGCTGGCTGCCCAGTACTATGTTCAGGCAACTTTTGAATATCTCCAAAGACGGAGAATCCACCAGCACTTTGGGCAGCTTGTGCCACTACTCAGTCACCCTCACAGTAAAGCAGTGCTTCCTGATGTTCAGAGGGAACCTCTAGTGTTTCGGTTTGTGTCAGCTACCTCTGCCCCCGTCACTGGGCACCACTGAAAAAAGCCTGGCTCCATCCTTTTTGCACCCTCCCTTCAGGTAATTACATATATTGTAAAGAACTCTCTGAGCCTCCTCTGCTACAGGCTGAGCAGTCCCAGCTCTGTCAGCCTCTCCTCGTATGTGAGATGCTCCAGGCTTTTCATCATCTTGGTGGCCCTTTGTTGGACTCTCTCCAGTATGTCCATATCTCTCTTGTACTCTCTTTTATGAAATATATATTGAATGGGAAAAATATGTATTTCAGAACTGCTAGGACTTTATTACTTACATGAACACCAAGGAATAGGAACTTTAAGTAGTATTCTAAACAGCACGTAAACAAGTGTCAAAATGATATTTAAAATAAGTACTGTTTCAGATTTATTTTAGGAAAGAAACTTAATTGTTTTTAGTAAGTTTACAACAGTTTAAGCTTTGCTCCACCATGAAAATAAGCCAGAAAATTAAGCTTCATGGTAGTAATAGCTGTTGTGAGCTCAAAAAGTTGTTGTGAAAGATATGATCTGAATTTGGACAAGTCTGAATATAATTGCACCAAGGCAAGCAGTAGAAAACTGTGAGCAATTTTTAACTTGTTTTGCATTCATTACTCAGCCAATGGACAACAAATAAGAAAGCACTGTATTAGTTGTACACTTTTTCACCTGTATAAGCCTATTCAAATGTTTAAGGTTTCTGATGGAATTTACATAATAGGTGTATTTCAGAAATAGGTTACTTTTACCTTAATAAACATACATAAACCCAATACCGCATGTTTATATTATTCTACAGTTTTGCGCTACTTTAAGTAAATATTATGCTTCTTGTCCTATTTTGCATGCTATACCATATAAAGAATTTAGAGTAAAAGCTGTACACTTCTATCAAAAAACTGAACAAAAATAAATATCAGGTTTTGTAGCTTTGTTCTGCATCCTAAACCTTGGCTTTCAAGCCTCTAATACAGATAATATCATCATGTAAATCTAATGAGATTGATGTACCTAATTTACTCATGGACCAACCTGAAATCAGGCTGTGAATTTACTGACTACATTTCCACACTGTTTTCAAACTCTGTTTATAAACAATTTCGTTTTAATTCCATGTTCAGTATTATGTAAACTGCACAAAATTTCTGATCTCTGTATGAGTTTAAATAGCTGCTTTAAGCAGGAAGTTGTCTTAAAGAAACTACTGCGACAGAATTTCTTAGAAACAGCAGGGTGTTGGCTTGGTTTTCTTCATCATTTCTTCTCCTTTTGTTGGCGATGTAGGCAATGCCAGAGCCATCATTAACAGAGCTACTTTTACAATTTCATAATTGAATACAGATTTTCAATCACATTGTCATCACCTTTGTTTGGTGTGTATATTACATCTGTATAGTCTTGCAAATCTGGTCCTTGGATATGGCCAAATGCCATGCGGACGTATCCGAAACAGCTTTTAATGTCGTTACTGCAACATGAAGCTGAGGGTGGGAAACATCACAAATATTTTTGCCTCGGTTTAGGATGGATTTTGCATTCAGGATGGATCTCTATCCTGCCACAGCTATTTCCTGTTAGTCACAGAGACATTTTTAAACTACTTCAGGTATAGTGTGAAGAGCTCTTCATCGCTGTGCACAGCTCTGCATTGTCTAAATTCGTGGCATGGTTGCATCCCTATGTCTCTGTTGTCTCCCTTACGCCTTACCCTAATTGCTTTTCCTGGCCACAAGCACACTTAAAACCGGAGATCATGGAAGTGAAGGAACACTGACGTAGCTATGCTTCAGACAAATTCAGGGAGCCAACTCTCACATTAGCAGCAGCACAGCTTCTCAGTATAGCTTGGTGTTTTTGCAGAAAAAAAAAAAAAAGCATAACGAGTTGCCACTGAAAGACGATTGCATAGCCATGAAGCTATGAATCCAGAGGGAATGGTACAGAGTCCATAAATAAAGGCTGGGGCAGTGTGTGCTTCTCTCTGAGTGAGGATTCTTCTTAAGCAGTCATATTTCCACATAATGTGTCACACGCTCCATGTCTCTATGAAGAATGAATGGAAAGACTGACTGTTCCATGCAGGGAACAGAGGAAGGTCAAACAGTAAGAACGTTATCAGGGGGAGTCAACATGGCTTCACCAAGGGGAAATCCTGTTTGACCAACCTGATAACTTTCTATGAGTGCATAACTGGCTGGCTAGATGAGGGGAGAGCAGCAGATGTCATCTACCTTGACTTCAGCAAGGCTTTTGACACTGTCTCCCATAGCATCCTCATCAGAAAGCTCAAGCAATGTGGCTTGGATGAGTGGACAGTGAAGTCAATTGAGAGCTGGCTGAATGACAGAGCTGAGAGGGTGGTGATCAATGGCACAGAATCGAGTTGGAGGCCCGTGGCCAATGGAGTTCCACAGGGATCGGTTCTGGGGCCAGTCTTGTTCAACATCTTCATCAACGACCTGGATGAGGAGAGAGTGTACCCTCAGCAAGTCCACTGATGACACCAAACTGGGAGGGCTGGCTGATTCCTCAGAAGGCTGTGTTGCCATTCAGTGGGATCTCAATCAGCTTGAGAGTTGGGCAGAGAGGAACCTCATGACGTTCAACAAGGACAAGTGCCGAGTCCTGCATCTGGGAAGGAACAACCCCATGCACCAGTACAGGCTGGGGGTCGAACTGCTGAAGAGCAGCTCTGCAGAGAGAGACCTGGGAGTCCTGATTGATAATAAGCTAAATATGAGCCAGCAATGTGCCCTCATGGCCAAGAAGGCCAGTGGCATCCTGGGATGCATCAAGAAGAGTGTGGCCAGCAGGTCAAGGGAGGTTCTGCTCTCCCTCTCCTCTGCCCTGGTGAGGCTTCATCTAGAGTACTGTGTCCAGTTCTGGGCTCCTCAGCTCAAGAGGGACAGAGAAGTGCTGGAGAGAGTCCAGTGAAAGGCCACCAAGATGATCACAGGATAGAACATCTTCCTTATGAGGAAAGGCTGCAGGAACTGGGGCTGTTTAGTCTGGAGAAGAAGAGATTGAGGGGAAATCTTATTAACATTTATCAATATCTAAAGGGTGGGTGTTAGGAGGTTGGGACATCTCTTTTTTCAATAGTAGCTAGCAACAGGACAAGGGGTTACAGGATGAAGCTGGAACACAAAAAGTTCCACTTAAATATAAGAAAGAAACTGTTTCACTGTGAGGGTTGCGGAGCAGTGGCACAGGCTGCCCAGAGGGGTTGTGGAATCTCCTTCCTTGGAGGTCTTCAAGACCTGCCTAGACATGTTTCTATGTGACCTGATCTCGGTGGACCTGCTTCTGCAGGGGGGTTGGACTAGATGATCTCTAAAGGTCCCTTCCAGCCCCTACCATTCTATGATTCTATGATAAGAAGCATCAGCTAAGTCGTATTTCTTCAGAGAGGCAAGTGTGCTTTAAGAGGCATCAGTACAAGAAGAATCATAGAAGTAAACGTGTGCTATTTTGAAATTATCCCCTTTAAACCAGGTTTCTCTCTTTAAAATCTATGAATTTTTTTGGAATGAAATAAAATGATGAAATAATTTAGTTGCTTGTGTGTAGCAAACACCAGTAGTAAACATTGCCAAAAAAAACAAAAAACAAAAAAGAAAAACTCAAAACATTTGGATTAATTACAGTTTTTAAACATGTATATGGTATAGTTTTTCAATGTTCTTTTAGATGTGAATCTGATGTTAAAAACCTAGTCTTGACAGTGCCTAGCATGCTGTTATGTAAATAATGCACAAAAGACAAAGAAGTCCACAAATGGATTTGGGGCCTGTTTTGTTTAACATCTTTATTGATGATTTGGATGAGGGGATTGAATGCACCCTCAGTAAATTTGCATATGACACCAAGCTGAGCAGGTGGATAGATCTGCTTGAGGACAGGAAGGCCCTTCAGAGGGACCTGGACAGGCTGGAGCAATGAGCTGAGGCCAACTGTATGAGGTTCAACAAGGCCAAGTGCTGAGTCCTGCACTTGGGCCACAATAACCCCAGGTGAGGGTGTGGCCTACTGGCTTGAGGAGGAGTGGCTGGAAAGCTGTTCTGCAGAAAAAAAGGTCCAGGAGGTTTTGATTGACATCAACTGAACATGAGCCAGCAGTGGGCCCAGGTGGCCAAGAAGGCCAGTGGCATCCTGGCCTGTATCAGGAATAGTGTGGCCAGCAGGGCCAGGGAAGTGATTGTACCCTTGTACTCGGCCCTGGTGAGGCCACACCTCAAATATTGTGTTCAGTTCTGGGCCCCTCGCTACCAGAAGGACATGGAGGTGCTGGAGCATGTCCATGGATGGGCAACAAAGCTGGTGAAGAGTTTAGAGAACAGATTTTATGAGGAGTAGCTGAAGGAGCTGGGAATGTTTAGCCTGGATAAGAGGAGGCTGAAAAGAGATATGATCAGTCTCTACAACTACCTGAAGGGTAGTTGTAATGAGGTGGGAGTTGATCTCTCCAGTAACAAATGACAGAACACAAGGAAATGGATTTAAGTTTTGCCAGGGGAGGCTTAGCTTGGACATTAGGAAGAACTTTTTCACCGAGAGGGTTGTTAAGCTTTGGAACTGCTGCCCAGGGAGGTGGTGGAGTCACCATCCCTAGGGATATTCAAAAGATCCCTAGATGAGGTGCTGAGGGATATGGTTCAGTTTAGTATGGGCTTGGCAGTGTGAGGTGGGTGGTTGGACTCAACCTTAAAGGTCTTTTCCAACCATAATGATTCTGTGATTCTGTGAAGTTTCTCTTTTACAAATAGTATTTAATAGAATGTGCAGAAGTCAGGCAAAACTGATAAAACCAATGACAGTAAAAATTCAGATAAATTACAGAAATCAAAGGTTAAAATGTAAATATATGAAGAATTATGAAGGAATATGGGAATTATAGGAAAAAATAACCTCCAGTGAGAAAACAAAGGAAAAAAAAGTCCCTAAGTCCATGAGATCTGCTGAGAAAATGGTGGAAATGGTAGAAAATACAGATGACAACAAGCTTTGTGCATTGAAATTCAATAAAGATGTATACTGCAAGAAGTAATCCACTGTTGTTACTAAGTCCCGTTTGGACATTTCCACTCTGATCTTGGCAGTACTTGTAATTTTTATACTATCAGTAAGGTATGATTAAGTAGAAAATAGTCATAGTGCATATTCCTTAGGAAAGAGTGTATTCAAATATTTGTTCAGTCATTAATCTGAAAGCTACTTTTAAAATCAAAATGGTTCTTAGTCTTCTGTGAATTATGTCAATACCATCTCTGTTTTAAAACACCTTAAATGAAATTCTGTGAGTAAGTATGCAAAATTATAAATAATAAAGGCCTAGATGTTACCTGAAAATCATTTTGGTATACGACTAGGAGAGGAAAGGCCAAGTAATAGACACAGAAGTAACTCCATGCTCTTGTGGAGCTAATATTGCTTTAAAATACTAACTGCAGTGCATGACCTCTGTCCTACAAGAACTGAGGGAAGCTATGTATATAGTTGCAGTAACTTACTGCTAGGTCAGTAAGTTTAGTGTATTGGCATTGGTCCTAACACTTAGAACACAATATAAAAATCTATTTGAAAATGCTATAAATGGAAAATGATCTTTTCAGTATCAAGATGATGCTGATCATTCAAATTAGATGTCCTGTGACACACTGTCCTGCACAGTACTGATAATGGTTTTGTTCTAAATTACTTTCAGTCTGTTCATCATTATATATGTGTCCCATATATACAGCTCTTGAGCAGGCTTTATGCCCAAATTGATTTTCATCTATATAAAATAAATCTTTGCAGAAATGTTAAACCTCTTGGATTAGGAACCACCGTATTATTCTCTGTTTAGAATACAACTGCATTAAAAACCACAGAGCACTGCACTGTTACAGTGGCTCCTTGTAATGCTGGCTTAGCCTCCTTTGATCCTAAGTCTGAATATAAACAAAAATAGTGCATTACCATGTCATTAACCACCATTTCATCAACCAAACTTAGCCAGCTGCGATGCTAACTCAGCCCAAATTCTGTCTAAGGCCCTGTGCTTTGAGTTTCCTGTTGAGTAAGCATTCTGTATATTGCAAAGCCCTTCAGATGACTTACAGAAGATTTTTGACCTGCACGGTTTTTACCCACCAGATAGACACGTGAGCTTAAATGGCAGCTAAAACTGTCTGAATATGACTGCTTATCTCAACTGTTAACTAGGTAAACATGGAGAAAAATCTTCTAATTCACTGGAGTAGCTTCTTAACAGACAAACACTGCATGTACCACTATCAGAATACACTGTCTTGTTTAAGCTAAACAGAGGCAGATGCCCAAATTTTATCCAGATATACCTCAGGAGCTAGTAATATGCAAACAAATAGCAACAACACTAATTATACTGCTTAAGTATTTTCCATACTCTTGTTTTCAAAAGCTTGTAGCTTTCTGGAAAAAAATGCCTGGTTCACTGAATCTGTGTGGAAGTATCTGTCAGCGTGTGAGCTGACCTAGGATTGCAGTAACAAAGTAAAAATTAATTTTGATAAATAATCTTCCATGACAATTTACACTGAAGTTAGCTTCTGTTCAGTTGTGTGGTGCATAGATATAGCTTCAGGTATGATATTTTAGTTCTATGCTTAAGTGTCTTAAATGCTGCCCGAAATGCACAAAAGTGCTCTGAACTCAGCAGTTCAGTAAGGGTTTGATCCTGCTTATTTGAAGGACAGATTCAGGCATGCATCATACCACATTTGCTAGCCTTCAATATATACCATACCAAGTTTCAACAGAAATGAAGCCCAGAATTTCCAGCTGAATGGGACCCATGTTTTCCAGATTTTTTTTCTGATATTTGCAACTGGAGATGAAGATCTGGGTCTTGTGCAAAAATGCCAGAAAAACTGAGTCTGCACATAGCAGGTATAGTGACAAGTCAGCAAGTACTACAAGAATATGACTGCGGCTCAGGTGGCAACAAGCAACACTGAATGTTGCTTAACTCTGCACACTAAATGTTCACTTGGAAAGACCTGCTGGTCTCAACTGTTTCTTCTCTGATGCAAATGTCCCAGTCATGAAGGAAGCCTGGTATTTGTTGGGCTTATTCAGACAACATCAGAGTTATGAGCCATAGGAAAGCTGATTCCAAACATGTAATGTACCAGTTTTTCTGACGTATGAGCTCTCGCAGAGGTAAAGCATGTGTAGATAAGACCATGGTATTTGCATTTCAAACCAGTTTTGCCAAGCATGTGCTTTTCAGGATATCTTTTAGAAATGTTACTTGATCTTAGCACTATTGGAACTAGGTAAAGAAAATGTTAATAGTTCACTCTCCTTGAAGATCAAGGAATGCATTGACAGTATTCAAAGGACATTCAGGACGCTATAGAAGGAACTGGGCTCTTCCAGTGGTGGCCACTGTTACAAGGTGAGCCCAGTAGACCTCCAGACTCTTCAGCCATGCAGTCCACTGCATGCAGCATTACCATTACAAGGGGCAGGCTTTAGGCTCAGTGTTAAGCTGACAGTTCAGGCATTAGGATATGTTAAGATTCACCTGGACTTGTCCTGACCTACCTGGAGGTTGGGTGTGGTTTGTTTAGCTATAACAGCAGTTGTCTGATAACTAGATGACTCTTTCATTTGTTTCAGCCTTTGCTTAGCTTTGTACAGCTGAATGGTGTACATATATATATATTTGTAAGTAGTAGATATAACATGTAGTTTTTCTTTCTGTAGTGACCTGTCTCTGACATTCAAATAAAAATGCAGTGTAGAGAGTTACAGGCATAGGATAATAGCTGAAGCCTTGAAAGTACAGACACAGGATGATAAGAGAGGCCACTGCGTAATTAACAACTCAGCAGTAGTCAGTTACTGGCTGTCAAAGGAACTCAGTCTTCAGAGCTGGGTAAAACAATTTAGGAGCAAGAAAAAGAGCAAAGAATAGGTATCTGATGTATGTAAAACATACTGTACATAGTAGATTTGGATGCTAAATGGAATTGTGAACCGATGATTAAGGAGCAAGTGTACTTTTTTAGTAAGTCTGTAATAGTGATGGTAAAGCAGAACCAAGAGTAAGGAGTAAGAAACCATCAATACCAACATTATATTTCCTGAAAAGAGGAGGAAGAACTCCCCAGCATCATACCTCTGCCATGAATGACTTGCCATGACACTCTCCTCCCAAGATGAAAGCCATCATCAATCTTAAGATGTGATCTCTGTGTCACTAGAATGACAGTGGAAGGGTAAGCATAATACCAGAGAAATTACAATTACTATAAAGTTTGGGTATTTCATTTTTCATCATATCATTATTGGGCTGAGCCATAATGTTTGGATGATTTGAACTATAATTGTTAGTGTTGTTGTACCCAGACTAATAATAATTCTTTGATTAGTCTGTCATGATGTTAATTAGACTAGCAGTAAATTCCCAGTTCTGCATTAACATATGTGACTCACATAAACAGCACAAGCTGTAGGGTACCACATTGGCAGGGGCAACCTAAGCTGTAATTTAAATACAGCAAATTAGTAACAAGTTTGTAAAGAATGTGGGCAGCATAGACTCACAAAATCTAGTGCAATTATCAACTGTATTGATTTGATTTCAACTGACTGCAGTGGGATCTTGGGCATCTAGCTCATAGGTGGACAGCCACCTATACTCTGTGTGCCTTAAAAAAAAAATAGACTGTGTGTTTTGACATTCTCATTGCGTAAGTGAAAAGATCCCAGAGAAGTACGAGGATTTATTTTTCTGCTACCAAGGGAGTAGCAATGGATGAATGGATGCTAAATAGAAAGAAGAGAGTCACAGAATCATGCAAGTAGGAAGGGAGGTGTGGAGGTCAGTTAGTCCAACCCTTTGCTCAAAGCAAACCCAGTTAGATGAGGTTACTCAGACCTTGCCCAGTCAAATTTGGGGTATCTCCAAGGATGAATGAAGAATCTGTTTCAACTTGAGTCCACATTTGTTCTGTTCACTCTGTTGGCTGAAAGAAGGGCTTGTCTGCTAACTTTAGACAAGTCTTAATGAAGCCTTAAGGAAATCCAAGTACAGTTATGCTAACACTATCAAATGTGTCATGTATTGTTGATCAACATCAGAGGGACGATGGTCTAAATGTTTTTGGGGTTTTTGCCTGACTCAGAATAGCTATACTGTTTTTATACAACCTTGATTTTCAACCTCTTTCAGGAATATTTGAAGATGCAGCTATAACTCTGAGCAAGCACTCAGATAGAGGAAAGCTCTGCTCATATAAACTCTTCATGTATTTTTTAGAGAAAGAAACCAATGGACACAAAAAATTTGGAATCCTGCCAAGGTATGAATATTTATAGCACCAGATGTTTGAATGAACCAGAAGACCCTTAACTACATCTGAACCAGATGCCCATAAAACAGAGCTAAGAGAGGAAAAACGACAGCTTTTCAGGCTTGCTTTTCTCAATCAGAGAAACAAAAGTACCGTTTAAGTACAAGAGAGGTATTTTTGTAATGAGAGTTCAGAGGTATGTCACAGAATTAGCCTTTACTGATACTGAGTCAGCTAGTTACCACCAGGGTAGAGGTAACTGATACAAAGATCAGATTTGACAAAGGGAAAGCATAACTTGTTACTCTGCAGTTTCTAAACATTATACCTGACATTTATTACTGAAAAATGAAGTGATTCCTGTGTCAGAGAGAATGATAGTGAATCAGTCAGTATTCAGTAAATCGGTACTGGTGTTCTCTGTCTTTTAGGATAAAGAGGCTGATACCACACTCTCTTATCCTACTTTTGTTCAAATCTAGCTGGCAAATTAATCTGTCCAGTAGATCAAGTTGCAAATTCTTCTCACTGTTACTACTGTTGCCACTAAAGGTGAGTAATTATATTTAGTGTCTGTGTTTGTAGACTCCATTAGAATTGTGATCATCATGTCATGCTATAAGATCTTTTAAATCTGAAAGATTTAGATTAAATACCTATACCAGAAAAAAGGATTTCAATGGAAAACTCAATTATTAGGCAAAATAAAATCAATGAGTCAGAGTCTTTCGATACCCCCAATGCTAAATGACTAACATACTTCCCAACACCGTGAATAGGAAAAGTAAACCCACTAAGCAGTGACTAGGCTTCTTTAATTCTTCTTGTTTCCAATACAGAAGTCTTGCAATATTCAGGACATAAGCACAATCCCAACAGACATTGCAAACTAAAATGTGTCTTAAATATGTGTACTAGGTACACTACCGCTGGAATATTCATAGGCAAGTGCTCAAATGTGTTTTTTCAGAGAAGTAAACCACTGTATGTTGACTTTGTATTGAATTTCATGCAGAGTTCAAGATTTAAAATGTCTGTCTCCAAATCTAGGATTGATTTATGTCCATGATAGCCAAGAAAAGATGCAGAACCACAGCTGCTCTCTGCTGTTTTCACAAAATGAAGCAAACGAAAGTGAGTGTAATGATTGCTTGTGATCCCTCCATGACTCAGTATCTCTTGTAGACTGTAAAATCTGCCATGACTTTCTCTTCTTTTTGCTTCAAAGTGTGAGGTGTAATCTAATTTTCTTTCATAGTAAAACATAGACAATTATACAAACTGTCCAGTTTCCTTTTATGAGAGCAAAACAGAAGATGCATCTGATGTGCAGCACCTCTGCACCAGGTATGTCATCAAGAAGGTGGCAATGGATGCAAAAAAACCCATAAATGTAAGATTTTGGTTGTTTTATGAAAGCACATAAAATTCATTTTCTAAGGCCACAGGAGACTCCTGAACATCTGTCTTGATTTTAAGACAGCTGAACACAGTAGTTGACAGCAATAAGAGTTTAAAGTTCATTCTGAATTGCAGGTAAAGGTAATTGAATTGCTGTTGCTGTGAACCTTGCTATAGAAAATTCTTAAAGGCAGAAGAATGAACTCTTCCTGAAGGACTGTTTCCTTCCTGTGAATTTCTATGGAACAAAAGCAGATTTCCGGCAAAAGCTCTTATTTGTCACAATGAGAACAGAACTGAGAACTTAAAAAGGAAAAAGGATAAAAACAAGGTTACTTAGGAGCTAACTCTAAGGGGATGTTTTCCCTGGCTACTACAGAATTGCTACCACGTTGTCTGACATTCCTCTGAAGCAGTGTCCTTGTCTGCACAGAGGCTGGATGAAAGGCCTTACATCACCTTTTATCAGACCAAGGCATAACTGCTAAAGATGTTGAGCCAAAGTACACATTAGTATTTGATTTTTTAGAAATACCATTGTGTCCAAAGCTAAAGAACAATTTTATATTTTCCTGTATCTTAGTACAATAATATATTGTCACTTCATCCAAGCATTAATAATTAATTCAGTGAATCACTATAATTTATTTTTAAATGAGCCTAGAATAAGATAGTAGTGCCTTTTGCAACACCAGTTATTAAGTACCACAATAGCAGAACTTCCTAAGGTTAAAATAAACATCTTTGAACTGTAAGGGCCAGATACTTTGCATGTCCCTAACTATTGTGATATGCACAAAGGCATGAAGCAGCTATGAAAACAGGATTGGTAAATCCCTCTGAAATAAATTCTCAGGTGTCATCACGCTACTGTATAGCTCCAAAACATTTTTAACTTTTTTTTTTCTTCTTGATTAATTATTTTCTGGGATAGAGTAGATATCCCATAAATCAGAACACAGACCACTGGAATTTCAAAAAAAAACATAGCAGTAAGACACTAGTAACTTAAAACAGACTTGCCTCAGTTCATGAGAAAGTAAGGCTACATTACTGCAATTATTTCCTTTCATTGTCTCTCTTCGCATTATAGTTGTACTACACAATTTAACCAAATTAACTGAAAATGCTATATTAAACAAAACAAAACAGAACAAAACAAAACAAAAAAAAGCCACACTTTTTCCATTATTGAGACTGTAGGTGAGGGTCATCTGAAATGCCCAAGGGTACTCAAGACATCCTAACAGGGCTGGCAGAAGCTAGGAGATAGCTCAGCTTTTTTAGGTGTCACATGACATCTCCCTAAGAAATCTGAAGGCCTTTGAAATGGCAGCTGAAATTTAAGGCAACTGAACCAGCATTTTGTATCTTTTTCTGACTAACTCTTTTCCTTCTCCCCACCCAGCTCAAGAAGCCCACATAGCAGCCTCTTAAGAAATGAAGAACTCATAGTAGCAATTCATGTTTTAATTGATAAAATTATCTTGCTAACTTATTTTTTTCCTTAAGCTCTCAAAGATTAAAAATGGACAGATTGGCTTCAATTTTCATGGAAACAAATGATTAGCAACAGGCTAACAACAAAGGTCCAGCAGATGAGTGAAATAGTGTATAGATCCATAACTATTTCCATTAACGATCTGCTATTACAAAAAATGCCCAGACAAACAGTGAGTCATTTTAAATTATGCAACTGTTATATAAAGGAAGGGTGTGTAGGGAGAGTTAATAACCTAAGACTTTTATGTTTGCATTTTTCCACTTATCTAGTAAGTTATGCCTCATTTCTATTCTTGGACTATCATGAAAAACACATGTATTTTATAAATCACATAACTGGTAAACATTAGAGGAGATAAAGAGATCAAGAATACTGAGAAGGGCCAGAACTTGAGCTGTCACATTCCCTTTCCTAGTCACAGAATCATAGAATTGTTTCAGCTGGAAGAGACCGTTAAGATCATCGATTTCAGACTTTGTCCCAGCCCTATCAACCACCAGGCCATTTCCTTAAGTGTAACATCCAGCCATCTCTTAAACACCTCCAGGGATGGTGACTCCACCACCTACCTGGGCAGGCCATTCCAATGCCTGACAATCCTTTCAGCAAAGAAATTCCTTCTCATATCTAGCCTGAACCTCCCCTGGTGCAACTTGAGGCCGTTTGCTCACGTTCTATTGCTTGTTACTAGGGAGAACTAGTCATTATCCATCTCTGTCAGAAGATACTTTTTTTTTTCCCCTAGATTTGTCAAATAACAAATTTTAGTCTTATAATATTCCTTCCTGGAATCTGAGTTCTAGTCAAGTATTAATGGAAAATAAAACCTATGAACAGCAATTACAATAGTCTATAGCCTCTACCTCTCAACTATTTAATATGTAAGGAATATTTTTAGCTTGCATTTCTCAAATTGATTTATTTTCTATATTGAATATGTAGAATTTATAGATATGCTTTACATATGCAAAATTCAGATGATGCTTTGGAAAATTATGATGCCAGCTGGTAGACACTGAACTTTTGTCTATTAGAATACTAATAAGGGAAGTTGACCGTGAAGCTGTAAAGCACTGAAAGACACTGAAAAAACCCCAACATTGGCATAATAAAGAATGGGGAAAAAATAGCTGAGTTGTTTATAACATGCAGTGTTTTGGAGCAATCCAAATAAAGATAAGAGATATCAGATAGTATTAAGAAAATAGGCTTTCGAAACTCAAAACCATGTGAATGTTACAGCTAATCTTGACAGAAACAGGGAGGCAGTTTTCAGTTCATGAGTACTCTTGGACATACTCTATCCTCTTTAAAATGGCTGCTAAAAATCGTTTAATAGAAGATAAAATTTTCAAAATATCACAACTACAGAAGAATCCTACTGTCTTTAGCCATGCTAATACTTTGGTTATGACAGGAAATACATAAGGTTGGATTAAGAATATCATTAATTAATTGGATTAAGGAAAAGGAAATTAAGATCAACAAAAATCAAACTTACTGACATAAGCTGCCAAATTATATTATCTTAGCCACTAGCCTGTAAACATAACTATTGGTATGTTAAAGGAATTTAAATACCTACAAGCATTACTTGAGAAATATTTGATGACAGAGTAAATCAAAGCCTGAGTGTATACACGGAATACTTATAATTATTTTTTTAATGACATTTATTGGAATATAATTGTCATCAGAATTTTCCACCCCTTCTTCTGGAATACCTTGAAATACTGAATGGTTGCAAAAGGAAGAACATGCTCAAATGTCATTTTTTTAGGAAATAAGATCTTTCACTTTCCCTGCATTTGTCCACTGTGAGTTTTAAAGGATCATCACCCCCCAGTGACTAATGAAGTATGTGTATTCTTTAACACAGCTAAAAATTTGAGACAGTTCTATAACTACCAAAAAACCTAAAATAGAAGTGTGTAATGCAATGCTATACAATACCGATACAACTCATTTTCTTATTAAAGCCATCTGAGAAGTTGTGACCATCAAAGTATTTAGGTTCATTAAAGCCAAAAGAAGCTGTGCACTTCAAAGAATGAATTCTGGGTGACAGAGTTTTTTCCTCTCTTTGAGCATCTAACATGAGGATTTATGTTACATACATCAAGCTTGAAAGTTACTAGCTCATCAACTAATTTTTACACATGATCTCCTTAAAAATGCAGATGCCATAACAGAGGGTAAAGGAGTATAGCCCAGTCATTCGTCTTGCTATTTTTGTCACAACTATTTGCTGATGATAACCTAAGTTTTTCCATGTGCATAAATTATAAATTACAAATTGACAACGGACGGAGCATTTCTGGGCAGTTACTAAGCATCTAGAGCAGGGGAGAGCCAGTACTGTGCTCGGAGGGAGTGATCCAGCTGGCAGCTGCATGTCTCCTAGCCATCAAGTTTCCTCCTGCATTAAGGAAGAACTCTGGCTTGTTCAGTTATTTAGGCCAACATATTTTTTAAAAATAGGTCTATAATTAGTCTCTTAATCCATGCATTCAGCTGAAGTAATTGGATTTTCAGAATTATCAGGCATCTGGAAATTTCTACATCAGCTGTCTGGTCTGTACTAAGAAATCAAACACACCAAAAGGCAATTGGCATGGAGCAGCTCACACCTGCATACCTCTGTGACTAGGCTCTCCTAAAATGCCTGTTGGAAACACTCTCTTACCCATGCTATTACCCACACCATGCCTGAGAACTGTTAGAAAGCTGGGCAAAGCTTGTACAAAACTTTAAATTACAGTGCCAGAGGATACACCCCAGTCTTTTAAAATTGCTAGCACTGGCCTACCGAGTAAGCACTTATTGGTGCTCAGGATTTTTAAGAACAAGATCTTTTGGGTTTTTTTTTCACTTTTTTACTCTTCCCATTTGGAAAAGTTTAGCCTAAGCCACTTTGTTCTTATTATCAGAGACCTTCCATTATATCTTTCTCACTAGACTAGGATTTTCCTTCTAGGTTTTCCCCACCTCACTTTCTTAGATGTGTGGTTACACATGATCTTATGAAAATTAGACATGGACTGGTGCAGTACTTTAGAGATTCAGTCCTTTTCTTTGCACTGTACTATTCAGGGAGCCAGAAGGTGACCCTCCTGCGTGTATTAAACAATATCTCACTGTGAGTAGTCCACTGATGTGATTGTGGTTGCTTCTGGTGGAAATAAGTAACAATGGTAAAAAACGCTGGGAGTCACTCTCAAGCTTATTTTTCATGGGTTTATGATTAGCTTGGGTCTGTGTCACAAAGCAGTTGAATCTTAAGCCTTTTGCAACATAGTAAATCAATAAAGAAAAGCAAAAATAAATGCCAAAGCTGGTTTGAAAGTTAAAAATTAAGGTTGGCCATGGTAAGATTGAAGCTGTATAAAAAGGAAGAAAGATCAGTTAGCCAAATATTTGCATCTCTTCATGCCTGTTTACGTTTTCTGGCAAAAATAAACATAGCTATTTGGTTTGAAAGACAAAATGTCATGAACTTTCCAAAGACAACTCTTACAAAGTTACCTTTGCAAATTGGCCAGTTTCACTTGTAAGCAGAAATGCAGCATTAGTTCCTCAGTTATCTTCAGGTAACGGCCAGCGTGAGTTGGTGGCATGAGTTGTACCCATGGGGACTGTGTCATGTGAGGACAGAAGGCCTAGTCAAAAAAGCATTGCCATCCAGATTATATGTAAAGAAACTAGGAAAAATCCTAGGTTTAATTGACTTTAAAGAGTTAAGTCAGAGTCTATAATGATATATTTTAAGAAAACAAGACTCTTTCAGACCTCAGCTTGTTTTGAGATTGCTTCTTTTTAGTATTTAGAAAGTCTGAGAAAGAAAACAGAGGACTACCTGTATTTAAGTCGACCATGGTACAGTATGTCATAGAAAGTGGCAATGAGTTCACATCTAATTCTCCTGTAACTGACAATTATAATCTGAAAGTTGATTCCAACTGAGTTCAATCATTTTAATTTAAAATTTAATTTAAAAGTTTTCTTATCTTCCATTTGGATGAAGACTAAAAAAATTCATAAACAGATCTCCTATTCCTCCCAATTTGCTATTAAAAAAGAAAAAAGTGTATTTTGTCACAGCTGTCTGATTCTTCTGGTGCCAATTTACAGAGGGAATTATCCACACATGAGATCTTGAAACTATGATTTTTAGTTCCAAAAAACTGTAAAAGAGAGCAGCCAAATGGCAACAAAAGCTAAGATTAATGTATCCCATTTCCTCTGTTAAGTAAGTAAAAAGACACTGCTCCCCATGAGAGTGCAGCAAGCCTTACGATGATCTCCCAGACAAAGGGAAAAAAAAAATGTTAACAGAACTTTGAGGAGAAGCTTTTAAGCATCTGGTACAATTATTAGAGTGGCTGCCTATTGTGCTTATATCTCCCATTGAGTTATCTCAATACATCAGCTGTGCAAACATAGATAGAAAAAAGAGATGGAAGTATATTTTTTTTCTGTTCTTCAGAGAGGCCTTTGGTCTTTTTTTGTCTTTTTTTTTCCCCCCTTCTTAGATGACATGCAGGGTAAAATCCATCCTTTTATTATGCCAGCGAAGTAAGAAGAACTGAACAGGAGATTATTTTTCCCAAAGCATATAAATGTTTAATGTTTATACTGAAAACTTCCTTATAGGCTGTAACCATGGTCAGTCACACTAATGAGGAAATTTCATGCAAAAAGAACTACTGAAATCTTGATCCTCATTTTTTCATCTGGAAGTCTTCACATTGGTCTGTGCAAATGAATGTACATTGACCTTGAGACTCTGAACACCATTTGAAATTCTGTACTATTAAAAATGATTATGTGACATCGGTAACAATTAGAAAACAATTAACACCTGGCAAAAGAGAGAGGCACTACAAATAGGTGCATGCGTGTTCTCATATACCCATAATATTAATTTCCTAATTTTTGCAGGGGGGAACAACATCAAAAAGGCCAGACTATGTTATTAGAAAATTACAGTGGAAATGATAAGTAATGATGACAGTCATTATCAAAATACTGTTTTGTTTTTTTTTTTAATGAAACAAGTAAGAATCTAGTACAATTTTTTAAATTATTCATAGCCATAAAAAAAATCTGGCTAGGTGCTCCAGTTTACTGTCTAGTGAGCTTTTCTGTATAAATCAGGACTGAAATCCATGTTTCTAAACATCCCTTATCTTGCAAATAATTGTAGGACTTGAAGTGATCATGTCCTGATCAACAGTCACTTTCTATTTTATCATTGTATGTATTTTGCAGGGGAGGAATAAGCAACTGAATGGGAACAATTGCTTCCATATTTGAGCAATGTCTGCTTTAATAACTGAAGACATGAATATCAGTTTTATCCATCCAGCTTTTAGTTAAAAATATAGAAGGCTTGTATGGGATTACATTTAATTCCATTTGGTTTCATTTTTGCCATTCAAGTGGGTAATTGTTCTGCATATATTTGCAAAAGTACTGACTGGTTCTATTTAGTGGAAAGAGAAGTATCAAGGTTCCATATCTAGATAGGTGAGATTAATAATTGGACTGAGTTCAATAAAAGTCATAAAAGTCAGCATATTTGCTGTAAATCCTGACAGTTTTTTCTGTGGATATCTATTGGTAATAAATTCTGTTATTTAACTTGCTAGAGTTGTCAGAAAAAATGTAAAAGAAGAAGAGAGGTCTTTAAATCCTAAAGAGGTAATTATAACAATACCAGCATGAAAAAAAAAAAAAAAAAGAAGTAAACCTAAGCTAGCAAGATCTGTTTAAGCCACACATTGTCAAGAGTCAATATTTGGAAGAAAAACTCTGGAGACATAACGGTAATTAATTTTGCTGAGTGATAAATACAGTTCCTACAATAAAAATGTCCCTCTTCTGCAGTGGTCTTCAGGCAAAAAGCACATTGGTACAGAAAGACTTCTGTATATGGCAGATGTTCCAATGAAGACCTCGCCACTGTGGAAGCATTACTGTTGCCAAGTAATAATAATAAAAAAATGTAATTGTGAAAAATGTTTACTTTCTGTGGCAGATCTATGATAAAATAGAGAAGATGATATTCTGACATATAAAACATGGGTGTGGAGTGAAGCAGGTAGGAAGAAAATTTGTAAAATATAGCTTAAATATTCTTTTAAGTAATTCTTCTTGAAGATTTGTGCTGCATACATTTTCTCACTTACAAAATTTACATGGGAACGGTACTTTTATGCCACTTCTATTGAGATGTCTGAAACGTAAGCACGTATGCAAGTGTTTTCAAGACTCATTGTGGTTTAGGCCCATCACAGAAGAAAAGATCACGATTAGCCTCAACTACCAAAGAATTGCCAAAGGGCAGGGAGGGCTTAATTGCAGTTTAAGGTCCAGGACAAATCAGACCAGGCTACTCGGCTCGGGGAAGAAAACGCCACCAACCAAAGCATAACCATAAAACCTCAAAACATAACCAACATAGAACAACACAGAGTAGTACAACAATGAGAAGTCCAAGCAGCCCTTTAAGAAGACCTTCTCCCCACCCCTCCCCTCTTCCCAGGCTCAAGAGTCCTGATCCCGGTGTTTTTACCTCCTCCCTCCCCCCCCCCCCCCCCCCCCGAATGGCTCAGGGGGGCAGGGAATGGGGGTTTCAGTCAGTGTATTCCTGATAGCTTCTGCTACTTGTCTCTCCTCAGGGCAGGTGGGCTCCGCACCAGTCCTCCCTGCAAGTCTATGGGGTACCTCACACACGGCAGCCCTGCACGGGCAGCTCCAACATGCATTTATCCCAAAGGCTGCAGCTCCTTTCTGCCTCTCGTGTGGGGCTGCTCTGCGGCGTGCAGGCTCTCCAGTACGGCCTGTGCCATGGCCGCCTCCTCACACAGCTCTCAATCATATGGGTGCACTCACATGGAGCTGATGGCTCTCAGTCCTGCCATGGCCCTGCATGGGTTGCAGGGGTACAGCCTGCGTTCTCACCACAGCTTGCAGAGGGGTCTCTGGTCTGGTGTTCCTCCTTCTCTGACTGTGAGGTCCCCGTGGTCGCCTCTGTCTTGCACCACTCTTACACCTCCTCCCAAGCACTTCAAATTCCCGTCCCTAAATAGTGATCACAGAGGCGCCAGATTGGCCCAGCCGGGCCAGAGGTGGGTCTGAACCCAAGAGCTGGGGGAGAGTCCGAGAACTCTTTACCAGGTAGGTCTTCACCGCAACCCGCTCCTGCTGTTACCAAGCAAAAGCTGCTCCTTGCTAAACCATGACAAGACTGAAGACCAAAAAATAAGACAATTTGACTTTTGAAGGAGTGCATTTTCTCAAATTGAAAAAGGAAAGCAACATTATTTGGATGGATATCTGAGATGTGATTTTATCTACTCAGTTGTTAAAGACTTGGGGTGGATGATGTATGTTTACATTAGTGATTTAAAACAATTCTTTTCTGGCTTTATCTTTTTGTTCCTTTTCTTAACTATAAAAAGAATGGGTCTAAGCAAACATCTCCTATGCCTTATCATCTAATACAAGATAAACCACAGTGTCATTCTAGAGACATACACATGTGAGTCCAAGTTGCATCCTAAACCTAAGAGGAGAGCTGGAACACCTCTTGAAAGGTGCTGAGAGTTCTGTTTCCATTGGCAGTAGGACTGTGTATGTAACCAGTGTTTAAAGCAACACAAATACAACTAGCTAAATCTGAGACACAGTAAGACTACTTGTATTCTTGAAGTCATGGAAATCACATATTTTCATCCAACATTTACATTTAATCTGTATTGTATATATCAACAAACATTATTTCAGTGGATATGATTTTTTTACCATTGTTATTTAGGAAGTATTTTCTTTATAATAGGTTAGCAAGATAGTAAGTTTTCTGTCGTAGTCTAGTTCAAAATTAATCTGTCAATATGTACAAAGTCTACAGTTTTAGAGTAATTATGGAAACAAAATGTACATGCCTATGGATGAGATGCTAAAAAGAAAAGAATGGTAATCAGTCCTTATTTCTGTGCTCAGAAATCTCAACTTTGCACCCTGCTGTGAATTAGCAATGCAAACAAACTTCAAAAGGAAATACAAGTTCCCAAGGCTCAATCACAGGAGTGCCTTAGGGTGCTAATGTTTGAAGACAAAATACACCATGTAGAAGGAAGAGTTGTGTCAGGAACACCTACTCTTTCAAATGCAGTATCACATTCTTGCTTTGAACTGGTATGAACAACGATGTTGCCAGAATCACAAAGTAAAAGGGTACTAACAGGCAAAGCAAAAACACTAAAAAAGTAAAGTATCTTGGTATAATGAATATACATGAAAAACAAGCTAGAGGATGTAAAGTACAGAACATTAATGAGGCATGAAAAACTATGGTTATAATTAAGCTAAAGACACAGTTTTGAAAAGTCTATAAATAAAGTGGTATTGACACACCATGGGATTTGTGGACTATTTGTAATGAAAATAACTGAAAACAGCAAGGGTAGTTCTAGCAAGCTTAACTTTGGGATGTTTTTCTCCTGTATAGGAGATCCACACATTGAAATGGATTGAAAATGACTGGACTTTTTCACCCCTATAACCTGTAGTGAAAAAATGAAGAGAAAAATCACCAGTATGATCCCTATGAAAATTTGTTGTTCTTCTTGATTGTATTGTTTGTTGCCAACACATTATTAGTAACATAAACACAGCAATGGTTTTTGTGTTTATATATACAGCTACAAAATGTATACATAAACAAGTTATATCAGAGTTACTGTTACACTGATAAAAGGAGAAAGATGCTGTGGTAGCATGAATGTTATTTCTGTAGCCTATTTATGTATTACATTAAGAAAAGTGTTTCTTAACAACTCAGTTTTAAAATAGGAATGTGTCCCTTCGCCACATATTAAAGTCCCAGCAGAAGCATGTAAATGAGCTATGTACAATTTTGCTAGTGTTGAGACAAGCTAGTAATAGGCTTAGTAGCAGCTGGACCATTTCCTGAAGAACAGGGAGAGCTAGCTTTGTGGGTTTTTTCAGGAAGAAACCATAGCTCCATATAAGAGAGAGCACAGGGCAGAGGGCACAGCCCTGTGCAAGGTGTAAGGGGCCAGAAAGAGAATTATGCAAGAAAACAGACAGAATGAACAGGGAAATAGATAAAAACCGTATTCTACACATTTATTTGTTTGGTATCAGTGAAGTTTTTTGATTTAAAAAAAAATAAGAATCTGGGAAATATGGTCCATATTTCAGATTTCTTTTGAGTCAAGTGTTGCAGCCACTGTGACATTGTAGAGAAATATGCTCTTCCTTTCCCTCCCTGGTATCTAACTAGGCCTTTCAGGAAGCACAAGTACACAGGATGAGATCCACCTGACCCCATTTTTGGACACTGAACATGTTGATAGTTAGATCTGAGTTTGCTATCTGGATTGTCTTCATAGTGAAGAAACAGAGAGTTGCATAGCACCATTCCTCTTGGTTAAAATAAATACTCATAATAAATAGGTCAAATTAATCACTTCCTAGAAATGTTGTTAATCATAAAGGGAGCCCAAAGTGACTATCAGAGAAATTGATCATAAATGCAGAGGATAATTCAGGTTGGAAGAGACCTCAGGTAGTCTCCATTTCAACCTCCTGCTCACTGAGATCAGATCAGGTTGCCCAGTGTGTGTCCAGTCAAATCTTGGCCACTTCCAAGATGGAGACAGCACAAACTCTCTGAGCAGCCTGCTTTCCTGCCAACTGTCCTCATGTAGAAAACAATTCTTATGTCCAGTCTGTTTTGCTTGTGCCTGTTGTCTCTTCTCACCCTACCAGGCACTCCTGTGAAAGAGGAGGGTCCATCTCCTTGCTCACTTCCCTAGAGGTGAGGCCCTAGAGGCACTGGGGGCTGCTGTTCAGTGTCCCTGAAGGCATCACTCCTCCAAGTTGAACAAGCCGTGTTCCTCAGCATATTCTCACAGGCCAAGGGCTTCAGCCTCAACCACTCTGGAGGCCCTCTACTGAACTCACACAGTTTCCTGTACTGGGGAGTCCAAAACTGGAATCTGTTTACTTGCCAGGACAGGAATAGCTTAAGTTTACTGACTTCAAGTTGGACTTCTAAACCCATTTGAACTGAGCAGGTGGTGAAGCGGCTAGCTAAGCCCAGGATGAAAGACGGATTGTAAATGCATGGCTATTTCATTTGTCTACTCCATTTTGATCAGCAAAGTCTTATAAATCATCAGCACAATGAATGTATTTTAATAAGTTCATCAGTAGCTTTGGCAAATCTCTATTTCCACCCTCCTCTTTTCCTTTTTTCCTGCCTTTCTCTGTTTGCATTTAAAAGCATGGACCGTCACATACAATGTGTTTTTTCAGAGCCCGTAGTCATTTGGGATCTCTAAACACTTTAAAATTATAGCAGTGAGCAATAATATAGAACATACGTGTGCTTGATAAACTGCTATCACTTTATACTACTTGTTGTACTTTATGTTATGTTACAGTATCCTTAAAAATGTATAAATTACTATGTCTAATTTATAATGCATGTACATACCAACCTCCATATGCTAATCTGAGATGCAAGGTTAGTCTGTTACAGATTTTATGGGTTTTAAACCATTCCAATATTAGCTTACTTTTAAAAATTTGCAAGGCAGCAGTAATACACAAAACACATGATGAAATCCAGAAGTATTCTGCTTCATGGATAATATGTCAATATCTGTTCTCACATCTTTGGTTTTAGCATATAATGTTACAATGAAAAGTATGCGAATCTTTTACCTTCTGGAGGGCTTTGTTACACAATTATTAAACAAATCATCTCACTAATTTGCATTTAATTGGAGGTCCACTGTGTATACTTAAAATGAGACTACAACGCCATGTACTTTTTCAAGCTAAAGCTGTGACCGCTTGTCAGTTTGCTCTTCTTGCATGATCCACAGTGATGGCTCTTGCATTGTTCAGGATCAGGTCACTTTAAAAATCACTGCAACAATTTCTCACAGAAATCTGAGGAAAAAGACTGGGGTAGAAATAGCAGGAAGAGGCTAAATGGTAGTGAGAAAAACAAGGAACTTGAGGGTTAAATGATGACAGGAAATGCCTCAATTGGAAAAGTGTTTCTGTTTAGGATAAAAATTCAGCAGCCATGTTGGGGTCATGCTGTGGGGTCTTGAACCCATAGACACAGAGGCAGCTGCAGCTCTCTGGTTTCTGTCTAGCCTCAGCAACTCTCTCTCTCAGAAATGAGGAGTCATGGATGTCAGTATGTGCCTGTGTCTCGTAGCTGTTTATGCATCTGCCCTAAGGAAAATATACTTGGGTATGATAATGTAAACACTACCATTGTGGTCACACACTGCTCAAATAGTGAAAATGCTTCACCCAGTTTAGTCAGAGCACAGAAACTGATCAGTACTAGTTCTGTGTCATGGACACTTCCAGTTCAGAATACACACTGCTAATCCAGAGAACCTGGACCGCTCATCAGCCAAGTGATAGTCAGAAGGCTGATCTTTCACAGAAATCATGAAACTAAGTTCAGGTCTTGTATAACTTTGCTCAAGTACTGCTCCTCATTTGAAAAAATGTGGCTAATATTATTGGTATTTTCTATTGAGCTTGTAAATTTTTGCCCTACAATCTTTCTGTGTGCATTGGCATTCTGACTGACAAAGTTCTCAGCATCAGCTGGAATTTGTAGGTATTAAAAAAATTAGAAAACAGTCAAGGAGAAAAATAGCAAAGTAACATTTGGCCATGTTGCTGGCAACAGCACTACTCCAATGCTTGAAATACTGATTAATAACCTGCAGTATATAATTATTTTAAATGGCTGAAAGGATCCTTTTCTGATCCCTTTGTCCATTGAGCCAGGTCCCTGACCTTGGACTTGCCTCATCACTATGGGTTTGCCTGAAGATGACTGGATGGTGTCTGACTTTGGTTGCTGTCACAGACATGATCCCCACTCACTAATCTGACTTGCCTTGACCCCAGACCTTCCTCAATGTCCAGCAATCCAGATTGCTGTCTGGCCCAGTCACCATCACTTTTTCTCTCTTCTCCTTGTTTCAGTGCCATAGGACTCCTTCTGTTGGGGAGTCAACAGTCTTGCCAAATCACCCCTGCCCTTGTGGAGCCTTCCACAGTTGCTGTTTCCTGACAACCTAGCTATAAAGCAATCATCAATCACAGCTGTATATCAAGCACCAGGAGATATATATGAGTACTTTTATTATAGTGGTGCTACAGATGTTTTTGGAACTGCTTGTAACTTATTATGAACCAAATAACCCTCCCTTCTCATTCAACTCTCTTCCTAAAATACGTTTTAGATACATATTTTGCGCCTCCCCCCCATATGGCTTTGTACTTTGCTGCTTCAGGCATGCATCAAAGTAGCTAATGTTTTGGATAATGCTTGAGCAGGAACATGGCTACTTCTATGTACTTGTACAAAACCAAACACGTGTTTGAGGATCAACAGATAACAGAAGCATGACCTCTACAAATGAGAAAATGCCAAAATTACAGTTAAAAAAAGCCCTAATGTAGACAGTATATCTGTACAATAACTTTTTTATTGTCTAACTGTATGAGAGTCCTTTCTCTTATCTTCTTGCTCATTATCCTTTAGAAGAATTATCTAATATATATTGGATTATTTTGGTTTAATATATATTGGACTGTTATATATATACTCTTGAGAAAATCAATACATAATCTCTGCAAGTTTTTGTTAAATGCTAAGGTGCCACTTCTTCAATTTCACTTATTAAAATAGTTAGTGTGTGGAATTAACAGTACTCTACTTAAGTTACAGCTTTCTTAACTTTACAGCTTTTGCCAAACAAAAATTAGATTATCTCTCCCAAAGTTATTTTGTGTCTTTAGCTAAGACTGCCCACTGACTCCTGAAACAAACTGACTTTAATGGGGCTATACGTGAACTAATTTAACCCACTTAAATCTGTCTGACTCCAAGGCCAGCTGGTATTTTACTTGCACGGCTTAGTTAAGAATTCCTCAGTCAGCAAAGCTGTGTCTTCCTCTTGTTCCCTCATAATCTGACATGGCACGTATCTGCAGGCTTTCTGCACCACCACCATCCTCCCACCTCCTCCCTTTGCATAAATAGTGAGGAGAACTGGTTTTTATACTGATGAGATAAACATTGATAATCAAATCCTGGAGCTGGAAGACCTCTCTTTTTGTGTCTTGTGTCTATGCTTTCACTGCAAATAAATTTCAAAGAATTCTTTCTATAGAAGTCCTGTTGTAACCTGTAACTGTAAACTGAATTATTATCAGCATCTTTATCCATGGTATTATCCCAATCTATATTTTTTAAACTTCTGATATTAGTTTTATGTGTGAGTTTTGCCAAAATTCTCAGAATATCAAACTATATTCTAGACATTGTTTATGATTACATAAAAGGGTTATAGCAAGCAAATAAATTATTATTTATAAATCATTCTCATGTCTAATTCCATCATTTTAAAATGGCACCAGTTATTTTGAATTATTTTTTGAGAGCCTCACCTGAGTTCTAAATGTGTCTGGTTTTGAGAAAAATGCTACTATCAGAAAATACTAAGCAATCACCCTCTTCAGGTATCTCAGAAAACTGGAATCCAGATACTCAAAACCACAGGTTGATATTTGAAAATGTAAGATAAGTATAGCTGAAATCCTGTTCCTGTTGAAATTTTTCCTAAAATTGATTGACTTCTTTAGGGATAGTGTGTTACAAGTTCTTAATGTAATTGTTGGTCAACAAAGAAGAAAGATTGCTGGTCCTGTTTTTTTAAACAAGATATAATAAGTATTTTAACTAGCAGAGAAGTTTCCCTTTAACATTTTCTATGCATCCTACTTCCTCCATTCAAAGGTCTGTCCTTTGGTTTGTTTACATCTTCATTAAATTAAACTACTCCACATGGATCTCAGTATATTTATAGGAAATATCATTCCCTCATGGATACCCATGGTTGGTGAGAATCATTTCTATTTTTAGTTGAACAACATATTTACTGAGTGCTGGTGCAAGTGTTTAGTTTCAGATTTGTCAAGGTTTGATATTTAAAGAGTCTAGGTTTCTTGAGCCAACAGAATTATGGACATATTACTATATAAGATAAAGAAGATGTCAAATACTTGTCTACAAATTGTGTTTAATCTTACATTTCTAAGATTTATACATGTAAAGTTCAGCCAGCTTCACTCCTCAGAATGTGTATAAATTGAGGATTTGTTGAGTTAACCTGCCATCAAATATATGCCTATATTTAAAAAAAACCAAATACAACTATACAATTCTCTTCACAAAACCTGACAGAGGTTTCATGTACTTTCATTTCACTGCAAGCTAGCTATTGCCATGCCCAAAACAGGACTACAAATGCCTGTCTGGGGAAGAGTCTCTATCAAAAGAACTTTCTCTGACGAGTATTTTGGAAAAGCCCTCTAGTGGGAAGAGAGGAGAGTTTCTGGAAGCAAGTGGGTTTGTTGTTTTTTTTTTTTTTTCTGTCACACTACCTGACTAAAATACACGATGCAATATGGGGAAAGAAAAAGAGAGCATTTTGTTAGAATAATCAGAAGCTAGGTGAAAGTGAATCGCTGTAGATGAGTCCAGATCAGAGTCCTTTATGGAACTGTATAAAATGTGATTTTCATCTTCTCTGTCTTCATTTTTCTTTTGCCAGAGGTAAAAAAGACCAAACATGCCAGATTTTTTTATATTAGCTATGCTATGTATATTATATATATATTTAAATAGCAAAATCCTGCACATCTTTGCATAAACAGGAAGTAGAAAATCCTTGCATATTTATTGATTTTTCTAGGGATTAATGCTGTTTCAGATTAGCCTCTGAGAAAGTTCTATGTTTATGCTGGTTAACATATGAGCCTTACTAAAATCCAGAAGAACTACATCCACTGCCTTCCCTTCATCCCCTATGACTCATCCATTCTGATGTGCTTCATCCATTCTGATAAGCTGCATCTTCCTAAATGGCCACAGAAGAAAATGTAAACATATTTTGTAAAAGGTGGTAAAACTAGGAAATCTTCATTTACTTCATATTACTATACCAGCAATTCACTACAGTCTTTTGAGCCCTGCTGTTCAGCCAGTTCTTTACCCAGTGTGCCATGTACCTGCTCATCTCACAGTTGGGCAACTTGTCCGGAAGGATGCTGTGAGGGACAATATCAAAAGTTGTACTAAAATCTAGAACAAGTACATCCCCTACCTTCCCCTCATTCACTATGCAGGTGACCTTATCATAGAAGTATATCAAATTAGGTAAACAGGATTTTTTTATGAACTGATGTTGACTCTGCCCAGTGATTGCATTATTCTTTAAATGCCTGTCAGTATGATCTTCTCCATATTTTTTCCAGGAACTAAGGTTAGACTGATAGATTTGTAATTCCCCAGATCTTCCCTCAAGACCTTCTTGTAGACTGGAATAACATTGGCCAGCTTCTAGTCAGCATGGACCTTCCCAGACTCCCAAGACCTTTGGTAGATGATCAAGAGAGGTCCTGCCATAACATCCACTAGCTTCTTCAGAACTCTGGGATGAATCCCATCAGGCTCCAGGGATTTCTTAAGATTTAGTTTATACATCTGGTCCCTTATAATTTCACCATCCACACATGGAGAGTCACTGTTTCTGCACTTGTGGTCTTCCAAATCAGAGCACTGGGCACCCCAATATTTATCATTGATATTAAATACTGAGGCAAAAATAAGCATTAAATATCTCCACCTTTTCTTAATCACTGTTTGTCAGATGACCATCTTCATCAAGATTCAGTCCAGTACTTTCCTTATGTATCCTCTTGCTATGAACATATTTTAAAAGACCTTTTCATTGTGTAGCTGTCCAGTTTCAACTCTAGTCGAGCTTTGACCTTTCATGTTTTCTTCCTACACATGCAAACCCTACTCTACAGGTCTGTGATCTTCCTGCAAAGCCTGCCCTTACTTCTAGAGATCATGCAATTTCCTTTTCCGCTTGGGTTGCAAATGGATTTCTCGGTTCAGTCAAGCAGGTCTTCTGCCCCATTTGCTTGACTTAAAACACTTACGGGATTACCTGTTTCTATACTTGTAGAAGGTGAAAGCTGATCTGCTCTTTTGGACCCCTAGGCCCTCAAAAGCAGATTCCCAGGGGACACTGCAAACTAGGTCCCTGAGTAGCTTAAAATTTGCTCTCTTGAAATCCAGGGTAGCAACTTTGCTGACTTTTATCTCATTACACCAAAAAACTTTAACTCAATCCTTTTGTGATCACTGTGACCAAGATAGCCTCCTACCATCCCATCTCCTATGAGTCCTTCTCCAACACGAACAACAGATAATAAGATAGTATCTGTTGGGCAGATAGGCAGCCATGGGAAGACATTGTGAGCTACAAAGTAACCTGATGTTTTTGCTATGTGCCAGCTAAGTGATAGGCCACTTTCTTGCTCTGTGAGCACTTTAAGCAGGCCAGCAAGACAGCTGGCATCCTTTACTCAGATATTGCCTGATTTGTGAGTGGTAATCCTCACGATGGTGTTAATACTCTTTGGACACAGATCTCTTGTGTTGTCTTGTGGATCAGGCTTCCAAAAGCATGCCCTGTCTGCCCATTGAAACTCAAGGGACATTTTCTTCAGGCACAGCAACTAAGCTTTGGACAGTCTTGCCTTATGGTACTTTTCACTTTGCCAGCAAAAAACAAGTTTCTATCCTTGGGTTTTACGTTAGAAACCTATTGCTGAACAAGTCCTATGTTAATGGAGTGGTGTATCAAGTAATTTACATTAGCAGAAAGCCTTCAGATGTCTTGTGATCTCTGGACCTCAGAGTATGATAGCCAGCTAAACTTTGTGAGGCTAAAACTTGCTGGTTAAGCTTCCATTCATTTACTAAGGTTGTAATTTATCTCAGAAGGAACACCAAAAGGACCACAGTTTTAAGTATTTCACTATGCTTATCGAAGAGTATCGAAGAGTATCGAAGAGAAAGATCATAATGCCGCACATTCCCTGCAAATATCTGCCTTTGGAAAGAGTAATCCGTAGATGATGTTGGGTCCTACTCTCACAAAGCCCACACAGAAGCCAGTTAGGCAAAACAGAATCACACAGAGAATCACAGAATGATAGGGGTTGGAAAGGACCTCTACAATCATCTAAATCATCTAGATCTCTCAAATAAAGGCATAAGAGTGAATTGTTTTTTCAGTATCACAAAGTGATCACATGGATTATAAATTTTAATTTTACTCAGGGAATTCTTAAAAAATCTTACATAAATAAGTCCTGCTGCAGGAAAGCTGTGTGACTCTCCTAAGCCACCAGGTTAAGTGGTAGAAAAGATTGTCAAGGTTCAACAAGGCACTTTCTCACAACTTTTTCTAAGAAGTCAGAAATATCAAAATGGTATGAGAAATTACAACTGAAAAATATGAAAAATTATGACAGGTGAGACCTGAGAAGTTGTAAAAATAACTATAGAAATGTTGGAGAGAATTTACATATCCTTTTGTGTCTCTAAGGTAACATTTTAAATACAAATATATATGAAAATTACTGATTAAGTATATGATCTTAAATTAGAATACAAGTATAATAACATGCTTAAAGACATCTTCTAACATAAGACTAAAGTGAATCAAGCATTTCTACCATATTTGGATTCACCTCCCTCAGTTGCTACAGAAGGAAATGTGAAAATACTCTGTAAAAGCTGTAAAAAATGTTAAATTGCTATACCAGTCATTCATAAAATCACTAACAGATTTTTTTGCTTGATAAGAATTGATGAGAATATCCAGTTCTTAATTTCCCCTTAATTAAACCTTATTTTAAAATATTTCTTTAAAAAGAAAGAAAAAAATATTCTACAATACCTCTTCTAAAAATAAAATTTGTTATTTTTCCTCTGCGAAATAATCCAAGTTGCCTCTATAGCGAAGAAGAAATAATGTCTGTGCTCCCTCTCCTGGCTCTGCGCAGCATTGCCCTAAGCAAATCCTAACCATGCTGACATCAGAGCCGAGACCTGAATAAAAATGTAAAGCACTGTACTATTTCAGTAAAGAGAAAATTAGGAGTTGTCTCAAATGGAAAATAAAATGTTAAAAATATTATTTTATTTTCAAACTTCCTGAAGGTTTCTTCCAAGATCTAACAGTTGAAAACTATAAAAATGCCTTGCACAAGGTACATCAACACTTTTTCAATGTTTGTAACACAGTAATTTTTACATACCAAATCAATATAGAAATCCTAATCCCTGTGGTGGACAATCTGAAAACGTTAAAACAATAGTTTATTTAATAAATGTTTTTTAAAAATTACATAATCTTTTTGGTGCTAAATAGATCCTTTTTAAGTGTCTAATTGTAAAACAAACAACCCCCTGAGATGATGTTGGATGGGGTAGAGTTAATTTTCATCCTAGATACTCATACAGGGCTATGTTTTGGATTTGTGCTAAAAACACTGTTGATTCCGCAAAGATATTTTTGTTATTGCTGATCAGTGCTTGCATAATCAATGCCTATTCTGTCTCTAACCCCACCTCCTCAGCAAGCAAGCTTGGGGGGTACAGAAGCAGTTGGGAAGGGACACAGTTGAGACAGTTGACCCCCCAGATGACCAAAGGGATATCCCAGACCCTGTGATGTCATGTTTAGCATATAGAGCTGGGAAAAGGAGAAAGCAGCAGGGGGGAAGTTCAGAATGATGGCATTTGTTTTTACAAGTAATCATTATACATGATGGATCCTTGCTCTCCTGGAGATGGCTGAACATCTGCCTGTTGAAGGGACAGAGCAAATTAACTCCCTGTTTTGTTTTGCTTGTGTGTGTGTGTCTTTTTCTTTATCTATTAAACTGTCTTTATCACAAGGCACAAGTATTCTTATTTTTGTACTTCTGATTCTCCCCAGTCTGATGGAGGAGGAGTGAGTAGCTGTGTGCTGAAGAACTCATACAGCTAAGGCTTTGTGCCTTCACCATATGTGATTCTGTGGACAGTAGAATACTGTGAATAACAGATAGTGTAAACAATACAACTTTCACCTAAAAATGACAGAAGGTATCCTATAAAATTCTTTGACAGTGTTTCTAGTATGTTCAACACAGAGCTCTAATATGTTTAATATGGAGCTCTTATATCTGTAGTATGAAACCATCCTTGCTGGGTTAGTCATGTGGCTTGTCAGAGCAGTCTTTAATGATGGCTGTCATTCAATTTTAACTGAATTTATCATTAATACTAAATTAATGGTTTCAAGATAAATGGATAAAGCACATTCAAACACTTGTGATTATTCGTCTCGTTTACTAGAAGCTTGATTATGATCTTAGATAAGTGAGTCATCTCAGAGGCCAAGGATATTCACACCATAGCTCAGTAATGCCTTATGTACAGTGTGGTGTATCTTGCATAAACCCCAGCTCAGAAAATTAATTTTTCTTTAGGCTTGTTCAATTTAATGAGAAGATGGGCTCAGCAGAAGAGGTATAAGGAAGGGCAAAATCAAAATCCTGCTTGCTTCCTCCTATGGTCAGTGAACTGGACAGGATACTGTGTCTCTTATTTCTGTGTACAATTTGCATAGCAAAATACTGTAGAAAGTGCCAACTAAAGTTCTCCCACTCCAGGAGTCAACAGGCCACGTGCTGTGCCATGTGGACCAAAACTGTAGCCTTATGGCCAAAAATGGAGCAGAGCATTACCTAGTGTATAAGATGCACAGCAGACGGGAGTTTGGAAATATCATTTGGGATGGAGCTACTTAAACAGTAGGAAGGGAGCCTCTCCTCCCTAACAGCAAATCCGCCATACTGAGCATGTGCTTCATGACACAAAAGCTGAGGCCACAGTGCTCTCATCAGCATCACAGCTGCCCCAAGCCTTGCCCAGGCTCATGGAGCCATCACATTCCTGTGATGCCGCCTCCCTCACAGCGCTCTGCCTGAGGGAAGTGGAGAATGTGGGCAGCCAGTCACCTCATGTGTGGGTGCAAACCCAGGTGTGGCTCTGCCCCATAATACTGTGCTCATGCAGACCAGAACAACATAGTTGGTTCTTGATGACTACACTCAGAAGCCTTCTGGAAGATGAAGCTCTGCTGGTTGGTGTCATAGGGGCAGGGTTATGAGTGGTGTCTTTCCTTTCCTGCTCCACCGCGTTTTGAGTAGAAGAGGTATTAATAATACCCTGGCCCGTTTCCAGGTCTTCCCTCTCATAGGCACAAACAGGGGCTAAGCTTAATTTTGCTGCCATTACCAAAGTGGAGCAATCCTGTCCTTGTGTTAGTACAAGCTAATGAGCAAGTACACAAGCTGTCTCCTCATTAATGCAAGCTAATGAGGTTCCACAACATGAGCATCTTCTTTTACAAAACTGAGCCATTCTATTTTTTAAAACACAAAGCCATTTAGAAATACACAGTATAGACTTAGCATAGTATGACTTGAGAAGTGTGATGTGTGACATTATCTCTACAATTAAACAATAATGAAACCCACAGCATTTGTAGATTAACGATTTATGAAAACTAGAAAACCTACAATCGGAGATGAGTATTCACATCCAGTTGCAAATGTAATCACATTTCCCTCAATAAAAAGATGAAGTGTTAGAAGCAGAGATTGATGAATTTCTTAATGCCATAAACCAGTCTGTCAGCTTCAAAAAAATTAAACTCACTTAAAACAAGAAGCAAAAACTAAAAAAACCCATAAAAACAAATTTAAAAAAAAAAAAATTAACCTTTTTTTTTTCCCGTATGACATAAACTGTTACTGATGAAGGTTTGGCAAAAAGATGGATATGCCCAGAAGTTATTCTCTTCAACAACTACTTTTTGTATTAAAACAATAAAGAGACAAATCTGAGTTAAAGAGAGATCCATCGACATTTGAGAAAATGTCAGCTTTCAAAGAATATTCTTTAGCAACTAAAACTTGCAGCTTTACACATTGAAAAAGATCGTTTATGAGCACAAATCCCTGTGGAATCTGTGGAAATAAAATCTCAGAAATCTCAGGAAGGATTGATATCTCTGTCTTGCCTGGCAACATTCACATGAGCATGTGAAACAATAAAAATGTGAATAAATACAATCCATTATTTGTAGATGTCAAAGGTCACTAAATTGGCTTAGATAAGACTACTGCACACACCAAACCTACAAACTTCAGGAGTTATATGAAAACTTCTACACTACTCTGAAGAATCTAACCTAAGTAAAAAAAAGGACTGTTAGGAATCTGTAATCCTGCAGTATGAATAAATAAGGGAATTAGATGTGTATATACTTTATTAACATAACTATTTATAGTTTAAGATTATTGGTGTTAAAATGCACCTTTCATACTAATCCATAGAATAAATATGTCTATTTTTGTATTCTTGAAATTTCTATGATTTAATTCCTATCACATGTTTTGTATCCATAGATCATACACATGATAGAGAATGTCATTATCATTTAGCAACAGAAATTGATTTTTTTAAATGAAAGTGTTAAATTGTTGAAACCTAAGGAATGTGTGCTCAGTTCTTCTGGTGCTTTCCAAGACTTTCAAAGATTTCTTTTTTTCCTTGTTATCTTCTTTGGGGCTTTAAGTCTATAGGTAGGGATGAAATTTAGAGTATGTTTTACTTTTCCTTGGGCAGTTCATGAATTTTACACTCAACAGCTACACGAAAAATAGAAAATTATTTGTCTCATGGAAATATGACATTGTAGAAGATGATAATTACTTTGACCCTTTTCAAAGATTCTCTTTCAGGTTGCATTAAATGAATCATGATCTTCAGATTTTTTTTTTCTGTTAAAATACTGATTTCATGTGAATTAAGTTTGATTTAAGTAAAGACTATTCCTTATTTTATGTTTTTTAAATTGTTACTAAGAACTTAAAAATGTTGTGTTTTAAATAGAAACCAACTTATATATAGAAGCCACTTTATATTTCAGAGCAAATGTTTCCTGAAAGGTAATGAATAGTTTAGAGGCAGTGTTTGCTTGCTGGCTGCTGTATATTCAAGGATCAAAGGTAGTTAAAGTGGAGTGACACAGTGCTTGCCTGAATTATTTCCACTAGACGCTGCCTTTGCAAAGGATTAAGGGCCAGATTCAAATCCAAATTTAGATTCTTATCACAATGTCCAATTTCTATGTGTCTGTCCCTTCACAGACCTATCAGAATCCCAAGCTTAGTGATCCTTTTTACATGATCTGGAGGAGTTAACTTACAAGTTGGTGACTGTGAGCGAAGGACATTTTAGATGTCTACAAAACAGTCTCCAGCGAATGTCAGGTTCAGGTGATTTTTTTGGTCTGCTGACTGGATGTGCTGTTCACTCTCCACGATGTAAGGAAACCAAAGTGTATCTTGCAATTCCGAAGTCCTCACTGAAGTACCTACTTATCTGGCAGTTTATTACATTAGCTTGCTACACTATCCAGTTTTCAAGGATGATAATCAAGCCACAGATAATTGTGTGCAGGCATCCTTAGCCTCCTCCAGCTCTTATTTAGCTGTTTGAGATACAGGATTTCTTGGCAGTTTCTATTGGCTAAGGTCAAATGCTTGTTGGTGGCATGGCAAATTGTAAATAAGTGTCATAACTGCCAATGACTCTTGCTCCATTACAGATGTAGCAAAGTAAAGTTCAGCTTTTTCAAACGGAACTAAGTACTACCAGTTCATGGTGAAATAGTTCCCATGTCAGTTGAGCAGGCACCCTACCTTATAACCAAACACATCTCCTTTCACTCCTGCTATCTAGGGCTTCCTCCAATGCAATTCTGACTGCACATAACAAAGGCAGGATCTTTAGGATGAAGATCAGCCAAGACCATGGTTGCTGTCTAATCTAAGTCAATTAGCTGAAGTTCCTCTGTATTTGAGAAAACCAGGGAGGCAGCTTGTTATATATTCTCCCCTGAGAAAGGCAGAGTAAATTATTTCCTTGAAATACTTGTCACTGTTCAATCAGCTGTGCAAAAACATGTCACTCGGATGCTCAGGTGACATGCCCACCAAACTGACTGAAGTGCATTCCTCATGGACATTTTCTCTCAATGCAGAGTTAATCCAAGTTGCCAGCAAAAGCAGCAGTATATGTTAATTTTTCAAGGGAAAGATTTGCACTGGCGGGCACCACTTTTTGAGAGGCCAGTCCATGTGCTTCCACCGCTGCTGCCTCTGGGAATAGCCAAGCAGGCCTGTGGGCTCCGCTCCTCCATCAGTCGACCGTGCAAGGTCTGCCCATAGCAGTGGTGACTTCAGGAATACATGGGATTTTGCCATCAACTCCCAGGCCGGATCAATGGGCCAAGGCCAATTGCATAAGATTCAACACGACCAAGTGCTGGGTCCTGAACTTGGGCCACAACCTCAAGCAATGCTACAGGCTTGGGGCAGAGTGGCTGGAAAGCTGCCCCCTGGAAAAGGACCTGAGTGTGTTAATCGACAACTGGTCAGCAGTGTGCCCAGGTGACCAAGAAGGCCAACAACATCCTAACTTTTATCAGAAATAAGCAGTGTGACCACCAGGGCCAGGTAAGTGATTTTTGCCCTGTACTTGGTGCTGGTGATGTCACACTTTGAATACTGTGTTCAGTTTTGAGCCTCTCACTACAAGGACATTAAGGTGCTGGGGTGCATCCAGACAAAGCTGGTGAAGGGTCTAGAGAACAAGTCTTATGTGGGGGTCAGTCTCTTCTCCCCAGTAATCAATGATAGGACAAGAGGAAACGGCTTTAAGTTGCACCAGGGAAGGTTTAGATTGGACATTAGGTAAGTACTTTTTCACCAAGAGGGTTGTTAAGCATTGGAATGGTCAGAGAGGTGGTGCAGTTCCTACCCCTGGAGATCTTTGAAAGTTGTGTAAGTGAGCTGCTGAGAGACACGGCTTAGTGGTGGGCTTGGCAGCGTTATGTTAGTGGTTGGATTCAGTGGTCTTTTCTAACCAAATAATCCTATGGTTTCAGGAAGTTTGTTACGATTTTCTTTTTTTAACAACAAAATTCTGTTAGTTTCAAACATTAACGCGAGTTCGCACCACGGAGCACGAAGCACTCGCTGTGTCTCTCTCACGTTTTCCAGGGCGAGCTTCCTTATTACACCTACTCTCCTAACTACTCGAGAGGCTGAGGCACCGCTCTCCTCTCCGGCGTGGAAAGGGGCAGGTGGGAGGGGGCAGGCGGGAGGGACCAGGAGCGAGGGCGGCAACTGCCCGCCGCCAGCCAGCCCGGGCTGCGCCAATAGCCACCCCTCAACACGGCCAGCCCCGCTTCCTTTCCCTTCCCGCCCCACCTCGGCCCCGCCTCCCGGCAGCCCCCGCGCGCCTCCCGTCCTCGCGAGACTCCTTATTCTCGCGACAGCGGGGCGCCGCCATCTTACCTGCTCGCCCGCTCGCTCCGTCTGGCGCTGCGGCTCGGGGGAGGGGGGGCGGTGTGTCTCGGAGCCTCGCTCGGGGCTCACCGTTTGTCGGGCCCGTCGGCCGCGCTGCCTTCCGCCCGCCGGGGAGGCGGGAGGGGGCGGAGGAGAGAGCAACTGCGGAGTGGCCGGACCGCGCTCCCCGGTTAAGGAGCGGGGCCCGCAGGGAGCAGCCGTTCCTCGGCTGGTTCCGCCCCCTTAGTGGCGCTGGGCCTCCGGTCCTTGCCAGGCGGCTTCTGCCCAACCAGGAGGCGGCCGCAGCCTCGGCGGGTGAGGGGAGGCGCGGCGCGGCGGGAGCCGCGGTCCCGGCCGGCGGGGCGGCGTGGAGCGGACCCTGCCGCCGTTGCTGCTGCTGCCGGGGAGGCGGGGGGCCCGGGCCGCTCTGGATGGTGGTTAAAATGATCATAGAAAACTTCGAGGCGCTGAAATCCTGGCTCAGCAAAACCTTGGAGCCCATGTGAGTAGCCACGACCCTTTCACTCCTCCTCCGAAATAAATCTTCCTTTGGCACAGCGGGGATTCTCAGGGAGGGAAGCACCATGCCGGAGAGGTCCGTGAGAACATTTACCAGGATGCCCTCCCGATGCCCTTCTCCCTCCTGGCCGCCTTCTCTGGGGGGGCTACCTCTTTTCTCCCTCTCGGCACCGTTCTCGGCCGGGAGGTAGACCCTTCTCCAGAGGATGCAACTCCCCCCCCCCCTCCCCCCCCCCCCCCCCCCCCCAGCGATCGTGTTCAGCTTTCCCTTTGTAGCCCGGGGTAAGCGAGAGATAATGGGTCTCCTTGTGTAGCTCACTGTTCGCAGCCCTCGTAGAGGCCAGGTTAATAACCACGGCCTGCCGCCTTATCCAGTGACATTCTCTGATATAGCTCAGATGCTGTTGGGATGTTTTCTAGAATCCCGGGGTCTTCCCGGTAGCGTTTTCCATAGACTCGTCGCACGTAGTTCTCTTGTTTTGAGTATTTCCTCTTCCCAAATAAAAATTGCGTCAGTAGAGCACTTGGGATTAGAAACCCCAGAGAATAATTTACCTATTTGTGAATACCTGCTTGGCATCTAAGCATAACATCCATGTGAGTAATTGGGGCTCTTGAGCGAATAGTCCATATCTTCCTTTTCTAAATGGTGTTCTAGTGGAACTGAGATGTGAACTTGGTTTTAAAGGTTTCGTTTTCTGTCTGTAGACATTCTAGATCAAAGCGTGCACTTGACTTGTCATTGTGAAACACTGTTTTAATGTGTCTGAATTAACTTGCTGGAGCTTGATACGAGTCAGTAGAACTAGAATGTAAAAAATAATTTGGATATTAACTTCTGAGGTGTTTGGCTGCTGTTGGTTTAGTTCTCATGCTATCAAATGGGGAGGGGAAATGTGCATTATGGCTTCCACAGGCGTTACTTCGAAGTATATGTGTGTACATGTATAGTTTGTATGACTTATGCTGACATTACTTGAAAAAGTTGTAAAATGATGAGATATTTTTAGGAGAGCTTCACTTGTATTTTGGAGGTGTGGTGTTCTTTGTTCCATAGGGCTTAATCCAAACCACATTGAAATAGATGAGTGAACTTAATTTCAGTGGACTTTAAATTAGTTCTGCAGCAAATTATGCTGAGTGCTTTTGGATAAAAGATATGACCTTTAAGACTGTGGTAAGATCAGGTTTTTGCATTTGCAAAAGAAAAGAAAAAGTCATCTTGTAAAGGTATAGTTTTGGGAAGGTGACTTAAGTCTTCCTCTTGTCTCAATGTAAGGCAATATTACAAAAACAGAGCATGTTGTGTTCTGTGGCGATAGGTCCAGCTCGTTCTCTGGTGCATGCTCGCTGTTACTCTGGACACTTTCTTGCGTGAATATTCTCTTAGTGGCAACCAGCAGTTTGATAGCACTGTTAAATGTCCTCGGTCAAGAAACATGGAACAGTCAGTAATTAACATCGGAAAATCTTGTCATTTCCAAAATACACTTTGTTAATTTGAAATGCCAAATCATACATGGTTACCTCTTAGTTGAGTAGCTGGAAATTGATATATTAGCTTCAAAGAGTTTACAAGAAGCATTTTTTTATTCTATGAAGTCTGCTAGTGGTGTTTAAAGGAGGGATTCAGCAGACTTTAAAAAGCGTCTTACTGAGTAAATACGTTAGGTTATTTTGATTTTGCAGATCTATCCAAAATTTATTTTACAGTTTTTCAGCTCTGTTGTGAGCATTATGCATCAGGAGCTGAAGTTTAACTTTCACCAGTGAATAATAAAAGTTTCCTGTTCACAGCAGAAAATGTATCAGAAGTTTGCCAGCCAACTGTTTAGCTAGAGGTCAGAATGGTTCCTCAGTTTTTCCCTTCAAGCTCCATTCATTAGTGACATGTAGTAGAAACTTACTCTGGTAACAAACTCAGATTGCCTGATGTTTGTCTCATTGTTCGAACATTCAACTGTGTTATCTGCTAGTGGTAGTTGGCAGTTGAAGGGTGAAATTGGGGTTTTCATCTTTTGTGATCAGTGCAGTTTTCTGCTTTTTAGCAGTAAAAGGCTGAACATGTTTCTGTCAAGTTAAATGTGTGTGCACAGTTCGAACATGGTTCTCATGCTGGCAAACTATGTTGTAGGGTAGGGAATTGCTGACCTGGAGAATGTTGAGTTCTCTGAATTTTTAGCTCTGGGAAGATACAAGCCAGCAGAGACTGATAAAATTCAACTGAGTTTTGTGCAGTATCCTGTGTAACTGCATTATTCCATTAAACATTGGAATTGATGGAGAAGCATTGTCATTTCCTAGCAGTCAAATACTTTTGGAGCTTCTTCTCATCTCAGTTGTCTGAAAAGTGTGCCTACAGCCATAGCTTCTGGCAGTATGAAAATCTGAAAATTTTAATGTGCAGTTACTTGTTAAGAAGTTGAGGCAGTACTAGTACAATGCGACCCTAAATGCTGGTCATCTAGATGTGTTACCTACTGTAGCATGAAAATAATTTTTTACTTGTCTTTTCCTTTTAATTAAAAAAAATATATCACCTGATTTTATTTTGTGACTCCTTTGGGAATTTAGCTGAACAATAGGAAACTAGACTAAGGAGGGGATACCACTGTATTAGATCATTATGAAGGTATTGTCTCTGTAGGTGTCGGGAAAAGTGTATTTAAGAAGACATGTAAATAAATTTTATGTACATGTATATAGGTGTATATTTATGTATTAGTTATCTAGAGCTGAGTAGTTAAAACATGTTTTATTTTCAAGTGGTGCATTTCCAAGAAGCTGGCAGCTTTTAAAAAGGATGTTTAGCTTGTTCCAAAGGCCATAATATGTACTTCTGAAACATAATGTTTCAAAACTAGAAGATGGCAATCTCCATAAAGGTTGTTGTGTTTTATCTTTGAATTATTTTAAAGAATTATCAAGAATGCTAACTTTTTTTTTATGTGTGACGTAGCTAATGTCCAGTCCAAACCTTTGTTTTTTTGGTTGATTTCACATGATGCCTCTGGGAAACACTGTTTATAGACAAGAATGTTTGGAGGAGGGGGATGATAGAGGATTTAAATGTGAGAGTTTTTTGTTTGTTTGTGGTGGTTTGTTAGTTTTTTTGTATGTTTGTTTTGGACTACTCTAATGCCTTTGTCAAAGCCTTGGCAATCCTCCATTCAAACACTCCTTTTTTGGGTTTGGTCTCCTTGCAGTGAGGCAGAAACTGCAAATGCTACCATGCTTGAGTACTTAAACAGACCAGCTCTGCTTGAGGATAGTAGTTTGCTAATATCTTTCCGTAGCTCTCAATGGGGAGGCTGCTTTTGTGGTTTTTAGAAATAACTCTTTGAGCAGCTCAGTTTGGTGTATAGTGAATTATAAATATGCACACAGAACCATGACAGATACAGCTATGAGAGTGTAGTACCAGTGCAAACAAAGTGGCAAGAGTATTTTTTTGTGCTGTGGCTGCTCTGTATTTGACTGGAGCTATCTCGTATGTTCTATTCCAGTCAGCTCTGTAAAGAAGGCATTTGTTAACAGTTGTCTTTGTTGCTTCCAGACAGCAGTATGCTTAGTTTCTAGTGTTACACACTTTTTCTTGTCCATGACATGGTTCCTGTGAAGTGTTGAAAAATAGTGTTAATCTTGGAATACAGACTTAGGTCCATCACTTCTAACTGTGTCTGTACTAACAAGAACCTCATTGAGCCATATCTATTGTGATGGGTTTCTTTTCTGCGTGTCCATTGTAAATCCTGTATAAACTGTGTCTATAATCCTTGCTGGAATATCAGGATCTGTCTTGGCAAAGTTCCAAGTAGACATGTCTTTTTAGTTTGTTTTTTTTTTTTCTTGAATTTGTTTGAATCTCTACCTGTGAAAAAAACTTATCTGTTTTTTTTACTAATACTGCACTCACCATTTTGCCTTTTAAAATATTGTAATGTTCTCCCCCTTGCCCTAATTTTTCACAGTGGAAAATTTTGTTGTTTTTAATTACTTTGCGTAACATAAATTTAATTAAAATCTTCCATGGGCCTACTGAATTTTACTTAAAACTTGATTAAGGCTTCCATATCTAATTTTTTCCACTTTACTGTATTTATGTTTTTGTGAACATTTGTTCATGTACTAAATCAACCTTGCAAGGAAGATGAAAAAATACTTAAAATAATGTTTATACATAATTCAGGCATACCTCATTAAAATGGAAAGTTTTTTTTATATAGCTTAATTCTGTAAGTGGTCATGGTGGTGTAACTGCTTAGGGCATTGGGAATAAAATCCAAATTTGTTTTCCAAATAAAATATTCCAATGATAAATATACTAAAAATATTCTTATGGAAAATGCTAAGCTCAGGTGTTTGGTTATGTATTCACTGCTCTGTTTTTGTTTGTTACACTATTCAACTTTTCTTTGTTAAATGTCGTCATATACTTTGGTTATTTAGATCTTTACTTAATTGTTAGTGAGTAGGTATCTTCCCGCAATTATTTAAGAAAGGTAGCATATAAAAAAGGTTTAATAATGGTATAAGGAATATGCTAATAAGCCAAAATACTGAAAGAATAGAAATAAATTAAAATTAAAAACTTTAACATTCCTTTCCCACATATGTGTGGGATATCATCCTACCAGTAACACTTATCAGCCCACCACGATGTTTCACTCTTATTTCCCATGAAACTTCCTAAGAACTTCAAAAGCAATAGGTGTTTTTCTTCGTTTCACTTGCTCTGTTAACGCTTTACATCAAGTTGTTTATAAGTAATATAAGTAAAACACAGATACATGTCATTGATGTGTCACTCGATACTAGTGAAGTTACTCTTCTACATCTGTAATGAAACTTGACTTAGTTCACCTGACTCATGGAGAGCTGCCATACTTGAGAAATCGAGATTCCTAATGTAGAATCCTGATTCTTCTGAGGATCTGTATAAAATACTGTGATAGAATGAAAATAGTTGGAAACAGAAAATAAAGAGGAGAGAATTGTTCTTGTGTCAGGAAACCCTTTGTATTCTCACACTGAATGTCAGCAGCAAAATGGAACCCTTTGGCTGCATTGCAGGTCAGAGACACTGATGATTTTTTCTTTCTCTATTGAGTATGTTTTGGACAACCAGCAAGCTGACAGCTTTTCTTCCACATGAGAGCTGTCTTGAATCTAGAGATGGCATTTTAAGCTGCTGGTTGGTTACTGGTTGCGACTGCATGAACATGTCAGATCAGGATATGATAATTTAGAACTATTGTAATGACATCAGTAACTTATGTAACAGCATTGGATACTGTTGAGTTCATCAGCGTATTTCTGTTACTTTGAGTTCTGTTAATGAAGGGTTAATGAAAATAATCATTAGTAGACCAGTCCTCATCTAAGTAACTCCTCAAGATAAAAGTTGAAGCTTGCTGAAGGAGTCTGTAATTCATTTTACTTACTGGACACTTCAACTTTTAATAGATTTTTTTACTTTCCAGTACCAACCCTACCAAATGGTACAACTGCCTAAATTACAGTAGCTGCTCTGCCCAATATGCAATGGACATTTTTCTGCCCCCACTTGGCCCTGCAAATATGAATGGTGTGTATCAGCCTTTAAAACAGTGTCCACCTTGGCTCATGTCAAGAACTGAGCAGATTTCTAGAGACGTGTAAATATTAATCTTTAAGCAACAAAATTAGATTTAACCTGTAAATTCCCAGTATCAGAATACAACAAATAACATGTACCTACTTGTTATTTCCTTTACAGAAAGACCATTCTTTACCCAGAGGACTTCAGACATGCTTTTGTGGTTTCAGTGTATTGTGGTAGTTAAAAGTTGTCAAGAAACTAGTTTCAGGATTTACAGTGCCTTTTTTGATCTGTACATTTGTTTAAAAAAAAAAAAAGGAAAAAAACCTCATTTTGCCATCTTGAAGTAGCACGTGTGCACTGTCTTTGTCCAAAATGAAGTCTAGATTGAGAGTCTTGGCATTAACTTGAAATGAAGACAATGAAATATATCCGAATGAACAAGCAGTCCTTTTGGTTACAAGGAAACTTGATGGAAGAGTCTTTTCTGTCCTAACTAGTCTCCCTCCTCCAAGCACACTTTTTTCCCTAATTGAGTAACCGTGTTTACTTTGTGAGAACTGTCAGATTACAGTTTAGGATCTTGAGAATTTATTTTTTTTCACTGGATGATAAAAAAGTTACATACCTTATAGTTAAACACTGCTTATGTAGATCTTCCTTCATTTTCCAAACATTTCACAAGAGCGTAGAATTTGGAATGCTAGATTTTTTTTTTTCATAGAAAATTTTGAATTAAGTTACATTGCCAAAAAGCATAAAAATAAAATTAATTTTCTGTGTAATGGTTGAGTTGTTGTCTAATAACTGTAAAGTCTAAGAAGCAATTTGCTTTGCTGTGCCAGTGAGATCTTCAGCAAAATATTGTCCTCTTGTGAAACTGATTTCTGTGGGATTTATCACAGTGTCATAGTACCAGGTCTGCAACACATACTGTAGATACTAATTTTTAAGAAATGGCCAGAAATAATTAGTCTTTTAGAGCTTCAGTTGAAAGTGATTATTTCACTTGTTAGAACTAACTTAAATTATGAATTGTGGCAGAAGGGACATCATAGCAGTGGAGGTGTTTTTCTGAGAGGAAAATATCTGGATTCAGGTATGTCAGACCTTTCCTCAACCTAATTAGTTATTACTTTAGAAGACTTCAACTTGGTATATATATATGTAGGAAATCTGGAATATATATCTTTACTCATTCAGTGCTTTGCCATGTTGGAAAACATTATTCGAGGAAGTAGGATAGACAATGTTAACAAGCCATCTAAATATGTGAAATTTCAGGTGTACCAAGAACTTCACAACTAGAATTCTTGAGTCTTCTTACCATTTTTTAATTCTTTGCATTTCTTCCTCATTCTCTTGGTTTAAGAATTGATCAGGTGGGATTTTTCTTGCTGTCAGTGTATTTGAGCAGAAGTCCTAGTGGCCTTATGTTCAATATTTGCTTGTTGGAGAGTTCAGAGCCCTGTTGGGGAGACAGGCCCAAAGTTCTTACTTGATCGTGATTTAGTCCAACAGAGACTTTCAGATTTGCCTTTCTTTTTGTTGCCTTTTACATTAGAAAATACTCAAACAACATGTTTTGCCTTTCTATTTGAATGTCTGTTTTTGTACTTATGCTTAAAGTCATTCTTAGGCACTAACCTGACAAACTATATTCTCTGCGTACTGTATTCAAAGTTTGTGGTTATTCTTTTTTAAGACTTGGGAGATAATTCATATATGCTTCTATTAATTATCTTTAAAAAATGGTTGTTCTGCAATATTAATGTACAAAGATATTTTACTGCTTTAGCTTATCTGCCTTTTTAAATTACTTTTAGTTAGTTTGGCAAAGTGTAAGTCAGTATATACTCTTCTGTACAGTACACCAGTAACATCTTTTTGCAAGCAACTGTGTGTATTCCACAACCACTCTAAGTTAAAGAATAATGCCTGTAATGGCATGGTAATTATCAAAGTGAATTCTTGGAACATAGTATTCTACATTTTAAAATATGTAAACATAAGTATTCAAAATTGATAGATGGAGCAATATTTAATGAATTGCAAAGTATTTTAAAAGAAAGAATACAGAGAAGTGAGTCCTCTTCAGCCAAATTGCTTTCTTTCTCAAACATTCATTATTAAAAAAAAAAGTATTTAACACGTAAATTTACTCTCAACTACTTCAGCTTTATTCTTCTGCTTTACTGCCTATATATGAAATGGTAATGTCAAATACTGACTGCAAAACCAGACGAGATCAGAAACAAAGGATTTTTAGCATTTCTGTGATGTTTGTTGCAGTTGTGAACTCTTGCTCCTACAACTGAACAAAATATTTGATTGGGTGATACTTTTGTCTTTAAAGCTTTTCTCTTGTGATTAGTAGTTGAAGGTATCCAGATCATTCTCTGAAGAACATGTAGGGCTCTAGCAAGACAATTCTTCAATTTATGCCTGACATTATATACTGTTTATTAAAGCAGATATACTAATCTCCCTTGTTCAATATAGAGCAGTAGACAGTGTGTATTCTGAGTACAGACGTGCAAAAAAGGCGTTACTAGACACAAAACCATTTAGCATTACTAGTTAGGATCCTATATGATGTAAGTGGGTGTAAGAAAGCATGCTGTGGTGTTTAATTGTAGCAGCCTCTAGGATGCACTTGCTGCAGTGAAAATGAGTTCACATTACTTGTGCCAACTGTGTTTTGTTTGTTAGAAAACATGAAAGAGAAAACTGGAAGACAAATGCATGATTATTCATGCTTAGTGGTGCTTCCAGCACATGCCTACAAAAAGTTGAGGGGATGTAGATAGGGGATTTTATGAAGAAATGTTGTTTCCAATGCATGTGAACATTTTTCTAGGAGTCAAATTTTAGTATAAGAATGAACTTACATCTAAACTTCTGTCACACTTTTAAGATATGGATTCTGCTTATACTCAGATCTGTGATTTATGACACTGTATTCAAATTAGGTATCTAACAGTTGAAAATGTATGTAATTTGGTGGACACTAATATTGAAATATACATTTATTTTTAATTTTGAAGGCAACTTAGACATTTGAAATGTGTAGGTGGTATACACATTTTTCTGAATTGTCACTGACTTTTTCTCTGTTAGTCTCATAATCTTTGAGATTATTTCATGAAATATACTGCATAATAAGTCCTTGTGCTACATCATCTGTTTTGGTTCCATAGCATGGGTTCCTTTCTTGTTTCATTTAAAATGCTATCAACTTTATAAAACATTGTCAATGATATGTGCATAAAATACAAGGCAGAGATTTAGAAAAATTGATAAAGCTAGCTCAAAGTAAGTGAAAAATTCATGTATGCACAACAAAGATACAGCAAGCTTACTGCATATTACACACAGAGACTACTCTTCAGTAAGAAAATACTGTCAAACTGGAGAACATAATGTGTTTATCATAAAAATTCAAGACTCCTATAATCTAAACTAGTATATTTTGACTAAACCAAAGAATGGAGACTTTATTCACAACATTTCAAAATGCAGTTTGAATGAAAGAATAGAAATTGTTTTTAAAAAAAAATCTCTAAGCAAAACCAGTAACAATCATATCTGTAGTTTTAATATCTATAAAGAACCGAAATTTTCAATCAGATCTTCTTTATTCACGGTTCTTTAAAAGTTCACTTTCATGAAACCAGTTGCTCCTCTCTTCCACCAGTTCAGGTAGCTAGCAAGTTAATTTTAGCATCATCTTAATTAAAAAAACGCAAACAATTTTTATGAGTCTGAAAAGCAATAAAAGATCAGACTGTAGCCTTATTAAATTTGTGTAAAATACTAGGTACAGCAACAAGCATGGTCTTCACGGTAGTGTGGAGAAAACAGATCAGTTGTTTGTGGTTTCTTTTCAAGCTCCAAAAAACAGGTGAGGAAGAAAGACACTGATATTTCAAGTCAGTACATAAAAGGATACAGTACATAAAAGGGAGTCAGCCTTTGTCTGCTTAAAGATTGTTTGCAGTTCAGTTTTAAAAAATGAAAAGAAATCACCTGAAATCATATTGTCAATTTACATAAACATTTCCTCTCTCTCATTGTACTCATATTCATTATTACTTAATTAGCATCAATTTGAAGTAATTAATCTGTTAGTATTTCTCAAAAGATAGTATCTGTTCAATAGCCAAAATAAATAGAGTTTTAACTTGAAAGCATGTTAAGTTCTTCCTGTTGTGTACAGGGAAATTTCTACACTTAGAAATTGAATAACAGAGTTCAGTACAATTTTGCATTGTTTTCATGTGGGATTTTATCACATGCAGAGTGATAAATGCTAAAATGGTTCCACAGGAGGAAGTGATTATATGTTTTGGAAATTAAAACTACATTTGTGTACATTTTTATTGACGATATTTTCTTGAGAGTGTCTTGGACTTCCACAGATAGATTTAAATTTTGAGGCCATTCTGGGGTGTACAATGTTGCTAAGATTTCCAAAATCATCATGATGGGAAGAGGTGAAAGCACTAATTGTTTGGAGATGTGTTTGGACGATGTTTGTCCATTTGGAATTGTGTTTCTTTGATCGTTTGTTTTGTTACACCTTTTGGGGTCTAGGTTGCTTTCCTGACAATATTTTCCATTTCTACTCTGTAATGAGAGAGGAATTGCTTTAAGCTGAACATGATGTTGTTATATAATCAGTATTGTGGGAGCTGGCAAATTAAAGTACATTATAGTAGTTAACAGTGATGAGTTTTTACCTTCTAGACTGGCTTTCGTTTTTAAATCTTTTGTCAGCAGATTTTGAACAGTGACAGATATCAGTTTGTATTATCAAAGGAGAAGCAAATTTGTGGAAATTGAAATGAAAAAAATAATCTTTTAGCTGACTTTTGTGAAGAATAGAAAGGAGAAAAGAATGGAAAATTATATCATGTGAAGTTTGCCTCCTCCTCCTCCAAATTGTTTTCCTGTTATGACTATAGATAGATAATATGAAAATAGCACACACCAAATTTCCAAGGTGTGATTCAGCTTGAAACTGCAACAGGACTGAAAAGCTGTAGTGACATTGAAGTTGCATTGAGCAACAGTGAATAAAGAACTTTGCAAGTTCAAGCATTGAGAAGTTGTGAAATGCTGGCTTTAGGGCCTCCTGGGCATTCTATTGGATGAGAAACCCTCATTGCAGCTTATGATGAAAACACTGTTTAATATCATACTTTCAGATAATCTGCTCGGATGATGCACTCAAGTGCTAGCAGTGTGAAAGGAAGTGTACAGTTCTGCTCTCACTTTAGGAGATTATGTGCCTACTGCCAAGATGTCTTGGTGCTTCAACGCCATCTTCCGAATGGGAGCAGAACAGATGATTGTTGAAGGAAAATACTTGTGAAGAATTTTCAGTGTACAATGTTTTTGATTAACTGTGTATGTTTGCATTTTGTTGCTTTAGTGTGAAATCCCATCTCCTGTGTCTATAAATAATGCAGGCTGATACCGAATACTGTGGTACATCCCCATGCAGTTTAAGATGCTTTTATGGCATGAAGTTGCCCTGTTACCTGCTTTCTAGAGATGCTGTGTTATGTTTGAAGCTCTGACCTTTAACTTCAGAGAACTCTCTGCTGGGCTGTCCAGAAGATCTCCTGAGACTAGATAGTGACCAATCTCCTTCCTTTCCTTTGTGGATATGTTTGCATGGAGGATGTTGCTTACTAGGCCAGAGGTAGTTTTGTTTTTGAGAAGAATTAGGTAGCATGTTATGATGATACATTTAGTTTCTTCTGCACAGTGTCTAAAGTACTTGCCATAAATGATCAACATTCAGATCTATAATTAAGTTTCAGCATTGATATTTCATTTGTTTTATTGTGGAAAAGATTAGGAACTGCTGTTTTATTCCTTCAGATATCTGGATATCTATGCTGGAGCACTATTTAGGTGACACCATATTCAGTGCAACTCCCTGACACAGTTTCATTTTTCTTATTTCTCAGTTTTGCTAGAGAGACTGTACAGACAGGATATATCAGTGTGAGGGGTGTTTTTTGTTTTTTTGGGATTTTTTTTTTTGTTGTTTTTGTTTTGGTTTTGGGTTTTTTTTTTTTTTGTTTTTTTTCCTCCCCTCCGATGTATTTCTTTAAAATGCAACTTTGGTTATTAACATTGACCACCACCCAAACAATTTAGCTGCATCATGGCCATTGTGTGTGTTTTGGTTTACGTGAAATAATAGGATTCAATGGTTTAAGAAAATGTCGCTATTTTTCATGGTAAACCAGTTTCTTACCATTTCATTAGTTACTGACTTGGAATTATGAAGTGTGAAATGGCTTTCTTCAGTAGTCTTGCTTGCTTTGTCAGGTTTTACCCCTGCAAAGTTCGTTGTAGATTATTATTTGTGAAACATTACAATAAAATTATGTCAGCTATAGTAAATGATGTTCTACATCATGTGGATATACAGCTTACTTTGTTCTAAGTTCTCTGTTGATATGTATGAGACAATCAGCTTCTACACTGAAGTATTCCATACTTAATTTTGGATTGAATTTAGATGTCTAAAATAGTTAATGATCCTCTAAATTCCCTTCACTGTCTCTATGCCTCTTTGAGATTTCTGTAATAACATTATATGAATGCTTTTTCCTTAGGCTTTCAAAATTAAGTTTTTTCAATTAGTCTGCTTTTTATGGTGTTCGTATGAGACTAGTAATAAGATTGTTTAAAAATATATTTAAGAGAAAATCTCTTACAGTCTGAATTTTTTATGACATAGATCACTTCTGCTGTTATCAGTGCATTAATTTGTAATTGGACTGACTTTTCCCCATTGACAGTCAGTGTTACACTTAAAATTACTGATTTAATTTTGAAAATTATGGAAGTATTTATTGTATTTTTTTTAAGACTATTAGGCAGTTGAGACTCTTTCATTGTAAATAGTTGTTGCTTACTACGAGATGCTTCTTGCCATATTGTTTGGAAATACTCTAGGCAATTACTTTGCCAGAAAAGAAAGGTGATACTCAGCAGTCTTACACATATAGACTCAGAAAATACCCCTGAGTGTTTTTCCAGTTACCTCAGTAGGAAACTTTACTCCTTTGTATGTATCAATCATACTGGTTTCAGGTATTAACTTCTGTAATTTAATGGCTTTTTTTTTCCCCCCTAGATGTGATGCAGATCCGTCTGCGCTAGCTAAATATGTTCTGGCTTTGGTAAAGAAAGATAAAAGCGAAAAGGAACTAAAGGCATTGTGTGTTGATCAGCTGGATGTATTTCTTCAGAAAGGTATGGTCTTTAACATGTTACTTGAAAATATGTAATTCAATTTTCATCAAGAAATTTGTTCTAAAAACAGGTGTAGAGCACAATATGCATATAACAGGTGTCTGGTTTGTGTCTATTAGTATTCCTGGAAGAGAATTGTGAATGTTAAAGAGCTATTGCCAGAATTAGAAGTACACAACCTCTCTATGTATTCCAGAAATAGTCTTAGAGATGTTTTCTTATGAGACTTCAAATAATTCAAGGTTTATTGACATGTTTCATGACTCTGTAAATGTCCTTTTAAAATTAACAACAGAGTATTAAAAACAATACTTGTCTTTATTCTTTTTGGTGGAACTTGATTTTGTTTTTTTAAAAAAGATTTATTTTTGAAGCAATTGAAACTTTGACTAATGGATGCTTATACACACTTTACTTTTAGAAACTCAGATATTTGTGGAAAAACTGTTTGATGCTGTGAATACCAAAAGCTATCTACCTCCACCAGAACAGCCATCATCAGGAAGCCTGAAAGTAGAATTTTTTCAGCACCAAGAAAAAGAGACAAAAAAAGAAGAGGTAGGCATTGATTTATTTTAAATTTATGTCTTTTTTCTCATTCCTGTAGTTTGCTTATGTGGTTCAACTTCATCGTGTTTATGTGTTTTTTAGTAATAGTCCCAAAACTTAAGACTGCAGAATGGAGATGGAGATTCAAAGGTAAACCAAAGTGATTCAGATTAGGCAAACATAAATAAAGTTGAGTAGTGTAGGAATTGGAGTACAATCTACACTAGTTCTTAACTAAAAAAACTAAACCAACAATCCTGAGAAATGACATAGTTCAATTCAGCGTAAATCTAGACTACCATTCTTAATGGCAGTCCTCATTCCTCTGTCCTTATTCTAAACATGAGTGTTTATGTTGTTCTTTGAGCCAGTAGAGTAGGTTTGTCCTTTTCAACAGCAGCCTAGATTTGGCTGTATGAAAACTTATAACCATAATCTGAAACAGCTAAGCGGCTGATGAAGTAACTTGTTGAGTATTCATGTCTTTCCAGATCTATCACTGCATCTTAGTATGGATTTTTATCCACCTGTAGAAAAAGTCAGATGTATTTTCAGTGCAGCACAATAAGAATTGCTTATTCTGCTTTATTTTCTCCTAACTCATGTTTTTGAATATTCCTAAAAATAAAAACCTAATACAAAGATTCTGTAATTGTGCTAGATGCAAAAATACTGTTTCAATTTAGTCTTACTTCTGACTTTACTTAGCATTTTGTTGTTTTTTTTTTTTTAGTTTATTTGATTGTGCAGAAGTCTCCATTATAGCATACTCACGTTTTATCTAATGTATATACTTTAAATTCAGATAGTTAAAGAGGAAGAGCGAGAGAAAAAGTTTTCTAGAAGATTAAATCATAGCCCTCCTCAATCAAGTTCTCGCTACAGAGATACCAGGTAATAAATCTTGTTTAACCTCTTGTATCAGGTTTGGATTTTTACTAAAATTACTAAATATAAAACATTACTAAATTAAATATTTTCTTTCTGTATTATCAATAAGCCTAAAAATAATACTTTTATTACTTTTATATATATTGCTGTTGTACGAATGGCAAGTATGTAAGCGACAGTGTAAACTGTCCTTGAGTTGTGCATAAATGCCACGTTTGAGTTCTGTGGCTTATTTTTGTTAGATTTATGGTTTCTATTACAATACATACTCTGCTCCGTATTCAGATGAATTGTGATAATTTTAATTTAGAAGCCTTCCCTTCAATAACTGTTTCCTTTTTGCTGTTTTGAACTTGTAGGTGCAGTATTAGGCAGAAAAAATCATAAACCAAATGAAAGAATTTTTAAAGTTTATCTGAGAAGAAAGGAAGGGCCATAGTTAGATCCCATTTGTAGTTTTGCTCTAATTTTCCATTTCCTGAGGTTTTCAGTGGTAGCTAAGGTTTTTAATTATGGCTTCATAATTCTCATAATGAACTTGTAATTTAAAAATTACATGTTTAGAAGCCGTGATGAAAGGAAAAAAGATGAACGTTCTCGGAAGAGAGATTATGACCGAAATCCTCCCAGAAGAGATTCCTACAGGGATCGATACAACAGGAGAAGAGGGAGGAGTCGGAGCTACAGCAGGAGTCGAAGTAGAAGTTGGAGCAAAGAGAGATTGCGAGACCGGGATCGAGACCGGAGCAGAAGCCGGAGCAGAACACGAAGCAGAGGTACCAACAGTTGGTCTCTAAAATACGGTGAATGTTGCCTACAAAATTTAAACACTAAACTTAAACACTATATTCACAATGTACCAAAATTTCCTGTATTGTTCTTGTTTCTTTGTTCAAATTTAGTTTGATTTTCAGTGGAAATAAGGCTGATGTGATTATGTTTTCAGTGTTGTTTTTCCCTTCTTTTCCTGCATTTTTCTCTAATACCTTTGACTGTCCTGGCCACTTCTAAGCAGTGTTGTAAGAGAAACAGAAAAATCTGAGTTAATTACCTTCTGTTAAGTTTTAGGAAAGACATAATCTGATGTGGGAAGATACAGAGATTAATACCTATCTGTGGTGGTAGAACTGGCAGAAATTATCTCTTTAGCAGCAAATGACTTGTCGAACAGTGGCAGCTCTGTTCTTTTTGTTTTGTCCCCTCCTTGGTGTCACAGGGAGGGACTGAAATTATTGCAGGAGGTATTTGTGTTTGTATACATATCTGTAAGACTTAAGACTTCAGTACCGTAGTTTTTCAAGTGAAACTATTTTTAAAAGCTAAGCTATCTATTCAGCTGAAAATATTGCTTTTTTTCCTGCACCAATCGTTGTTACTGATAAATTGGAAAAGATCACTGAGAGTCGTTTTATAACTTTATTCTGTTTTAGACAGTGTAGAGGTAAAAATAGTCTAGTTTAAGTCTCCTGTATATCATCTTCTTTCAATAGAATGAGCCTTGGTAAATAAGCCTCAAAAGTAGGAATGCAGAATTCCTGAAAATATGCAAGCAGGTATTTTTCAAAGGACTTATGAACAAGCAAGTTATGTAATGTGCAGCAGTTTAACTAAAAGATTACAGTGTTATTAAATATTTAAGGCTTATTTTACATAAACTGCAATGATAATATCTTATAGACCATATCCTATAGTGACAGTTTCGTTTCTTTTTCTAAGCACATTAACAAAAGCCTGTTTTGCTTACACTTATCGGCCATCTTTAAGACATTTTTATTAATGTTCCTTTAACGTGGAGTTATTTGAGTTTACCAGCTTAGCTCATGACAGAACTCTTTTATCTTAATCTAGATACTTACTATTTATTTAATGCTAATATTAGAAAACTAAGAGAATAATGTGTCTGTATTCAGAAGAAAAGATCATGTTACTACTGTGTCTGTCCAAGAATGTTCCATACCTGTCAAACACTATTATTTCTTCAGTCATGACAAAGCTTTGTGTGCAATTAAATACATGCATTTAAATTCAAATAGATTTAAGAGAAATAATATGAAGGTAAACAACAGTATCTCAAAATATTAAACATGTAACTTTTACAGTGTTTTCAAGTAATGGTTGTCTTTTTCTTGCCCCATTTCTTCTCTTTATTCAGAATAGCTATCCCTTTGAGTATCTTACACTGTATGCATCACTACAGACAGTATACTCTGCTTGAAGCTAAATAGGATTTCAGCTTTACTGTGGTTATAGCTGTTATTAAAATACCCCCATAGCTGACTACACACTTAAGGCTATTATTTTTCTGATTAAACCTTTGGAATGTAGAGTCATGGAATAATTGAGGTTGGAAGAGACCTCTGAAGGTCATGCAGCCCAACAATCCTTTTCAAAGCAAGTAAACTGGAGCAGATTGCTCAGGACCTTGTCCATTTAGGTTATAAATAACTCATAGGGTGTAGACTTCACAGGCACTCAGGGTAACCTGTTAGCTATTTCAAATATTGGTTTTATATTTTGAGTTAAATAGATGTGGAGTAAAGAAACCTGCATAAGTTAATGACTGCTTCTGGTGAAAATGTGCAGAAGGAATTGTAACTTTTTATTGTTGTTTTTTTCACAGAAAGAGATTTGGGAAAGCCGAAATATGACATGGATAGAACAGATCCATTGGAGAACAATTATACTCCAGTTTCTTCTGTGACAAATATTTCATCTGGCCACTACCCCGTCCCCACGCTGAGCAGCACTATCACTGTTATTGCTCCTGCTCATCATGGAAATAACACTACTGAAAGCTGGTCAGAGTTCCATGAAGAGCAGCTGGACCACAACTCCTATGGAAGACCTCCGCTGCCAAAGAAACGCTGCAGAGATTATGATGGTGAGTCGGGGGTGGGTTTTTATTTGCTTCCTGTAGCTGTGATTGACCTCTTTCTGCAAAGATTGAGATAATTTCCGTTTCTTTTCTTGATCTCCTTTAGTACCATATTTTTTCTGTTGCACAGCTCTGGAATGTAAATTTTATTCCACTTTTTATTAACTGAGCTTTTAGACAGCTTTATTACTGTTTCTGTAGTTTCTCTAGTTAGTAGAATTATTTTATATAAATAAAAGTAGCATATTTGTCTACAAAAAAAAATCCCAGTTTACCCAGATTTTGTGTCTCAAATTACATTTAAACCAAATTACTGTGTCTGATAGTTTTGGCCATGATTAGCACCAAACTGACAAAACTTTTTATTTCATCCTATCAAAGAGTTAATTTTTAAGTAGAAAGGTCTAGAGCTGCAACTTTCAAGGCTCATGTTAGCCCATTTTTTTTCTGTGTTTCTTAAAATTGAATGAGTTTTTGTACTTATCTCTGTCTTACCTGTGCTGTCATTTTGCCTGCCTTGTGCCCCAATCCACACAAGAGACTTCTGTAGTTGGCAGTGTCTTAGCTAAATTGGACCAATCAACCTGTTAGGAAAGTTTAAATTTCCCCCTAAAATTATTTTTGAGGGACTTTTTGTTTTATACCTCAGTGGTGATAAAAGATCTAGGCCAGTTTACATTCAGAACTCTGATTGGAATAGATTTTTTTTTTTGAGTAAAGAAAATGAGAAGCTGAGCTCTCAAATGCTGGCTGACTTGTACTTCTGAAGAATAGCTTTGTCAGTATATGTCAGAGCAATACTGTGAACCAGGTAGAGTTGTGAAAGTACTTTTTTTTTTGAAGTTTTCTTCTTCTGTAGCTGCACTACAGAACACTGTGTCACAGTCTCCCAGCTCTGCAGGTTTTTTAGAAAGGAACAAAATGTTCAGGCTATTACACTTTGGAAATAACCTCTCCAGGTGTGACACTGGGACTTTGTACGTTTTAAAGTCCATGATCTGTAGCAGCTTATTATTTCTATTTCTGAGTATGAGGAAAATGGTGGTGTGGAGAACTGTGATATAGTTGTCCTCAAATGTTTACTGTTTATAGGGTTTCTTTTTCTCCTATGATTCTGTTACTAAAATCACTCTCTAGCTCTGTCTTCCATTTGCTTTTCTTAGGACTGTTTGTGTCTTCTAAGTTTCTAAGCTCATCTTTCTCTTCAGCAGCTTGTTAGTTCCAACACACTGCTTTCCTATCTGCACTTTCACATTTTCTACTTGGCCCTTGGCAGATCTTCTCTTTTTTCTTAACAATTGAATTTGTATACTCTATAACTGTTCCTTAAGATGAGGTAATACAACCTACTTTTCAGCATCATGTTTTGAGTAAGTGGATAGTCAGCCTGCTTCCCATTTTACCAGATGTTTTGAACCTTTCCCCCATACTATATGGAGTTTTATTGTTTTTTTTTTTTGTGAGGGATTTTGCTAAGCAGTTAGTCTTAGAATCATACAGTGGTTTGAGTTGGAAGGGACCTTTAAAGGTCATCTAGTCCAGCCACCCTGCAATGAGCAGGCTCATACACAACTGAATCAGAGCCCTGTCCAGCTGGACTTGTACTTTAACATCAGCCAGCAGCTAAGCACCACACAGCCAATTGTTCATTCTCTTAGCATAGAGTTGGAGGAGAGAATCAGAAGACTAAAAGAGAGAAGACTTGTGTGTTGAGATAAAGACAGTTGAACAGATAAAGCAAAAGACTTCGGAAGACTTTTTGTGAGCAGGGATTTGTGCAGGATACACCATACTAAGACAATACTGAGCTATGGTGTGTACATCCTTTGCCTCTTGAGATGGCTCAGTTATCTAAGATAATAATCAAACTTCTAGTAAATGAGAAGAATAATTGTGTGTCAAAATGGGCTTTATCTATTTATCTTGAAATCAATAATTTTGTAAATATAGTTATTTAAGTTAAAATGCAGTGGCAGCTATTCTTTAAAGACTGCTCTGACAACCCACTTTAATGCAGCAAGGAGGATTTTGTACTGCAGAGCATCATGTTGAATGTATTAGAAACACTGTCAAAGAATTTTATAGGATACCTTCTGTCATTTTTTAGGTGAAAGTTGTATTGTTTATACTATCTGTTATTCACAGTATTCTTCTGTACACAAAATGACATATGGTAAAGCCAGAAAGCCTTGGTTTTTATGGGTTCTTCCTACAGAAGTATACAAATAAATTATTCTTGAGAGGATGAGGCTATTTTTTATTTCCGGTACTATTTGTTTTTAAGGAGTGTTGTGGTTTAACCGCAGCCAACTGTTACTTGGGAGAGGTACAAATACCATCATTGTGAACATCCCCTTCTCTTTCCTTTTCCCAGCTCTGTATGCTAAGCGTGACATCATAGTGTCTGGGATGTCCTTTCAGTCCCTTGGGGGTCAACTATCTCAACTGCATCACCTCCCAACTGCTTTTGCATCCCTAAGCTTACTTGTAGGGATTGGGATGAGAGACAGAATAGGCCTTGACTTTGTGCAAACACTGATCAGCGATAACAAAAATATCTTTGCGGAATCAACAGTGTTTTCAGCACAAATCCAAAACATACCATGAAGAAAACTGTACCGTTTCTAAAACCAGCACACTGACCTTGAATGTTTTCAGGGATGGGTTATCTGCCACTTAGCTGGGCAACCTCTGCTAGTGTTTCACCACCCTCAGTCTACCCTCTTTTAGTTTAAAAGTATTTCCTCTTGTCCTATTGCTACAGACTCTACTAAAAAAAAATCTGTCCCCGTCTTTCTTTTAAGGTCTTTTTAGGTACTGGAAGGCTGCTCTAAGGTCTCCAGGCTGAACAAGTACAACTTGCTCAGCTTTTCCTCCTTGGAGAGTTGTTTTATGACCTTCCTCTAGACCTTCTCCAGTGTTTTGTTTGCATGTAGAACTGGTGAATGTATATTAATTTTTATTTATATGTGTGTATTTTGTGTTTACATATGTACATATATGTACACATATGCAATCCATGCATATGTAAATACTTTTCTTTTGCTCTTACATAATCAAATCAAGCTATGGCAAAGTATTGTAATTCTTTCTGACATAATTGTAAAAGAGGGAAAAAAAAAAAAAGGAGTCTGAGTTCATTTTTAAAAACTCACAGAATCTCAAGGGCCGGAAGGGTCCTTGGAAGATCATCTAGTCCAACCCCCCTGCCAGAGCAGGACCACCTAAAGTAGGTCACAGAGGAACTCGTCCAGGTGGGTTTTGAATGTCTCCAGAGAAGGAGACTCAACAACCTGTCTGGGCAGCCTGTGCCAGTACTCTGGCATCCTCACAGTGAAGAAATTCTTCCTTGTATTTCTTTGGAACCTCTTGCGTTCCAGCTTGTACCTGTTGCCCTTGTCCTGTCATTGGACATCAGTGAGAAGAGCCTGGCTTCATCCTCCTGACACCCACCCTTTATGTATTTATAAACAGTAATAAGATCACCCTTCAGTCTCCTCCAAGCTAAAGAGCCCCAGCTCACAGCCTTTCATCAGAAGGGAGATGCTTCGCTTCCTTAATCATCTTGGTGACCCTGCCTTGAACTCTCTCCAGCAGCTCCCTGTCCTTCTTGAACTGAGAGGCCCAGAATTGGCCACAGTATTCCACATGCGGTCTCATGAGGGCACAGTAGAGGGGGAGGAGAACCTTTCTTGACCAACTCACCACAGTCCTTCTAATACACCCAAGGATGTCATTGGCCTTGTTGGCCACGAGAGCACATTGCTGGCTCATGGTCATCCTGCTGTCCATCCCAGATCCCTTTCCCTACACTACTCTCTAACAGTTCATTCGCCTACCTATACTGGTACATGTGGTTATTCTTTCCCAGATGCAAGACTCAACACTTGCCCTTGTTGAATTTCAATAGTTTTCTGGTGTTGAAATTTTATAGTAATAACTTGTAACTTCAGTAGGAATTTCTCAGTCCCAGTATCTGCACTTTTTACTTAAAAGTGCTTAGTTCTTAGTTCTTTTCTTTCACAGTTACAATTTGGTGTGTAATTAATTCTTTGAGGAAAAATCTTAACTCCTGTATTCTGCTAGAATGTTGCTGCAATATTCCTGTGCTGACGGCTAAATGGTCAATTTCATTTTGTAATATAAATTTCTGCTGATAGGTGAAGCTAATTTACAAAATGTTGCATTGCACATAGAATGTCTCATATCTACTCTGAATCAAGCTACAGCTGTTGAGTACTAATAACATTTTTCTTTGTTTCGGTATTTCAGAAAAGGGTTTCTGTATGAGAGGAGATATGTGCCCTTTTGATCATGGAAGTGACCCAGTAGTGGTAGAAGATGTGAATCTTCCTGGGATTCTGCCTTTTCCAGCACAACCCCCTGTTGTCGAAGGACCACCTCCTCCTGGACTTCCTCCCCCTCCACCAATTCTGAGTCCTCCTCCTGTTAACCTTAGACCTCCAGTACCACCACCAGGCCCTTTACCACCTAGCCTTCCACCTGTAACAGGTAATCAAAAATTGAAGCCTATCTTTTAGTAGAAAAGACTGGATGTTACTTGTATTGCAAGCAGTGCAAAAAGCTGTTTTAAGAATGCTAGATGTGTTTTAGAAATTCGTATTATGCTCTACATAGCTTAGTATGGCATACCTTACCACAAAATGATTGTTCTGTGATTAAGCAGAAGTGTGGCATGGCAAAACTCAATTCCTTGAGTTTTATAGATGTTGTCTGAATCTGACTGTTAGAAAAGAAAGGAAAATCCTGGGAACAACTAATGTTTTGCATTTCATTTGTAATAATAAAATTAAAGAGAATTTGTCACAATAAAATTTACACCTGAAAATGTAATTTGCAATTAATTGTGAAACTAAAAGTAACTAACACAGACAAATTCTCCAACTTGTTTATACTTTCACTGGAAAGTAGTTTGGCTCGAGCACTAAAAATTACATTAAGACTTCTGTGCTATTTGTAAGACAGCAATTTAGTGTTCAGTTCCCTAATGTGATTTTAAAACTTTAATGTTAGTTTGATGTGATTATTCCTTTCTCCCTTACGTTTATTAACTTAGATGTCCCACTTCGTAAAATTACTCCAGAATAGCTGCTATCTGAAATTGCTTGGAAATTTCTTACTGTTCTCACCTCCAGTTGATTGTATAGTTTTATTTATGTAAGATCTTAGTGTTTTTATTTCACTGATACGGTGATCATTTCTCTCTTGCATTCTTTTCCCAGATCTGTGTAGAAAGTTCAAATATGTGACTGCATCTTTCCCAAAACTTGGTTTTACTACTTACTTAGTTGAAGGTCAGGCTTGACTGCTCAGCTTTGAAACCATCATATTACATGCTGTAAAAAAACAAACCAAAGACCACCAACCAAAGAACTCCTTCAGTTTTAAGAAGGATCTCTTTGACTTTCCCCAGAGTTCTATATTTCTTTTTGTGTGTTTTAAACAATAATTTTAGTCAAATTAGTTGTTGTTATCATAGAATACTTTTGTTACACACTATTAGAAAACAGATTTTTTGTTTTGCTTTCAGGGGATTTTATAAAGGTTTAAAGATCTTCTCTTGGTGAAGATAAATGCTGATTTGGCAATTACATTTTGCTTATAGAAAGAAGATATTTGAAGAAGTGTTAAACTATTCAAAAGCTTTTCTCTATAATGTTAAGTTCTGAGTTGTTTACTGGTTTCATATGAATGAATGGGTACAGCATCATGTCTACATACATACCCTCTCATATTTTTGTTTAAATAGTCTTATAAGGAAATTAATCTGAAATATTTTTGAGTTCTGTGTAATGTAAGTCTAGTGGATGATAAATGCATGGGGTATTTTCCTTTTTTTTTTGGCAGGACCACCCCCTCCACTTCCTCCATTGCAGCCTGCTGGCATGGATGCCCCCCCAAACTCTGCAACTAGCTCAGTTCCTACTGTTGTTACAACGGGTATTCATCACCAGCCGCCTCCTGCTCCACCCTCTCTTTTTACAGCAGGTGTAGTACTGAGGCTTTGCCCACAAGGTTTGCTAAATAGAATAACATTGATTCCTATTATACTGTACTTTTTAGAGATAATAGTTTCATAGCATGGGAGAATAAATTTGTATCATTTAGACTATGACAGTAACTTAACACTTGTTTTTTCTAAATTAACTCAGGACAAAAGTAAAATTTGCATGTAAAATGTGAATCTTGACTGTGGAATAATATTTTCACTGTGTTTAAGCAGAAAACTTGATATGTCAATGTTTTGGTAACAGTTGTTGAAAAACTCTTCCGTTGTAACTGTTTCTTGTAATTAAATGAAATACTGTGTTTGAAACCTTAGGGGTTTTAACTGCAATTTATTTTAATTAGACAATTTCTTTGTTACTAGAAACGTATGACACAGATGGCTATAATCCGGAAGCCCCAAGTATAACCAATACTTCAAGACCTATGTATAGACATAGAGTACATGCCCAAAGACCAAATTTGATAGGACTCACATCAGGTGATATGGATCTACCACCTAGAGGTAATGCACTCAAAGTTACACTTATGTAGATTAGCTGATTTTTTTACGTTAATGCAGATTGAGTCATTTTTAAGGGAATGTATTACTGAAAAACACTACATTTTAAAAAATCTTCTGAAATTAAGAGAACTTTTAATTGAATAGGGAATTATGCTCATAGCTGCTTTTATGTGTGCATCATTATAATTAAAATGAAATTTCTTGCTAGAACATTGCACTGAAGTTAACACTTGGCTGTAATAACTGGTTAATGTTTATATAAAAGAACCTTAGGATGTTTTTGGCTGAGAAGAAGTAGTAATTTTTATCTGATAGCAGACAGTTATGCATAAATAATCTTAACCTCATGGTTCCTGTGGCCATGAGAAGAAGCAATGGCACACAAAATAAGAAGGGAAGAAGGATAAACCAAACTTTTAATGTGGTTTTACATGTGTATGTATTCATATTTAATCTTATTGTATTTCTGCTGATGTGTTTTCAGTGAGGTGTCCCTCAGTATGATTCCTGTTCTTCAGCAAGAGCCATTCCATCCCTAAATCTTGCTCCTTGGTGTTAGTGGTCTAGAATACTGTACATTTCTTATCAGTATTTCTGTGTTTAACATCTAATAGTAGAATGGAGATGTGAGCCTCTGAGTATGGGACATTGTAAACCAGCGAGTGCATGCATCTTGAGGCAGATGCCTTTTGTCACACCTCTTGTTTTCCTTATATATGATGTATTGTGACAAAACGAAAGCCATTAGCTATTTTGATCCGTCACAACATCTATTGATAGTTAAGAAGAAAAGTCTATGACCAAGATTTGATGCTGTTTGAGTAAGGATCATTGTAAGTTCAGAATTGACAGTTGTACTTCCCAGTGCAAATTTAGTGTGAGCATAACCAAATATACGCAGAAAATACAAAACATACTGTAAAATCTCTTTATTTATTTACAGAAAAACCTCCTAATAAAAGTAGTATGAGAATAGTGGTAGATGCTGAATCCAGGAAAAGAACTATTGGTGCAGGGGATGGTGGAGTTCCTACAAAGAAGACTTGGTTTGACAAGTGAGTGGTAATTAACACAAGATCGACTTAATAGTTGAAATTCTGTGGAGCTCTCTTCTGTAATCTGAAACATATTGTCCTAGTTTTGGCTGGGATAGAGTTAATTTTCTTTTTAGTAGCTGGTACAGGGCTGTTTTGAACTTAATGTGAGAAAAACTTTGATAACACGTTGATGTTCCAGTTGTTGCTAAGTAGTGCTTGTCCTAAGTCAAGAATTTTTCTAAATTTCCTGTGCTCTGCTAGCATGGAGGTGCACCAGAAGCTGGGAGGGTGCATGGCCACGACAGCTGACATGAACTGGCCAAAGGGATATTCCATACCATAGAATGTCATGCCCAGTACATAAACTGGGGGGAGTTGGCCAGGACCGTGGGTCACTGCTCAGGGACAGTCTGAGCATTGGTCAGCAGGTGGTGAGCAATTGCATTGTGCATCACTTGTCTTTGGATTTTATTTCTCTCTCTTTTTGTTATATTCATTTTCATTATTATTATTACTAGATTTTGTTGTTATTATTATTTTAGTTATTACCCTGTTCTTATCTCAACCTGTGAGTTTTACTTTTTTCTTGCTTTCCGCCCCATCCTTCCAAGAAGGGGGAGGAGCGAGCAGGCAGCTGAATGATGCTTCATTGCTGGCTGAGGTTAAACCAGGACACATTTGTAAATCTATACAAATTACCAGCAAATTAAACTGTCGATAAGCTGACCATACTAAAATAAATCACACTACAGAGTGATCTATATTTGACCATCTTCTCAAAGGCAATACAGAGACAGCCGAACTACATCGGATGATACAAAGATCTACTCCCTGAAAGATGAGATGATCTAAGAAACAGAGCAGCTGCAGTGTGATGGTTGTTAGACATGACTGATTTTTGTATCATTGCTTTTTTGATTTGAGTTGTCAGGTATGTTACTGACAGAAAATGTAGGGTGCAGTGCTTAGTATCGAGATATACTTGGAATGACAAAGGGCTCAAAGGAATTTTGAGAGGTTTCTGGGACTGAGAGCTTTGAAGTAACAGTTATTTGAAACATTAGTAGGGAGATCCATGGAATAGCTGAGAAATATAGAAGGAATGTAGAAGTCGGGACTTAGTGACACAAACAAATTATTGTGAGTTATCTTGCAGATTTATGCACTGGCATATGCTGAGAGTATCAGTGGGGAAACCTACAGGTGTATGGGCCTGTGTGCTGTACTCTTCTACACTTTTCTGAAATTGCCTTTTTAAAAATCTGCAGAGCTTCCTCTCTGTGTCTCATATAAAAGTGCCTATGTATAAGTATATACAATTTAACATTGTGTCTGCTAGCTTGCTATGGATTTCTGGCTTGATTTTTGTATGTTGCAGGCAAAATTTTAACCGAACAAATAGTCCAGGTTTCCAGAAGAAGGTGCAGTTTGGAAATGAAAACACAAAACTTGAACTGAGAAAAGTTCCCCCAGAACTTAACAATATCAGCAAACTTAATGAGCATTTCAGTAAGTTTGGAAACTTAGTCAACTTGCAGGTAAGAGTCAACAAAGAGAAAATGCAATGCTTTGACTTAGTGGTAGAAATTGCTAAAAAGGAGAATGCTAATTGATTTTTAAATGGTTCCCTGAAACTGTTTTCATTATTTTCCTAACACATTTCTTTAACATGATTGCATTGTTTCTAATGGAATTGTCATTGAAGAAGCAGAAATTAAATATTCTAGTATTCTTCTAGGCTTTGAACAAATGTTTTTCTTTATTCATCTAGAAAGTGTTCCCTGTGATATAGTTGCTTTCTAGTCCCACGGTAATGTCAGTTTGTTCCCTGTAATCACTTTGTGGCCTGAGTGACCTACATTTATAAACAGAAATAAGCAAACAGCTAGAGAAAAAAAGATACAAAAGAGATGCAAAAAAAATAGGGTCTCGGGTTAATATTACATATTGCAGGCTTTATGTGTAATGTCAGTATTTCATACCCAATCTGTAAGCTGTACAGTCTGGTTTTTCATCATGCTTCATTGTCAGCAACTTTCAGATGCTAGCTGATTAAGTATGCTTTCTTGTTTGCACTGAAGTTGAATGAAGAGGTGTAAGAGTATTTTTGTACTGATACGGAAACCTCTTCTGCCTGTCTGAACACTGAGGGAATTTAAATGTCTCTTTATTACTCTTAAATATTTCTTAAACCTTTCTGTAGTTTGCCTAAGAATATGAGTATATTAGCAGGCAGTAGAACTCAGGCAAGTAAAATTGTGTATGGATGTGTATAGGGAGACAGATATGCAGATAGATATTGCAAGCTATGCACTTCTTTCAAAAGGGATGATTTTGAATTTTGAAAACTTCTAAAATAATATGTCAATGCTCAAAGGGGGAAAACTGGAATCTGCTTTGTTGTCTAGCTCTGATACTAGATAAGACATTTAATAACTGACCCCTGTATTTTTTGTAGCAATTTTCTTCAGTAAGGCTACTTCTTGTCTTGCGAACAGCTACTCACATTTGCAATTATAAGTACTGTATGTCTGTTTGGATATGTTAGATTTATTGTTTGGGGCTTTTTAATTATTCTTAAAGTTTATTAGCTGAAACTCAAGATGGCTTCTAGACACCAGGCTTTTCAGTGTCATGAATGGAAAGTATTTATCTAATTACCCATATTGGGTTTAAATTGTAAGCTTCTGAGCCTTGAAACTGGGGATCTTTATGATAATTGAGACAGGCAGTAAGTTTTGTTCTTCTGTTTTATATTTTAGGTTGCATATCAGGGTGATCCAGAAGGTGCCCTTATTCAATTTGCCACACATGAGGAAGCAAGGAAAGCTATATCAAGTACAGAAGCAGTATTAAATAATCGTTTTATCAAAGTTTATTGGCATCGAGAAGGCAGTGCACCACAAATCCAAACTACCACACAAAAGGTAGAGATTCTAACTATTCTATCCAGAACGTTATGTAAAAACAATAATCTTCATATTTTTAAAAATATTCATAGAAAGTAGACTTTAATAATTTTGAAATACTAAGTCCTTCATGTATTTGTCCCAAAAGTTTCTTTATAATGATAGAGTTTTTAGCCTAAGATACAAGGTTCTGGAGCTGATTAGCAAGATAAGACTGAAGGTATTTAAGGAAAGCCCTTCTGTGACTTACAGAGAATTGCACTCTACTGTCATCTCATGTGAAGCAAGATCTGATGCTACTGTCTGATGAATAACATCTGTTTGCTTTAACTAGTGTAGACTTTTTTTTTTTTTACCTTCTGGTAAGCATAAGAAAGGCAGCAGAGTTACATTTCTTTGCTTATAAAAGAATCTCCATTTTCTTGTAAGAGGCACTGTTTTTTTCCTGTCTTTCCCCTTTTCCTTTCCTGTTGACCATGCATACTGTGGTAGAAAGTAGCAGTAGAATTTGTTTTATGCAAAGTAACTGTATGTATATACAGATAAACACACATATATCACACCACAACAGTGTTGACAGGACAGCTGCATTAGAGAGACTTAATGTAGGAATGCATCAGGGACATTTTATGTTAAGTGGAGAGGGAGGTGCTGATCTGTCTGCAATAAAGTTACAGAATTTGTGGGAGTGGTTCAAAGCTGTATCAGGGGAGGTTCAGACTTGACATCAGGAAGCATTTCCTTGCAGAGCAGGTAGTCGGACACTGTAACAGGCTTCATAGAGAGGCAGCCCATGACTCACCTATTGATGTTACAAGAGGCACTTGAATAATACCCTTAACAACATGCTTTAACATTGTTAGCCCTGAAGTGATCAGGCAGTTGAAATAGATGATCACTGTAGATCCCTTTTCAACTGAACTTTGTTCTATTCTACATTTCTTGGATTAAGTTGCACAGTGAAGCACTTATTGGTAGTTGTCACATTCATAGTAGCATTGGCAAGTTTTTATGAATATGAAACAGTAATTACCCTTGTGGAGCCTAGATGGATAGACTGTGGCAAATCCCATCAGGTTATTAGTATGGTTGATGCTTCTACTCAAACGCAAGAGGAAGCTTTGATTCTCACAGATAGTGTAGGTTATTGGATAGACAGTAATTTGGTGTAGCAAATCCTTCTAAATACTTGTGTATCCTATTTTATTTGGTTTGCTGTTGATGTGGAACAACACATTCTACCTTTACAAAATGCAAGGCAGACTCTGTAGCATAAACATTCACCTATTTATGTATTTTGATATAGTCAACAAATCAGTTGCTAGAGGAGTCTTTCAATTGTTGCTCCCAAGTTTTTAATTCTTTCATTCTCTGGATGCTGCATATTGTCATCATTCAGAATCAATGACTCAGATTTCCATAGCTATCCTACTGTAGGGCATTTTAATACGTTTCCTTTCTTTTCTCCTTTTATAACGTATCTCCCACTTTTTACATAGAAAAATGCAGTTTTACTGACAGCTATCTCACTGTCTTCCCAGTTATCATCATTTAGATTTGAGTTTGGAATCAAATTTATAAATATTCTTGATGCTGGACCTGAAGTAGCGCTACTCAAAATGTTATTTGTTTTCTGAACTAGATTTACATCTTATCAGCCAGAAGAGGGCGGTGGAGCATGTCATTTGCATTCATACAAACGTTACCTATTTTGAGAAGGATAGCTTGAACAGTTTTGCCATCAGCTTATTTGCTGATTATTCTATCCAAACAAATACATGATGTATATTTGTTGTTTTGCAAAACATCAATTTTAAATAGTCTTACAGTTTTTAGTGATGTTACTAGCTTCCCAGCACACCACCTTTGGCAAGTTAACCTTGATAGTTTGAGAATAAATTCCCCTTGGTACCAGGTGACATTATTAAGGGTTCCCACTTTACAAAGAGCAGCCTTTCTGCGTATGTCAAGAGACTACAATTTGAAGTCTGTTATGGGTGATAGACCTGCACAATGACAAGAAAAAATTAAACGAAATGAAAATTAGAAGTGCAATGCTTTTGGAGCATTCTTCTACCCCAAAATATAACAGCTAACAAATTGTTGAGCCAGTAAACATGTATTTTTAGCTCATAAGCATTTTGGGTGCATGAGTATTTACTTCTCTTTTCACTGAAATAAAAGGTATCATATCTACAAGTAGTATGGAAACTCTTTTACTTTAGTACCTTGCATACTATATGCATTTGAATTTTTACAAGCTTTCTGGTGCGTTAATTAGTTACAGCTATATTAATTTCACCTGTATTTATAATGGTTTTTGGTGAGATCTTTTCTGTCAGGTACCAAACATGGACTTTTGAGGTTTTTTTCAGTGTAAAATCATTGGCTTTTAAGTTTTTGCTTCAGTAGTACCTAATCTTGCACGGTTTCTTGAGCATAGCTGTTTCCCTAGCAGGATTACTTTGGAAAATTCTTACTGTGGAAATTATGAAAGGAGCGGAAGTACTTAGTAAAGATGGGGAGAGTCAACCATAATAAATGATCAAATAAAATGCCTCTGACAAGAAGCAGAAATAATGTGCTCTCCACATCCATGGTAGATAAAACAGGAAGTACTGGGCTTAAAAGGCCATACAGGAGATGTAGGTTAGATACTAAACATTTTCTAATGCTAAAGGATACTTGAAACACTTTTGTCTATAGAGTTGATAAGACCTCTTTAATTGGGAATCAGTTAAGATGTAGATTGATGCTATCAGTAATGGCTCTGCCCTGGTACTGACAAATGAATTAGGTGACCTCCTGGGAGTCCTAGATACGAGAGGAAGCATTCTTGGAAGAAATTTTTGTGTTGTTTTAAGTGTTTAGTGTTTTTGTGAAAGAAAAAAAAGGCAAAGAGTTAGCTGTCAGGGTATATCCATGGTAGATTCAAAGATTAGCTGCTCTGTTTTCTTTTTCCTCAGTTCCATGACTGCAAGTCAATATCCTTTTTTCTTTTTCTGTATTGTCCAAGATAAAATGTCATATCGCTGTAAAAAGTGAGACTCTTTATGATAGAAATTTGTATTATACCTTCTCATAAATAAATGTTTGATGATGAAAGATTTGTGAAAGCAATCAGAATACTTCTTGTTGCTTTTTTTCCACTCTAACGGGTGGAAATTAAGATATGTGTCTAAGTAGACACAATGAATAAAAATAGATCAGAGTTATTCGATCACTTCTGTGAGCTGCAGGTGCGAAATAGATGTTATTGCTAAATCTCATGAAATGTTAGTATTTGCCATTAGGTAAAAAAGCTATTGAATGATAGAAAGGAAGAAGTATAAATTTAAACACTTTTGCAGCAATTTCATTGTGTATTTATTGAACTGCATATATAGCAGTCTTCTGTTGTTAATATTGTGATGTGCTTTTTTGGGGGTGGCTCGGTGTTACAGGTAATACAACCTTTAGTTCAGCAGCCTAGTTTACCGGTAGTGAAACAGTCGGTCAAGGAACGATTAGGTCCAGTACCTGCAAGTAATATTGAACCAGCAGAAGCACAGAGTGCCAATACAGAAGTCACTCAGGTATGTATGATAGTAAAAAAAAATCAGCTGCACGATTTCTTTCTCGAATAAGTTCCTTAGTGTATGAGTGTAGCCATTACTGTTACTCATATAGTGCAAGTACACATTTACTACTCATTAATGTTTACAAATATGTAAAGGGCAGGGGTCAGGAGGATGGAGCCAGGCTGTTCTAAATGATGTTCAAGGATAGGACAAGGGACAAGGAGTACAAGCTGGAACATAAGGGGTTCCAAAGAAACACAAGGTAAAACTTTTTCACTGTGAGGGTGACAGAGCACTGGAACAGGCTACCCAGATGCGTTGGAGAGTCTTCTTCTCTGGAGACATTCAAAACCTGCCTGGACAAGTTCCTAAGACCTACTTTGAGTTGTCTTGCTCTTGCCGGGGAGTTATTCTAGATGATCTTTCGAGATCCCTTTCAACCCTTAAGATTCTGTGAGAAGTGCATCTCATTTTATTGTGAGTGGTATTTTGATAATAAAATTTTCCTTGCTTTAATTATGTTTGGCTTTCTTACCAAAGCAAGGTACTTAAATTTTAGTGTCATAGCCTCTTACTTAGTTAAAAAGAACTAAACCACAACATGAAAGACTGAAAATATTTCAGTAATGTGTTGAATTGCAGTTTTGAGATTTCAAAATGAAGTTGGTTTCTATCCAAAGAGTTCAAAAGCTATATTTTAAAAATACTTCATCTGTTAAACAGGTAAAACCATTAGAGACATGATGGTCAGCATCTAAAAGTGTTTTCAGCATTTGCACACCTTACTTTAATACAAAGAAGAACTGTAGTCACAGGATCAATATGGATAATGACACAATCTTGGATGTTAGTCCCAACAGAAATAGCTTTTTATTTTTTGTTATGTTAGAAGTATTTCATTATTAGCGTTGTGCCACTACTTTACTTTTACTTCTTAAAACCACCACACCTAGGAAACTTTTGTAATTTAAATTCAAACAACAACTTTCTGCAGTCGATAACTGCAGTTAGCAGATCGTAAACCACAAAACCAGAAGTGTACTTAAAAGGCCCCGTATGCCACCTAGCATGTCCTGGATGTCTTGCAAAAAAATATGTAGTATAATCTTTGATTCCAAATTTTACTATAGCTTTGTCTTATCTGATCTAGTTACAAATTAACCCTAAGATCAAGTATCTAAAATTCACTTGTCAACTGTTTTACTATTATTTTTCTCCTTATTCCAAAATCACCAGTTTTATTAGTTAAATGTGTTGTGTTGGTTTGGGTTGTTTTTTTTTTTTTTTTTTTTTTAAATTCCTAACCTTTGGAATTACAGAAGAAATATTAAATATTCATAAAACATATTTGAAATATAATTTTATTTTATCCCCTTAGAATGTGACTAAACTATCTGTGAAGGACAGACTGGGGTTTGTCTCAAAGCCAGTTAATCCAACAACTGAAAAGGTAAGAGAATCTTTCATTGTCTTCCTCTCACATTTAATTTCAATAGAGTTAATTTTATTATAAAACACTGTGTGTCATTATCGTTTGTTTTGTCACTATGAATAAAGTATTTGCTAAAGATTAGTTTTACAAAGTATACTGTATCAATACTCAGCTTAACAGATGGTTTAGTGATTGTAAGAAGAAGAAAACATGCTGAGACAGAAGCTGCTATTCTGTGGATTTTGTTTTATTATAGTAGATTCCATTTATTCAGTCATGAAAATAACTAAATGTGTTCCAGGATCCTGAGTTAGAAGAATATAGAAATAAATGTATTAAATAAATTTTACCATTAAATATGAATCCATAGAAACCCATTCTAATAAAAAAATCTTCTGGCCTTTGAGTCCCTTAAAAGATGATGTCATAAACATTTACCCTCTTATTTGATGTTACTACTTGCGTATCATTATAGAAAGAATGAAGAGGTAAGGTGGGAAAGGTGCACTTGATTTGTGGTTGTGAGTTCTGTATTTTGCCCAGTGATTGCAGTTTTCACAACATGAAGTTGTTGATGTGTTTGCTTCAGTAACAAATTTTGTGATGGTGTTTCCAGATCTGGTTAGCACCTTAGGGCACAGGCATCCCCATTCATTTGAGAAGTCTCTTGGTAGAAAGGCGGCAAGTTTTACCCAGTAATAAGGTTCTTCTACCTAAGTATATATCTTTTGTACTGGAAATTGGCTTGACATAAAATGCATTAAGTATCTGCTGTTGTCTTGTAGCATGTACTGATTCTGATTAGTGGCTGAGATATTTAGTGGACTGGCTGTGAAGCAGCAGTTTCCTTTGGCATTTTCAGTAGGATTCTGAAACTTGCCTTGACCCGTTCTTAGCTACAACTATCCCTTTACAAGAAAATGTCTTGTTTAGTTTGCAGTAATAACAGTCTATAACCACTATAAATTAAATGGTTGACAGCTGTCAAAAACATAGATGCCTTGTCTTAGATTTTTTTGCTTCTGAGCGAGTGCAGGGTTTGACAAGAATTTTCCAATGAGAAAGTAGGTCTATGCTTAACAAAGATCCAGGAGGAAAAGGAGTCACCATGAGGTGTTTTAAGATCCATATAGGGTCTTGCAATTTATAACTTGTGAAGACATTCACACTGTTCCTTCTCTTGACTAGTATTAAGACATTTAGAAAACACGTGTTGCTTTTTGCCTTTCTGTATTAGTTGATGCAGGTACGTCTGCTGGGGCATCTCTCCTTATGCTAATTGAGAAAGCATGGTTTACTCTGCTATAAAGGCAGTTCAGGGCATAAGGATTGTGTCAATATTTTTGTCTTTACTTGGTTGTCTGTGCTGTAGCCTGTCCTAAAGCTGCTTTGTAATAGGAACTATATGATGGAGATGTGGATACATTCATGCACTTTAATAAGTTTCTTTGCTTTCTACTGGTCTCCTTAGGGCATTTTGTATCACCTTTTATAATACTGCATAACGTGTTTTGATTTTTTGTTTTGTTTGTTCTCTCTGCAATGTCTACTGTGGAAAATACTTTACTGTGGGGAGGAATGCTATAAAAAGAATGAAGTGAAAAGATTTTCTGTGAAGTATTCCTGTTGTAAATTCTTCTGATCTCTTGATCTGTCTGTCTTTCCAATGTTTCCTGGCTGTGTCTTTTTCTTTTTTTCTCCCCCTTCCTTTGGTGGGCATTGTGTCTATCTTACGAAGTGCATGATGACCAATGGACTCTGCATGCATCTTTTTATTTTCCACATACATATAAAATACTTTCAAACTCTTGGAAATTATACCAATCACATAATTGCTGTGACTTGATAAGAAGGCAGACAAGGTCATGCTTGTATTATCTCCAGCACTTAGTCGTGGATTTTTTTGATACTAACATGGCCAAAATGTTCTTTAAGAAATGTGATAAGAAAATGGAATAGTCCAAATCTTCAGGTATTGTGGAGATGTACATAGTATACTTAGCGAGGCTGTAAAGCAGACAACTATGTTCTCAGTAAGTCATGGAGAAAATTCTTTATAAATGTAGGAAAGAGAACAGGAAGACATAGGAGTCTCTTCCTTTGCTATACGATGTTGAAGACTTCCCTGTAGTTGGGTTACTTCTCGTTGATTGTGCAAGCACTATTTTTCACAAACTGCATGTGAGAAAGATTATTATATCTACCTTGGACCTTAGTCTCTAACATTATGTTGAATTTTTACTTGGAAAATTCATGCAGTCATGAAAAGTTTTATTTTAAACTTCAAAACACAAAAAGAATAACCTTATGGTATTCTTGGGGAAAATCTCAGTCTTCTGTTTCCTTAATTATGCTCAAAATTTTATATGTTGAAACTTGGAAGTACATACAAATTCTTAATGGAAAAGATTTATAATCTGATGTTTATAATTCTTCTATATCTGATGTGGTCCTTCCTCTTAAAATTAGTTGAACTTCAGCAACTACAAATTCAGTTGTTACACCAGATTTTTATATTCCGTATCATCAAAACAGACAAAAGAAAGACGCTTATTTATTTTTCAGCACTCATCGTTGTTTTTTTTTTTTAATTGACATTCACTGCCAAAAAAATAAAATGATTTCCTCCTATAGGTTTTATCCACTTCTACTGGCTTGACAAAAACTGTGTACAACCCTGCTGCTTTGAAGGCAGCACAGAAATCTTTGCCTGTTGTTTCCCCTTCCGTGCTAGACTCTAATGAAGCACAGAAGAAAAAACAGGTAAATTAAATATAATTCTTTATAAAATGGACCTAGATTGTGACCACTAGAGGTAGTACACTATGTATGTTCATCTCAAGAGTATAGATGAAACCAGGTGCAAGATTAAATTAACTATAACGGTTTCCTTTCAAAGGAAAAGAAAATTTAGCATTGTTTTGTTATTTTTTCAGTGCATGTTCAGGCAGTAAAAGCAGGTGTAAAACTATTTAGAAGTTCAAGATGTGACATACTTTCTTCTGGAAGCAGAATCTCCATGTTGAGGCATGAATTGTCTTGTGAGAAGGGAGTATAGTGTAGTCACCATTCTTCTTTCTGAAGTATTTCTGGAACTGGCCTTTATTATCATCAAACTGGCCTTTGTCCTTGATGTGTTTTGTACTTGTGACCAAACTTGCTTCTTCACTTGAGAGAGCTCAGAAGTGTATGACTCTGCATTTTACTGTTTACAAACTGTAGTTCTCCTGATTTTTATTTTATGCATGTTACCAGATTTTCTTTTTTATTATTATTATTTGAGAGGAAATGCAGTAAAAATTCATTTGGCCTCGAACAGACAACTTGGTTGTAGTTTAGCTTGCTCAGAATTTTCAGAAGAGTCCAGTAAAGCATCTGTTTCAAGTTTATTCCTGTCCTTGAAAAAAACTAAATATAGGACAATGTTGATCTTACAGGTTTCAAACCACAGTTTAAGAGATTACTACTAAGTTATATTACTTTCTAGACTTCTGTTTTAATCTAATTGTTAAACAAAGATCTTAACCATTGATAAACTTCTGTAACTACTGTCTAGTGTAATTGGAAATAGCAGTTCATAGTTGTGGGCCAGTTGTAGCATTGGTCCAAACTTAAAAGGAAAAACTAGTTTGGGGAATTTATTTTATACTTGTCCCCTGAAACATGTTTTTCAGACCTTTGCCTGTCAAGTTATTTCAACAATTTAGGATGCTAAGTGCCTGTAAAATGCCAAAGAGTTTGTCATGAAATTGACTCATCATAGCAGCAGGGTTTTTTGAGAGAAAACACTGAAGACATGCGAAGTGATTTGCTCTTTTTGTAATGTGCTCTTGTGCTCCTTCTTCTCTTCAGAGATTTCTGTTGCAATATACAAGTACTTGTGGAAAACCATGATTTTGTGGGACTCACTCTTTTCTTTCCTTCCATCTCCCTGGTTTTTCTTAGCATTCATGCCTTTGTCTTATCTTCCATTTCCCTTCAGAAAATTGATTGCACACTGTGGCAAAACTAACATTTCTTGCAGCAGAATTTGTCAGCATTTAGAAAGATATATAGAAAACTTTTTACTCTTTTTTTTTTTGGTAATTGTTGTGCATTTACACTCTTTGTATAAATAAGAGTGCAGTATGATGATCCCAGTTGATTGGTGATTGAGAGGTGTAAAATCATCTTCTGCCATTCCTCATTTATCCCATTAAATATGTTGATAACAAAGCTCTTAATTGTTTTTGGCAAATGTCCTCCTGTCTAAGACTTCTCCATTCTGCACATGAGACCAAGAGGCAATTGCTTCCTCTTCAGGCAGCATAAGTAGGAGCTGAGCACAGCAGTTGTGGTATTTCCTTCTCCTCAGTGCAATGTGTTAGGGATTTATCAGTTTCAATTCATTTTGATTTGCCCATTGCAATGTACTGGTTTTAGCAGATTCTGGTTTTAGCAGATTGAGTGCTGTAACTTGTCACTTCCAAGTAACAGCAGTCAGGAGCAAAAGAGATGTTTTTCTTTTGGTAACACTTTATTTTTAGAAAGTAGAATGTGTGTTCTTTTTGCTTTAACTGTACTGGGGAATGTGTTTTAATTGATGGATTTAATTTACAGTTGCTTTCAAGACACTGTCTTTTCGCAATTTAGCTCTTGTATGTTGTACCTCTTGCAGTGGTGTAATTTATTGCCTTTCATCTTTCGATAGAGTTGTGTAAGAGATTACTTTGTAAAGAAGCAATACTGAAGTCTTCCCAGCATAAATTTAACTAAGAAGAATTATTAGGTCCTTCATGAATTTGGTGATACATTTTTTTCCAAAACATAATTTGAAAAACTGCTTATTAGTATCTTGAGTTTCTGTTACTATTTTTTTCCCTATTATTTCTGTATGACTGCAAGATATAGTATATTATTCTTGTGGCATTGTTTGACAAAAATCTAGAAACTTTATGTGAGTTTGGTTTCTTCTTATGCTTCTAGGAAGCATTACGACTTCAACAAGACGTGAGAAAAAAGAAGCAAGAAATCTTAGAGAAGCACATTGAAACACAAAAGGTAAAATGCTAGCGTTAAAGGAAGTCAACAATTCAGTTGTAAAATCTCATTTCCAAAAATTTTCCAAATTTGTAAGCATGAGCTCTACAAAACCGGCTCATATTATAAGATTCTTTTAGTAGTGTAGTATCACATTATTTTAAGTTTAGAGTTTTAATCTAACTTGCCTTGTTAATTTACTTAAAATGCAAACTTATGCAGTTTAGAAGCAATTTTAGTTGCCTAATTTGGGTCCAATGTATCTATTTTTGGAGAGAAGTGAAAGTCTGATAGTTACGCTTGAAAAGAACAGGAGAGATTGATGTAGGGAAGGATGCTTGACAGCACCTAGTCTTAGGAGGAGAAAAAGGCCAAAATGTCATTTAAGTTGAATACAAATCTTGAAATAATTATGTTGAGCAAATCTATCCAATTGAAATGGAGATATCAGATGTTCATTAGCAAATCAATCAGAGATTCAGAAAATTATTTTAATTTAATATAGGCTGTTAAAAGCTTATCTTTTAAGAGTTTGAGTATCACAGGAAAAGAAATGCAATATGATGTTTTTTGCATTAGTTGTAATGCATATTTAAAACCAGATCTGTAATACTAGTTGCTAAGTAGAATCACAGAATGGAAGGGATTGGGAGGGAGCTTTAGAGATCATTTAGTACAACCTCCTTGCTGAAGCAGATCCACCTAGGTCAGATCACACAGGAACATGTCCAGGCATGTCTTGAAGACCTCCAATGAAGGAGATCACACTGTGCCAGAGCTCTCTCACCCTCACATTGAAATAGTTTCTTATTATGTTTAAATTGAACTTTTAGTGTTCCAGCTTCATCCCATTACACTTTGTCCTGTTGCTAAAGTAAAAAGATGTAATTTACTTTTTTAAAATTGGACAGATGCTGATTTCAAAGTTGGAGAAGAATAAAGCCATGAAGTCAGAAGACAAAGCAGAAATCATGAAAACACTGGAAATTTTGACTAATAGCATTACCAAGCTAAAGGATGAATTAAAAGGTGTATCACCAGGAGGAGGAGCTCCTTTAAAAAGCATGAAAACTAAGACTCAGGTACTCAAGTTTTGGTCAGCTTTTTAATGAGATGAATTCACATGTTTAAATCTGCAGAATAAACATAAGCAGCAACATCAGCGGTATTTAGAACCGTAGTGGCTTAATTTTGAAGCCATCTTTGAAGTGAGATGGATTTTACCTTCTTTTTAAAGAAACATAGTTAATTTTAAAACCATGCTGTTGTCTGAAACATTTACCCAGTGTTATATAGATCATCTGGAGAATCAGAACCTGTGATCTTTTTTTTGCCTTATCCAATCTTTTGTGTATAGTCTTTTGTTTTCTTAAATTTTGAGTAGAAGTCATGAAAATAGTATTGCTTATGCAAAAGAATTACCATTGCGCATCACAGATATCTTCTCGTCCGGTTTGATATGCAAAACAGACTCCTTCATGAAACTAGTTGTCTACTGGTATGTAATTTTCTGATGTCACTGACATTTTTCAGCATATCAAGCTTTTTATATTGAAGATGATACTGGTCAGTTTTTCTTTGATCTAGCTAGCCATGTTTGGGTTGTACCTATAATGGTTTTTTTTCTGCGCTCTTGTTAGCATATGACTATAACCCATTTCCCTGACTACTTAAAGATGCGATTATATTACCTTTTTAAAATGCAGTATTTTGCTTTTTGTAGAAGTATTTGTTCGGAAACTTGTCAAAAAATGATTACCAATTAAGTGTGTCTTTGAGAAATAACATTTTAAGAAATTAATGTGTTCTTTTAAATATAATCTTTTCTTGCTTTACCAAGTGAGAAAGTGCTTAGCACTTAATAAAAGAGCAGAATTTGCTACTGTGTATTTTCCAGTAAAGACAAAATGTCTTCATCTTTTCTTGCTGTTTTCTTAAATCTTCACAGTGCTTAGAGTTCTAAATTTTGGGATTCTATTTTAAAAAACTGGTATAATATTACAACCCAGATTTAATTTAAATGAGCCATTTAATTAGTTTTTAGTTGGAAGCAGGATTTCTACTGCTTTATTTTACATAGAAATACAGACATTAAAAGTAACTGCAGTGTAAGTTAGTGATGTACAATTTTGAAAAGAAATCTCAAAAATGAATATTGAAATGACCTTCATGCACTCACTGTAGCTTCTTGCATCATTTGTTAGTCATGGAAAGGTTGAGTCAGCGTATGTTTATCCTGAAAACGGGCAGTCAGTTTATATCACTGGAAAGAACTTCAGCGGTAGTTCAGTATTCTGCTGCATTTTGGAGTGTGAACTAAGCATAATAATTCCAGAACTGAGTCACTGCTATAACGAGATTACATTCTTCTTTTTTTGGAGATGGAAGAGATTTTTTTTAAAAATATTTTTGAGTAGTTATTGTCTGATGAGAAGATGTTTCTGAGAGGTCTGAAGGAAGTTACTTGACTGCAGAGTAAATCTAAACTATTGAAGTCCTAGAAATTGGCAATTTGATTGTTAAAGTGATTCTTAAAAGCCTTATGTTCTTGAAAAATAGTCTTCTTCTGTGATGTTCAGTGCTTCATAAATTTGAACAGGAATAAATAGCTTACAGCACTTTTGATCCTAGAATAACAAAAGCAAATTAATCTAAAGACATAGAAACAAAGCAGCAAGTTGCATAATGAAAACTCGGTAAAACCTTGACTAGAAAACTTAAATGCAATGCTTTAACTCATGACGTTTTACCCTGAGGATGGTCCAGTAAATTCCTGGAGTGGACAAGAACGTAGTCCCATAGCACAAAATTGCTGAAAATTATTAAGATAGGGAGGAATCTTTAGGGATGGTCTTGTGCTACTAACAAAATTGCAGATGTCGTCTTTACTCATCCATACTGAATATTTATACAATTCCCCCACAACCACCACCATGACCTCTTCCTCAAGTTAAACAATATCAACTCTGTCAGCCTCTGCTCACATAGTAGATAATCCAGTCCCTTAAATATCTTTGTGGCATTTTGCTGGACTATCCTGTATGATTCTTAAGCTGAGAAGCCTGGAACTGGACTCAGCACTCCAGTAGAGGAGAAGGATCACTTCCTTTGACTTACTGTTGCTCTTTATGCAGGCCAGGAGGCTATTGGCCTTCTTTATCATGTTGCTGAGTCATGTTCGTCTTCTTTTCTGCTGCCAGAACCCCTGCCACTGGGCAGCTTGTACTGGTGGCTGAGGTTATTCTTCCAAAGGTGCAGGACTTGTCATTTTGTTTGTTGAAGTGTGGGAGGTTCCTCCTGCCCCATATCTCCAGCACGTCAAAATCCTAATGAATAGAAGCACAACCAGCCAGTGTAGCAACTACTCCTCCAAATTTCATATGGTCCACAAACTTAGATCCATGTCACTGTTGAAGATGTTAAACAGTAGTGACTGCTGGAGTATACCACTAGTGACTGGTCTCCAGCTGGACTTTCTGCCACTGATTAGAAGCCTTTGAACCCAGAAGTTCAGCCAGTTCTTAGTTCATCTTGTTGTCAGCCTGTCTATTCAGCACTTCATCCTTTCCTCTGTGAGGATGTTGTGGGCAACAGTATTGAGAGCCTTACTGAAATCAAGATGAACAACTTTGACTAATGTCCTTTTGTCCCCCAAGCTAATAATCTCATTGTAGATATCTGCAAAGGTCAAGCATGATTTCTTCTACGCTTTTCCCAATCATTTTCTTCTTAATATGCTTAGAAATTATTTCCAAGATCATTTGCTCCTTCATCCTCCAAAGGATTTGGGTGAGGCTGACTAGCATATAGTTCTCCAGGTCGCCTTGCCCTTCTGAAGATCAGAGTGATATTTACTTTACCTCAGTCCTGAGAAACTGCCCCCAAATGCCTTAACCTTTAGATATAATTGAGATATGCTTTGCACGACATCATCGTGCTCCCTCATTACTTAATGGTTGTGTGTATTGGGTCCAAGGTTTTTTATGTATATTCAGTTTGTTTAAATGTTTCCTAACTTTCTCGTCTCTTCTCTTACAAAAAAAGCTTCAGGCTTTTCCAGTATTCTCAGGACCTAGAATTGCTGAAGGGCGAGTCTTTCCAGTAAAGACTGAGGAGTAGGAGGTATTGAGTACCCTAACTGTTCCCATGTCCTTTCTTGCTAGGTGCTCTTTCACATTCAGCAGTTGGCTCACATTTTTCACAATGTGTTGTTCCTGTTGCTACTGATAAACGTACAGTAGCCTTTCTTCTTCACACCTGCCTTATCAGATTCAACTCTAGGTGGGCTTTGGCTTTCCAAATCAATGCTTGCATGTTCAGATAACTTCTCTGTATTCTTCCTGTGATCTGCCCCTGCATCCATCTCTTGTACACCTTGTTTTTGGAGTGAAGTTTTGTTGGGATGTCCTTGTTCATCCAGGCAAGAATCCTGCCACTTTTGCTTTATTTTCTACATGGATGCCCTGGAACTTGGAGGATGTTTTTCTTGGAAATCATTCTGCCTTTTCGGTGGACATCCAGGCCCAAAGTCTTTAAAGGAGAGTTTTCTCCCAGTTGTCTGAAAAAGGCCTCATCTACTTTTTTCACCTGATCAGACAGTATGACGTACACACCCACTGCAACATCACCTGCATAGATCTGCCATCTTAATCCTGATTAAAATTGTCAAAATTGTGTTCATGCTGTGCTCTCACATAAAGGGCAATTCCTGCCCCCTGCCTTCATCAAAAGACCATATCTATCCACTATATCGCTTCTGTGGTCCTCGTGTAGTCCCAGTGAGACTGTAGCCCTGGAACTGCATGCAGACGTCTAATTTCTGTTTTTCACTGTTCAGGCCCCCCAGAAAAAAAAGGGCTATCTCACTCTCGGAGACTGTTCTATGGGCTTTTCCTGTACAAGGACTGTACATGGATTGGTACCTGTATACTTGAGGTGATCCACCTTCAATCCAGTTTTGTTGAACTTGAGATTTTTCTGCCAACTTCCTTCTGTGCTTGTCAACCCGGTCCACCACTTCTTTGTGTGATTGTTGTTGCTTAGTAAGACTATATGTCAATTTGAATTACAGTTTTTATGATGTTCTTGAGCTGGTTTTCCATTTTCTTTGTAATACAGAAAGGGAAGAAACATTTTTATCAAACCAATTTCATAACGAATCAAATACGTGAACTGTCAAAAAGTTAGCTCGGTGAGATTGTGCCTTATCTGTGAGCATTGTTTTGTTAACATTTGAAAGAAAACAATGAGTCCCATTACGTCTTTGTGAAAGTGAGGAATTAACAGAACCTTTAGTTAGAATTTCAAACTTTCACAATTTTCTAAAAGACTTTGTTCCAGATTCTTAGCATTTAGAACCTAGGCAGCTCAGAAGACTCTGCAAACTTGAGGTCCATGTGACTGTTCCATTGTCTTCAACTATTTTTCTCTTGTTCCAGTTCATGCAGATTACAAAATACTCTTCCCCCGTGAATGTAGAAACTTGCTGCCTCTTGATCTATCTTGAAGGACTTACTTTCTTCTTGAGACCTCGCACAACTCTGTAAAAGAGAAGTCTTAATTAACAGCACTAGAAATAAACCTCAGAGGTCTTTATGATACCAGTGTCGCTGTCTGCTTTGTGAGTTCTAACTGCTGGTCATTATTACACTTAAGAAGTGGTTGTTTTGGTATGTCATGGCTATGTTCGCATACAGTGAGTTTTGAGAGAGGCACCATTTCCAATTTTGAAAAATACTGTATAGGAGATAATGGATTTTTTCTGTGATGACTGTCTAGATAATGAGAAAATAGGGCTGAAAGGTTTTCAGGCTGAAGTTGCCAGTTGAATAATCCAGCTTTTTTTCTTTCAAAGCTTCCAAGGAAAAACCACAGAAACAAAATTCCTTCTTTATCATTCAGTGGTGATACTTGGTTTCCAACTGTCAAAACTGCAAAACCTTCATCTCTTGACAGCCAACCTTTGAATACACTACATGCTGTGGTTTTGAATTAATGGGTGCAAATGTAAAACTGTTTCACAGTCTTCTGTATTTTTTTTCTTTCATGTGTGATGTCACTGGAACATTTGACTGCTTTTTTCCATTTAAAAAAAAAAAAGCTTTCCATTTGGAACAGAACTTCAGATAAAATTTTCATGGTCACATAAAGTCCTTTCCTGCACCTGCATCAGCACCTGCACCTCAGTGGTTGCAATGAACATGTCTAAATTGGATTCAGAGACACTTTTCAGTTTCATACATATATCCGAACTTATTCTAATAATTTTTTAGAAGTACTGTGTGTTGGAAAGCAACTCTGGACACAAACAACCCTTTGTTAGCAAAGGTCTTGTTACTGTGTTTTTTCTACTGTACTGAACAGAATTCTGAACACAATTACCGTTATTTTTATGTTAATGGGATTGTGATAAACTTAGATGCTTTTTCTCAATACTGATCATAGCTTTTGTGTTCATTCATAATTTTACTGGGTTTTTTTTCTTAATTGTAGAATCCCTTTCTATCTCATAGAATCATAGAATGGTAGGGGTTGGAGGGGACTTTTAGAGATCATCTAGTCCAACCCCTCTGCAGAAGCAGGTCAACCTAGATCAGGTCACATAGGAACATGTCCAGGTGAGTCTTGAAGACCTCCAAGGAAGGAGACTCTACAACCCCTCTAGGCAGCCTGTTCCACTGCTCTGTCATGCATCATCACTGCCAAATAGTCCTACATTTTCTATTTTGTATATCTCTAGGAAAAATTCCATTGACTTTGGCTTCTTGTGGCATCTTTTAACGTTTGACATCACAAAGCTCACAAATCTACTATATGTTGGAATTCTGTCCTGCCAAGAAGGTTCCTAAGCTTGTACTTTGTTTTTGATTGTGGAAATCTAGCATTGTAAGCAGTGTATCTGCAAAGTTAAAGCTGTGATCTTAATTGATAAGACACAATTTGGTTAAGCTTAAAATTTTGTGACAACTTCAAGTTTTCAACTTCCATTTCCTTAGATTTTCTGGGAACCTGTTTTCCAGACAGTTCTTTCAGCAGACTTTTACCTTATGTGGATGCCAACACTGGCCAATGCTGTGTATTTCTGAAATAGCCTGCTGATAGGAACTCAGCAATAGATTCTTGGGCTTTCTTTATCAGAAAACTGTTTCCTCCATAGAGAATGTGAACTGTGGAACTAATAACATACCATAACAATTTCTTAGATGCAGAAAGAGTTACTAGATACTGAACTGGATTTATACAAGAAGATGCAAGCTGGGGAAGAAGTTACTGAATTAAGACGAAAATATACAGAACTACAACTGGAAGTATGTTTGTCTCTTCTTTTGTATCAGTTACCTTTTAATTGAATATTTTAATATATGATTGTTAACTTGTACATTCTATCATAAACTGTTTTTTTTTCCAGGATGTGATATTAAGTTGCATATTGGTGGGGGCATTTAGCAATAATATTTTTAAAAATCAGCATCTGAATTCAAATGAGTTAGAGAAATGCTATTGTCTTTAATTTAGATTTCAAATCCATTTAAGTTCTGTAACTGTTCAGATGACATACTTTATGAGATGAGATTTGTGGTAGTAATACGTCCTTGTGATAATATGGAGGGTTTTTAAACTGTTTCTTGTAGGTGATGTTGTGTTTGATACTGAGGAGTTAAAAACCACTACATGATCTTCAATTCTGGTTAGCATCATCTTATTGAGAATAACCAAAAAAGCTGAAAGGCCAAAAGTAATATTAGTAAAGCATTGGTTTCAAGAAGAGAGCTTAACAAATCCAAATGCAGTATTTCAAGAAGTGTTCAATATATAGAAGCACTCTTGTTCTTTAAATACTTGCTTCTAAAAAAAATCAGCAATCTGTGCAAGATTCTTCATATCTCTCTCTTATTTTGAGAAGTTCTGAATGCCGTGGGTGTTATTGTGCATTATGTTGCACTGTCTTGCCTATATGATTTTGTAATATCTATTTAATTGCTTGATAAATCTTTTCTCTTTTTACTGTTAAGCAGACTGCTGTGTCACTTAAATCCTCCTTGTCGTAATGAAGTTTGGTCATGTCTTACGTATAACTATATATGAGCACAGTGCACATAAGTACGACTAAGTTGCATTAAAGTCTTACTTTAAAACAAAGTTGTTATGCAGCTTTGGTAATTATGAAAATAGGTTTGTTAATAAGCCAAGCCCACTGAATAGAGATGACATAAAAGCTTATGTTAACTGTATATTCTGATGAAAGCTTATTTCAAAATCATATGTTTCACAAACTGTGTGGACTGAATGATGTGTAACACTGCAGTAGAAGAGTAAGTGCTCATTCAAGATAATGACACCGTAGTTGAGTGTTAGTCTGACTCCATCTCTCATTGAGTCTGTTTGTATTTCAAGTTGAAAAAAAATTGTGGCTTTTTCAGGAAAATAATTTTTGCTAATAAAATTAAGATCTTGAAGTCTTTAGCAAATACTGATGGAAGTAGATGGAGAAAGGTAGAGTTACTAATAAAGCACACCAGTATGTTTCAAGGAACAACTGGAAATGTATACCTTGTATAATTTGCAAGAGGGATAAGGGGTTTTTTTGTTTGTTTTTTTTTTCCCTTGATGTTTCTTTCATTCTTCAGTATGCACTAGAAAAAGTTTTATTTACATATTGTCTTTGTGACTTTTAAGTCCCACAATATGCATGTGTTGCCTCTGTGGCTAAGAACCTGCTATTCTATTCCAAGTACTCCTGATTTTACTGTGAGAAAATCCAGACAGTATGCAGCTTGATTGCTGAGTCAACATAATCTTTAGCTTTCTGGATTATTTGTTTAATCATTTTAAAATGTTTAAAAAAATAAATAAAAAAGAAATGAGAAGCCCAAACCAAAACACTCAAGATTCTCTTAAAAAAAAAAAAAGTATAAAATGAACTATAGACTATTTAAAAATTCTTGGAATCGTTTGATTAATGAAGCCATAACAGATTGATGTCCTCATGGGTTATATCTTTCGTATTTAAGTAGATCTATCAGTGATTGAATTGTAAACACTGTAGGATATGTTAAAAACATTGCTACGGTGATTTCATCTAAGATTTGATTCCTACATCAATTTATTTGGATTTGAAAGGATTTTTTTTTTTAATAAGAGTTTAAATCCTTGAAATTTTATTTTTTGAAACTTGAAATAACTTTGGCAATTTGGTTTTTTAAATATGTCATTGGGCTTTTGACTTTCCTTGGATGTTGCATGCCAGTTCTTTAGCAGGGATACACAGGTATTTTGAGGGTGAACATTAGTGGAGTACAAAGACCAAATTTTTAGCCAAGTTTGTTGTCCTTGGAGATGCTCCCTATAGCCTTCATTTTCTGCCTCACAATTCAGTGGCCAAAGGCTATTATGCTGCTTTAATTGTAGTCAGAATAGAAGTTGTGTCTGGACTTTGAGAGACAAATTAAGAGTTCGTTTCTCCTATGAGCAGTTACTCTCAGAGTTAAGAGCTCTTTTCATATTTGTTTCCAATACTATGCTCTTTTCTTCCTTTTCTCTCCTATTTTTATCAGTTCATAGTTAACAGTATTGGCTTTTTAATGTTATTAACTTGTTTACCTTTGTTACTTTAAGACCTGTAAACTTCGCTTTCTGAGCCTTGTTTGGTGATGTGTTTTTAGGAAACAATCAGATTTTATGTGTTTGTTAATTTTGTCTAGATATTTAGATTATTCATTTTAATACATCAATATGTTATGTATAAACATCTTAGGCTGCCAAACGAGGGATTCTTTCTTCAGTTCGTGGTAGAGGGGTTCATGCAAGAGGTCGGGGTGCATCACGTAGCAGAGGTAGAGGAATACGAGGCCGGGGTAGAGGCAGAGGAGTTCCTGTGCATGCAGTGGTGGATCATCGACCTAGAGCATTAGAAATCTCTGCATTTACAGAAAGTGATAGAGAAGATCTTCTTCCTCATTTTGCGGTATGTGGCAATTTCACTTTTCCTGGTTTTGGGAGTCTTCTACCGAGTGAAATTGGGAATATAAAGTAATGATTTACCATATTTATTTGTTCAAGTCTGTTTACCTTTATTGAAGTATCTTAAGTGCTTAATGAAAATTTTCAATACTTTTGTATAACTTGCTGAATTTAAGAGTCAAGATGACACTTGTGTAACTATGTGCAGATCTTCGCAGGGCAGCCAAAGCTTTCTGTCTATTCGTGTCTATAAGCTTAAGAAATCGGAGCTTTTTTCTCCATTTCTTTCTTCCATTTACAAGTCCCAAGAACCATTAAATCCAGTAAATGCTACTCCAGTCAGCGTAATCATCAAGGATCTGTCTCTCCTTTTTAAAATAATAATTAAAAAAACCCCAAAACACCACAGCAAGAAAACCTACCACCATTGCACTGGGTTTTTTGAGATACCATGTTTCCAGGAGAGAGAGAGAGATACACATATATATAAATACATGCACACATAAATATGCATATATATTTTATTCTGCTTAAATACACTGTCATATCTATATAAAGGAACAGAAAGGGAGCTATCATACCAATAAGGGGAGCAAAAGTGTTTTCTAAAGACATACATGACAGACTGAACATTTGAGCAATGGCTGTACAAATTCTTGGTGTAACTTTAAAAACATAACTTTCAAGTGAAGCAATACAATCTGCTGGGTCAGCGTGGGGTGTTTCTGAGTTGAATTTTTAATCTATAGCAGTATATTATTATTTAGTCTACCTTATGAATCTTACTAGAAGTAATTTTGCTGGTCACCTTTCATATATTTCATTTCATTATGTACTTCTCTCACTGACTGCAAAGAATATAAAAATGAAAACAGAGAATCTGACATTGTTAAAAGCTTGCTGTGTGGTGTCAGTTTATGGTCACAAATTTACTCAGAACTTAATAGGGTTTTTTTATACTTTTTTTTCAGGGAATATTAAATATATTATTTTTAACAACCAAAACTAGTAATCAAACCCTTAATAACATCAAGAAATAAAATTCTATTCACAGTGTTAGTAGTGTAACACTGAGGGGGGAAAAAAAAATAATTATTTCATTTTGCAGGTTGTGCATTTGCTGTTTTAAGCTTGCTGCAAATTCCATGGAAATTCACTGAGCTGTATTTTTGTTTCTGTGATATAACAACTCTGCACATCAGCTGTGCACTCCACCTGTACAGATATGTTGGGCATTGCAGCTTACAGTGATGGCAGCATTAAAGGTAGCAATATCATAGAGATCATTGCAGGAATAGATGGGTCAGGTTCTTAAGATGCTGAAATCAAGTTCAGAAAATTTTTCTACAGTCTCTGCACCTAGTAAATCTTTTTGTGGAAGTGTTTTATAATAGACTAATGGAATCATCTCAAGATCCCTTCTTTCTGGTCAAGAGGGGAGTATTGAAACAGCATAACCTCTTTTCTTCATACCAATATGTTAACAGTCACCAAATCCAGGGACTGTAGCACTCCTGTGGTTTAGAAATGCAAGTAAAAGTAACAGTGTTCCAAAAGTAACTGCAAAGACAAGTATGCTCATTAGAATTAAGACAGTGAAAGGTACACAATTCTAGTTTTATATGATATTTCAAGGCATTTGATTTAGGACAGCATTTTTAGAGGCAGAGGACTTTCACTAAGCTCTTTTTTTTTTATTCATTAAAAGCAATATGGTGAAATTGAAGATTGCCAGATAGATGACTCTTCTCTCCACGCGGTGATTACCTTTAAAACAAGAGCAGAAGCTGAAGCTGTGAGTATGGTCTTTGTTGAAAATACTTGGTAACATTCACCTACTTTCTAGTTACATTATACCTCTGTATTTCCTGAAATGTAATACTGGTTGCTATTTAAAACCTTTTTAAGAGAAGGCTGACACAAAAGCTTAATTTGAAATGAAAAAGATCTGTCAGAACAATATGTTACTGAAATACTTAGGAAATTAGGATGTTTACAGCAAACTCAAGTACAGGATGGAAGAAAAACACTTCGGAATTTATTGCTTGATATCTTGATCTATCTTTTTTATCAATTTATTTAATTGCCAGGATTTTTTTCACCTGAAGACTTGGTGCCCTCACAGTTTTCCTGAAATTTCACTGACACCCTGCAGACTGAGCCTTCATTTTGGGGGAGGGATCAGTTAAATCTTAACTTTGTGTGAAAAACTGTGGTAGTGTAAGTGTAACTTTATGTGATGGGATTGTTGTTTTTTCTTCTTTCTTTTTTAGAATGTTTTCGTGAAATTTATGAAAGTATAGAAGTACCTTCTAGAGACTAAAATCCAGAATTGACATATGTTGTAATTCAGCATCCTTACTTATATATATAATTAGGACTCTGCACTTTTGGCTCAGCAGGACTCCTGGCTTATTCAGTCTTTTGTACAGGCAGTATGTGAACGTGCACAAAATAACACACACAGTTGTTCTGCAGATGATTTTATTTTCTTTAAAGTCCTTGCATCACTGTTGGGGAATATCCTGAAAAGAAGAGAGACTTTGGAAAAAAAAAAAAAAAGGATTAATATTTACAGTGTGATTATTTGAAAAGATCTCATTTTATGTTTATATAGTAGTTTCGAATTCTTTTTGAAGTAGTTTTGAATGCTTACAGGGTCATGGTCACATATTTTGAGAAAGTATTTGATTCATATGGTGAAGGTGTTTTGTGGAAACATAGAACTTTTGTTTCTGAAAATCTTAGATACAGCAACGATGAGCACTAACTGTACAGAGATTGTAATCGTTCTGTAAAAAAGGAAATGTAATTAATGGTACATAGTAGATACTGACTGAAAAACAGCACTGGACAACTGTACTGAAGGGATGGTTCAGAAGTGAACAGAAGTTTTGGGAAGGATAAGAAATACTTACAAATCAAACCTGTCATAATTGGTATACTGAGGAGTGGACTGAATTAAGGTTTTGGTGCTTCCTGACGTTGGACATTTCATTTCACAACTTCATATTTTTTGATGTTGTAGTTCACATAAGAAATATTCAAAGTATTGAACTTCTGCATACCTGAAAATAAAAATTGATCACCTGGAAGACTAATTTGTTTCTATGGACTGTCCAAATCAAGTCTTTACTTCTCCCAGATGGAGTAGTATTCACAAAGATATTGTCAGTATCTTACTACAGATAGTTCTTTATCAACGAAATACCATTTTTATTATTATAACTTAGTTTGCCTAAAAAATGGTATGGAAAATGATTTGAGCTTTTGCTAAATTTCTGTACCCAAAAAGCAGGGAATGGTAGCATTTTGGAACCAAGGAGAATTGTAGAGAAAAGAAGCACCTGAAAAAGAAACTAATGCAGAGAATGACGAAAGATGTGGGCAGGAGGTGAAGTGTCTGAAGGAAAGGTTGAAGTCAATTTTATGTACTTATCTTTTTTTTTTTTTTTCCCAAATGGTGCATTTATCTGCATCTAAAAAGAAGTATGTTTTTCCTCAGTCACTCTCAACTAAAATAGGTGGAGTTTTAAAGCTGTATTCAAGGTGAGGTTCAGAATATAATTTGGAAAGGTGAGATATTTTAGCTGGGTCAGAATTCATGATCAATATTTAAGATGTCCACATTCTAGCAATAAAACTTTTAATTATCCATTAACTTTGTTTCTAATTGCACCTTCATTTTTAAATTAAAATTTTATGACAGCCATGTTTGATCAAATGTAATAAAATCTGTATTATCCTTAAGATATTCTTAAATACGTTTCCATTGGAATTTCTGTGTTTACTGCTAAAGCAGACTTTAAGATGGGCAGTTGGAGAAGTTGTAGAAAGTAATCATTAAAAACCTCTGTTGAGGCCAATTGTGAAGTAAATGCAGCTAATATTTTACCTTCTTAAATGAAAATAGGCCTAGACTTTATGATCATATATGTTCTAGCCTGGAAGGAAGAGGAGGATTCCCTACTGTAAAATGTTGCATTTTTATGTAGTAGTAATTTCTTGTAAAGATTACAAGTTGTTTCTGGACCTAAATGTCATGTATAAGTACTTTGAAAAATTCTAGATATGTGACATTGTGATGAGACCACGGACAAAAAGCTCCTGAGCTGCATTTTAATAGGCATAGAATCTTTTAAATTTATCATAAATTTTTATGTACAGATTTAAAATTTATACCTGGGGACTTTAATACCACACAATTCATGTTCAGATGTCATTGGACATGTAATTGTTTCTACATTTCACATTATGCTGTGCTTTTAGATTGTACTATAAATCTTTTGTGGCCATGACGGTTATTTCGGAATGTTGCTAACACTGATTTATGCTCATTCATGTTACTTTAATTTGAACATACTATTTCCAAAGCAGCCACTTAATGCAGCTGGTACTTAGGCATGAATATCCCATAACTTAAATTTTTTTACATTTCAATTACAACGACTTTGCTTAAAGTGGAATGTTTTCCAGTAGATTAAGTTGTAATCACAAAGGGAGTTTTTTTAGTTGTTTGGGGTTTTTTATCTTCTTCCAGTGAGTTGTGCATTAACAATTTTGTGTCCCTCTTTGAAAGGTGAAGAATCCATCAAGATAAAATTAAAAACCGGGAAGGTGTTGGTTCAAGTGTGTTACCCACATCACTCAATGATATATGGTTTTCCAAGCTTCTTTTCATCTGAAATTATTTTGATCATTTTCCTGAAAGGATATGTGATCTCCACATTCAGTGAATGAAGTTGGTTTGTTTTAACCCATTAACAGTACTTCCGTATAAACGTAGTACAACCTGATTTTCTTTTGAAGAACTAGAGTATTGGTCTGTTTCTGGCATTTCAGTATTACTGAAGTTAATTCTTCCTGGACAAATAAGTGTAGAACTAAAACATTTAAACTTGTTTTAGGCTGCAATTCATGGATCTCGTTTTAAAGGACAAGAGTTGAAGTTGGCATGGAACAAGCCTGTTGCTAGTATGTCAGCTGTTGAAACAGAGGAAGCTGAACCTGAAGAGGAAGAAGTAAGCTTGCTCTTTTTTTTTTCCATTCTTTTTAAACATTAAATAAGGTAGCATTTTCAAAAGACAATTTTGAGTCTAACTCATTTTGATATCAGAAAATGAGTTTATCTGTAAGTATATATATTGTTTTCTGTCAAAAGTCCACAGGTTTCATTTCTTACACAACACAAAACTCTAGAGGATATATTTAGAAAATGAAAGAAATTGGTTTGAACTTGCATGAGAGAGAGTGAGGATTTTGTCCAAAACATGATTTTGTACCATTGACTTTGGACACTAATTTCTTAAGGGATCAAATTCCAGAATCAGTTTTTTCATTATAGAGAGATATGGCTTTGAGGATACAGGTGAAGGAATAATTTTAGAGCATTTAGGTAACTTAAGTCAGATGTTTAAGGTAACCCAGATGAGTGTTAGTCTTCATCATAGCTCATGAAAGATATTAAAGCCTTGTCCAAATAACCTCAGTTGACTAATGTAGGAGTAAGGGCGCAATATTTCTTGACACTTTGAACTCCTTACACTCAAAATACCAGTATTTGTAGATTGTGGGGAAAAATGCCACTTGGAGAAGAAGTCAGGCAACCTTTTTTATAATTTATTTACTGTCAGTTAACTGTATATACGTAATTGCTATAGAATAGCCAAATTAGAAGTACACCTTGACTGACTTGGTGATTTTATTTTGCCTGTATCTTTTTCCTATGATATTTTGTCAGACTTACTATAGAAGCAGCTTTACAAGATCGGTTTTGATATAAACAAATTCCTCTTAAGATTTTTATATTTTTTAGTATTCAATTTTTTTATTTCATATTAAATAATAGAATCACCGAGATCACCTAGATCAGGTCGCATAGGAACATGTCCAGGCGGGTCTTGGAGTCCTGCAAGGAAGGAGACTCCACAACCCCCTTGGGCAGCCTGTGCCACTGCTCCATCACCTTCACAGTTAGTTTTTTCTTATGTTTAAGTGGAACTTTTAAAAAATGAGGAAAGGCAGTTTGTCTGTTTGCTTTCTGACTTCAAAAAAAGCCAATTGCTTTACCATGTCAGCTGAAGACAAGTAGAACAGAATACTTTCTCTACTGTGTATTCATATCAGGCATTTGTGCATTGTGATTTTTCTAAATATTTCTTACTTTGTGTATGCAAACCTCAAGCCTTGTCAGATAGTAATGAGATGTGAGTGAGCAAGAGGCTACATTTGGGAATCTTCAGAGCATCTGAGATATTTTGTCACTTCTTCAGGGATGTACTGACTCTGAAGATCAACAGCAGTGTTTGTTGCTGCAAGGAATCCCCTTTATTGAGAGGTCTCATTGAGTAACTGCTTCACTGAGAAATCTCCATTCTGCGTAACGCAGGAAGGACATGTAGGGATATGCAAATACTTGGGCAAAGGAAGGAGGAAATAAAGATTCAGTGGTAGATGATCTTCAAAGATTCATCTTTTAACCCCATTTGGAGAAACAGTGTAGGAAAACCTCTCAGGTGTAGATTGGTGGTGGCGATGGTGATAGGAAGGAAATGAAGACAGTAATAAGTGACACATGTTGGCTACCTTGGCAAAGTGGTAGACTCTTGAAGACCTCATGACTAGATGCACGCTGAAAACTTGTCATCTAAGTGTTTGTAGTAGAGGGAATGGTGATTGTTCTTAACAGGAGAAACCGCATATGTGGAAAGGAAACTCAGGGAAAAGACCGAATGGGACTGTTCTCTGTAACTCAAATTGATGGACTCATCTAAAACTTTACAGACTTTAAAAATTTAAGTATATGAGGAAGTAATTTTTTTTCTTTAAGAAATAGTTTTGTTATTTGAATGTTTACCTTTGTCATAGATTTTTTTTTTCCTCCAGACCATTTATTTTTCTGATACTTTTCTTGAGATCTGATTTTGTTCTTTAACTGTTTTAATTTGTCTCTAGACTGTTCCTATAGTCATTCCTCTGTTAATTATTCTATGAAAAATGTATAGGATCAAAACCTGTAGCTGTTCATTGCTTTTGTATGCTTGCTGACATCTTTGCAATAGCAATTGTGTAATATAAAAATATTAGCTTACCCATATTTTTGTTAGTAATGTTGCTGGGTTCTTGACTTGGCCCAGTGTTAACAGATTTTTGTATCTTAGATGATCAATGTGCTTGCCTTTGACCCTTTCCCATTTTCAAAACAAGCCAAATACATGTAACTCTCCTATCTTCTTTCTATAACAAAGATGGAATTTTCTGCAAATGAACTAGCCCTTCTAACCTTCACCAATTGTCTTTACACAAGGGATTTCTATTCAGTAGTCCTTGGGAAATTTTGTATTTAAATGCCATTCTTACCTTCTGTGAGATCTGTATTGTATCTAACATTTGGTTAACTTAGTATTTGAAATATGTTTTGATCCCTGGGTGCAGATGGATGAGTTCAAGAACTTCATGCACATGCACTGAAGTTCAACCAATTGCATAAAAGAAATTTTGCATACTTTCATTTTTTAAAATTTAGTACTTACACAGGATTAAAATGAGGATGGGGATGGGTTCTTATAGTTAGTGGCCTGAATTTCAGTCATACGTTCTTGATAAATGTAAAAGGTCTTGAGTTTCTGGATACCTACAATTGATCATGCTACTTATTTAAATTCATTTTATAGTAGCAGTTGTAAACACATGAAAGAGTTTTCTTTCTTTTTCCATGTCTAAACTACCATTTTAGTTCAGTTACCAAATACTGTGCTAAAGAGGGATAGAAGGCTTAAGCCTTGTGAAAGTTAAGTACCTTGATGTTTGCGGACCTAAAAAAAGAGCTAGATCATTCAGCAGGGTGACGTTCTTAATAATGAAACAGGCTCCTAGTCCATTTGTTTCATGAGAATGTTATAGCTTGGATATGAATGATATAGCAAAGAATCAGAAGAGCTGTTTTAAGTATGAGATGTGTAGTTCCTGGCCATTTTGAAGTCCACTGAAAGGAAAAAAACCCCAACATTTGTCATTTATTAATATATGTATATAATAGATATACATGCAGTATACTTCTTTGGAAGCCTTACTGTTTACCTATTAAAAAGTAAATTTGGTCTTTAATATAAATTGAAAGTATAAAGGCTTGTATTTTTCCTTTTGATCCTTAAAATTTCTGATCTAACGTTATCATGCATTCCTCTTGAAGTTTCAGGAAGAATCTTTGGTGGATGACTCGCTGCTTCAAGATGATGATGAAGAGGAGGAGGACAATGAGTCTCGTTCATGGAGAAGATGATTCAACTGATCAATGAGAATGCTAGAACTGCACCTGTGTTGCATTAGTATTACCTAATGTACTTCTGCATCTTTGTATTAAAGGGGTTTTGTGATGAAGCTGGGAGTCGGATGTAGACTAAAAAGCAGCTGGTCAGTTATACGTTTTGAGAGATTGATGTTTGAGTTACATTTCAGTAAATGATTGCTAAAGACATCATACTAGGAACATATGCAATGTTTTTATTACATAGTTCTACAGAAAGTTACAGAATTCTTTGGGTTCTTTGTAATTTACCAAATTGGTCAAACACAAATGACCAAAAGTTGTTATAACATAGGTAATTTTTGTTCTATTCCAGATACGGAATGAAAATTTGCATTGAAAATCTTTGTGAATGTTTTCAGAAATGAATAGATAACAGTACTAAACCGAAGTCTCTAAAGTTATGTATTCATAATATTGCATAGTAGTATGCTTAGGCTTTACTATGTACTAGCCTTTTGTTGGATTTGTGTACGTATTTTACCTATGGGTTTTAATGATAAAGTGTATGACTGCTTTGCATATAAGTCCTTATGACTTTACGATGTTAAAAAATAAAGAAATGGAATGGTCTTCAAAAAAAAAAAGGAAAAAAAAAGAAAAAAAAAAAGCAATAACCAAAAAAGCTGAGGCAATGGTCCTTCATAATGAAAAAAAAAAAAAGAAAAAAAAAAAAGAAAAGAAAAAAGACCATTCCAAATGGCAACCCCCACCCCCATATTCACAAAAGGAGCTCTAATCACTATCACTTACACTGAAATAGTATTGAATGTTTAAAAAAAAATTCCTCCAACATAATAATGTTTCATTTACATTAACACTCCGGTGTACTCTGCATAAAAGTTTTTGGCTGTCTTCTGAATTTTTAACTGATTTAAGAAACGATAAATAGAATAATATTTCAGAGATAAAGAATCTATTCTATATTGCTGCACTGTGCAACTGTAGAAGAAAATTTGATCCCACAAAAACACACGTAGTACTGAAATGTAATTTATAAAAATATCTTAGAAGTGGAATTTTTGGCAGATGATACTCTGAAAAACTTTCTATGGTTACATATTTCCATTTCAAAAGTAGCCCTCAGCAGATAGTAAGTTCACACTGCAGTGCATATTCGTAATGTTAAAATATACATGCATGAAATGTTAGCATACTAACACTAAATGCATGTACTCCACCAAAAATACTTCATTGACTCTTTCTAATGAGGCATTGTGTCACATGAGGTCTGAAGCTTCTCATCTTCTTAAGGAGACCTGCGTAGTCCTTTGCAGTAAAGGACCTTTCTCACCAGAAAGACTTTTTATTTCCATTTATCTGCATTCTGCTGGTCTGTTTTCAAAAGAAATCCATTTATTAAGTATTAGGGTTCTCAGGGTTTTGATTTGTGGTTTCTTTGGGGTTTTGGTGTTTTGTTTTCCCCACCAAATCATTAACAGTTGCAGCATAAAAACACTATCATTTATCAAATAGGTGCAGGGAAATAGTACTTCAGTTAACAGATAACAGACTTTCTGTAGTCTGTATCTTTGTTTTTTTGGAGGAGAGAGAGAAATGAGGGAGAAGTGCTTTAAGTCATCTTCCTGCCCTTTTTATTTTATTCCTGTTTTGGAATGGAGAAAAGTAGTTAGCACCCCAGAGAGAAGATTTCCAGATGTGGCAGTTTTGTTCTTCGCTTTTCAGTTTTTGGGTTTTTTTTAATTGGGTTGCTTTTGAGGTTTTCCCCTCCTTGCCCCCCATCCTTGTATACATGCATATCTTGTTGCAAAAATGTGCACTTAGAATTTTTGTATAGTCTTAGTTTCACATTGAAATTTTACAATTGACTGCCATGCTTGTTACATTAAGTTCTAAATCTTGCCGTAAGGAATTGTATTCAGGAAATTGATTTTCTTTTGCACTGAACTTCAGACAAAATAAAATATTTTAAGAACCTTTTTATCCAGTGCTCTGAATGAGCTGTTGTAGTTGACCAAATTAAATACAAACTCTCCCGCTTTTCTGTTTTAAATGATTTAGTACAACTGAAGTGTGTCAGATGGGCAGTCCAGGAGGTGGAAATTTTTCCTGTACTGTTACAGAACAGGTACAGCTCAAGAGACGACGATGCATGTGGCTGTAAGGCATGCTTTGGGGCTCAGACTTGCCTTTTCACTGCAGCCAGTGTCTTTTACATGGTTATTTCTTATCAATCATCTAAAATTGCTGAATTGGGTGATTTTAAAATTATCATTGCAAGTTTGCCCACTTGCTTTGAATTCAGCTGGTAATGCATCCACGCAAGATTCATTTCTTCATGTTTGCACCCCAATCTACCTGTAAGGGGATGAAACCTTAAAATTGTTTTCACTTCTTTCTTCCCCCCAAAACTTCCATCAACAAAAGGTATTGGAGGGGGGAGGGGGAAGTCTTACTGGTGTGTGTTTTGTCTCCTGCTGATACCTTGTGACCCTGACTGAAAACCAAGCGGATCAGAATGACTTGGTTTACTCTAAGAAACCCAAATCTTTATTTCAGTTGAAACCAATGTGATAGTGTGCTGAGAATGATGTCCTAGTTGTGATTGAAATGGATTCTGTACACACTTCTCTCATGATCAAGTTACTTTCTTGATCTGATTTCTTTTGGGCTTGTTCTATCCTTGTATTCCATCTCTAGCCCTGCTCTTTCCCCTCCTTTTGTTTTTTTTTTTTGCTACTACCTTAGCCAACTTGTTCCTGTTCTGTCAGATTCTCATTAGCATAGCTTTCAGGGAAATCTGTTGTCACCTGGAGCAGCATCCTTCCTTGTTCGAATCAACAAACCAAGTATCCTGCTGACTTTCATTACCTTCTTTGCTTATTTCATCCTTCTGAATACATTCCCGATATGCCTCCAACTTGTCATTAGCTGAATCCTTGCGTGTTTTAACAGTTCTGCAAATGGATTTTCCAAGTCTCAAACACTGCAAGCGGGGTTGCCTTGATTTTCTTCAATCAGCTTTTCAAAGTTTCTGTGGATATAAAGGTAAACATTTAAGAAGGTATTTTCTTTTCCACTTATATGCTAAAGGGCTTGAATAAGATGGGATCTGACACATAGTTCAATGACAGTATTGTAGTAAACTGCAAAAAAAAATTGAGTAATGGGAGTCAGTGATTCAAGTTATATCACAGTTTGTATACAAAGCACTAAAGTAACAAAGGATACCTCTTTGAAGCACTACTTACAACCAGCGATATTTATATTCTTTCTTCTCTTAAAACTCACTGGTTGCAGAGCAGAAAACCCGCAGAGGAAATACAAGATACTCAATAGTGAAACACAAAGGTACAGGACTTACTTTACGAACAAGTCTAAGCAGGTCTATTTCTTAAATAGAAAAACCATCCATTGAAAAGTATTCATAAAACTTCCGACACTTCAAATAGATTTGTGTTTTAAACTGCAGTCTGAATACGGTGTTCTCTAGCTAGAAGAGGAGTCAATTATCCAGGTAACTTGGGTATCTGAGAACAGCATAGCATGACTGTACCCAATTTAAAACTTCTGCTCTTGTTATTGACCATCTACTCTGAAGAGATTCCCAAATTGACTAAGATTACTAGTATCATCAGCCCTTGGATAACTTCAGTAACTGTGCATTTATTTGTGAGTGTCTTAGATGGAATGGAGAATTTGTCATTGTCATATAAAAAACACAAAAAGATGGGCAAGAATTTGGTTTTGACTCAAGAAAGTGATTTTGGACACTCCCTCTATTTGTTAGCTTATATCTGAACTAGTAATTCTCCAACAATAGATGATGAGTGACGGGAGTTGTTTGGGTTTTTTTTTTCTTCTGCCAGTGGTACACTACTGTTGTACCAATCCATGAAGTAAGATAAAGAGGCATAGACCTTTAATGAAGCACCTTGTTTACTGGAATTCAACATTGTTTAATGTTGGAACTAAAGAAATTAGAGTCAGGTTTAATCCTATATCGCTTACCTCTTGTTACAATTAGGAAATGTAAGTTACAATTAGCAAATCAAGATTAGAACAAATGGAACAAATAGTAAAAATTTGAGGAGTTTGTGGGGGGTAAAAAAATAAGTGTGAAAATCTGAACAATTTCCACTGTTCTGAGTGGAACTGTTTCTTACTCTGCTGATGTTACAACACTTGATTACTTTAAGTTGAGCCTGTTAAATCAGACAAAATAGAAGTTTCTGACTGAGTTGTTGGGATTTTTTTATTATTTAATTGAATTTTATCTTTTTCTGTTGAGCCGTTATAGCTGTAAACTAGTCCTTGGTGAAAGTGAACTCTTAGCTTTTGTGGACTCATGTAGGCCTTTATAAACAAATTAGTGTTCTTACCAAAGAGTTGCCTAAACACTAGTTTTATAAAATAATTATTTTTTTTTACATTAATATATCTTTACATGTTTTATTCGGATCTATGTTTTATATCTGTAGACATCAAAATGGTTGCAAGAAAAATAGACTTTGGTTTCATTCTTTTATTTGAATTCTCTTTAGATCTAATTGGAATTGCTAATGAGAGGGATTTCAAGAACATGCTGCACAAGAAATTTATCTTTTCCTAACAGATAGTAATTTGTAAAACCCGTTAGTGCTAAAGCTCATCTGAATGTTAGTATGTTCTTTGTGCATGTGAGTGAAGATTAATTTCTTTTTTTCTTCTTACAGTAAGCTTGTAATCCTGAGACTAGTTGATATCTGAAAATCATCTCATCTGACCCTGTGGTATTTTATAATATAATTTTGATGCTACGATTTGAATAATTTGAAGATCTTTGCTGCTTCATTAGCACAACAGACTAATTCAGTTTCTCATCTTTCTCTGGCGAAGATTGGAATGCCCCATTCAGCAAATCTCTCTGTGCTACTCAATGAGCTGGATTTTAGTTTTTAATATTTAGTATTTTAGTATTTAGTATATGAGGCGTTTACTCATCAAAATTCATTTTTTGAACATCTGCAGTAGACATATTTTTTATATGGACCTTTTGCAAAGAGACTAAAATCATCTTTCTACTCTTTTACTTTATATTTATCTTCCGTGTTGCAGTTTCATGCAAGATTTTTGGATAGTAATTTTACGGGTAAATATTTTCTTAAAAAACTCGGATCTTTGTGTGTTATTCGCATATACTTTTATTTTAAAGGGAAGAGGGTGGAGAGGGAAAGGCAAACTGGTATTTATAGTTCCTCCTGAGGAGCTATGGAGGTTATCTGAGATAAGGAATGATGTTTACAGGCCTCAAAACTGAAACCATGTAGATGACCATTTACCGATTGCTAAAGGATTCCATTTACTACTTAGTGTCCTTTCAAATGCAAAGGGAAGAGAGAAACACTGACTTCTCCAAAATGTTTTCCTAATGATCTGCAGCTAAACAGAAAGTTTCTGAGTGCTCCAAGGCACGCTGACTCTACTCTCTATACAATAATTTGCTCTCTAGGGAAACGAGGAAAGTTTCTTACATTTTAAAGGTTGTAATTTATTCTTCATCTTGCACAGAATTTTGTGCAATAAAGATGTTTGAGCCAAAATGTTTCCTCCTTGCAGAGAAAACAAAAGACTTTGCAAAAATTTATGTTGATCTATGCATGCAAAAATTGATATCCTTTTGCCAAAATCGAGTATGTGTTGCTAACGCATATGCAGCGTAGGTGAGATCTACAAAAGCACAGAAATGCCCTTAGGGAATGAGAACTCTCGTATAGAGCTTCTCATCTCTGCAAAATTCTGCTGCATAAAAGCCGAAAGAAGTGTCCTTTCCATTAAAGTACCTTGTTTTTAACATGAAGAAATGTTTTTTCCTCATATTTGCAGACTGTCCTGTCACTGCTTAAAAAACTACGCAGTTTGATTTTGCGTGGGTTTGAGTTTTTTTTCCCCTTGAGATCAAACGCTGTGTTTTCTCTTTCGTCTGCTAGAGGGCACTATGGCCACACAAGTGAAACACGATAACTGAAAGTCATTTGCTCCCACTTCAGCAGTTCTGTGATATTTTTCCTGTTTCAATTCTCATACTAATATTTGCGTTTCTTGCAGAAACCTGTATACATCTCTACCATGTCAGCAGAAATTCTATTTGTGTGAACTGAAACAAAGTATCTCTCTTTGGACTCAGGTGCCAGTGGTAAAATATGACTCCAGGTGTTCAAGTCTGAATAAAACAGAAGACATTTCTGCATTGCAACAGGCATATATCCATCTCCTTTTCTGCTCTGGGATTTGAATTATTTTTTGTTAGATTACTGTTGAAGCTATAGAAAACTTCAAGTAGCTACATCCTGTTTACCAAAGCGGTTCATAAAAATCTTTTAAGTGTGTGTTGATGCTCTAGAATAGGGGATATGCAGTGAATGCAAAGCTAAAACTTGTTGCTGGAAAGTTGCAAGGCAGAATTGCAGCTTGATATGACATTTTTATATAAACTACAAAAAAAAGTAGCTTAACATTATGTGAAGAAATGTCATTACTGTAGCCAATTATCTTTGCTCTATGGTAGACTCATGTTAAATACATCAAAGAGTTACTACTGCACCTCCACCAACTGGTAGTGTAACTATATGAAATAATTGTTCAACTATGATGTGGAATATTTGTTCACCCTGGTACTTGCTGGTAGTCCATGCATCTCTGTACTTGGAACTCTGAATGTGTATTCTCTATGCACTCAAATCAAGTTCAGGCCAACAACATGTGGGATGCGCATGTGGCTCATTCTGTGTTGTGTTTCTTTTTCCTTTCAGTCATTAGTGCAATATCAGAAAGTACTGCCACATCACAGATTTTGTTGTATTCCTCCTAACTTATAAATTAAACTATGAGAAGTCTATGTATTATATGCTTTTTTTTTCTTGCAAGATGGCAGCTGTATTGTCACCTGTAAATAGACATCATAAAATGCTGGAAAATTTCCAAGAAGACAATATATTTGAGTTCAGTTAAAGATGGAAAACTTACTTAACAGAAGTGATTGTGAGAAGAGAAATTCTTTGGTTTTATTTATCACAGCTATCTGTTTGCTATCAAATCTGATAGATGATTAACCTTTACACACTGCTGTTCTCAATTATTAGACAGTGCTTAAGATTATATATCTTCCTTGTGCTATTTCTACCAGTTTGATAGCAAATAGGAGAGACATGCTGTGTTCATATGTATTTTGATACAGGTTTTAATTACGTTTTGCCATCTACATTCTCCATGGTAATGTTTTACCTTAGAAAACAGAGAGGAGTGGTAGGATATAATTTATTTATTTGCAATGTTCTGTAGTCTTAACCTTTCTCATGGCTACTGTTTTCAAAACTCACCCATACCACATCTCATCTATAAGACAAAATAAAGCAGTGTAAGGTTAAGTAAAATTGCAAGTTTTATTTAAAAAGTCCCAAACAACAAAAGTAAAAAATAACACTACTCAGTAAGCATCAAATGATCAGGTTTAGAAAACCTTTCTAGGGGATAGAATTGTGAAGTACAGATGTTCACAAAGGTGGATTTTCTATACCTGAGTAACTGAAACCTTGACTGTCATTCAAACAAGTTCTTAAAGTGAAAGGACATGTTACCTGCTCATACCTGAAAACTTTGCTTCCATGCATTATTCCATGCTTCTCTACTGGAACTCTAATCTTGGCTAATCTTTCTATAGAGAATAGAAGACTGCCACTGCTCTATACAGGAGCACTTATTCAGTATCTTTTTTTTGGGGGAGGAGGTGGGGGGAAACTCTGATTTTAAAATACTAAGTCACTAAATTGGTGAATATTTGTTTCCAGTGTTTGGGAATCTCAACACTGGGGGTCCCACAAGATCCTTCTGTCCTACAAGCTCCTGTTTGGTTTGGAATGTATTTTTGTTGTGGTAAAATTTCTTCATCTGGTTTGCAAATCTTTTTGGAGTCTGAAAAAAGCATTTTCTGATTTTAGAGTTTGGAATTCGTTGTTCTCAGAAGCAATATCCTATACACAATGTGTTTAGGTGTATTATTGTAATGTTGCAAAATTTATTTGTGAGAATAGACTGTTACTGAAAAATGTGAGATTAAAGAACTACAACAGTAGCCTTTATGATGTGGAAGAAACTGAGAGATGATTAACGTGCAAAGTGCTGGTCAGCAGATTTATAATCTGAGCTGAATTACAAAATAATTTTTCTATTAGAAATTATGTAAGCGTATTTGAAGTACAACAGAATGGAACTGAGCACTTTTTTCTGTCGATATGTAGTGAAAAATTAAGGAACGAAAGTCACCATAAGACCTTGTTTAACTTTTAACAGGTTAATGTCATCTGTATTTACAATCCTGTATTGGATAACTTCCCAGAATAATATTGGTACATCTTCATTAAAGTTGGCACAGAATCACAGAATCTTAAGATTGGAAGGGACCTTGGAAAATAATCTAGTCCAACGCTCCTGCCAGAGCAGGACCACCTAGAGTAGGCACAGAGGAACTTGGCCAGGTAGGTTTGTAATGTCCCCAGAGAAGGAGACTTCACAACCCATCTGGGCAGCCTGTTCCAGTGCTTCCTCACCCTCACAGTGAACAAGTTTTTCCTTGTGTTCCTTTGGAACCTTTTATGTTCCAGCTTATATCCATTCATTGCCCCTTGTCCTATCGTTGGACATCATTGAGAAGAGCCTGGCTCCATCCTCCTGACACCTGCCTTTTACATATTTGTAAACATTAATTATATGTTTTTATAACTTTAATATTGAAATAATTTAAAGTATATTCATTTTTTCCTGTTTCTGTGGTGAACTGTCTCTTAAATATCCTTTCAAATGAATTTTAAGTGCTGTCTTTTCCATCATTTACTGTAATACTTCTTTGAAAATACTGATATGTTTGTTCTTGTACTGGCCCTTTTCTCCAAATTTGCTATATGTTGAATTTTTTGAAGACAGCTTGCCAGGAAAACACTGAAGAAGTAGCTATGTATTAGGGGAGTATGTAAAAGAAACTGGAATCTGAAATAATAAAAAGATTAATGAGTAACTCTCTGAACTGCAGTGTTTAAGATGGCAATATATCATGCTACGATACTATCTGTAGATAAGCTTTTGTTAAACTTTTAACGTAATTTGAGAAGGTAATTGCTAGTGTTTTAGTAGTCTAAGGCAGGGCTGATGGCAGCTTGATTGGCTGTAGCAGTTAGTAAAGTTCATATTTTATGACCTCCTTAAAAATATTAATTTAGAAGCTTATGAATTACTCTCTAGAGTCACCCTGAATTAACAAATACTGAGCTATCTTTAAAATTTCTACCCCCTACTGAACTTTTAGAGTTTTTCAAGGACTCATTTTCTAGATAAAGCAGTGGTAACTCTTTGATGGCCAGGACTAAGTTGTGCAAAATGTTCTCTGAAATGGTTTTGTTTCACAGCAGCATTGAAGACCTTTGGCTGGTCACTCTTGCCCATTTTTTGTGCTTGACACAGCAAGTAGTTGTGTGATAATGTGGTAATTGAAGAGCTGGGCTGTGCTTTTAAAAATAATGTACTCCAACTGAATTACCTTTCTAATCTGCTTCACCAGGTGGCTGAAAAGATCTTAGTGGTTGGGGATGCTGAGGAAGGAGTGAGGAGGTGGGATCAGTAGAGCTCTTCATCCCACAGGTCTGGTTCAACCTGAGTGAGTTACTTGGATTGGAAACTCGGGCACCGATGTGCTATTCCCAGTTACATGCATTTGGCTTCACCTCTTGGTTTTTCTTTTCCTGATTTACAGGAGCATTCAGTGAGCAGGATGAGGAAGCTAAAGCATTTCCACAGAAGATCAGAAGAACAGTTGAACAGAAGCATCACACTTGCACATCACTCAGAAACACAAGACATGCTGTGGTTCAACAGTGACCTGCTAAATTGAAAGCTGCATGGCCCTTCGTTTGAGCTGACCCTCTGTACCCATGTGGAAGTCAGTAAAAGGTAGTCTTCGTAGCCTTATAAACAGGGACTTTGCTCTAGCTCATTTTGGCCTATCCCTCAGTTGTGCTATTGGGAAGAGGAGAGGGCAGGCAGGAGGTGCAAGGAATCTCAGATGAGTCAAGGATCACTTTCAAAGAAGTGAGAAGGTTTGGAAGAATTTTGCCAGACCTTTTGGATCTTTGCTTATCTTACTGTGAGTATAATAGTTTTATGTCAAAGGCTATGTGACTTGAGTGTCAGTCCAGTGCTAACTCAGTAGCAGCACGTTACGTAGGAGATGCTTCTTCCTCCACATCGCTTCTGTGCGGCAGGTCCACAGCCCTTGCACTTTCCCTGCCTGGGAGGTTTGCCAGATGGATAAACCAGCCCTGAGGCTAGGCTGCAGCAGGAAGAGATCATTGCCTCTAATGTATCTATGTAGACAAGCTAAACCATTGGAAAGGAGTTTAGACAATTCTGACTTCATTTAGAGACCTTATAGCCAGTCAGGGAAACAAGCAAGGTGGGAAGAAAGCGGAGTAAGTACAGGGATGTACCATATGATATAGGACTTGTAATCAGGTTAGACTGACTTTGTTGTAAAAGCTGATTTTGTTGAAGTTTGAGTGTTGGTGAAATAAACTACCAATATGAAATTGCTAGAAGGAGGTACTAATGCAAATGGAAGCTGAGGTTTCAAGTTCTTGGCCAAACAATTGGTTTTGGTACGTTTCCTTTCCTGCAATTCACCCGCCATCATCCTTGTTTCTTGCAGAAGATAAAATATTTGCTGTAAAAGATTTGGGAAATACTGCGAAATCCACAGAATAGATAAAGGAAATAATGGTTTTCTGCTTTGTATTTTCACAGAGGATTCTATCCAGAACTTCAAAGTAGCATCTAAGATACCTAACAATTATAACTTAGTGATTCCTTCTGGATGGCTTAGAGATCACAGAATTCAGTGTTCCTTGTTATGAATCCCCATGGAGTATGTTGTGCCATCAGTTACTTACTGTTTTGAAAGACTACTTTTACAGGGAGCGTTAGTGTGTTCAAACCTGTTTGTTGAAGTTATGTTAACTTAAATCACATAAATGAATCATTCTTGTTATTTAAACTGTTTAACACTGTTGCCTAAATGATCAAGTTAGGAAGCAGTTATATGAGCAACTTAACGGGAAGATCATAGCTTCAGATGAGCCATTGTTGTGACACAGGAGTAGGGGATTGTCTTTGGTCATCCTGGCTTCAGAATAAGATAGAAGGTACAAGTCTAAACTCTTATGATTATATTAACTGGAACTTGTGTCAATTGAACCTTCAGAAGTGGACACATTTGCACCCCATTGGTGTTCCTGCAACACCAGCTACTGCCTGTAGCACTTTGCCTGAAGATTTTGCAAGGTGGTAGACTGTGGTAGCTTCCAAATACCTTGATGTCATGCAGTCAGACTGTGGTTTAGTTTGCTGCCTATCCAGCACTATCGCATTTCAGCATGTCTTTGTAGCTTTTGCTTTTAGCAGAACTCACTGGAGACATGGGTTATTTCAGTGCCTTGTTCCCTGTCTGAATGTTGGTATTCAGCCTCTTAGTCTACATCAATACTAGTAAATTAAACATGGCTGGGACTGTTTTCTGATGCTGAGGCCAACTGGCATGGAACAACTCTTATACACACTATTAGGCTTCGAAACAGGGCAACCACATCCACATTCTCTGCTGGGAATGGTCTCTGGTATACCTGACCCAGGTCTCTGAGGTGCTAGGACCTAACAATTTAACAGTACTGACAATAAAGTTCCAGTGCCTATGGTATGTACTGTACCTGTTTGTTTTACTAATTCAGATGTTATCTGAGGTACACAGTGTCTTTAAATGCCAAGCTTTGTCCAGCAGCAGCAGGGGATGGGATCTTGTTCCACTGGCAGACAGAGCAACCTTGAGGAAGATCTGTTCTTTGGAAAGACAGTGACAATTGGCAACACTGCTTTTCAAGAAGTCAGTACATGTCACTAGTTAAAAGCAAGAAAGGATATTTAAAACAAAATCCTAGTAGTTTTGCAAACATTAGCAGTCAAAAATGTATAGTCCATCGTAACTATTGGCTTTAATGGCAAGTGTGAAATACATTATGGTCTTGTGATACAGAATTAGAAGAAGTTGAAATATGCATAGGCCATTATATTAAAACTTCCCTATCATTATTAAATATTAGAAGTCTCTTGCACTGTCCACTAGGTATTATCAGTCATCTTAAAATCAACCAAGTAATAATGCAAAGGTGTAATCCAAGGGGCATGCTGTGATACTTCTCTAGCAAGCTTACCCGTAGAATTGCAGTTTCCCATGACCTGACAAAGGGGGGGGCTATACACAAATAATTTGTCCTTTAGCCCTTTGTGTGGGGCTTTCTATGTATACTTTCTAGCACAATACATCACCTTCATTATTATACCTTCTGCAGCAGGATAGAATGACTAGTTAATTTTTGTTACCAAATTACTTTCAGATACATTGTGAAAATATTTGCTGTGTCTGTATATATTATATATATTATATTATTATAATATGTACAATTACTATATATAATTACATATATATTATAATAATTATAATATATATTATATTATTATATGTATATATTTCATCAGCCACGCTTCCATCTGTCAAAAATGGAATGAATGCTTTAATTGTCTGATTGGTTTTCCCAGTCTCCCATGCAGGCACAAAACTACCACAGTGAGTCATATAGCTATTTGATGGCTCATAGGCAATTATTAGAGGTAATTTTCTCAACTTTTGTATTCTAGTAGGCAACATGCATGTTGGATTTAGTGATACGATAAGCGTGGTTATTTACCAGCAGAAACTGATGTTTTTCTTCCCTCTATTTTCACATTTGAGGGTAAAGCAAAATTTATGTTCTGGGCATCATCTTGTGGAAGTTCTAAATCACTTCATGAGGCTTTCAGCCTGGCTTATGTCATTTATCCATCAACACTCAGTCCATTTAATCCAGGCCTCTCAGCTGTACAGACCTAGCTCCTGTTGTGAGTGATCGGCCTGCTTGAGTGCTCCCAGCTTCTCCTGTCACATCACATTTGCATAAAAGAGGACGGATAACCAAATTTGAGCACACAAATGAAAATGCTAAGCGCTGAACCTGTCACAGTTGTTGTTCAACTAATTGTGAAAAATTTGATTTGCTGGCTTTTCACTGTTTATCATGTGGACCCCCTTCTCAAATTTGCCTTGGCTTCTGCTTCTGTACATGTAGCTTTTAAACTCTCTACACAAGCAGCCCACCCTGGGGATTACTTACCTCTCCTACCAGCTTTTAATGTTGGCTCATCTACTTGACTAAATTAGGCCACCATGGCAAACAAACACATAATTAAAAACCTGGGAAAGACAACTGCAGTTGCACTTCTTAAATTGATTTTGCAGTCTATTACTGGTATATGCCTTTGCATTTTGCCATTTTATCTTTTCCTCCTGTAAACCCTGAAAATGTCTTTGCTTTTGATTACGTATAGAAGGAACACATATTTTTTCAAAATGAAGACTAAGATTTTCTTCTTGAAAAGGAATAGTAAATAAAACCACATTCTTATTTCAGGGTACTTCATGGCAGCCTATTACACAGGAGCTACATTCATTGGAAATTAAGATCCGTTTTTGAACTGGCATTGAATGCTTGTGGATGAAAAATCATTCAAGCTGTTCAGATTTTTTTTTTTCAAATTCTGGGTTTTGAATTAACTTTCTAAATGTACTTACAACTGCTGTCATGCATCTATTTCAGATCACCTTCTCTCATCTGTATAATTTACACATTACTTCTTGTAATGGTTCCTAAAGGGCACCAATTAAAACAGTTGAATGTTACGTGGGTTTCCTGTGAAGGGAGAGAAGGTACAGCCAAATGATTAGCTATACAAAAATGCAACAAAATTCATCTGCATATCCAAATTATCCATCCCTTTGGTATCGCATTGGTTATACTCTGAATGCCCATAACTATCATCATTTGAGAAGGTGGAAGAAAACTTGGGCACGGGGGACACAAATCTTTGAAGACCATTGAAAGCTTCTAAAAATAACCTGCTAAGAAAAACTGGTACTTAAATGTATAGAAATGATTGATACTTTTCTAGCAATTTTTAAATATATATTTTAAAAACCAGTTTTCTAATTAACAAAAGAATTTCTCAGCAGGTATGACTGAAATATTGTTAAAGAATTGAAAACATTTTGCTTAAGATCCTTTTTATTATTTCTTTTCTGTTGGTGAAGGGAGGACAGTCCCTGAAGTGACCTTCACGATGTCAAGTGGAGTCCATAATATGGCATAATCCCTTTCAGAAACTGATCAAGATGTGTCATAAAACTGGATTTTCATGTGTTTCCCTGCTGAGGTAAAAATAATTTGTAGCCTAAAATGACTTACATCCAGGCTAACTATGTCCTTCATTTTAAATAGCTTTTCTCCCTTCATGGTGTTTACTTCCTTGATAAGTTCATGAGCAGCTGTCATGTCGCCACAGCCTTCGTTTTACGAGGCTGAAAGGGCTGAACTGTTACAGAGCTTTGACAAAGTCTGATGTATTTAACTGCAGCAATTTAAGATATTAACATTCACACCTCAGTGTAGTGGAGATCACTGTCCTTTACTCCTGCATTAATTTTTGCTCTTTCCCTCTTTTTTATGGTGGAATTCTACTGTTTGACTTGTGCTGTGCTCTATACTCACTGTATTTTTCTTTTTTGTGACTCTTAGAATACTATCAGTTTCCTTTTTCACATTATGCTACTTTATCTTGTTCTTCATGAACAGCTTTTCAAGGTTGACACTCTTTTCCTGCCATTTCATACAGAAATGACATTTGCAAAATAAAGTATTTGGAAAAGAAGGATACAGACACGCCTGGAAGAGACTACCCCATGAGCATGCCAGGCCCACAGCATCAAACTGAGGAGCAACAGAAATCCAAGAAATGAGTTCTCTAACAAAAATCTTCGTTCTGTACTTGACAAATTGCAGCTACATTGCCAACAGGTTTGATTCTGAAAATCAGCAAAGTAGCAGCTCTTGGTCAGGACCAAAAGGGTGGCTTGTAGATTTCCAGAACGTTACTACATGTTTTAGATTATGTTATGTTATTTTAGATTATGTTATGTTATCTTTTAGAATGTTATGAAGGTCTTTATATGTTCCATGGTGAATCTAATATTCCCTCTCAGCTTCTCCTACTTGCAAAATACACTCCAATAGCTGAAATGTCCCATGTCCTGAAATGAGAGCACTCATTTCTTGTATTTCTGTTGCTCCTCAGTTTGATGCTACGGGCCTGACATGCTAATAGGCAGTCTCTTCCAAGCATGTCTGTATCCCTCTCTGTGATCAAAGAGGGAGAAGAAGATTTATCTACTCAAGAATATATCATTTTCAAAGTCGTTATATAAAGAGAACAATAAAAAATCCTTAGTTACTCTGTTCTTAAACAGTGGGGTCGATACCTATTTGGTAAACTGCTACTGCTTCTTACCAGGTAATGATTTGATCTGGAAGTCTCATAGATATGTTAAGACTGGTAGAACCGAATTAAATATTTAGGTTTGTGCTCTATATAAGTCTTACAGGTAAGATTCTATCCTCTGCTTTTTCTCAAATTTTAACAGTAATACTAACAGGACATTAATTTCTTGCTTTCTTTCTAATGTAACTTATTGCAGCATGGATATTTTATTGTTAAATCCTGGGTTTTTTTCATTCATTAACAAAAAATCCTTACCCCTTGTTTTACCTTTTCTAGCTCTCTCTGAACTTAGTTATGTGTATTATTAGATTCTATGATTCCATGATTTCTTCTGAAGTAGTGCAAGAAAGGGGAATGGAAGAAGATAACTATAACAGCCACAAGAAAAAAATACAGACTCTCAAGGTAAGTTTTGCAGTCAAAATACTGGTGATAGCAGGACTTAAAGTCAGGTTTTGAAAATGAGAATTAGATTCTAAATAGACCTGAACATACAGTTCTCCAGACTGGATTCTTGATATAAATGCCAGATTTATAGCATCAGAAACTACATTGCAAAATTTCTTCAAGTTCTATAGCCTTTAATATCTTTCTCCATAAAATGTTTTGCCAGGCAAGTCAGAGAAACACAACAGAGCGAGGGCAAGAAATGTGTTTAAAATTTTGAACAAGTACTGATGGAAAATGTTTTGCCGTATTCCCAGAGCTCTAATAAAATGTACACTTTCCATTTATCCTTCAACTAGATATCTATTGATGTTTGATTAAAACCAGTCTCCCCTACTTCTGTAAGTACCTTCATGTAATTCATGGGGATTTTCTCATTTTCCCAGGTCTGCTTCGGTAAATAAAGGTTTCTCCTCAGCTCAGTCTCTTAGGTTGGATGTTAGAATAAACAAACTTACATTAACTTGCTTTTTTGTTTTGCTTGAGATTGCAAGTAACTTCATCAGCATGTAAGAGAGAGAACTGCTCCATCTCTCCCTATATATTTTATTATACAAAGCTGACCCCCTTCCCATGAGCTTGGCTCTTGACTATAGCTAAACGCAAAAGAACAAACACACAGAGAAAAGATTAGCAGGTTACACATATACATCTCCATGGTCTGTGGGTATATGCAAAGACACCACGTATGTTAAATTGGCTGTTCTTTTTATATAAAAAAGAAAACTTACCCTATGGGTAAAATGTGTGTTGACCTACTGCATTACAGTATAAGCGTGAACAAGGTTACTTTTTCCCCCTTTCTGCTAAATAATAAGGCAACTCATGCTGAGGGTGCACTTAAGCTATACCTATAACTCTTGGAAATTCATAGATCGTAAGGCCAAATGGGACCATTATGATCATCTCGCCTGACCTCCTCTATAGCACAAGCCATAGGGTTTCAACAGCATAACAGTATTTGTAATTTCATATGCATTAGAGTGCTATTTATAGGATATATGTTGTATTGAAATGGCAGAATATTCATTGCTCTGAAATTCCAGTAGATAATGTTACTGCAATAGTGGCATCTACAGGATTCTCAGCTGGTACATATTAATGATTAAAAATTGAAACGGAATTTCAAGGAATTTCCAATAAACGTGATTACATCTAATAAGCAGATTTCTTGAGACAACAGCTGCAAATTCATTTATTTAATGTAAAAATACAGTTGATACAAATTAATGAGTCATTTATTAATTACCTAGTACTGTAGAATCTGAAGTCCAAGAGAAGAAAAATGTGGACTAACTAGCCCATTGCACTAACGAGTATTTTAGCAAGAACAGAGAAAATCAAACCAGAATTTGTGTCCCTTTCACAAGGCTTACTCTTGTCCAGTGCTAAAGCTCCTTTTCCTTTGGACTGATATCAAGAACTACTGTCCTTGATTTTCATTTTTATGGAGCTACTGCTATAAATGGCTGCTACTAATGGAAACGTTTTGAATGGTGACTAGGGCAGAAGCAAACATCTGCGCTGTTAATGCACGTAAAGGAAACTGAACTTCATCCTCTGCCTTGCTTTGGAAAACTGTCATCCTTCCTTTATATAAGGAAGTGTATTTCCTTTTTTTTTTTTTTTTAAACAAAATAAAATTAGCCCTCAGGTTTCACTTCCTACCAATCTGAAATCCAAAACCTGTTCTCTGCCTTTTCTGTAGGAGTCCCTAGTGAAATGAACTACATTGAACAATCTTAAAGGTCCCAATCAAACCAGCTTCACTGCTCGGATCTTAGGAACAGATAATATGCCCGATTTCCGAAGACACGAATCGAGATACCACCCATGTTTGTATTTGCTGCTGGAAAGGGAGCAATAAAAGGGCAATTAGCATTTCTACTGATCATTGGTTAAAATGATTTAACCCACCTTTTAGCAAAGTAATAAAGATCCTTGAAGTAATTACATCATTTCGTTAAATGCTAAGAACAAAGAGAGAAAAAACAGCATGGACATCATTGGTCAAAGATGTTTATCTGTGCATATTAAAAGCATTTAAACATGATTTTGTAGATAAGCTTGTGGCCTTGAGATCAGTCCATTCTTCTCTCAGTCTTCTCTAAAATTACATAAATTTAAAGAAATATATCAATAGCTATGCCTTAAAAAAAACCTACCAGATAGAAAACTACATACATAGTTAACAGAAGTTTTGGGAGTTAGTTAACAGTACAATAACCTGATATTTTTAAAATCTGAAATGCTTTGTTCAGAGAGTCTCCCCGTGATGCAGAAGATTTGACAAACTCTTGTGACAAGTGTGAGAGGAAGGCTGTGTCTCAAGGTTTGCATTTTGATCCATTCACTGGTAAATTCTCCGAGAGCGTAGATAATTACAACATTTAGCTAAAAAAGGTGAGTTTAAAAGCAATTTTTAAAGGTATTTCAATAGAGGGAAAGAGAGCAGGGATGAAGAGACCAATTAACCAATTCTTCTTGGCCTTTCACGCACAGACACATTCTGTACAGACTCCCGTTTTGATGTATTATTTTAATTAATCCCAGTCTTTTGATTTCTGCAAAAAGAAGGTTAGCAAATGTAACAATGCTCGAGAGTTTCTTTATCGTAAAAGACACATAATTTCAAGCATTTAATAAGGTAGATTTATTCTGGGTAGTTTAGTTTGCACATTCACTCAAACAGCCCTCCCCAAAGACAACATTAAAAATGTGATTAGTTAGCTGCCATCAATAACACAAAATAGGAAAACACTCTCTGAAGGGACAGCTTTGTGGAGGGCACTGCACAGTGTGTAGTAAAAATATATGGCCTAATAAGTTTACATTTGCAGGCTCATTTGTTAAAACTCCTGAATTTCTAATTTGTGTCGGAAAGATAAATGGATGGGGCCTCAGTAAAGTGTGAGATTAATACTGATGGATGAGGATTCAGATTTTTGCTAGCCTCTTACTTCTGTACAACCCAGTAGGCAGTTTATGGGGAAAACCAAATGTAAATAAAAAAGAGGGCATTATTTACCTTGGTCAAGGCCAATTACCAGTTATATTGTTCTTTTCAACTTTATTGTTTGGATATAAATTATCCTTATCTAATTATTGTTTAATGCATTTTAGTAATCAAGCCCTTACAAAGTGTAATTAGATGCTAAAGAGGACAGGCACCCGATGGTTACTTTGAAACACTGCAAACAGTCAAACGGTAGAGATGGAGGCCGCTGGGACCTTTAGGGGTGTAAGGTGGAAGAAGAGTAATAAAACATATTATATAATAATAAAAACCGTCTTATACCTGAATCAAAATACTCACATAAAATGAAAATGAGCTTAGGTTAATACAAGTAATAAAATAAGTGGGATCTGCATGGACTGTACACAGTTGAGTTCAACAGCTTTCTTTCCACATTCAGTGCCAGGGCAACACTACCACCCTGCTGCAGAGAGACAGGCCCTAGAGGTGACAGCAGTATTTCTGACCTGTCTGGCAGAAGGTACCTCTGAACTTAGATGAACTCTACCACCATAGACAAAGACATTCTGTAGTTCTAATAAAGCAAGTTGCCAGTTGTCTTTACAAACTAAAATCTAACTACAGACATGGCAGAAAGGCAGGCATTTGAAAAGGAATAAAAAAAAGACACTTCAGCATGAATGAACAAAACAAAGGTCATTGCTGTTGCACTTCTGTATGTATAGTACTTTTAGATCAAAGTTAATCCAGAACTCTTCAGTGTTTTCTGTAAAACAACAGCTGTTGCAATATCCAATAGAGGTTCGTAGGAGTTGCTGAATCTGGCAGCCCTGTGGAAACAAGGCTGCCTCAGCTCCAACCTGTGGGAAGACTGGAGGTGTATTCCCAGCAGCCACACATGCAGATGCATGTGTACAATGCATGTATACAAATAAACATACCTGTCTGGTCACACAGACTAACACAGGCAGATGTCTGTGAACATGAATGGCATTTGTGACTTTAGCCTGTTCTCTGGCTGATTGGGATGAAGGCTTGTTTGTGGGAAAAATGCAGACATATATGCAATATGGATCTCTCCAATACCTGGATTTGGACAAGCAGCCTGTCCAAGGAATTATCCCCTGGGTCCTTTAGTCTCCACATGCTTCATGTACACACGCAAACTGTTCTCTCAGCCAACTCCCCAGCAGCCAGAGAGGACTCTCGTGGTGCTAGCATGGTCTTACCCTTTGACACCCCCAAGTTCCTGGGCTACTTTGCCTACTTACCAGCTAGTTCCTCCGCTCCACATCCTACAGTCCTGTGCAGTCCTCCAACACTTTTCTCTTGCAACCCATATGTGGTGGTTTAGTGCTGCCTGGGTGCCAGGGGCCAACCAAGTCACAATATCATTTCCCCTCCTAAACTGGACAGGGGAGAGAGAAATAGAATGAGAGATTTGTGAGTCAAGATAAGGACAGGAACATCACTCAGCAATTAGCATCATGGGCAAAACAGACTCAGAGAGAAAAAGGTTTGATTTATTAACGAACCCTCAGAACAGGGAAATGAGATAAAACCAAATCTTAAAACACCTCCCCTCCACCACTCCCTCTTCCTAGGATTCTCCTTCCCCCCCCCAAGCAGTGCAGGGGATGGGTGTTGCAGTCAGTTCATTACAGATGGACTTTGCTGCTGCTTCTTCTCAGTGGGAGGCCTCTTCACACTTCCCACTGCTACACTGTGGGGTCCATCCCACAGGAGACAGTCCCTCATGAACTTCTCCAATGTGGGTCCTTCCCATGGGCTGCAGCTCCTCATGAACTGCTCTGGCATGGGGCCTCCCATTGGGAAAGCTCCTCACACCCTGCCCCAACGTGGATCACACACAGGGAGAACAGTCCTTCAGGTGCTGACTGCTCCAGCCTGAGTCCCTCACAGCATCACAAGTCTTGACAGCAAACCTGCTGTGGCATGGGCTCCTCTCTCCCCACAGACTCCCAGGTCCTGCCAGAAACTTGCTCCAGGGTGAGATTCCCACGGAGTCACAGCGTCCTTCAACATCCACCTGCTCCATTGTGGGGTCCTCCACAGGCTGCGAGTGGATCGCTGCCTCCCTGTGGCCTTCATAGACTGCAGGGGCACAGCTGCCTCACCATGGTCCTCATCACAGGTCACAGGGGAGTCTTTCTTCCAGGGCCTTAGCATCCTCCTCCTTCTCCACTGACCTTGGTGTCTGCAGAGATGTTTTCACATTCTCCCTCCCTGTTGCTGCTGCAGTTTTGCAACTGTGCAACAACTTCTTCTTCTCAAATATGTTATTCACAGAGGTGTTACCTACATCAATAATTGGCCAGGTCTGGGTCAGGCGCAGGATCCAGCTTAGAATTGACTGGCTTTAGCTCTGTCAGCTACAGGGGAACTTCTGACAGCTCTTTGTTTAAAGAAGCCACCCCTATAGCCCCCCCCCCCCCCAAAAAAAAAAAAAAAAAAACCACACAAAACCTTGGCCCAGGCAAAACCACCATGCCATAACATGCCACATACCTCTAGGCAGTGGCCTCCCACTTCTGCCTTAAAGATACTCTGTAGAACTACTTCCCTTAACTGGTGGTGATGGGTTTTGCCTCTTGGGCAAGTGTCTCTCCTGTGATCAGCCTGAAAGTCACTAGGCAGGGTTTTAGTTGCGTTACCCCACCTACTATTGTAGGTGCACTTTTGCATCTGCAGAAATGAGATATTTATCACATTAGCTAACACAGATTAGTACCTTCATGAGCTACATACTTAATGAATTTGAATAGCTATCTCTAAAGAAGCAGGCAGAGATAGAGATAGGATTTGTGGGGAAAAAAGAGAAAGTATCAAAATTTAAGCATCTGCAACTTAAAATGTGGTTACAGTCAGAAAAGTGACTTAGATCTATTTTTCCTTTACAGATATGGAATGGAACGCATGTTTTTCTTGACTTTGTATACTTCCTCCAGTACTAGTGGCATTTCATTCTTTTTTAATCTGTATTGCAAAGTAAAAATTATTATGAAACTTGAAGGCAGGTGCTTCTTCAGCTTCAACATCATCCATTGCAATTTAAGTTGAATTATTGCTGTAGGTACTTCAACCTGTAGCTTTATTGTACAGGTACATAGTTTGGGGTTTGATAAGAATCAAATCCCAAGTCCAGCTTGCTTTCTTTCATTAAGGGAATGAGTTTATTTTCTTCATAACAGCCCATGTGGTACTGTGGTTTAGATTTGTGACCAAAACCATGTCAATAACTCACCAGTGTTTTAGCTGTTGCTGAGTAGTGCTGGCACAGGTTCAAGGCTTTTTCTGTTTCTTACTGTCAAATCCCACCAGCGAGTAGGCTAGAGGTGCTTGAGAAGTTGGGAGGGGACACAGCTGAGACAGCTCATCCCAATTGACTGAAGGCACGTGCTATATGATGTCATGCTCAGCAATAAAACTGAGACCAGTTATTCCAAGGTTGCTCAAAGGCTGTCTGGGCATCAGTCTGCTGGGGAAAGGGCATAAAGGAATGATTACTTTTGCATTACTTGTTTTGCTTTGAGATGTTTTCCTGCACTTATTAAACTGTCTTTGTCTCAACCCATGGGTTTTCTCTAGTTTTTGCTCTCCCAATTTCTCCCCTGCAGTGAGTGAGCAAGTAGATGGTGCATGCTTAGTCACACTGTAATAGGTGCAGCAATATATTGCCAAAATAAAAAGGAAACTGAAATATGTGTCCTATATGGGCAGTTCTTAGTTTAGTTAAAAAAAAAAGAAGATGGAGTAGTGACTTGACACCTTCAAGAGAAATCTCTTTAGACACTGTGTGTAAATTTTAGCAAGAGTAATTTAGATGATTCATTATTATGTGACATTCCTAAATTAAGATTTGATGTCTTCTTATAAACAATGCTCAGCCAATTCTCTGTTGCATGAATGTCCATGCTCCACTTTTGCACACAAGCGTTTCCAGCTCCTAAACCTGGGGATTTGGAATAACTTGCCTCTCTGCCTGTTTTGCACTGAGAACCTGGAAGGGCAGGTTGCATCTTCTTCCTGCAATACTATGCTCTAATTCCACTGTAAATTCCCGTACCTAATGCAGAAACTACTGATTAATGTTCTACAGCCAGTATTAATATAGAGGTCAGAACAGATATTCTTTTGCCACTCCTTACTACCTTTGCAAACTCTGAATCTGTTAAAAAAGAGATACTTATGTCTCATATACTCAGGATATAATTGAAGAAGACTGACAGCTATTGTTATTTTACAGGTTTAGCTCTAGTTTCTGTATGACTCACACAGTGGTATGAGTACATGGTTAAATGTATGTTTATTTGAAAAGGTCACAAAAAAATCATGAGAGCTAATGTCAGAACAGCTCCTTTGTTGTGAATAGAGCCATTACCTTCTTTTTAACTGACTAGAGCTCTATGTTCTTGCTAGATAAAGGATTCATTGGTATTACAGAAGCTCACGGCTTGAAATTTGAATTTCATCACTGGAAGCAATTACAGCATCAGTGCAGTCTCTGCACGTAATCCCTCATTTAGTAATTTAATTAAAAACAAGTAGTACCACGAGCATCAGAACTAATGAAGCTTGGTTTCCAATAGAACTGTGTCACATAGTTGATTGACTTTAAAGTGAGCTACAAGGAAGCTTCACTGTGTGTCCCTCCTATGTTTCCATCATTTCAGAAAATACCTAACTTCTAGTTTAAAAAACATTTAACATTTTCTATATTTACTGCTCTTGACATGGTACAGAATTGCAAAGATAGAGCAAGTTTAGTTGGAGCAGCAGTGGCAAGAAAAGGCTTCTTAGAAAGAACTGGGCACTCAAAAGTCTGACGACTCCTTCAGCACAACTACTTGCTATGATGGAGAGACACTGTATTTGTGAGCTGACTCTGCTAAATTTGGGACATGGCTGACAAAGAACAGCAACACAACAGGGCAATTCACAGACCAAGACATGCTGTCATACTTAAATTCTGGTAAAGGTAAGTGACAAAGGTAGCGTGTTTCTTAATTTTTAATCCCTCCCATTAAGTTTCAAGTTTTCATTCTTCCTATATTGGAAGGAATAGGTAAGAAAGAATTCAACACACTGGAAACAAGGGTAATAAGCTCTAACATAAGAGATTCCAAAGAAATACAAGGAAGAATTTCTTCACTGTGAGGGTGACTGAGCACTGGAACAGGCTGCCCAGATGGGTTGTTGAGTCTCCTTCTCTGGGGACATTCCAAACCCTCCTGTTGTAGTTCCTATGTGACCTACTCTAGGTGGTCCTGCTCTGGCAGAGAGGTTGGACTAGATAACCTTTTGAGGTCCCTTCCAACCCTACCATTTTGTGATTCTGTGAAATTTAAGAAGTGTTTGAACAGGCTTATTTCAAGTCTGAATCAGCAGATCTTCCACACTGACCACGCACAATGCCCAATTCCAAACTTCTTAAGGTGAAAATTATACGCCCACCAAGATATTCTCTTATGAAAAAAAGCTAAAAGCCTCAATCTCCTGTTTAGCAATCAATATCTCAGAGTCTGGGGAATTTAGCAAAAGTAACTGTATTCCTGCACATTGGAAAACTGACTCTTTTTAAAAAATGAGTACATGTGCAGAAGCCTGATTCTTTTGAAATGAATCCCTGCTAAACTGGAGGGAAGTGGAAGCAAACATTATCTGTGTGTATACATGTGAGTGCACTGTTTTTGACAAATACCTAGCCAAGAAATGTATTTAAAACCATAGCTAATACTTTAATTCACTAGTGTTGAATTGTCTCAATGCTTAGATCAGGAAGATTATTAAGTTATATTGTTACATTATATATATATAGATAATGTATTATATTAAGTTATATTAAGTTCATTTATTTACATTGGTTTTTATTTACAAAGGGAAAATGTATAGAAAGATGTGGACAGAAGTCTGGCCACTTACAGTTATTTTCAAATAGTAATTCATTACTTTTTAAAAAAATGATTAATACTTGGTTCTTTGCTTTAACATGAAAGATTCTATATAAAAAGAAGTGCAGGAAAAACAAAACCGTGACAACGGTTTCAGATTGGATCACTGTAGGCCATTCAACCTAAGATTTGTCCTGCAGAACACGAGTAATGAAGAGTGGGAGTTAATGTCAGAAGCTTGTGATTTTTTGGAAAATACGTTTTATGTTATAACACCAGCGTTGCTGTTCTGACTAGATCAAAAGTCCAGTGAAGGTTTTTCTGAACTCTGATGATGATTGAGTGTTTGCGCAGCACACCAGGTAACATTGTGATGACAAAGCCTAGGCTTGGCAGGATCCATTACAGAGCCAGAGGTGAATGGGTTGGAAACTGGACAGTTAAAAATTGTGAAAATTGAAGGTATAACAAGTAACGCAAAACAGATCTAAATTTGCCATGGGTCTGCATGGCTCTGGCTTACAAGAGAGATTGGATCCATTATAAGTGAGAGAGTGGGAATGTTTTGAGAATTAAGATACATAATGTACCAAATACAAGTTTTCATTGCATTCACTGTACTTTAGTACAACGTTCCAGCCACATTCAAATATACTTGTCACCTATTAGAGATGTGTTCAAACCAGAGATACCATGCCAGACCTCATAGGATGTGTGGGAGCTGCTACACTATGGTTCTGGTGTCTCTGTCACTAAATGATGTTTGAAAAAAAGAGGTAGCTCAAAATGCCTCTGCCTGTTTATATATCAGATCTTACTGAAAAATAGCCATCTGATCCACGATGGAGAAATTGCTGACACCAAGAGTTGCCAGAACTACACAATGTGAATATTTACTAGTTGGAAAAAGTACAGACACTCTAGATTAGGCAGCTCAAAATTAAGTGTAAAAGAGATATCAATTTAAACCTTAAATTTAGAGAGAAAACCATTGGTGCTTTTTTGTTTGATTTAAATCTAGTGCTAATGAATCTTTTATTCTAGACACTTGAGATAATGGTTACTAATTACAGAGTTTTATTTGGAGATGCCTCCAAAAATGTTTCACTTTATAGTCTCTTGAGACAGTTGCTTCTGGTAAACTTTTATTGATGATACCACATTGGGACTAAAACTACACATCCACTAAATCTGTTGTAATTATGGCTCCTGAAAAAAACACTGGAATGATGATCACATTGATACCCACATTCCAAAAGGCATACATTCAAGTCCATATATATTCAACAAAGGATGCAGCCAGATCTTTAATATTATACATGGATTTTAACCCCTATTGATTTCATCAAGATTTAAACAGATTCTTGAGTGCTGTGCTGGTAAGAGCTTTGATAGAAGCGTTCTTTCTAGCACTAACAGTATCACAAATGTTGCATTTTCAATGTATTAACCACATTTAATATCAAGTTTTAGTGATGTTTTCAGACCTGACAAGGCAGAATTCTCTATCCCTCATTCTGTATACATAATTCTTGTCTTGCTTGCATGGCTTTTAGAAATTGTTTATTCAAATCAATCTCTACCCATTCGCTGTGTGACTGATCAAAAATGTCATTCTTCAGATTAGTTTGAAGGAAAAAAATTGTGTTTTGTAGTGCAGCATTCTGAAATTCCCTAAACCATCCATAAATGCAAGCTGTTTAAATGTGATACCAGAGATAAAGAGGATCTGGTTTTCCACAAAATAAAGTTCTTATGAATTATTTCTATACCACTTTATTCAAGAAACCACAGTGCACCAAGACATTCAACTATGGAAAAAAAAATTCCACCCAATCCTTACAATTCAGGTTCTTGTATATATAAAATTCACCACACATCAATCTGCCAAGAGGGAGTTTATCATTTATCATTTTTTCCCAAGTCAACTGAAACTGTTTAAAAAAATCAAATTATTCAGACATAAAACCACATTCTTCCTTGTTTTCTACTGCTCTTTGCAGTGATGGAGTGAAATGTTTTCACAACATTCTCCAGGTGTCATCCATACTGAGAGTTTCAGCTCTGGTAAGGCTTCTAAGTACGCCACTCTCCCACTCTCATACTCCAGTATAATTTTAGTTCTGTTTTCTCCCCTGCGCTGCTCAAAAATCACTTAGAGTCAAAGAGCTCAGATATTTAGTGCTGAAACAGCAGGAGCCTTCACAAAAACCAGTTGCAAGCACAGCCTTTCAAGAAATTCCTTTCCAGAAATTGCAGTTGGTGGAAACTCTTAAATAATGCCATTGCAATTCACGAGAAGTAACGGTTTCCACAGAGTCCATAAGCTGGGCTGCATATTCCTGAAAATCGTTAGTTTTGTAGCTACCTCTATACATGGAATTGGTGTCTATGCCTTTTTCGTATAGACCTCTGGCTGCAGAAGCTGAACTCTTTTGTGGAGCTTCAGTATGGCCAGAGGAGGCTTGCTTTAGCATATTTCTTTAAAAGTATAAAGGGGCTGTAGGTTCATGAGTTTCAGCAACAGAAGGAGCAGGAGGAGGTGGGTACAATGAGCCTGAGTTTCAGCATGGGCAGGGGGAGACAGGTACAATGACTGGCTTTTCTGCATGCCTGGGTAGCATGTGAGCTAAAAGGTGGGTATCCTCCTCAAAAGTAAAACTGATTGAGTTGCAGAACTGAGAGTCGCTGGTTACATTGTTCTTTATGAATTTTATGCAAACAGGTGTAAGTTCTGTAATGAATCCACGTGCAATTGCTTTCAACTCTTCTCGAAGCAGGTGACATTGCTGTGTATGTTCATCCACATTTGCAGCTCAGATGGATCACTGCGTTTGACATTTCAAAGACTAAAAGTGATCTAAAAAAATAAACACGCTGCAATAATTTTGAAGGCTGATCAGCCTTTTAATGCAGTGTCAGTTGACTGTTATTTTGTAAATTAGGCAGCAATTTGATTCTTTATCAATTTCTAGTGGTGTTTAACATCACCTAGCTCATGAAGCATCAGTAGCCTGAAATGTAATGAAGCTTTTATCTTACTTGAGAAACAATGACAAGTCTTTTAAAAAATTTGGGATGACTAAAGTACTCATGAAAGAGATGCTGATGGCATTAGCTAACACAGATACTGTGCCAGCATGCCTTGTGAGCTTCCTGCTACAGCCCTGACAAAGTCCCCTCCATCTGCTGGCAGCAGCTCTAGTAAGGGACACCTGTTCGAGCAATGAGTCTTGTGAAGAACAGGGAACTGAAAACAAAAAGATGATGCTGACATAAAAACAAAAAGATGATGCTGACATAGAGTTTCCCCGAATTTGGAATGTATTTCCTTTTCTTAAGTCCCAGTTTTGAGGACCGAGTATAGATTTATTAGTGCGATTCAGCCTTTGTTACCGGTAGTGAGAATTGAGGTGGGTGGTATTTTCCTTTTGAGGCTTTATACCATGTTATAGAATTTTTAAAGGATTATTTCTTTTTTTAAAAAAATTTGGAGAGGTTCTAGATTTTAATCCAAAACCATGAGGCATCACACAGCAGATGTATTTACAGAACGAAAGTTTGCCTAGAAAGGGAGTCCAGACATCATTGCTAAAATTGATAAAACATTGTAATGTCTTCTGCAGAAGACTTTCACTCACAGAGAGGTTGAATGCTTCAGTCAAGGCTACCCTGGCAGTTTTTTTTATACTTCTAAGCAATTTTTTCAGTAGCAGAACCAATTTAATGCAGCGCTTTCAGTACAATGCGTTAGTAGTGAAATGGCTGTCAACATACTTTTCTTGGGAGTAAAGAATGTGTTTTGGATTAGTTTAACTTGCCATTAATTTACTATTTAATTTACCATTTTTTTTGACACCAAGCTGTGATGTTTGACACCAAACTGGAAGGACTGGCTGATTCACCAGAAGGCTGTGCTGCCATTCAGCTCGAGAGTCGAGCAGAAAGGAATCTCATGAGGTTCAACAAGGACAAGTGCAGAGTCCTGAATCTGGGGAGGAACAACCCCATGCACCAGTACAGACTGGGGATTGATCTACTGGGGAGCAGCTCTGCAGAGAGAGACCTGGGAGTCCTGGTTGACAATAAACTGAACATGAGCCAGCAATGTGCCCTCGTGGCCAAGAAGGCCAATGGCATCCTGGGATGCATCAAAGAAGAGTATGGCCAGCCGGTTGAGGGAGGTTCTTCTCCCCCTCTAATCTGCCCTGGTGAGGCCTCATCTGGAGTCTTGTGTCCAGTCCTGGGCTCTCCAGCTCAGAGGGAAAGGGAACTTCTCGAGAGAGTCCAGCACAGGACCCTCAAGATGATCAGGGGACTGGAGCATCTTCCTTATGAGGAAATTGGGGCTGCAGGAACTGGGGCTGTTTAATCTAGAGAAGAGGAGATTGAAGGGGGATCTTGTTAATATTTACAAATATCTAAATAGTGGATGTCAGGAAGTTGGGACATCCCTTTTCTTGATGGCATCTAGCAACAGGACAAGGGTTAATGGGATGAAGCTGGAACACAAAAAGTTCCATTTAAACATAAGAGAAAACTATTTAACTATGAGGGTGATAGAGCCCTGGCACAGGCTGCCCAGGGAGGTTGTGGAGTCTCCTCTGGAAGTCTTCAAAACCCGCCTGGACATGTTCATATGTGACCTGATCTAGGTGGACCTGCTTCTGCAGACTAGATGATCTCAAAAGGTCCCTTCCAACGCTACATGATTTTACATTGCTTGACCATAAGAGAACAGTTTTGTGGGAGGCAGATGGGTCTGTGGTAGTGTGGAAACAATCTGAGTTGCCTGAATCGATTATAATTTAAAAGAGAAAATGTGATTTTTGAGATCTCTGGGATAGAGAAGCAAATAGAACATCAGATATGGTGAATAGACTACTCTGCATGTAAGTTAGAGGCAGTGATGTGGTTGATTATTCTAAGGTTAAAATTGTTAATGACAGCCATCACCGAGTTAGCTTTTCTAAAAAAACAAGCTGATAATCCTCCTTATTTTTACAATACTATCCCAGAAATGGGTAGTTTATGCTTTTGCTCTCAAAATGGTTTCATGGCTTCTCATTCACCCTTTGAGTTCTACTTTTAAGATAGGAAAGACTTATATGAGTTTTTGCCACACTAGATAGGAATCATCCAAACAAGACAACTGAAACAAAACATATTTTCTGAACCAAAAAACTTCCCATGTATTTGATGGAGATATACAGGTGCATTTAGGACATGATAGAAGGAAGCTGGGTTCTGGCTTCTCACATCTTCGTGAAACCAGAGTAATTCTACTGACATCCATTAGGGATGAGGAGGCATGTCAGTAACTCCAGGAATCTTGGTCTGGATTGACAGTGGCATGTCTGATTCTAGTCCGGCACATCTATGGCTGTTCTGAATATGAAATGCCAGGGCAATGGTTTCCTCATTGTGTGTATAGTCCTTAAAAGTGCTAGCAAATAGTTTCAACTATACTTTCTCTTTAAAATTGTGGAATAATTACCTGTGGGTAGTGAATAGTAGGAAGTATATGAGCAGCAAATAATTTACTACTGGCATTATCTAATAATTATCTCTAGATGAAATTGCAAGACTGCAGTGTTTTTAGAGCCCATTTGTGACCCATAAAATTTGGGTTAAAACCTCACATTCCACCACTTGTCTTTGCGATTACTACTGCAAATGGTGGGAAAGTACGAAGCAGTCACCAGAAGAGATCGTTTAACTATCCTCATCTTTAAAACTAATCAAAGAGATAGAAGAACTTGCCCCAAAACTTGATACCTATCTCATTTTATTTACCAGCGAGACAACACAAATGTAACTTGTGGTTGTAGCAGTCTGGCTTTCCAAAGCAATTTTCTTCTGTCTAAGTGATAATGCGACTCTTTTATAATAATATCAGAGATGATAAGATAGAGGTTAATCTCACATTACGAAAGGAATTTAAGAGACAAAAGCAAGAATCAAAACAGGGTAAGACTGCTGTCTAGAAATGTATCAGGGTAACTCCTGGAGCAGAAAAATGGCTAGGCTTTAGCCATGTAATAAAATAAGTTTTGTGCATAATAAATATATGCAAGACCCAACAGTAGTTTCTTCTATTGATTACAGCAGCAATAAGGAAGCTTTTCCACATGAAAAATGGGAGCAACTTCCCACCTCCTCCCAAAGGAACAGTTTTAATGTAGAGCTTGTCAAATTCATGACAGAGACACTGTGTACTACCCAGTCACTCTCAGTATTATTGAACTGGACTGAAAGATCAGGAAGACTCTGTTAGTCTCAGATTTTTGTAATGAAAATAAAACCTACAGTCTGGGAATATTACCCTTTTTTTTTAATGACTAAACCAAGATGAGTGATTTTTTTCTCATGCTTAGGACAATAACAGCAAATGGAAAACATCCATTGCAGTGCCTTCTACAAGGGATATTTATGCTTCTGGAAAAGTCACATAGGGTAATATACAGAGAATGTAGCTTGGGAATCAAGATGCAATCCAGACAAAACTTAGGAGCTCAATTCTTCTGCCCTATTTCTGTGGCTAATTTTCAGTAGATGCAGTAAGATAGAAACAAGTTACACGTCAGATCCAAAATCATCTTTAAATACAAGATGGGCCACAGGCAAAGACTGAGAGAGATGTCTGAAATAATGAAGAAAATGTGTAAACCTACAAGTCTTTAATCTGAGGCACATTGACTTCAACCAGTAATAGCCTTATAACCTCTGATGACTGGAAGCAAAAGATGTTGTCCAAACTGTGTAAAAACTAAACCAAATCCTACACACACACACACACACACACACACACACACACACACTTTATTAGAGTGAAAATAAACGAGCTGATTTATGGGAGATGTCTACGCCTTCATGAAGTGTAGCTTCTCTTGCCATACTGCATTCCTATCACTAAGTGGCAGTATGTTAAAGTATATATATATATAGAGAGAGAGAGAGAGAGAGATCTATATATACACTCAGTTCCACTAAGAGCTTGCAAAGTCCATTTATCTTCCCCATAACGTGAAATGGCTGCATTCAAACGCCATATCTTTCCCCCAGCTCCACAGAAAACTAGTGACCCATTGATTTAAGAAAAAGTTTCCCATATCTACACCTTTTAAGGTCAAAAGTAGTTAGAAGAAACACTATGTAGCATAGCAACTTTATGAATGGATTCATGCTTCTTTCTTTTTCCTCTAAGACTTGATTTCAACTCTTGGTTTCAACATGCCTACAATAGCTTGACTCACGAGAAATTCTGGAATAGGAGTTAACAGAAAGCACTGAAAAAGTCGAAGCACTGAAATAACTTCTTGGAAGCAGCTATAATACCTATTGACCTTACTGGGAGTGTATTTTATGATAGGAACTCAAGTTATTTGGTTAGGACTCAGCAAGGATCTATCTAATTGATGTAGCAATTGCTTCAATGGAAAAGTCTTCTGCCAACCTATATTAGAAACTGTCACTTCTGGACTTTCATGAAAACATATATCTTTGGCATTTTGATGGCAAAATGTGTAGAAATAGGTACAACCAGAGTGGCATACTAGGATTTTAGACTTTTTTTTTTTCCTGAAATGCACCTGGCCAAATCACTTAATGAAAGAGCCCAGCTGTAACAGAAACATCCTTGAGTTCTCTGCAGTTTCTCATTTGATCCTGTCTCTACCTGCTTTCTTGTAACCTCTTTGAGTTGAGCCATAGCTCAAAGGAAAAAGGCACTTTTCTTATGTGGTTCAGTTTAACAAAGAAGTTTGGTGGGGTAACACCTGTCTGCAGCACTAGGTACCAGAAACAGTGGATGTGGTGTCTGTCTGGACACATTCCTGTGCAACCTCATCAAGGTGAACCTGCTTCAGCTAGGGGGTTGCTGTAGGTGATCTTTAGAGATCCCTTCCAACCTCTGCCCTTCTGTGATTCCATGATTCAGTGAGGAATTTTGCCAGACAGTGAGGAAGAGAGAAGCAGAAAGAAGAAGAAAGTAAGTGAGATCCCACAGTCGTGTCTGAGCTATTGATGAAGCATGAGCAGGCGTCTCGGGCATGTCACCTGCAGCATCACACATATGGGCTTTACAAAGACCCATGTTGGGGTAGACCTGTCTAAAGTGCTCACTATTTCTTACTATAAATTACTTTACTTTTCTTATAAAAGGAGTGATATTACTGATTAAACTATATAGAAAGAGAGATGAGGCCAGAGATCCCTGTCTCTGATGCTGTTGTGAAAACAAGTGCCATGAAAACACCACTGTTTATTCACTGTGGTACTTAACTGCTGGTCCTCTAAAGAAAATTTGTGGTGCCTCATGCTTTAAAAATTACATACCAGTTCTGATTTGTTAGCAGCTTTTAACTTTTCCTATCCATAGCTTCAGCAGGATAGGAAAAACTCCCAATTAAGCTTTCTGAATAAAATATAAACATTTAAAAGCAACACTAGTCAAGCACTGCTGAAATCTGAAACAGTACACACAAGAGAAAACTGCTGCTCTCTGTTTGCAAGCTAAAGTGCCAGCAGGCTGAACATGTTTGCATGAGGGAGCGAAGGAGGGAGGAAGGAAGCCTGAGATGAATAACAGGGGCTTAATAGTCACCCTCTTCCACCTCCATCTCCTGCAATACCTTTTCATCTTCCCCTCTCTGTCCTGGCTCTCGCAGGAGGAACGATTTCTAGAATTGCCAGAAGATTCAATCACTCCCACAGTTATCAGCCATAAATTCCTATGGATGTTATGTTTTTTTCCACACTCACTTGGTAGAAAGTGAGGAAGGGAAATGGGGAAGGCATTTCTTCCATGAGTGATACTGTCTTGCTCATCTGTGTAAGAGGGCATAGGAAGCCTGCAGCATGTCCTTGTACAAAATCTCTGTGGTAGGGAGGCATCCTGATCCCATAGAGACTCCATCTGCTATAGCATGGCATGGGAGAGAGGAAAAACCTGCATCCACGGTTGAAGTTCTTTTGTTCTTTTGAGGCAGGGTTTGGGGTGAGGTTTTTTCAGATTTAGACATAGTTTTGCTACTCAAGTTTGGAATGGTCTGAGAACAACAAAGTTGTCAATACCAAGATAGTCTTATGAATACTTTGGGACAAAAAAAAAGCCTGAGAATACTATAATATCTAATAAATTTCCAAAATTCTTGATTTATTACAATCCAGTTGATACTCTTCAAAGAACTCAAACTGTCAACCTTTCATATCAACAAAAGGCAAACATAATTATTTTCTTCAGCCAGAAATGCTGTAATTTATCTGGTTTCCCGTGGATATGAAACTCACGTGATAGTGTTCTGTGATCATCTGTTTATGTGTATGTTGTCACACATGTATGCGTATGTATGTCATCTTCACCACAACAATTTCAAACACATTACCCAATTTTAACTCCATTTGATAATGTGGTATATTTTCACAAGTGTTGTAGAACTAAGTGGCTATAGAAATAGGTAAGAGATCCTATTCCTGCCCCAGAGGAGAGCAAGGCTGCAATACAAGAACTGACACTACAAACTATTCACATGGGAGGTGAGCCTGAAGATGTAAATTCATAATAAATGAAGTATCATCTTTTCTGCTGATGGGAAATCTACCAGGTTTTGGATCTGCCAAAAAACCAATAGCCTACTTCTTTGAGAATCAACTTTAGCTATAAAGTATGTTGAGACCATTTTGTCTTTCCTTTCCCTTCCAGAGTACTCTGAGTATTATTTGGGCTTGGCTTCCCTTCTGAACCACTGAAATGTCCTTTAACACAGAAAAAATTTAAGAATCCCATTCCTGATGCTGAAGGGCTCTATATTCTACATCCCCCTAAGACTCTGTGTTGTACTCCACTTCAACTTCCAGATGAACTTTTCCCACCAAAGGGTTACTATTCTGCCAAATGGTAGCATCAAATAATAATATTCCTGCTAGAGGTCTTCCATTTTGGAGCTCTGCCTCCTTCTTTAGTGTTCCCTCTTTCTGTTGCATTGGTTTAAATACGCTTCCTAGACAGAAACATTTCCACACTCTGCATGAACACCACAACTAAAAGGTTGACTATATTTCCCCATGGCCACACCTCAACAGAAAGCAGCTGATGTTTCTCATCAGGGAGTTCTTGACTGCAGAAAGAAACTTCATGATACTAAACCAAGTAGTTTATTTGGGGGATGAGAGACAGCCTCTGACCACAGATCTCTGGCTAGAGGGTTTCAGTACACTGTCTAGAGAGTGAAATTGTCTTGCCTTGTATTTATGACATTTCTCTAGTCCCTTTGCTTCACATGCTGTTCTTTCCTTCTAACAGTTGACCTTTTCCCATTCACCTTTCTACTTAACAAGTCTCCTGTCTCCCTTTCACCATCAAAGGATGTGCTGCTACTTGGCAAACTGCTCACCATCAAAGCTGTGCATACGATTTAGGATGATATGATTTACAGCTCCATGAGGTCATCACAGCCCCATTCAATATTCTTCAGATACCAAGCTGGCTCACTCTTCTGCATGGAGCTGGCAGAGAGATGTTCCCTCCCTCTCCTCTTCATTTTATGTGAGCATTAAAAGTATCCATGACCAAATCAAAAATTGTGCAGCTGTTTCAATAGCTGCAAAACTGCTTAGAACGGAGAGCCCAGAGTATAGAGAAAGAGACCTTTGTGAATTGAACACTCTCTGAACTAACTTGTTTGTGAAAACCCATGTATAATTAAAGCCTCTCTTGTTAGTGAACGGAGCCACACTTAAATACGCACAATGTATATCTTTATTTCCAGCTCAAATCTTTTTCAGGACATTTTCCAGCAATGTGTATTATGTGGCTTCAGCAACTGCAGTGCATCATCATCATTCAAACAGTGGAGCTCCCTGCTACATTATGAGCATCTTTCCCCTAAAATACTTTTTGATGGACTACAGCATAGCCAGTCTAGACCTGAACTGCATAATAAATGAATGCTATGATTCCTCTAATGGCAAGGTCCTTTCCCCCTCTGCAAATGGAGATGTAATTCAGATGCACACTATCTCACCCTTTGCATGCTGAGAGACAAAATAAACAGCAACATCCATTTGTCTTTTTCCATTTCCCTTACCAAAAAGTCAACTTCCAAAGTAAATGTTTACCAAAACATTTCCCCAAACAATCAGAATAATATTTTAATGGACCACTTACTTAGTTAGTATCTAATTAAATTTTGCATCATGAAGAGCGTACTCAAACCACTGTGGTATTGTGAATAAGGTTTCAACAAAAAAAATACAGGATAAAAGAAATCTGCAAAATAACCACCATTAAACTAATGAGTAAAAATTCAGCAGCTATAATAAAATCCACCAGAGAACAAATAAACTGCAAACAGCCATATTACCAAACAATATTAGTCAGGTTTCATCTGGTTCCCTCATGCATCCCTGCACAGAACAGGAAAAAAAGAAATACTCAGAGGAGAACATTTTGATGGAAGGAAGGGCCAAACACACATAACACTGAGAGATGCAGTAAACACTAGCAGCTGCACGGCTTAAGGTACCAAATAGTATAAAATCTCTTAATTAAAAAATGAATTAATTGTTGTGAGTATATTTCTCTTGACGGAGCACATTTGCGCTTCTGCAGGATGTAGTTGTTAACACACTTAAAAAAGAAGCTCCCTGACAGTTATACCTGTAATATAAGGGGATAATATTACGAACGAGTAAGTAGTCAATCAAGTCTTCATCTTTCACTTGGACTTGGGCTTATCACACCCCACCTGGAGCCTATAAATATTTTCCTAAAGGTTGTTTAGTTTCTGCAACGCTCCGCAACCCAGTTCAGCAACACACATCCGTAATACTAAGCTTGAGCTGCTCCACTCAAATCCATACTCACGTGCAGAAGTGCTTCACTATAAAGGGGACTGGATGGCTATAAGGCCATTGGCCTGTCACTCTGTGTAGAGTGATTTCCCTACTGTGCAGTATAACTCTGTAAATGTAATACGTTCAGTACACCAAAGAAATATCTCTATTGCAACGTTCACCTAGGGCTTATTTGTGATGTGTGAGAATGTTATTTATTAGAAAATTTAAACATTATTGCAGCCAATTAGAAAAGCACTTTTTATTACTTGCAACCTTTGCTGCTGCCAGTGCCCCACGTCTTTCCCTTTGACACCGCCGTTATATACTGGCTCACTTAAAAGGTCCAGTGAGCAAATGTGCCAGTTCTGGGAAGGTGCTCTGTAATCTGGACTCTAGGCATGTTGGTAGTCTAATTTCAGCTGTACTGCTTGTGCTAAAAATCAAACAGGCATCAACACAAGTGTTTGTGGGATCTAAATTTCTACAGATTCATAAATTAGCTCACCCAGCTTAAGACAAGGGTTCACTCCTCTGAGCGTTTGCTCCAGCTAAAGGATATATTCCTGAAAGAGTAACCTCCCGTCCTCCATACTCCTTGGGCTGCTTTCTGGTCCACTTCCTCTTGGCCAAAAGACAGAATACGGATTTTGGGAAGCTTTCTGAGTATATTGGTTCACTGTAGATCAAAGCTGTACTTCCTGATGAACTTCACTCATCTTGCTGTTTATCTGAGCTTTCTTTAAGTGTCTTCTCCTTGAAGAGACAGAGAAGGTTGCCAATTAGCGAACATTTTGGTGTAAAGTCCATAATGAACTGCAGGTCAATGCTACAGTTTCAATATACAGAATATATATGTTGTTTTGCATATCTAATTATTAACCTCAGATATATTCATTAAAAGAATAATTTACATGGTGGATTTCTTAGAAAACTTTAAAAAATCAAGTAATTTGGATGAACACTTGACCTGAAGATTACTTTCATATCATCTCCATGCATATCTATAGTCTTCTCTGAAAGCGTATTTTGATAACAAAATGCAAACTGTTTTGACTCCAGAATTAATATGGGGTGAATGTGTGTATATTTGGATCCCAGGCTTCACCTACAGAACTTGTAGAAGTAGAGTATTGTGCTTAACATAGACATTTATCTTTGCCTAAAACATCAGTTTGAGTAACTTATTCCTACAGCGGCAGACACTTAATTTCCCATTATAGTCAATGGAAGGATGGAGATGCTTTCAAACGATCTCAAAGCAAAGAATCTTAGATTTATCAAGATTTGGACATAATCTGCTTTTTGAGATTGAGAGAGACATCCACTGCTTTTCACTGAAGAAACCACAGACCTAACTGTTCCACTAACTAACTTAGAGGATTGCTTTGCTCTTCATCTTAAAACTAAGTCAAATCTAGATTAATCCTGTCTCAGGATTCAAGTTAGGGGTTGAGCAGATTGTTCCTGCTTGTCATCAAAGATCCCATCCTCTGTGCCTGATGGTGGATGAGGGGCCAAATTTAATGTAGAGATGTTAAAAGTACGAAAATAGTTACTATGGATACATCCAGACTGATTGATTATATCTGCTTGTTTGCAAGGCTAAATTTGTACATTAATTTGTTCAGTTACAATTCTGCATGATAATATAGAACAGAATATACTGCATATAAGAAAAGACATTGTAACTAGAAGTGTTTTCTATGTGTGAAAAACAACAGGAAAAGGAAAATAAATATAGCTGAAAGCACGTAAATACATATGCTGTATGTACAGATGTATATAGGAGGAGGACTATAAATGCTCATCATAGAATCATAAAATAGAATGGTAGGGGTTGGAAGGGACCTTTAGAGATCATCTAGTCCAACCCCCCTGCAGAAGCAGGGTCACCTAGATCAGGTCGCATTGGAATGTGTCCAGGCAGTTCTTGAAGACCTCCAAGGAGGGAGACTCCACACCCTTCCTGGGCAGCCTGTGCCACTGCTCCCTCACCCTCACAGTGAAATAGGTTTTTCTTATGTTTAAATGGAACTTTTTGTGTTCCAGCTTCATCCCATTACCCCTTGCCCTGTTGCTAGATACCACTGAAAAAAGGGATGTCCCAGCCTCCTGACACCCACCCTTTAGATATTTGTAAATATTAATGAGATTCCCCTTCAGTCTTCTCTTCTCTAAAGAGCTCCAGTTCGTGCAGCCATTTTCTGAATTCATGCTACCTTTAGTTATTTTGCATGTGTTTTCTTTAGCTGCTTTTTTTTTTTTTAAGAAAGAGAACCTAAAGTTAGTTCATTTTTTTTTTTTTTTTTAATTTGAATTTCAATTAAATTCAAGCATTCTTCTGACCTTTTATCTTGCTGTAAACAAGGGTGAAGGAAGAGTGAACTGGTGAACTTTAGTAGGATATATTGACAGAAAAGTTGTTCTTCCTCTACTTAGTAACTTGACATTTAGGACATTCCAGGATATAGGAGCCCTAGATTCAATTCACTCTACCGTGTGACAATATTTGACTCTCAGTCTCCCATTGTCCCGGGGACTGGTTTGACAGAGCAATGGTACCAGGTTCTTAGTTTCTCTTAAGATGCTGTTTCCTTTTGTATAACCATTAAACATTAATGTGAGAAGGGGCTCGTGTCCAGATCTCTCACACTCTGGATGCATGCCCTAATCAATAGGTTACTATAAAAAAGGACACAGACTGTTTTTCTGCAAATCTACCTTTTCATGTCCTTGTTTTTCTCCTAAGCTCCTAAAATCAAAGTATTTTATTGCATTCAGCATAAAATTGAGTTCTTTCACTTTTCTTTGAAAACTGAAATTAAACTTCAAACTTAGTTTAATCAAAGTTGAAGAACCTCTACTCCCCCCATACCTGAAATCAGGGCTAACCCAAGACTAGAGAGTAGATGCAAACAGAATGGGAAATGAGGGGCAGCAGCATAAACAAAGCGTCTGTGAACAGAACTCCTGCCTGGACTTATGCCTGTGTGTATGATATTTCCTAATTAAAAAGTGCAGTTTCTATCATCTGTGCCACTCGTAAGTAAGTAAGGGAAAGGTTATACTGCCATTGACTTAATGGGAACTGACACAAGAAGGGATTGCTATCGCTGTCACAAGAGCGAGGCATCCTTTGATGAGCTGCACAAACAATCTCAGCTGAATATTCTTCTCAAGTAAACTCCGTTCCCAGGTGAAGCAGGCTGGAATATATTCCTGTGTCAATGTGGCTGTTCCACTTTTTCTCTAACTTTAAAAAACAAAAAAATCTACTCTTTAGGCCAAAATCAAGCACAAATAGTATCTGCCCAAAAAACAAATTGTTGGAAAAAGTTCTGGACAATAGTAAAAAAAAACCCACCAAACCCAAGGCCAGAACTGCCACCGTGTTTTAACTAGTGCTGTAATAAACGCTCTCTATGTCTATATTAAAACACAACGCAATGACTATGGTTAAAAAGTATGCATGTAGGATATTTTCATAGGAAAACAACTTGCAAATTCAGGACCTTGAATTCTCCCTCTCTGAAGAATATTCTTTCTGTTAGGTCTTATGGTATATTGACAAAAGACAGCACTTGTGACTAGTGCTGGAGTTCAGGTGGTGCTTCGCTGGTCATTTAAAGAAGAGATTCAACTACTGACAACTAAAGAAGGAACACCAAAATATTGAGCTGCTTAGAAAGAATTGAACCACCTACACAGTGGCATTTACCTGTGTGAAAAAAACTTTTGGAAACTTACAAAGAAGCATATGGATGAGTCAGAACAAATTTTTATCTTACAATTGTTATATAAAAGATTCAACACTCTCCACTCGAATATTTTTGCGCTAAAATTACTTTAACATGAAATCTCGCTCTCACACACGCACACACATATGCAAATCAGTCATTACACTAAATCACTGACATATTCCCTATGAAGTAAGAGCTAATACTTCTTCTTTCGTGGACACCCCAGTGGTTAAAGATAACATTTCCACTGTTCTTTATATGTGATGGCAATCCTGGAAAGTTATTTTCCAATGGAGCATTTTCAAGAACAACTATCATAATTCCCTGACTTTAGAGCTAGCCTCACTCTCTAATGTCATTTTGTATCAACACAACAGACCCTCAATTCCTTGTTGTAACATGTCCACACAGAAAAGAGAGCTTTGGTCAGTCCAAATTATCATTGGTTTAGTTAGAATTCACAGTGGTGTTGTAGTGTTCTGCTACAGTCTTTAACAACAACATGGTGATAGCAGAGAATTTAGCGCAAAAGGAGAAACCCAGAGTCTCAGGTGTGCTTGTACAGGTCACATTAAGCAGAGTCAGTCATGGCTTCTCTACTCCTGCTGTTCTTTCTGACAAGACTAAAGCTAACATAAATACCTACTGCTTGTTCGTGCTACAATCACACCTTCATTTTCTGTACAAGGAGAGACCTAAAGGCTCTACCTTAAAAAATAATTACTTCTGCAATTCATAGTAACAAAAAATGATTAGCTCATGTGTCAAGGAGAATTATCTACTAAGCAGAAAAAAACCCCAACACCATAAAATTAGTAATAATAGAATGAAATTAGGAAATAATAATGTGAAGGACATTTAAAACAAGGCTAGAACAGGCAGTAAAAACAGCTTAAACAAACTACCACCATCTGTTCTACTTCATGAATTGGCTAGGCTGGGACACAGTGCATCTATTACAACTCTAAAACTTATAAACTTATACTAATATACTCCAAACCAAGTGAATCTTTATAAAACAATGAAGGGAATCAAAGCTATTTAACCACAAATAACAGCTTAGAAACTGAGAATATACTTGATTTTGCACAGAAATGAATCACTTTTGGAATGAGAAGTTTGTAACCAAGATTATATTTACACACTTATAGTGTGAATTCCTTGAGAAAACAAATAATTTTAAAGAATTTTTATGATTTATTATTTTGTAAACACTGAAATGGGGATGTGTCTAGTGAGATGCTTCGTGAATTTTATCAGTCTCTGTTACAGATGACTGAGCTTTTTATAATAACAGACACGGCTTGTATATTGTATAATTACATGGATTCCATTAGTTGAATTAAATTTTGTACATAAATTGAATTTGACAAATTATGAGTCAATTATAATGAAAATTATTAATAACCACTGCATTAAGTGGCTTCAAATGCCTGATTCAGGTAACTCAGAAGTGAATCTTTTGAGATATGAGCAGTAACGCAACAAAATATTGTCTTCTGTTGGAACTAACCTGGATGGAAGTATTTTGCCAGAATGAGACAGCAATATGAAACAGGCTCAACTTGTTTGCTCAACAGCTTAATTTGCCCAACTAGCTGTGTTCTTTAAATGATCTGCTTACAGGTTTATTGGCACATCAAAGACTTCCCTGTGGGGTCTCAGGTTATTCTTTCCCAGATAGCAACACAGCTGGGTTGTAGTAGAAAGTAGAAAGAGCCAAAAAGGATCAGCATGAAAAGTAGAGGTTTTTCAGCCGAATCCTTTCTAACAGCACTACTCCAGAACAAATAATATAGTAAAAAATGAAGCCTAGAAGTAGATACACTTTGGATGATTTGCACTGTTGCAGTGTCACAGCTACTTTTTAACTGGCCAGTATGCTTCAGATTAAAGCACTAAGATTTTCCAGGACCACTGGCTTCCAAGCTAAGGTATGAGGTGTAATTTTTGTTGTGATCTCAGAGAAAAGTCTCACTGCAAAAGAAAGTCTTGCAACCAGAAAAGGGAACATGTAAGACCAATTGAAACCAAAAGGCAAAGGTTTCCAGAACTACACATTGTAGAGCATCTCTCACTCACAGTCACTACCACTGTCTCACTGTGGTCCTTGGGTGTTCATCCCCATTGAAACTCTTTAATTGTATACTTCTTCTCTGTATTTGGAAAAGGCACTAGTTTTTCTCTCATATATTTTTGTCTGCCGTTCCCATAGCCTTACCTTCACCTATATAACCACAGTCCACCTTATTGTCAAGATTAAAAATGGTCTGTAGAGGACTATCAGGTGAAAGGTTGGCATCTTTCCAACTTCTCTGCATCCCTAAATACAAAGACACCAGTGTGGAGAGAGAACGTTCCTTCCCTACAGTCAAAAGCCCACACAGACCTTCAGTGGAGTCCCTGGCTCAAAAGCATCAACAGTGCATTCATGGGATGGGAAAGATGGAATTTAGTCTTTTGATGGGAAAGAAGGAGCTTATCTAGCTTTTTGCTCACTAACATTGATCAAGTTGGTAACAATCTTTTTTCCCCTCAGAAATTGAGTGGCTTTGAGGCTACCCTGAAGAGCCTTTGATTGCTGTGGAAACTCCTACAGTAACTTTCAACACCTGATTGTAATCCACTGACTGCAACAGGTAGGTTTGCAAGGAGCAGAAGCTTGCCATTTATTTATTTATTTATTTCCATACTTGATGATTTCCTTTTACATTTTACTTTCTGAAAGGAGAGGATCTCTGTTGTAGTAGTGGGCTTTGCAGGCTGGTAAAACCTGTGTGTGGGTTGAAAGCCCTTGCAGCCGGATGGCAGTGGTATCCAAGCAGAAGGAACCTCTGTGTCTGCCTCTCCATCCTGTTGCTGCTGCAGCCAGGCATGCCCTGATTTATTCAACTTACAGCAGACTATCAGCAGTGGGCCACTAATGGGATAATTTATGTCTCACTTCATTCACCTGATGTTTGTAGCAGGAGCGAGCAACGAGACATTGCAGAGAAAATGAAAAGGAAAACAGAAAAGCAGATATGCAGGAAAGCAAATTAAAAGTGAAATCATGACCGAGGAACAGACTGGCTCCTCTAGTATACATACCAAAACTTCTGATATATTTGCTGGGCTTCTGAGAGTAACAGAATGGTATATTGTTCCTAATGCAAACATTGTTCCAAGGCTGTTCGTTTTCATATTTAGCCACATCACAGCAAAGCTAAGGGGATGTCAATCACGGGCGGTACATCTGACTGGGAGAGCACTCCCTTCACAGCTGCATCTGGCAGAATACACTCCTTATTTATTATATTTTTAGTAAGGCATGCTATTTTGTTCATGTGTGAGAAACTGTAATGCATCTTTCACATTTAAAGTGCCCTCTGAAGCTTTCTGCCTCGCAACCTCCTGCCTACTTTCACTGTTACCACTGAATTTTTTATATTGTCTTGAGCATCTCTGAAAGAATTGCAAATTCCAGATAGAACATTATTAATTTAGCACTGTCGTCTCCTACAGTATAGTATACAGCCGTCCATCCTTCTTCAGCATGGCTACATCTTATCTCGGCTCTTAGTGAAAAACTAAATTAAGGCAAAGGCTGAAGTCACTCATGTGTGCTACTTTTAAAATTAATTTTTGCTGACAGCACCACACAGTCAAAAGCATGTCACTGCATTATGAAAGCCAGAACAGAGATTAAAATATATGTGTATTTTTGTTATTCCAGGAAAGAGTCTTTTGCTCCTTCTACATTAGTAATTTTCCCAAAGGACTCTACATTCTTACATATTTGGGGAGTAAAAGTCGAAACATCAGATTCCTTTCCATTTGCTAAGGATTTCTGTTTCTTCTTGCATTTAACTCCTTATACTCACTATCTTTATAAGATGCAGGTGAAGTTTCATGATGGGCAGTTTGGGTGAGGGCAACAAAGGACAACTTGGATACACATTTTTTGCAGTGTGTCTCATTTTCAACAAATTATCTAATTTGAGAGGAATCCTCCTCAGATTCTAAAAGCTTAAAATGGTTCAGATCCATGTGCTTTAAACCATTCTTCACCCTAAAATTTGCTTTTATATTAACTTTAAAACTTTTAAAATCATGGAATCATAGAATGGTAGGGGATGGAAGGGACCTTTAGAGATCATCTAGTCCAACCCCCCTGCAGAAGCAGGTTCACCTAGATCAGATTGCATAGGAACGTGTCCAGGAGGGTCTTGAAGACCTCCAAGGAAGGAGATTCCACAGCCTCCCTGGACAGCCTGTTCCACTGCTCCATCACCATCACAGTGAAATAGGTTTTTCTTATGTTTAAGTGGAATTTTTTGTGTTCCAGCTTCATCCCATTACCCCTTGTCCTGTTGCTAGCTACTATAGAAAAAAGGGATGTCCCAACCTCCTGACAACCACCCTTTAGATATTTGTAAATATTAATAAGATCCCCTCTAAGTCTTCTCCTTTCTAGACTAAACAGCCCCAGTTCCCACAGCCTTTCTTTGTATGAACAATGTTCCCGTCCCCTGATCATCTTGGTGGCCCTGCACTGGACACTCTCCAGCAGTTCCCTGTCCCTCTTGAGCTGAGGAGCCCAGAAGTTGACACAGGACTACAGGTGAGGCCTCACCAGGGCAGAGTAGAGGGGGAGATCATTTAAAAATGATCACAAGTGAAACTTTTTTTTTCTAAAAAGAAAAAATTACTAATATTTGCATTTTTTTCATCTTTTTGACTCACTGGTAATCCAATATATCTCTCAGCTTGACCTGTAGCAAGTTTTCCATATTTGTTAGGTTTATTTAATTTTTCTGTCCCTGATATTATCAGGAGCTGCTCTTCACGTCTGTGATGCAGAGGGTGAACTGAGAGAAAAACGGTGGAGAAATTAATGTTTTCTGTGCTAAAGCTGCTTTCCCAAACCTACATATTGCTGTTCAAGCTGGTATGAAGTGCAGCAGAGGTAGGCTCTGCCATTCCTTGTTTACTGCTCTCTGAAGCAGGGTGAACTTTGTTCACTATTTCCAGATTACCAGTGAGGTTTAGTTGATGCTTCTGAATCAGATCAAAGATGAAGAGAACAGGGACAAGCTCTGCAGCAGGCTTTCTCATCCATCATTCCCTTTTAACGTCACTAACGTTAGGCAATAGTCTGACTTTTCTCACAGTGACCATACTTAAAACAAGCCTTTGCAACAACGCTGAAACATATCTTTTCTAGGATGCTACAGTGAAAACAGGCCTTTTGAAAACGTTTGAAAGCAGAGTGATGTGCCATCAAGCTGAGCTCCTCGCAATATGTGTATCAAAGGGAACAGTTAGAACAGCGAGAAGACAGTGTTGTGATGGCTTAATGTAACTGTGTGGACTCCCCACACTGCAATTGCACTTGTCAAGAGACATTAAATATTGTATCCAGAGGTAACCCAGCATATTAGACTCTACTTGTGACTCTATTGACAAAAAGGACTTTTAGGAAAAAGTAAGGAGTCAGAATTATTCTGAGGAATAAGAGTAGCATTCTGTAAGATCTAGAAAACTCGTTAATGTATAGGATTTATAATGGGTCACAAACTAAATAGGACTAAAAACAAACACACTTTTAGAAAGGCAAATTTCACAGTGTGATCAATAGGAGTATAGCTTTTGAGATATATGAATGCATCCTTCTGGTCTCGACAGCATTAGCAAGATCTCCACTATAAACTCTGTCCTGTTCTGGGTACCATATTTCAAGGCAGTTGAGGACTAAAGCAAGAGGTTCAGTCAGTTACAGGAGACATTTAGAAAGCCTTTTGACTTTTATAATTGTGATAGTTTAGTCTAAAGAACAGGAGTTCAAGTGGACGTAAGGTACAAATTTCCAAGCATATAAATTTTATTCTCATAAATTTATTTTCAAAGAAGAAAAAACACCCACCTTTTTTTACATTGTGCCAACTTAACAACTTGATTTAGGAGCATAAGCCTCAGCTTCAAATCAGTGAAGCAATAATTAAAAAAAAATAGCATCAGCTTATTAGCTCATTGGGCCATACTTTAATTGATGAAGACTCAGAGGGGTGATCAAGTGATTTGCCTATGGAAAGAATTTTGGTATGGTATTTAGGATTTAGGAGATCTGTTCCAGTTCTTAATTTTACCTCAAAATTGACAGTAAGACTTTAAGAGGTATGTAATGAAACTTAAGAGCCCACATTTAGCTTTCACATGCCTGAGGGGTCATTTTTCATGAGGAAACAGACATAGCATAATTACTTGGAATAACTATTGCTGCAGTGATTATAGTTTCCATGTAGGATGTGTAACTATGGGGAAAAAGAAAAGGGATTTAAAAAATGAAAACATAGCAAAATTAACAGGATACGTGCAAATGACAATTTTCTCTTAGTCTGCCGAATGAGTGAGGAAAAAAGGAGATTCGAGGATATTAAAAACCTATTATTTTTCTTCAAGCTAAGAAACAAAACCAAGAAATTTGCTTTCAGGTAGACTTAAAAAGATTTTTGACTGAAAGGATTCACATTAAGAAACCAAAATATTTCATCCTAAAACCATTGAAATGAGAACATTTCACTTGACAGTTCACTTTCTTTCTTTTCTGTTTCTTTGCACCACAGCTATTTGCCAAATTCACGAGGAGCTACTCTGTCTATTGAACTACATTTTTTGCTGGTGTTTTGCAAAGCCAAAAACTGAGGTAACTTATTCCTAGGTTTCTTGCCATAGATTTGTTCACATTAGTATGTGAACAGTTTTCATTACCTCATAAATAAACTTTATCAATCAATTTTCTTGTGAAGACTAGCTTTAAACACAACTCCCTTGGAAATCAATAGACTTAAAGAGTCTATGTGACTTCATAGTAAATTGTCCTCCAACCTCCTACTCCTACACATTATGCATTTACAGATTACTCTATGCTACATGTATTACAAATTAATATTAAAGCAGCATTATGAAAAAGAAAAAAGAAAAAGAAATTCTGAGATTTAACTATATTTGAGCTTTAAAAGGAATAAAATACAAAAATAAATACAAAATAAAATATGAGAGGGAACTGCTACCCCAAACACCTCAGTATTAGCTTCTGAGGTGCTAGATCATTTTTATATAGCTCTCTACAACTTGTCCAATCCACCTTTCCATTCTTCTCCCTGGGTAAACTACACAAGAGAAATTGCAACAGTTTATCCACTAAGTTTGTGATCTCAAAAACTGTAAAATATTATAAATGACAAATTGTCTAGAGTGAATTAAGAGTAGTATTTGCACATTTTTCTGCTTGACTGAGCTCACGTTGTTTCTTTGGGAATAAGCTATCAGTTTTTAATATTTCCTTTGCTTTATTTCCCTAGCACAGCACCACTCATCTTTTATATTTTCTGCTGTTTTATCTCTGTGAGAGAGGTGTAAGTTAATTTTACTCTTGGGATAGAGATGTTTAAGAAGCAAAATTTTCAAACTTCCAACCAATGACTGAAGGCAACCAAAGGATCCTCTTTGTCCCAAGATTAAAGGACTGTTGCACACTGAGCGAGGCTTTAGGCTCTTGAAGGCTGCAACTGAAACCTATCTTTTAAAAATATTGGCACCAAATAGGATGGAGAAGGTTGGAGACAGACATACACCAGTTTCCCACCCTTCCCCGGAATCCATGAAGAAATTCCTCAGTCTGCAGAAAAGCAGATTGCCACTTCTTTCATGGTGCTTGTCTTCTCTTTGATAGTGCTGTTACAACATATTGTTCTATAGCTCAGCAAAAACTGATTGAGACCCCCTAAATTTCCAGAATCCTTCTACTTATGTCCTCCTTTCCACTGATAATGTTTGTTTGGATGACGTAGGCACAGAGGAAAAGGTAACACAAACACATGGTTTGGAAGAGGAAGCACTTTGCCACTGTGAGATTATTTTTCAAGTGTAATATTCTGCAAGGAGCAAGGAATCACATCACTCAGGAAGGATGAAACAACTTTTCACCTTTCTGCTTATCCCCTCATACACCTTCTTAAGGTTTTCCTTTATGCATGATTCTCATGACTAGAGCAGCAAGACATGAGTTTCTTTTGGAGTTCCTTCTGAACGTATCCCTCATGCTTGCAATGAGGTTGCAAGGGTCTACAGCCTTTTGGCCTCTTCTCCCATTCAGCAAGTCTGTTCACACATTAACAAAACTGCCTAGCACTTTCAGGCCAGGGGTAGGCAGCACAAAATCACAGAATCATTTTAACTGGAAAAGACTTTTAAGATCATCAGGTCCCACCACTAAACAATATCCCTCAGCACCTCATCTACCATCTAAATATCTCCAGGGATAGTGACTCCACCGTCTCCCTGGGCAGCCTGTTCTAGTGTTTAACAACCCTGTCAGTGAAGAAGTTCTTCCTAATCTACAATCTAAACCTCCCCTTGGGCAACTTAAGCCCATTTCCTCTTCTCCTATCACTTGTTACTTGGGAGAAGAGACAGACTCCCACGTTGCTACAACCTCCTTTGAGGTAGTTGTAGAGAGTGACAAGGTCTCCCTTCAGCCTTCTCTTCACCAGATTAAACAACGCCAGCTCCCTCAGCTATTCCTCATGAGACTTGTTCTCTAAGGCAGAGCCACATCAGGTCTCAACATATTTCTAGCACAGCAAAGTGTCAGAGGAGGACTTTTTGGTTGAATTTCAATCACAAGGACTGCGACTCTCACGCAAGGCACCATCTCTCAGTCTGAGCAGCTGGAAAATAGTACATGGAGATGATTTTGCTCAGCTCATATTTTAAAAATGAGGCTGTATGTAATAGCTTTCAACTTGCTGCTGGAGGAAATGCAGGGGCCCTGGGTGGATAGGAAAAAGAAACTAAAACCACAGACTGTGGGCACTGTGCCAGGAGAGGGTGTCCTTTCTCAACATGGATCCATTATCACTGCAGCAAGTTCTGAAAGCCTTCATTTCACTCCAAGAAGCAAAATGTGAAGTATGGGTTGACTTTAAGGACTTCTTTACTTTGTTGTATGCTGCAGGAATAGTCTGTGCCTTTTCACCATCTAGCAGAGGCTGTGAGTGAGAGTGTCAGGATTTAGTTTGACAGTCTTTGTGAGAACCATGTGCCAGAATAACAATCACCTCATTCCCAAGTGACGACCCCTTGTAGGTCATGAGCTACTTCACATTTTATGGCTCAGAATTTTTCAGCCCTGTAACAAGAACTGTTATGATTACAATATCTAACACATCTTTTAGAAAACAACAATTTATGCTCTAGAAAGTTTACTGTTTAGGCTGGTGAAAACGCAACAGATGTGTGAGACAGAATGTTGCACATAAGAATAATGACAAAATGGAGCTTGCCATATAACCACTGCAGACAACCCAGAAAACAAACTCCAGAAGCTTGAGGTGCTGTAACTCAAATGCTGATTGTTTGTTTGTTTGTTTGTTTTTTTCCAGGCTTTTCAGTTGGATATGCATAAAAAAAAAAAAAGAAGAATGGAAATGTCTATTTGATACTTAGGTTAGTGGAGAGTATAGGATGGGCATTCAGTGAGGCTCCCTGTGGAGTCGTGATTATTGGCCAATAAAACCACCTTGTATTAAACCTGACAATGTTTATATGAACATACCTAAAAAACCTTTAAGAAAGAAAGAGAAAAGAAGAGAAAAGTAAATATATCCCCATCACTGAAAACTGACAGTACAAAGTACTTTCTGTAAGAATGTATGTTTGCTGAAGTGCAATTATTAATTTCGCATAATTATATGTCTTTTTAAGAGAAAAAGAAACTTGTCTCTCTATGATGAGCAAGGAAAGCTGTTTTTGTAACTGTAGACACGGAATGGTATTTTCTGTACCAGATACTACTAGGTGTAAAACTGCTTGTGGTGCATAGTGGGGACCTACTGCAGTTCGAGTTAATATGTAGTGTTTAATTTGTGTAATAAAAAGTCTGTGCAATTGAAAGGGCTGAGCAGTGGCTGGTGTGATATTATAAAGGATTTCTATTATTTGTTTAAAATGATCTGTTGCAAGATGATAAATTTGTTCAGATAAAAAGACAGAGGTGTCTGTGAGCAGTTTTCTGCAGTTTTCCATAGTTTTTCTACTCTGAAAAGGTCCAGCAATTCAGACTCTTCTTAGTATCATTTCTCAATGGCTATGCAGCAAAAGCAGCACCTTACACCACAACACCACCATCTAGTCTGACCTTGCTAACAGGTTTTGTTAAAATGCTTCTGGTTTTGTTAAAACTGAAACTGTGTGTCCCCAAAATAAGTTTGTCATCTTTGATCTGAAGAAAATGTTCAGAAATGTGTTTCTCCTCCAAACTTTGAACAGAATGAAAACACAGTAACAGTTTGTATAAAAAAAATGCAACCACAAAAGGAAATCATTTATGAAATGTTACACAGCAGACACCTTCAGCCTGAAAGGTTCAAGTCATCTTGTTTCTTCTGGCTGTAGATTCTAATAAGGGACAAATTTAGAGGTTTAACCATGCAGGGATTTTCTGCACTTGATAAGATTGTCTCAAGTCAGTCTCTGCACAAGAAGAAGTAGAGAGTACTGCCTGTTAGACTTAGGGAACTGTCCCTGGACTAGATAGGGAAGTTCAGCACCTCTGAAGTCCTGCTTCCCTGATCATGGACAGTTGACACATAAATGAGGTATCCCAGTTCAGTCAGGGACACCAGGTTCCATATTTTACCTCCTGCAGCATGCATGCAACATTTCTGGAGCTGCGACTGCCAAGTGCAGTAAAGAGCAGGGAACCTTAACAGCTACTGACTGTCCCACCGTAGTCAACACGAATGTCGCTTATGCTGGCAACCTGCTGACTCTCCTTCTGATATAAGGACAGTCTTCTAAGACTCAATTTCTACAATTAAGCAGAAATCTCAGCCCAGCTTTCTTGCCTTTACAAACTAATTTGAAGACATATTTGAAGACCACTTAAGCATCATGTTATACTTTTGAGGCAGCTAATGATCATTTCTTGTGCCAGATGATACGTGGAAGAACGGATGTATCAGTTGTCTAACATGTCTCATCAAGACAGCATCATGACCTTGATTAGACCAATTTCCAATCCCACTGCTGTCCATACTTGGCATGTTCATTTCCACTCTCCCATCACTTGCACTAATCAGATTTATCGTGTACATTGAGTAACTATTGGCTCTATAATCTTATTCCACAAGGACAAACACAGTTTTACTTTATGCTTAGCAAAGGTTTCCAAAATTAAAGTAACCCTGAGAGGGAGAGTCAAGCTTGACCTTATGATTTACTGAAAACCCATGAATGCCCATATAGAAGTAACGTCCTGAACACCCAACAAACCTTCAAATGTGGTTACGTTTAGTAAAACACCTGCATTCAAACATAGTGTCCCATTGTATAGTAAACCTGGCTATTTTTTTTAAGAAGTCCTAATAGATCTTAAAAATAAATTAAAAAAATAATTTCCTGATTACATTTGCAGAGAAAATCATCAAGAACTAAGGCTGAAGGCTTTTTCCCCAATGCCTGGGTTACAGTTTTATCTCCTCATTCAAAATACACTGCCAGCACCATTTTGTTGATCATTTCTCATGCTGTTTCTAGATTAGATTGAGGACAAAGCAGTTTGCTTTTCTGTTTCTGCAGTGCCGGAGAGGACTTTGGTGTGGCTTCATTCAAAAGACATGCTGATGATCCTCAATTCCTTTCCTGAGAGCTAAAGTTCAAACCTTTGCTAGCACATTTCTACACCAGGTCCTAATTTTTTGGGAAATAAGGAGAAAATCTGAAAATTTTAAAAACTCTGGATGTTATAGGAAATGTCTTGCAATTTTTTATGTGTTTTCATCTGTATAACTAAACTGATACCAGGTAGCACAGGTATGAGTAAGATGAAGATACCGCTTTCTGTATAGGAGTGGTCCAAAAAGATCTATCCTCCATTTAAAATACTCAGGGATGAAAACTAAAGCAAGCTAAGCAGATTATGAATTTAAAAGTAAAAGAGTGTCAGACTGCTTTATAACAGTATTATATCATATCAGACATAGCAGCTTAGAAGCAGATTGACTCCACTGTGACTTTTACTTCAGAGTGACACCCCCCTCCCCGCCTTGACTTTTTGCCTGTTAATCTTTAAAGACGTTCTTCACAGAGTTTTACATCCTTTCTCCCCGGTTTGCTCTCTGTGATGTGTGCCATTAGTGGCCATAATTTTCCCCTAGCATCCCAGGTCTCACTGCAACAACCAAGGTAGAATTATTTCAGAACATTTTATTATTGTATCCTAGAAGTATTTTTTGATGATCAAGCATCTTTCAGAATACTATTTTGCAGGGGAAGACAGTCACAACACCTTAGGCTATTTTTGCAGGACGAAAATGGTTTTAGAAGACAATCTTTGGAGAGTCCTCCTGGAATATAATGCTCCAGATCAGAAATCAAATTAACAAAAAAAAAAATATGTGAGTCTTGTAACTCGTTGTTCTAGGAAATCTCAGCTGTTGTTGAGAACTGAATTCAAACTAAATGTTTAGTTTACTTTTATCAGTTGTTTTGCTTCATGAACGCTTGTCATGAGTAATTCCTCAGGTCTTTTGTTTATCTGTCTTCTCTCAATTAACTGTAACGTTTTAGAAGATCACTTTCCAAGCAGAGGTCAATGGAAAAACACAGATTTTTCTTCTGAAATCTTGCTCCCTCTTTTGAAAGTCAGAACTGAATGTCTTCATAAGGGATGTGCCACTCCCTGTAGGAGTCAGAGACTCTGCATAGAGTTTAATGAGTAAAGCACTGAAACCTGTGTTATCCAGGAGATTACATTGCATGATTGTAGTATTAAAAGTCTACAGGTTTGGGTTTTTTTTTTCTATGACAAAGAAAGATCTTTCAGTCTTCACTCTCAAGTTAATTTTAATCCAGTTTCACCAAAAGAACTCCAGCAGTGCATTTTACATCAGCAGGTGGATCTGGTTTGGTTTGCTAACAAACTGACCATTATAAATCAAGACCACATCTTTTACTGCTTAGCTGTTTGTCCATCACTCAGTTGGAAATGAAAATGACCTCAGAAAGGTGTTGTCAAACACTTAACATATGTTTGTTTCCTCTACTTAATGCAAAATCAAGACAATAGTTCTTTTAAGTCTGAATTTCTACATCTGTCTCAATAGACAGTGATGAAGAGTTCAGTAGATAAAAAAGCATTTACCTAGATGGTTATTTAACTTTGCAGGCTCATTAATCAAGTAGAAGAAACCTCATTCAACAAACAGGTGTTTAATTGAATAGGTTTTTTCATCCATCCAATTTATGTTAAAATACTCTGTGCTAATTAGTTCACAGTTACTCCCAAGTTGATTTACAATCAATTCATGTTCTTCACAAACACTGCTGATGTTTTTAGGTGAGTAGTACACAATCTAAGAAAATATAGTATTTTGAACTGATCTATGTTGCTGTCAGGATGCTGTAAATGTTGAGGCACAATATTTATCACATAATGACCAAAGAGAGCATAAACAAGTGGAACAAACAATGTTGCTTAATTTGCAGAGGTGGGGATCACAGAATCACAGAATGGTAGGGATTGGAAGGGATCTCTAGAGGTTATCTAGTCTAACCTCTCTGCTAAAGCAGGTTCACCTTGATAACGTTGCACAGGAACAGATCCAGGAGGGTTTTAAAAACCTCCTGACAAAAAGATTCCACAGCCTCCCTGGGCAGCCTGTGCCAGTGCTCTGTCACCTTCACAGGAAGGAAGTTTTTCCTCGTGTTCAAGTGGAACTTCCTGTGTTCCAGCATGTGACTTTTAACCCTTGTCCTGCCACTAGGTGCTACAAAAAAAACCCCCTCATCCCCATTCTCTTGACACTCACTCTTTAGGTATTTATAAGATTATTAAGTGAGCAAAGAAGGGAAAACAGGAGGGTATGTTTTCAATGTCAGCTTCACCTTAATGCTGCTTGGGAGCCTGATCTTCAAGAATGAACATATGTGATGAGGACTTCTGAACTGTAAAATGGAATGTGGAACTGAGTGATGTTGTTTTATGATAACAAAGTCCTCAGCTTAACATAGGCTTTTGAAGCTGTTTTTTCAGCTCTGTAAATAAGAAATTATCTATGCCAAGAGACAAAGAGACGAGTCTTCTTTTCAAAGGAGCAGATGGCAGAAGCATCGGAGACATCCTACTTCTTTCTTCTTCTGTGCAAATAAATATATTTTAAAATGCTGAACCTGATATGAAGTTTATTTCAATAATTAATGTAAGTGGTATGCACTTGGAGTGTAGGAATTCCCATAACTTCTGGGCAGTGTCCACAGAGAGATCTTGGAACAGAAGAATCCCATGCCCTTCAAACCGTCACAGATTTTCTTCATACAGAATTTCTTCTATCAGCATATTTCTGTGGATGTTAGAAAAATATATAATGTAAAAACAACAAAAAAAGTATAAAAGCAACCTTTTTTATTTTGAAACCTAAGAATCCCCTCAAGTCTTGGCTGTTGCTTTTCTCCCTCTCTAACCCAGCTACTCTTTGATCTCCATCTTCCTAAGTGGATAAATATATTTTAAATTATTGCTAGCCCCAGGGGAACTGAACTGGTGTTAGCTAGCAAGGAGACGCTTTTAGGAAATGTCACTAATGTAGGTGGTGAAAATGGCAAGAAACTGTTGAGGACTGTAACAGCTCAGTTAGATCTGAGTCAAACTTAGGGACGAAATAAATGAGTGCATCATTTGATGTCTTCTCTAGGATAATCAGCCACTGAAGCTCTCTGAAATTTCCTGGCTGTGCTTTCTTCTCATTAGGAAAGAAAAAGGAACTTCCAGGGGGGCAATTTGCTCCCACATGCAACTTTTTGTTTAAAATACATAGGCTTACCAAAGCTAATGTATAGAAACGTATAGATTTGGAGCTGCATTCTCTACTGCATTTTCATACCTGTAAAATAGCAACAAACTACAATCATTCTAATTTGTTGACTAATCCTATCAATTAGGCTAGCCATGCCTTATCAGTGACAAAATTTGTGTATAAAAGAAATTGAACAAGTCCTTGGGTTGGAGGCAGTGACACATCTCCATTGACCTATGTAACGACCTATCCACCATATTACAAACATTTAGAGTGCATTTCTGATCTCTGTAGACTGATTAAGAAGCCCTGAATTGAAAGCTTATGTAGCTTACATGGTTAAAAGAGAGAGCTAACGTTTCTCAAAAACGGTTAAGGGACTGCAGGTCAGGAGGCAACTCCTTGACATTGGCCACAGAGAGATTTAAAGTATCTCTGTAGAGAAACTCTGAACCAGAAAACTGTCTGGAGCAGCCACGAGATAAATTTCAGGTATGGACAGATCCAAGGATGGCCTGAATCTGGTGCATCTCACAGAGACACTTTCACTTGCTGGGATGCAGAAAACTGAGGGAAGATGCCTCTCAGGTTAGAGAGAGGAGGTTCCTTCCTCCACACAAAATTTATCAGTTAATGAAGCTTCCTAGGAAACAGTCTTGTATCTCTGGCTTCAGTTATTGATTATAGAAGTGGTCAACTCAGTGCTCTTTGAAGTCATTAGGTTGTGAACCAATAGTCCCTCTTGTTTTGGTCTCCCTATCTAGCTTTGTAAATTCTATGTGCTTCTCTACATACCAATCATAATCAGAGAACTCAACATCCTCCAGGTCAGCAATTTCTTACCCCATGACGTAGTTTTCCAGCATGAGAATAAAGACACATCCATATAGGGTGACATCCTTGTTGTCCTGCGGTTGTATGTAAACTGATGAGTGAACAATGTTCCTCATCTGTAGAAACAAGATTTAAAAAATAATTAATCTGAGAAAATCTCCTAGATAGGAATAAAAAATGGCCACTATCATTGATTGCAGTTTATGAGATCAACATAGTGCTATTTCAGTAATTTAGACAGAATCCAATTGCACTCAGTGACTCAAAGTCTGCAAGATGAAATTCACCTGTCCTCAAGCGCAGGCATTACTGAGCAGGCATAACAAACTTTGATCAGGCACTTAGGAAACATCATGGCCCGTGATGTAAGCTCTGACTGATTGTCAAATTTAGTCAGAGGGATGGATGTGTGTGGGACAAGCCACATACATCCATCTCTTTTCTGAGACTCACAGGACATGACTTATCTAATATAATTTTAGATATCTAAAAGGTAGATGATGACATTTGAGCTACACACTGTAGCATTCCTTTATAGATAATGGAAAGAGAAAAAAAGGCATTTGTAGAGTTCAGTTATTCCGGTTTAGTTTAGATATCTACCCCATGATAAGCTGACTCATGCAGTCACACAAGCTGCTGCCTTCCACCAAGGAGACTGACCCAACATAGGTATCTACACTGAGCAGCTGACATCACTTTCAATTTTCTTCCATGTAATGTAAACAATACAATTGAGAAAAAGCTAAGGCTGAGGTTAGACTTGCTTATGCTTCCCACTTTCCTATAGTTTCCTAGGCTTTTTAAAGTTTAGCAGTCAAGGCAACTGCAAGGTAGGTGGTAAGCCAAGACTGAAGTCAGTCATGCTCTTTATAGTGCTATTAGCAGGACAGGACCATGTTCTTATCACCCATAGATGTCCATGTTTTCCCACTAGTATCTGCTTATTTCTGACTTGTCCAGATGCTGAAACACACAACTCTCTCATCTCTTGACTATGTTGAATGGTTATGCTAAATATGCATTAAATTTGATGTGTGTTTTAGGGATAAGTTTTGATTAAATAAAATATGTTTCATTTTAGAAACAAAACGACTTGAATATCTTATTGAGCATAGGTGGCTAACAAAGTTAAATCATCTTTCTCTTATCATCAAAATCATTCCATGACTAAAATGAGGTGAAGCCATCTGAAACAGGTGTCCATCTAGGTTAGGTGTAAGTCCTAGGTTAGGTCCATCAGTTAGGTGAAAGTGTGGATCAAGTTTATGCCTCATGACTTACAGATGCTGTCACTGTGCTACTAAGATGTAACTGCATTTCTGAAAGCAATATAAAATACCTTTACTTGAAGGTCATTTCTTCCCATAAGCTCTCTGGGAAGACAAATCATGACCCCTTTTCCTTTTTGGTGTGCCCTATACACCTATGGCAATGTTTATAAAATTATTATAAAAAATAATACAAAGGAGATAAAATGAGGTTTATGAGGGGAATCTTTTTACTTTCTTCCCAAAATTTCTTTTTTTTTTTTTCAAATAAGCTTATTATGTCTTAGCATAAGGAAAGAAGGAAATAGATGCCAGATTTTAAATCCATCAAAGCTGAAAGTGAGCTTTTACATTGAATTCAATGGATGTTTTTTGTCAATCACAAATTATGTCACCTGTCCAAAAGGTCTGTCTCATAGGAGTTTGCAGTGTAGCCTCCTCTCTTTGGTTATTCCTAACATTTCTAGTAGACTAACACCTTTAAATTTTCATGGGAAACAAAATTCTCTGGTTAAAATACCCCTAGTGATTCCTGTAAATTCATACATAACCAGGCAGTGACAATAAATTACAGCATTTACTCAACTCTGCGTGTTGATACCATTTTGAAAGTGTGTGATTTTGATCAAATCAACTCAATGAGCTGAACACTGTTGCCACAAGAAAAAAAAAGTGTGGGACAAGCTTTTTCTTTAAAAAAAGAAATTTGGTAATTATTTCATAATCTACTCTTGCTCTTTAGAATCATAGAATCATAGAATGGTAGGGCTTGGAAGGGACCTTTAGAGATCATCTAGTCCAACACCCTGCAGAAGCAGGTCCACCTAGATCAGGTTGCAAAGGTTTATTGTCTAGCTGGTTTAGGAAATTTTTCCAATACATTTTCCAATCACTACATTTGTGGTTTGAGAAAGGACTTTATGTGTATGAATAATCTGTGATGATAAGGCAGTATTTTTGCCTTCATTCTGCAATGCATTAGCAGCACAAATACTACTAAAACTAGACAGCAACGTATTACCAATCTGTTTTGTAGGTATTTAGTTACTTCATGAGTAAATAAATGCATACTATAAATTAAGCATTTAAGCTTCACTTCACAGAAGTGCCTTTTAGTTACAATGTGTACTTGTAATATGAATTACAGCAGCTATCTCCAATATGCTTTATTAGTGGTTTGAAGTTGAAAGAGGAAATTACAATATTGCATGATATAAAAAGTGTATCTGCACAGGGTTAAAAAATAAAACTTGAAGTTGTCAAAGTTCTGACATGGATAACATTTTTATAGGTACAATCTCAAAATGTGCTTTTTATGGTTAGTAAAATATAACAATCCCTTGATATGTAGTATTTATCATAGACAAGTGCTATTTTTTTTCTGTTTCTCACAAGAATTGAGAAAGTAAGATTTTATGTCCTTGTTTCTTTAATAACATTTTGCTTTTTTTTCAACAATATGCAAAAATTCTTAAAACTATCTAAACATAAGGTGAAAATTTATTTTTCATTCAGTTCTGCCATCAGTACTAGTAAAAGTAGCAACAGTTTTAACCTTCACCAATTTCCCTGAGGAAGAGATCACATAGATTTAGGCTGGCAGTGTGTAGTACTGTTCATTTGATATATAAAATGTTTTATGATATAGACAGCTATGTCACCATTTTGGAGAACTGCTGCATCTTTTTGTAGATCTCTTGTTTGTGCATAAAAATGAATAATTTATTTTTCTTGTAAAGTTTATTTTGGCTATCTGAAGGGCTTTCTAATCTTCACCAGTTTTCTCAAAAATGAGTGTGGCTGGCAGTGATTCATTTTCCACAGAATAATTAATTGACATTTTCAAGTGATGATCAATCTAGAATGATGTGATTGGGATTATTTGCTTAAAACGGTATTTCAGTTATTGACTGTGTGTTGTTTCTGTTGTTATTTTGATATGTAGTAGCAGAATGCTCAAAATAAAGGTAGCTGGAGCTCATTATGGAAAAAAGAGTGAAAAGAGTGATATTCTGTTTGAACCATGTGATGGTTCTCACTGAGTTCATGCAATGGACTGCTGGACATAATTAAACAGCATGTGGAATTCATAAGCTCACAAAAATCCCTTTGCAAAGCCATTGCCCTAAAATATTTAGTCTTAAATATCTTTAATGAAATCTTCAGAGCAACAAGTAACTCCCACTCCCTACAAGTGGATTATTACAGTCTTCACAGCCTTGTGGAAGTTTTAATTGAAGGGCACTACTTAAAGAGATGGTGTGGGATGACTCTAAGGTAAGATTGATCAGTACAGGCAGAATTTTATTACAAGTGTCAATTAGATTGAAAAGTGTTATAAAAAAGATCATTTGCATAGCTTTAGGGGACAAGGAGACACATTATTCTGAATTCTCCTTTGCTGATTGTTTAGTGATTCTCTAAGGGTAACAGGGAGGAAATATTCCCTGCTGCAAGAGAAGACAGTAGCCGATTTCTGACTGGCTTTGATTTAAAGCTCGTTAATGAGATATGTGCAGCTAATTAAGAGCAGGGAGAATTTAGCTATATACCACAGTGGAGAACAGCATTTATCAGAGAGGATTTGACTGATGCCCTATGGAAATTCAGTACTGTGCTACCAGGACCCATTCAGTTCCAATGCTGCAGAGAAGGGCAGTATAGCAAATAGCCAAAGCTGGTTGAAGATAAGTTTTTCCCCCTAGAAAAAAAAAAAAAACAACGTTGCATTGACAATACATTCTTTTAATGAAAAGCCTCATTTTTTGTTAATTCAACACATTAAGGACAAGCTCTTCCTTTTCATTTTCATCCTTTTTTTCCTCTGGAGGGAAAGGACAAATTAACAGACAGAAAGCCTTTGGCTATTGCAACTACATCTTTTTTTGGTACTTGAGCTAGATCATGGGAGTGTCTACAGTAGCATCTTAGCTGGGAGCAGTCCCTTCCGAAACAAATCTTCCTGCAGACCCTCGCTTCCTATACTTTTGCTTCCACCACAGAAAAGGAAATGTAATCATAGAAGTGAGTGTACTTGAATTAGATTTCTTTTCAGGCTGAAACATGTCTGAAAGATGTGGTCCAGTCATGCACACAGTCTGCACCATTTGCTAATGGGCATTCAGGCCCTGGACCAGTCTAGAGTTAATCCAAAATAAAAAGCTTTAACAATAACAATGTTGAGATTTCAGCACCAACTCTTTTTCTCTAGCTATCTCTTCTTTTTGGCCTGCACATTTGCTAATGCAGATTTAGCATCTGTCTCTCCAGATACCGTTATCACTCCTGGCATAATTCATAATCATGAAGCCAGTAATGTAGTTTGACTTGCCCTATGGCATTGGAGACACAGCTAGACTGATCTCACACATTGGACCCAGGTCTTACAGAGACTCTACCCCATGTTTTATGGTGAACATCAAGTGAGATACTCCACAGTGCCTAAAAGGGTAGTAGGTGTCTCAGTGTAGGCAATGCCAGTCTGCTCACCATCTGGGAATTCATCTCCAGGTTACAGGCTCCCAACCTCAATACAATGCACTCAGTGGAGCCTAGAGAATCATTCAATTCACATGAAAGTAGATGTAGGACACAGTTCAGTTGCCTAGACATAAGCATGTGATTCTGTAGAGAATTATAATAACATTTAGGTTGGAAAAGGCCTTTAAGATCATCAAGTCGGTTAACTGAGCGTTACTGCATCTACCACTAAGCCATGTCTCTAAGCGCCACATTTACACATCTTTTCAATATCTCGAGGGATGGTGACTCAATCACTTCCCTGGACAGCCTGTTCCAAAGCTTGACAACACTTTTGGTGAAAACATTTTTCTTCATGTCCAATATAAACCTGCCCTGGCAGAACTTGAGGCCATTTCCTCTTATCCTGTTGCTTGTTACTTGAGAGAAAAGGCCAGCCCTCACCTCACCGCAGCCTTCTTTCAGGTAGTTGTTGAAAGTGATAGGATTTTCCCCCAGCCTTGTTTTCTACAGACTAAACAAACCCAGTTCTCTCAGACACTCCTCACAGGACTTGTTCTCTAAATCCTTCGCCAGATTTGTTGCTCTTCTATGGATACACTCCAGCACCTCAGTGTCTTTCTTGTAGTAAACATGACATACCTCAAGGTATAAAATCATCTTCACAGGCCTGATAGCTCCAATAAAGGATTTATGGAAGACTCACAGCCTCCTGCAGCTGTACACCAAAGCGAGACACCCCAAAGTGCTGAAGCAAGGAAAGATGCCTGTGTTTAGCAATGGTTTCAGGTGGAGCAGCATACTTTGGAAACAGTCATCTTCTGGTTGTACTTTGTTCACAGATCAGTTATCATGTTCTTTGAGGAGATGAGATCACCTTCTTGAAGGAAATTACAGCTAGAGATCTATCTTAGAACTTTCCAATACTATATATATTTATCTATTTATTTAATTTAATTTATTGTTTTTCAGGGAGCAGACTACAATTCATGATTTTGTTGATTTTTGGTTTTTTTTTTCAGAAGAAACTGCTTTATTGTGAATATCTACAGTTTCTAAATTGTACTTTTGGCTACTTGTCTAATCTCAGTTATTTCTTTGTCATGTAAACTGAAACTCTAAAACTACATAAAAAAATATACTGAAAGAAATTGGAAATACTTAATTTGATGCATTATAGGTAGCAGAGTGACAAGTAGTCACAATGTCTGCTAATGCTACTTAGGTCTCTCTCTTCTGCCATTTCTAGCTAGCAAACTTAGAGGTATTAAAGCAGTCCTTGGTATTCAGCCTTGAGTGTGCCACTTTGCACGTTGTACAATTAATTTTTAAACCATTTTCTTTACTGCAATCTCCAGAATAATTTACCTGTTTCTATAAAATACTGAAATGTTTGTTTTCACTGGTCTCTAATGCAACTTCATGTCACCAGCAAATGCCATTTCAACACAGCTATATTACATGCCTAACTCAGATATTAAAATGTTAAAATAAGTTTGGTCTCATATTTTTAGGAAAGCCTACTAAAAACCTCCCTCCAGTTCACTAAACATCCTTGTGACACAATACTCTATTTGTATATTGTCAAATGTAAGATTTTTTTTTGTTGTCTCTGTGTTACTCTTTCATGAATTTTTCCACTAGTAATGGCCATAGTACAAAATTCAGTGGCTTCTCAATGATATTTTCTTCTCCCAAAATGCAGGAATTTATTTATCTCTTCTCTTAAGCACAGTAACTCGTTCAGCTAGACAGATTCATAAAAACTACTAGCTTATTGAGGTAGCCTGTCAGCTCAGCGTGACTTCCTAGTGGTCAAACTGAATGTGCAGTTCCGAGAAAGTGTAATTTAGTTATGCACATACACTTGCTGTTAGTTTTGATCATTGACTAGAATGTAACGTACAGATCAGTGTTCAATTTTGGGATGTGGAAGTACATGCCTCTGTGTTTATTAATTAACTTCAGAACCACAGAATCGTGAAATCATGAAAAGGTTGGAGGGTCAGCTAGGCCAACCTGCTGCTTGAAGCAGGGCCACGGTCAATGCTGGATTAGGTCAAACGTGGCTCTGTCTAGTTTTTGGTGGATACAACTTCTTATGTATTTGCTTGAATGCTTTAACATTCAAGGAAAGCAAAAACAAATGGGTCACAAGTAAGGGCGATGTGAAATTCAGATTTACATTTGAATGCATATTCACAGATCTCTTTCATATTATTCCCTCGGGCTATGAAAAGTACAGGCACATATTACTGAGAACTCTCTGGACTGAGTGATATGGTTTGTATTTGCCATGTAAATGTATAATGTTTAATACTGTATCTATACAAATATAATGCTGATTGACAAACTTGCCCAGAAACAGTCATCTCGTAGGAGAAGGAAGGCATTAACATTTTAAAAGGAAGAATCCTAAAGGAAGGCTGTTCAGACACCGCAAAAGAAGGTGGTGCTTTGAAATGTGTGAAGGTATGAGCAGTCAATATTAAGGATTCTTTTGTTTTTATTGGAACAAAATTCAAGGATTTTTTTTTTTTTTCAATAAGAGAAACTCTTGATATGCAAAGTAGAAGAATTCAAAAAGGATTGAGGAATAATTAATTTTGTGATATATATTGGAACATAAAAACAGAATTGTAAATTGCATATTTAAATTTTTAAAAATGGGAAGTTGTACAACATGTTAAAGAAGCCTTTAGCATTTGAGCTCCACAGAGGACTGTAAAGGGGAAGGACACTGGCTCTGAATATAGCCTACTTGCTCACAAGTTTACAGAGAGCAGTCCTCTAAGTCAAACAATATGCTGCTGTTCAAGGCAAAAAGTGAACTGTTTGTTAGGTAAGGGGTTTTTACTTTAGGTAGCTTAGAGCACACAAGTAAGGTATCAGTTGAGATAGTTACCATTTATCATAGAGCCCTGCCTTGAAGAATTAGAGAGTAGTTTCCATTTTAATGAGCAATTGTAAAGGAGGATGTTGGTTCACACAGTGTCACAGAGAGAATTGCTGATGGCATGGGAAAATATAATGAGTTTTGTTTTTATCAGTAAAGTTTGCTGCATCTTCCAGTTTCCTTTTCAACCCCTCTGGACTCTCACCAGAAAGGATCCCTGCATCTGTCTTGATGTCCTCAATCTCCTTTTGCTTTTTGTTGATCCTATGTATGGTTAGCTTTTTTATTCGATTCAATCTTCGTCTTCCCACTGTTTCTCTTTACACATTGCTTCCTCTCCTGCCTGTTAAAATTGGAGATACCTTCTCAAAAGATAGCTCAGATACCATAAATTTCAAAACAGTGGGGCTTGAGACCATCTTTCCTAGATTTCGCTTGTCCAAAATAAAAATAAAGAAAAAATAAAGACCAGCTCAATGGTTTTAATCAACTGTATAGAGTGCTTTCATCTGCCTCAAAATACTGAGGGAGGGTGATCAAGAGCATATGAAAAGCTGTTTTTGATTCTATCTGCTGGAAGGTAACCGCAACCTATAACTCAACCATTATTTATGGAAAGACTTGTAGTTAGTCTTTAAAATTGCATCTTTGTGAAGCTCCAGAAGTCGGTTCCTCACCTTGCTTCAACACATCTGGAAAAGAATACAAATGCTGTGGGGCAGGCCTAAAATGTATTCAAACTAACTTCCTTCCTATTAGCATTGCAAATACAGAGCTCTCTGTGTGGTTCCTGAATGGGAGGATGACTCACTGCAACTCCCTATCAGTGGGAAGGAGATTTGATGATGCCTGCAAAATCAAATCCCTTTTGAAAAGCATGAGGTGGTCTTGTGAGCCTCTTATGCTCAGCCTCCTCTGTAGGCTGGCCAGCAACAAGTAGAGCAATATCTAAAAGATAATGTAGGCTACATTCGAAGGCACGCTGTCATCTTTATATTTCAGCTGTGCCTAACCAGAAGTTGTTTTGAAATATACTAACCTGCAGAACTAGAAATGCAGTTTCTACAGGGCAACTTCACTCTTTTTCTATCTAGATCTATAGCGCTAGGATTTCTCCCTCATTTCCAGTATAATTGATGAAATCACTTACAGATAAGGTGTATAATTCTGCTTCTTAGTCTTGCCTGAGAGTCAATATGTTTCCTGAAATCACAGCCTTCTTATCAGGAAGTCACTGAAGGTGCAATTCTGCTTCATGATTTCTCTAGTAGCAAGGGAATTTACAAGGCCAATCTATTTGCTTTCCCTGCTACTTGCCATGAGTTATTGCCTGTGCAGTAGTATTTATTCAAGTGCTTGTACAGTCATGAACTAAAATTGGTCATTGTAGTGATCTTGTTACAAATCTTCAAAAAGCAAGGGGGAAGATGATAAACATAATTTCTCATCAATGGTGACTAGCACATGCTTTTAAAATTATTTGATAACTACAATATTCTATGCCAAACACACCAACTGGAGATATTGCCAGCTGCCTGCTTGTTCCAGACTCTCACAGATTTCTGTCCGAGTTCTATTTATTCTTTCGACTTCCCTCTCTCCCCCTTATCTGCCCTTCTGCCCTTTATCCTCTTATCTGCTTTTAACCCACATACTGCTTCTCCTTCTCATATTTCAGTATAGATCTTCCACTTTCAGGAAGAAATGGTAGGAACCGTTTTTGCCAAATACACGAGACTGGCACAAGGGGAAGATGTTTTAAAAGTGTTTTCCTGTAGACAAGACTGAGCTTGCAGAAGAGACTGAAACTTCTTTCACTGGATACTGGTCCTTGACATCTGTCAACAGTCCTCATATCTCAGGTGTGGCACTATTTTTTGTAGTGGCATTTATTGTTATATGTAGAGAAATTTATAAAGATGCAAATTAGTGAAATGTTTCAAGGAAGATAGAGACCTCAGAGGTCTACAGCCAGGAATGCAAAGTTTCTCCCATGACCATTTTGAGCCTGACTCAAAGGCTACGGGAGGCAGCTGGAGTCTTTCGATAGGTTGTGGATAGGATCAGTTGAGGCAGTTTGTTTCTCTTGATCTGTCTTCATTACTTATAAATATGTTAACAGATGCAGTGGAGTATTCTTGCAGTGTTTGACTACTGATTGCAAACACAAGTGTTTAAAATCTGTAGATGAAAATTATCAATCCTGTAGCAGATCATCCTGTTAATTGCAACATGCAATTAAGAAAAGTTAAAAGAAATGGGAAAATGAAGTTGATATTTAATCTGCAATTATGACTTTTTTAGAGAGAGAAGTTTTCTTAGGAAGTGTTTGCTGCTGTAAGCTTAGTATAGCAGGTCTAATCCTGCTTAATTTGAATTACACACACAACTGTAGATATACCCAGTATCTTTTAAGTACAAAGCAAGTACCAATTGAAACAAGAAATCTATTGCATCTTCCTTTCATTTTCAGTCACTCATATAATCAAACTCCAGCATCTGTGGTTTTAATAGTACTGTGTATTTTCTCTGAGTCCCACCATCAGAGTACTGGTATTATAAATGGTTTTTAATCAGAGAATCTTAATAGATGATGTCAAATTTTGCAGAAAAACAAATTTTTACCTAGTATAAGTAAGCTCTCAGCAACTTTTATCTGCTTTGAGTAGAACACACATTTGTTCATATTCTAGAATCATCACATTTTACAAGGTTGAAAAGTGCATAACAAATAATTTTTATGAGCTTTTAAAGGACAAGTTGATTTGGCATTTTCGCTTGCTGCCTTAGAATATTGCGCTCATTTCTACGAGAGATAGTCAAACAGCTCTTCCCTAATAAGGTAAAAGTTGTAGAAAACATGCATTTGAGATTTTGTAATTAAGTACTCAATTTGAGCACACTTACAAATGCCAGAGGTAATGATTCTTTGAAGTTTATCGTTCATAGTAATCTCTTCATATTACCAAAAAGGCAAGTAATACTGTGACCAAACAAAATTAGAACCATAAATCAGATTACCCTCTTGCTTAGTTTTGCACCAAACATCCAGTTCAATAAATAACTCTGCATGGCCTATACATTATGCTTACTGCTTTTCCTGTATCTACATCAGCACAACAGTGCGCCATAAAATGTCATTTGATGTATGCAAAGTGAGTCAATAGATATTTTAAAAAGAAAAAAAAAAGAGAGGGTATTTTTACTATTTTAAATGCAACCCTGTTTCCAGCAGATATCTGTTTGAAAAATATGAACTAGCTGTTGCAGTGCAGTAGGAGCACGCAGTAAATTTCTGCGATATGATGCTCAGATAGATACAGACAGTTTCTAGCTGCTATCCTGAGCCACAGTGCCAACTTTGCATTTTAGAATATACAAGTTAAACTGTGTGATCCTTTTAGGTACACCTTAAATTACACAGCTCCAGTTTTATATATTTGATATGTTCCTATTTATCTCTGGTCTTACTGGTGGAGCTAGTGCATGACTTTTCCACTTTGCAGTCACAAACAGCTGTCATATCTGTATTTCCCCCAGCCTTACAACACAGCCCTGCACAGTCCCACATGTTTCAGCTCACATCTTTTGCCAAAATACAGTAATTCTCCACATATATTTTCACAGTAGGAACTAGATATAGCAGGAGTGTGAGTCACCCTGACACAATATTCAGAGAGAGAGTTTAGATAGTACTGGAAATGTTATTGTAGTTAAAAGCAAAGAAAATCTGTTTTCTGTTCCCCACACCTCTAAGAGTGAACACACAGCATAGACAAATTTGATGGGCAAGAATGAGAGTTGATGAGTATCTTTTAACCATCCTAAGGTAACAATAGTGGATAAACAAATTAATGAAGTATTAAGAGTTGATTCTTGATTCACTGCTAATTAGATTCCACATCTCCTGACTCTGTTTTTATACTTTTAATGTTAGCTATTTGATATCTCTAAATAGTTGGAAAAAATAGTGGACACCACCTAAGTATAAACCTAAGTACAAACTGGAATGAGGTTGATTGGTCTTGTCAATTAGCTTTCCTGCCTCTTGAAGCTGAAACATTAAGACTATTTAGCATAGAACATTTTTTTATTTATAAGTACTGATTTTTATGTATAAATACTTTTTCTGCCTAAATCAAAACTATTCTTAAGAAGAGTGGTTTTGACATAACTTTGGTTGGAAAGGTACCAACATGAAGCTTGAGACTGTATGGTAGCTAAGTACTTGCAGGTTAGCTGATATTAGTGACATGGGCTATAACTCACTATTAGCTATCAATCACTGTTCATAACTGATAAATAGTTTAGCTAGCTCACAGGAGGTTCTTAATTGGCTAAGCAAGTATGTACATGTTTATTTTGTGTATCTTAGCTTAAGATCTTGGAATTACAGAGGATTCCTTCTCTCTTGTTTTTCACGTATGTTTGTGAATGGGTCTAATATTTTTGCTGTATACAATTTTTAATCAATTAACCCTAGAAACACTTAACAAAATGCAGCTTATTCTTTTCTGTTAGCTTTATCTGTAAAGAGTGCCAAAAAAGAGACACAGTAGATACAATGAAAAATGAAGAATGTTCTCATTCTCTCTGATATATCTTTTGACTCCTTGAAGATATTTATAGCTGGAGATTAGAGTATCAGACAGATTGAACACCCTCTCTTTTGTAAAATGTTTTTGTTAACTGCACTACTACATAACTCAGCTGCACAGTTTCTCTATGAACTAGTCAGCACCATCTCCTTTATTTTACAAATGAGGTAGCTAGGATGCTATTCGACTCTGGGCTTGTACTTGGTTGGGAATAGAACCCAAGCCTGAAAAAGATCTGACCTGCATGCATGGGGAATCACATTGCCTTAAGTTGGACATTCTAAATCTTGTTGCTATTGATAACTATTGCTTTTAACAACTCAACTTCAGAGAGCCCAGGCTTCATTCAGCCCAGACAATTTGAATGCTACCTTCTCTTATCTCTCAGTAGCTTTCCTTAAACTAGTTGCTTAAAGGCTAGATGAACATGGAAGGCAACTATCCTCTGCTATTCTTTGCTAAAATGGAAGAGACAACCTATTGAAAAGTCATTACTTGTATTACATTATTGTAACCTTTGTAATAATACCTAATGTGAACAAGTATTTATAAGAATTCTTGGTGCTTACTTGGGGAACTTGAATTTTTTGACATATAGTGATTTTTGTTGTCCTTCAGTTCCAGCATAATCTGAAAGTGATTCAGCCCATTTGAGATTTGAAATTAATCCTTTCTCATAAGATAACTTTGATTACTGTGACCACTTTGGGAGAAAAATTTGCTGTCTTCTGATTGTAAGTCTTGCATATAAAGTCACTATTGTGATTGAGGTATTTACCACAGTACTGCTATGTTAAAAAAAAAAAAAACAAACACCCAAGTTAATTTACCAGGGATGTCAATCTCACTAGTTTCTCCAGTGTTACATTTTTGCTTTACAAAATCAACATGTTTAAATGCAGGTTGTTAGTCTAGTTCAGTATTTGACAATATTATATACTGAGAGCCTCAGAATATATGAGCTATGAAGACAAACAATTTAAAAAAGTACAATGTAGCAGATTCTTTGTGACATTGTATATTCCTGGTAGTATTATTATGTACTACATGGGTTGGGCATAAATCTATCTGAATAAAGAGAAGATTCTTTTTTGCTATTTTGAGTTTTTCATGTGTTTGTGTAAGGCAAAAGACTATCAATTACACATTCCCAAGGAAAAAAAAAAGTGAATATTTTTAGTGAAATAATTCTAAAACCATGAGATCTTGTTGTCTTATACTACCTAGATTCTCAGGTGCTTGACTTTTTATCTCTCAGACAGCTAACATGAGCCAAAAAATTGGCCTAAAGGCTTAGGTGTTCCAGTGGTTACTCTAGCACAATCTAATCTGTGACCTCTATCCCTTTGGTTTTTATAATGTCCTTATAAAAACATAGTACATTTAAGTATGCTTAAAGTGCTACTGGCTATAATTAAAGTTCTGTCAGCATTTCCATTATAAATCCCTCTTTTCAAGGTCTAATATCTCAGCGGTTTCAATTCCCACTGGGCTAAACTTGATACAGAAGCTGTCAGCATGAATGCAAATCCCTCCTACCTTCAAATATATTTTCAATTCAAAAAGTTGCTGGTTTTTGTTAAGTCTTACAGTCTACAAAAGTACTCTGATTAGCTCCCCTCCCAAAGTCTATCACACTGTCTTGTCTCATCTTCCATAAATCAAGACATAAATGTGTCCTAACTTTGAAATATAGAAAAAGTTTCCTTTTTCCTTGTTCTAGGCTATAGGTTGAGTGCAGCTTAACCAATTTGAAAACTGCTAACTTCAAGTTAAATCACCAGACTGTTTCAGACTGTGTCTACTAGGATGTCAAAAGGAAAACTTAATTACTTTGGCCGTACAGCAATATACCTTATATCTACCTTCCCTGTTTTCATTTCTTAATATTGGATTGCATTTGCTAAACCTTTGATTAGAATGATCTAGGTGACCTGGAGAAATTAGCACATACCCTAATGAATTTCTCAATTTGGAGGTAAGTCTATAGCTCCTCAGTACCTCTCTGCCTGATCATCTTTAACTTTAGTAATTTAAGGTTTATTTCTAGACAGGAAGGAGAATGGCCATTCTTGGCTTTCAATTTCAGAAAAGCAATATGTTGAAAGCTGAAACAACTCAAATGTGGTACCTTAGAACTGGCCTAAACCAGAAAGAAAATAATGGTCTTTCATTTTTATTGATGTCCACCGAAAAAAGGCATTGATGTTTCCCTATTCCTAACAAATGCAATGTATTTTTTCTCTTCCAGTTTCACTCTTACACAGATAAACTACTAATGACTTAAGCAAAAAAATTTGCAACAGAACTTCTTGATCTCTTCCATTCTGAGTCCATGAATATTATATTCCTGAACAGCAACTCTGCTTTGCCCTCTCTCCTCCTACCCTCTAGGCTTGTGACCATGGCATATTTCAAGAAGTGGAAGCTATTTAAGGGACTAGAGACATCAGAAGTAGAAGGGCTTCGCTCATCCCATTCTGTGTGACTAGTTTTGGTCTATTACAAGGAAGAACCATCTGGCTGTCAAAGTAAATGAGGTAATTTCAGTGTTTGGCATTTCATAACCCCCAAAACCTAGCTGTATCTGCAACATAGCTATCACATACACAGATTTTTCTTCAGTGTTTCCAATTGACTGCCCTTGGCATGAGGCCTGCTGCCCTGATCCCTATTCTATGTAACGTGTCCACAGACACATTGATGTGCAAGGATTCACGCCCATCTGTGTAAACTTATGCTTCAACAATGTAAAATATCAGTAAAATCCTCTTTGTATGTATATATATATATGCATATATATAAACCTTGATATATACATGTACATTTGTGAGTTTATTCACACTGTGGAAGATTGGAAATAAGAAAATCAAGATATTGTCAAAATAACTCAGGTATTACTGTTTTATAAGCAGTGGCAGGAAAAAACTCCAAGATATTCATCACAGAAGATCTCTGTCAGGTCTCAAATAGAAATCAGTACTAAATACCACCTGGGAACAAAGCAGATGGCTATTTTGCTTCCTCATTAGCATCCCCTCTTCTCTACAGAAACCACTTACCTTTCCTTTCAGAGGTGTTTGTGATGGGTTAACCTTGGATAATAGCTAAACTTCCACCCAGCTGATCACTTATTTTACCTCCTCTGTGGGACAGGGGAGAACATAGGATGTGACCCTTTGTAGGATGACTTGAGAAATTGGAGATTGCTTCCCACTTGCTGTTGTGGGCAAAATAGACTCAACTTGTGTATAATTTAAGTCGCAAAATAAAGTGTTTGGGTATTAGGAAACAAAGGAAACAAACACCAAACTAACAGCTTTCCTGACCCCTTTCCCAGGCTCAACTTCACTTCTTCAATCTTGTCCTATCCCTGTGAGGTGTAGGAAGCTGGAGAGTGAAGTGAGGTTGCGCTGAGTATGTAGCAGCTTCTCTCTGCCAGTCCTTCTCTCCAATACCTTTCGTCTGCTTCAGCTTCAATTCTGTGCTGCAGTTGCTTCCTTCCTACAAACCTTTCTTTTCCTCATGTCTCAACACCATTGCAGGTAGAATCGTTATAGAATTCAAGAGTTTCCTACTTCTAGCCCATAGGAAATAGCAACTACAGCTAACTCAGATTTGGTTTTTTTACCATGCAGTTCTAAACAGGAACCAATGTGAGTATGACAGCGTAAAGCAACAAAAATAACCTCCCACTTTTCTCACACATCACGAAGTGCAGAGATGTGTTGTTGTTTCTACAATTTGGTTTCTAGTGTAAATTGATTTACAAAGAAATTTTTAAATGGTCAATTGATTTTAATCTGCTTAAGATGATTTATATTTTATAAATACATATATCTGGAAAGAGCCCAATGGAAATATAGATGGACATACATTGAGAAATGGTTGAGAAGGCAGAGTTCTCTAAATGATGGAAAAAATACTTGTTGCAGCTAAACTGTGTATTTTCACCCACAAAAGCAAAACACAAGTGTCAGTGTTCAAAAAGTCCAGACAATGAACTACATGTAACTAGAATTACTCTTAACACTAAACCTTTAATACTGCAACATTGATTGCCCTGTCAGTTTAGACTTTTATCTGCTTTTGTCTGCTAGAAGTATGTAAGTGAAATGTATCAATAACGATGTAAGGACTTAAACACTCTAAGTCATAGCTATATTTGCAAAGGGAATAAAGAGATTATCGATGGAGGAGTGGTCTATAGCTCTTCTGTGAAGTGATTCATCCCTTGGGATTTCACTTTTCTCAGTCTCTCACTTCCTGTATTATTTTGTTATTTACTGTGATATTGAATAACACAACAAATAGCAAGGATCATGTAGAAAGTAATCTAATACCCTCTTGTCATGTTATCATGTTTCTTTTTTTGTAACTGTTTTAGATCTGGTTAGCATGCACAACTTTGACTAAACTGTGGACAAAAATGAAAAACCACTTATTTGCAAAAAAAACCTTTAGATTTTCTTTCACTATAAATCAGGATGTTTGATGCCCTTTTCACACATCGTAATTCCTGAGCCAAACTCAAGTATGTAGAATGTAGTAGTATAAATGAACTATTTGGAAAATGATAGGATATTGAGGTTGAGGGGAGATCTTATTAACATTTATAAATATCTAAATGGTGGGTGTCAGGAGGTTGGGACATCCCTTTTTTCTATAGTAGCTAGCAATAGGACAAGGGGTAATGGGATGAAGCTGGAACACAAAAAGTTCCACTTAAACATATGAAAAAACTGTTTCACCGTGAGGGTGATGGAGCAGTGGCACAGGCTGCCCAGAGGGGTTGTGGAGTCTCCTTCCTTGGAGGTCTTCAAACCTGCCTGGACATGTTCCTGTGTGACCTGATCTAGGTGACCCTGCTTCTGCAGGGGGGTTGGACTAGATGATCTCTAAAGGTCCCTTCCAACCCCTACCATTCTATGATTCTATGATATTCCCTTAGAAGCCAAAGATAAGATACATTCTTGAAAAAGAATTGGAACTAACCCCTTATGTAGTGCCCAAATTAGCTGGGGAGTAGCACTGGTAAGAGAAAAATACACAGGAGACGAAAATATACATGCATCATAAAACAGTAAGGAGAAAAAAACAAGTCAGAAACATGGTCAGGCCAGTTAGAACTACTCCTTAAATTTCAGAAAAAAATATTCAATCAAGAAAAGTTCAGCGTCCTACTTTTGTGAAAGAAAAGTTGAATGCAAAGTGTTGCTTTTGGTCTAGTTTGAGCATAGCCCAGTGTCAGAGTACATAGGCACTTTGCTCAGAAGCCTACAGCTGTTGTGCTCTTCAGTTTGGTTTACTTGAGTTCTTTTGTCATTCAGGTGCACTGCCTTATTGAACTAAATCCCCATGTATTTGGAAGTCACTGAAAAGAGGCTACATTTGTAGGCAGTCTAACTGTGCTTGTTATTGTTTGTGACTTGAAGTGGATTCATAAGATGGTGGAATAAAATATTAATGAAAATGCATTGGAAATGTGTTAAAGAAACCATTTCTGAAATATCTAAAAAGAGAGCTTTTTTGAGGGAAAGGAAGCACTTTAGTTTCAGTTTTTAAATATATTTATACACATAAAAATATACACACAAACAAATGCACATCCTTATAAACAGTGGTACTTTTTAATGTATCCAGAGAAATCCAGCTGCAATCACAGAACTTTGCAATAAACTATCTCATTTTATTTATTGGACAGATTAATTTTCTGGTCTGCAAATAATTGAATAGCAGTTATAATATGTGGGAGGAATGCACTATACCAAACACACTGGATTTTTGTAAATCTTTTTAATATCGGCAAGTTCTAACAAAGATGCATGTTCCTATTACAGGATTTACACAATGCTAAATATTTTTAGATTGATTTCAGCAGAAATACTGAGAGATGACTCTCACAAGAGTCTCGAGAGGATCTAGTTTAGCATTAATTTTATACAAATGAAAAAATACAACAAATGTAATTTAATTTGAACATTTAATCTGTTTACCATTTAACCTTTATGAAATGGTAGACTTTGCATTTTTAGTGTAATAAATGATTTGCAGAATCTCTTCCCTAATGTAAACCTAAGATTTTTTTTTCTCATAGCAATTTTTTCTATTTTAATAAGTTTGAATCTCTCTCAAATAAATGATGGCAAGAAGACCTGCCTGGACATGTTCCTATGTGACCTGATCTAGGTGAACCTGCTTCTGCAGGGGCGTTGGACTATATGTTCTCTAAAGGTCCCTTCCAACCCCTACCATTCTATGATTCTATGAAGGAAATTATCAAATCATTGCACATAGATTGTTGTTGCAACCAGTTTTTATGTTACTTGCTAATATAAGACTATTACACTAAAGTAATGCACATTAAACCGACCTAGTGCCTAGCCAGCCTTTTTATTTCAGCTCAGATCTAAACGTTGCTCTCCTATGAGATAAAATACACAATAAGACAAGGACATGCCAGCTCATACAAAACCTAGCAGGAGAAGCTGTTTTGTTTTGTGAAGCTTTAGAATTTGAATGAAGTTAATTGGTATCCAGTTAATATAACATTTCTCCCATGCTGTCTTTTCTCATATCTGTATTTTCACAGAGTAATCGCTTACTAGAAAATACACTAGAAAGTTGATTTGGGAGGAGAAGGCAATGAGGCCAAGAATTTATACCTTAAGCTGGGATCAAAACTTAGTTTTTTTCCCTAATTCACCTCTTATCCACATCATTAAATGCCTTAACTAAGGTTGTGTAATGCATATCCATGCTCTCAGCACACTGAAGAACAGAGAAAGGCTGGGGTAAAGCCTCATTGTAAACTTTATTATTTCTGCGACGTACCTAGATCAGCATGGAGTCATGGGCTCTGTTGTTTTGATTTTTTTTTTAAAGAAATGTAACAAAGAATAAAGTTTTCAGTTCTCCTCTAGGACAACTTTGGGGCTGTTTGGGAAAGGACACTCAACAGAAGAGATAAATCTACCAGCTGAGATAAAATGTGTTTGCTCGGAGCTCTTCACTGAGCTGTGCCTTTTCTGTGGATGCATATAGTCAGTCAGTATATAAGGGACATTTATGTACCTCATCCCCTTTGCTGTTTTGGTATGTGTATTTTAGATTTGGTTGAATAGGCTCCAGTGTTATTCTGAAAGTAAAGCTAACACTTTAGAGCACGAGCTTATATGCTGTGTAGAAATTTATGATTAGGATTTCTCTAGTGAATACAGATTGCAGAACTGTGCTTCTAACGTTTCATTTCTACCTGTTGATTCTGTGGTGTAGGAAGTTTGAATGCTTCTTTATTACCCTATAAGCTACAAGTATATCAGGTGCTTTTAAATCTTACAGCCATGCATGATTTCCATCTAATCATTTACATTGGGCTTATCATCATGATGATGCATAATTTTAACAATGTGTGTCCAGAAAATCACCGTGTTCGTAACTCTAGATGAAGTGCTTAGTAGTTACTAAGGTTTTCAAAAGGTTCTAGAAAAGACATAATAAGAGATAATAAACTGAGGAGATATTGGTCTCAATATACCCTCTGAAGGTAATTTGATTTTCCAAATTATGTGTGCGATAACTCTGAACACATAAAGACACTGGTGTATTTTAACACTATTGCTAGAAACCACAAACAGTTCTTGTTGTTCTAACTCCATGATGGAAAAGAATCAACCAACTTGTTTTGTTTGCCCTTAGGTCATGGTAAAGTGTTGTAAGGCTCACAAAGTTAAAAATGAGAATGAATAAGCAACTGAGTCATTTCTTCTGGGTTTCCAGAAACCCAAAGTGGTTTGTTTTCACTAACCTAAATTTTACCCTCCATTTGTTCACATAAATGCCTCTCTGAAAGATAGTGCTTCATAGTTTCATAGATGTGGCTGCTTTTTTCTGAGAGGCTCAAGGAAACCAAAGCTGCAATTTTTATTGTAAACTGCAGTGATGCATAAGGCTTGAGTTACTAATGAAACCACATACAATTTACTAAGACATAAAGAGGAAAGAAGCACAAGGAAACGCAAAGTTATCTGGACACAAAGACTCGTTCCTTGGGTTAGTTAGTTGAGTAATAAAACAGTAAGAGCATATTTTAAAGAGAAAGAAAAAACATGACAATTCAAAGAAAAAAAATAAGCTTATAAGCTAACAGCTGTAAGACGTAGAAAGACTCAGTGCCCTTTTTAAACCAGGTAAACTCATTATAGAGCAGAATCAGCTTCCATTGCACAAAAATTTTCTCAATACAGAACATACTTTTCCTAAAACCGAATGATAGACTCTCTGGTGTGATAGTTACTTCTCATGATGCTGTTAGATTCCCAGGTGCCCCAGGAAAAAGGATCTTCTGGAACACTGCACATGTATCATTAAATAAGACTTCAGCTGTACATTTGTTGTGTAGTTAGGAAAATCACACAAATTTTTGGCGATGCACCACGATTTTACAATTTTGCATTACATTTCTTAACAAAATGATTAAAAGAGCCAGTAAAATTAATTCTCTGGTTTTTTTTCCCAAATATTTGCAAATCCTTTCAAGTGTATATTAAATGCTTATGATACATTACTATTAATTTTCTATGGTCTGCAAGTTAAGAAAAATATTTTATTGTCATAAAATTCCTTACTATCTGAAAACCAGAATAATAATCAGAGATATGGTGCCTTGAATACTGATTTCTCATTGTGTTGTCCTGCATACCCTTGGAGCCTTACCTAAGCTCTTCGATTCGTGTTTCTCAAGACCAGCAGGACTTTCTCAGAGAAAGCAGCACTAGGCAGAAGGATGCAGGCATATTCTTTTGCATTTAATATCCTTACCTCACTCTTGCTACAATTTTGAGATTATGAGCAGAAAAGCAAATTATCAGTGTTAGCAAATGTGATTATAACACCTCTGATTTTCCTTGGTGCATGGGTTATGTACATACTGTGACTTGTATAAATAAGCAATGAGGTGTTATATCTTTAGGTGGCTAATCTGTGCTTACTGTTGAGTAAAGGTTCAAACAGAAAAAGTTACCATGAAGTAGCTGATGCATTAACAAGCGTTTGAATCCTAGCATTTTTCCTTGGTTTGATATGTGGATGCACATAGACTAGGGGCATTCCTGCAATTACTCTTTTCAAACCAGTTAATCTGCCAAAGATTTGGGATTCTTCAAGTTGTTCTTGTAACAAGGTGATGAATCTTAAGGATGTTTTTCTTTAGTGCAACTCTGCTCATTTGATTTTCTACATGGAAAGAAACAAAAAAAACCCCCACAGCTTATAACCTCACATTTATTTTGGTTAACAGCCTCTAAAAAGCTTTCTCTGTTGGCTTTTTCTCCTAGGATTTTCCCATACTCTCTCATGCTCTGTTTTGGCATGCTTCTTTCAGTCTCTGAATCAACCCTTTTTTTTCATTTCAACATGTGAATTCCAGCACAATTGCACACATCAAGACCAAATTCCTGAGCAGGCCTCAATGTAGGCTGATGAGAGATGGAAGTAATCAGTGACATGATTCTCTCTCTAGCAGCTATTTTCAATGAAGATGGGTCTTTGTGACCCCAAAATGTCAGAGTGAGAGTAGGTCAATGGAAAGGCCACCAAGTCGTTTAGCCTTAGTGTTTGACTTAAATGCTGTGCAGATGTTTTCCTGACCTAGAGACAGGCATATCTGTTGCTGTGGGAACCCTGCAGCAGCAACATGTCTTAGTCATGGACTGTTGAGACACCACTTCAGCTACTTTGGATTCCAGGTGTATAAATCTGTCGGTTTAGTGAGAGTGAAGAGAATTTCCTTCACTTGCTGGTGGTTTGAAAATCCACTGTGTAGGCCTAAGGAGAATAGACATTTTGCATTTAAAAAACAAGGAAAGAATTATGAGTTCTAGCATACTTTTGACCATTCTGCTCAAAATGAGTTAATTAAACTCCAGAGATGAGGAAGACCTATTGAAACACTGGGAACATTGACCTTTTCCTTTGACTGTCACCTTATTTAAATAATTCCAGGTTTAATTAACTGACTTGGAATGAATTGATAAAGGGTTACTGTCACTTACAATTTCTCCTCTTTGAAATGTAGCAGTTCTGTGCTATTGCTGTAGTCTAATTGTTTAAAAGGATAGTTTTAAAAGTTGGATTTTCACTTTTAAATGTCTAATAACTGGCTTGTATGCTGCCAAACTGGTCATAATGCAGATTTGGCCTAATGTTCCAAACTAACACATCATTAAGTCATTTGGTATTGAAATCCACAGTAGAGACCCTGTGGAATATGTTAATTTGAATCTCTAAACTCAAACAATATCTTCATTTGTGGGTCATAAATAGGACCATTGCAAAAGATTTATACAGAATCCACACACAAAAAGGATCCAAAACATGTAGTCACTGATAAAGGTGAATGGTTCTTTTAGAGTAAATCCCGGGGCCTTGTATGAAAATACAGGGCACACTCTTCTTCCCATACTTAGGGTAGACATACTTTTTGGGATGCCTGTCAGCTCAGGGAGGCTGAAATTTGCAAAAGTGATTCTTATGCAGATGTAAAAAATGTACAGAAAGCCAGATCTGAATGTGTCATGTGTATTACATTTTCACTGTGTATGCTGTTTCTGTAGTGGTGTGAACTGGACTCTTTCAACACACACATTCAATAAAAAGTGCTCTATATGTCTTTGTGCTTTGTCTGTGTTGCTGTAAAAAAGAGAATTTCTGCATGGCTCTAGAGCCAAGTAACATGAACTGGACACCCCTCACACTGCTGAAAGCTAGATGCCAAAGCTAGATAGTAGTCACACTATTACTCACACATGTCCACATTATACAACCCTGTGTTTTCCCTTGGCTCCACATGATGCCCCTTCAGCCACGAACCAGATTTTTTTTCATATGTTGATTTATTTTCAGTATAGACCACCAGAGACACTGTGAAGACTGTATTTCAGTCTACAAGCAAAAGGAGAGTTAGAAGCATGAAACTGAGGGTAAATAGGATACACAGAGGTTTCTGAATGTGCAAAGCCTGCTAAGATACTGTGGTAGGAAGATAAGGGAAATTAAACAGATCCAACCGTTTCCAAGTTACCTTTTGAAGTTGATTTCCAGACTAAACTATTCCTCAAGTGATTGGAAGAGAAGTAGTTAGTGTAGTTGCAGAAATATCTGGGACACAAGTAACGATTAAACAGTGTAGGCAGCTAGAGCAGAAAACCACTGTTCCTCTGTTCCTGGTCCCTCCTTTATTTAGCTGTACTGGCAAGGCTTATAGGCACAGTAGTCAAGATTTCTGTTCCTCTGTTCCTGGTCCCTCCTTTATTTAGCTGTACTGGCAAGGCTTATAGGCACAGTAGTCAAGATTTCCAAAATTTTTTAAACAATTTGCCTCACTTTTTTTTTACTCTCTTGTTCTCTTTGAATAAATGTTTATGATAGTGTGTGTGCACATATATATAACTATGTTGAATACTATATGGAAGTAATACCATATATATGCATACTATTATGTACGTATGTGTTGATGTATATGCATGCATATGAGTGTAATTTGCTAGATTACTTTGAACTGTCAAATAAAGGTGCTTGTGTTTATTATTCATGACTCAGAAAGGCGAAGAAATAGCCTAAGGAAGAGCAAAGAGAAATGTAGAGCTTACAGAAAACATATCTCAATTTTATAGATGGGGATTTCAAAACATACTACTTGCTTTATAGTATATCCATATCATGAACCATCAATTACAATAGTCAGGAAAGTGATGCTGCAGCTTAATGACATAGCACATTATTATCTGACCTAAAGAGCTGAGACATATGAGAGACATAACCTCCATCAAACCTGCTCTTATTATCGCTTGTACTTTTTGATCATGCAGAATGGATTCTCTGTCTCGTTGTATAACTTGCAGGGATTATTTCATAATTTGCTCGTGTCATTTGCTGTACCTCATCATTCACCTGATGAAAGAAAACAGAGAACCAACTTCATTAAACAGTAAATAAATCTCAGGACAAAGACAAAACATCTAGCATGGATGCTGGTAATTAGTTTCCTGTTACAAATGAATGTTTTGAAAGAAAGGCTTAGGGTTTAGGTTTGGGGTTGTTTCAGTTTTTTTCCCCCTCTGTCTCTAATATTTTTTCTGGATGTGAATACTGATAGGATTTGAGGTTATAAGAACTTCCATTCTACATCTTTGGTTCGTATTAGAAATAAAATAGCATGATTTATTCTTTGCTGCATTGCATAGCACCTTAGGTTTTAACACCTTCAGATAATGTGTTTATGTACAATATCAATTCAGTTATGATAGGGATTTATAAGTCTTGGAGTGGGATTTAGTTGCCTAAGTATATACGTTCAAAGACATACTAGACACACTAGACCTTGAAGTCCTATGTCATATCTGATAGCCTAGGTGCCTATTTTGACTACTTGAAATAGCAAATAACTAATTTCAGATTCCTAATCACTCATGAGTATTTTGTAGAATCTTAAAATGAGAAAGATGTAGAGTATAGGAAGCTGAGGGGAGATCTTATTAATATTTACAAATATCTAAATGGTGGATGTCAGGAGGTTGGGGCACCACTTTTTTATTGTATCTAGCAATAGGACAAGGGGTAATGGGATGAAGCTGGAACACAAAAAGTTCCGCTTAAATATAAGAAAAATCTATTTTACTGTGAGGGTAAGGGAGGCTGCCCAGGGGAGTTGTGGAGTCTCCTTCCTTGGAGGTCTTCAAGACTCACATGGACATGTTCCTATGTGAACTGATCTAGGTGAACCTGCTTCTGCAGGGGGATTGGACTAGATGATCTCGATGATCTCTAAAGGTCCTTTCCAATCCCTACCATTCTATGATTCTATGAATGATAAAGATTTATTGCTAATGCAATGTTATGTATAAAGCTCCAACTGACTTCGGACAAAAGGAGCTACTCTGGACAGTGAGGTGTCTGAATTCAAAGACAGATACCCTGGCTATAAGTGCATTACAGGCTCCACTTGAATTGACCAGAATTGTGAAAGACCAGCTGAAACTGCACAGACTAATTGTGAAACGTGCATGAAGAGAAAGGTAATTCTGACATGAAAATACATTCAAAAGCAGACAGGGCTGCTTGCTTTTAAGGCAGACCCACAACAAAGGTTTAGTAAAGATGAGGCTATTCATTGCCATGTCCTTATCTCTAGGGTCAAATCTTATCTATTCTGTGTCTCTTCCCTCTGCCCCAGAGAAGTAAGATTATTTTTGCATTTTCACGTTTATTTTATGAATGTCTCTTCCTTTCTATGAACCAAAGTGTTCAAAGGCACAGCAGCGGGCAAAAGGCTGGAATTTAAAAATGTTATTTTGGGTCTATAGTGTATCAAATTTATTCATGTTCCTTTTTTTCTTGGCCAAGGGAACCTCTTTGCTGCAGTAGTTTTCCTCAAACTGAAACAGTCCATACACCTCTAAATAAAGGGATTAGACAGTTTTAAGGGATATCTTCACTCTCAGCTACCTCTTGGATGGAAACAGTACTGCCAGCAGGAGATGAGATTCCCAATGGATTCCTAGTGACCTGGCCTCATTAACCATGTCATAAAATACTGTAATGGGAGGATCAGAGTCTCTCCTGCAGAGGCAGTTCTGTTCTGATGGCTAATTAGTCATTCACCAGGGAAGAGCTGAAGCACCCAGCTTTCTGTGCAGGCATATCAAGAATTAGGCTGGCAAGCTCATTCTTATTCTTTTGGATCCCTCAGTCAAACTGTCGGAAAATAGGAAAAATGCATCCTCTCTTCACAAAACGTTTCTGTCTGAGTTTTGACTCACCCTGTTAAAAGGAAGCGAATGATATTGTTTCTACTTCTCAACCAGTACATAGGTAATAGGTTCCTTGGATTATAAAAATAGTGATTTTAAGTTCTACTGCACTGTATCAATGCATTATTATTGTCATTATTATTACTACTGCTACTACTACTACTGCTACTACTGCTATTACATTTACTACTTATTACATGTACTATTATTGTTTATATTTACAGCAACGGAATTCCATTTCAGGAATAAGCACTTGAAAATTAATGAGGCCAAAAGATTTCCAATGAACTTTGGTGCCAGGGAGCATCTTATTTCAACTCTACGTAGCAGCTATAACTGCTTATTGTGCTGCTGTTGGCAGCTTACTTGCATAAGTAATAACTTCTATACAAGCCCCTAAATAACCTGGTATAATTTTGATGTGCCTGATCTTCAACCAAAAAGTCCCTTTTTCTTCATTTTGATCTCTCTACTTCTCTCAAGCTGAGTAGCAAGACAAGTTAGTTTTCCTTTTTCCTTCTTGTCAACCTGTACTCCGCTTTTGCAGAAACTTGAATGATCTTTTTTGGATTGAGTCAGGAAGAGGTATTCTTCCACAGTTATTTGGTGCCAGTTTGCAATGGGTCTTACTGCAGCATCTGCTTTTGTGCATTAGGAAAGACCCAGAACTAGTTAAACTGGATGACTCTGTGGGGTTTAGTAGATCAATTGCCATTTTCATTTGGGACAGCACTTGAAACTCTAATGAGAATAACAACACTTGTAATTAGAAGTCTACAAAATCTTCTAAAATAATCACTTAAATTTAAAATGTAAATGTGTCTGTAATTAATTAGTCTATTTAGAATAAAGCTTTCTAATTAACAAATGTAAATTGGGAATTTTCTGTAAATTTAGTAAGGACAAAAGTGTTTCTCCTGGGAACCAAAAGGAGATGGGTTTCCAAGTGAATGCATATTAAACACTGGTGGCTCACACCTCTGCACAAGCCTGGGGCAATAAGAAGGACTGTCTGTGAGAGGATCATATTAACACCAGAGTCATAGAGATGTTCTTAGGACCTGTATTACAAAATCTTTTTAAAAATAGGAATGTTTTAAACTAAGGATTATGTTTTAAAAGTTGAAAAACTGACAGGTCTAAAACTGAGTTCTCCAATAAAGGTTCAAGAAAGATCTTGAAGCAATATTGTGTTGAACTCTAATCAGAAAAGATGACTGGCCATCACCTGTCTACTGGAGCCAACAATCAATTATAGAAGTAAAAAAAAAATCCACAAGAAATTTAAACTTTTGAGATCTGAATCACACAGAAAACAAAACCTAACAAGCCGAAAGTGGTTTTGGTACTTAGTGCATACCAGAACCCTGAAATTCTATTTGGAGCTAAATATATATATATTTCTATTCATTTTTCTATTGAGTTATATTTGCATTCTCTCATAACATTTCAGAAATGTTGAGTCAGCAGTTGTCTTGTTTCATTCCAACACAATTAGGACAATAGAACCTGCAGACTGCCAGGTTATAAACTACATGACTGAAAAGTAGGGTAAATTATATGTAGCTCCATGTTGTCATGGTATTAGGTACTTTCAGGTGGCACCAAGTGTTTGTATATGGGCAATGGACTAGTCAGTACTAGTTCATTCTTCATGCAGTCAGCTGAATAGTGTTCTAGACTTCTCTGACTCTGACTTGGTCTCAGTTGATCACAACAAAAGCTTAAGTACTCAGCTCTCATTGAATACGTGCCTTGTAGATACCTAAATATGTCTAAATATAGATGATAAGACCTGCATTTGTGTCACAGTGTCTCTAACTTCACATGAAATAATGTCAACATGGAAAATGTATAAAGCCCAAAATCTCCAAACTGAAACAGATCTGCAACTGTTTCCTCCTGCAAATTTTAGCATTGATATGAGTACTACATTCCTGAGACTCTTTATGCTGAAACAATTTAGGACAAAAAAGGGAAAGAGGGAAGGAGAGAGGAAGAAGGAAAGAGGGAAAGAACAGAAAGAGACAGAAAATGTCATCAAAGTTTTCTAAATAATATGATAATCTGCATTATCTGTAATGATAATACTATTTTGGTGGAGTTATGTGCCCTTTAAAAAATATTTTTCTCTGTTATTTTCAGTTAGGTAGCCAACTGCCTTTCAAAAGGCAATGATTCCCATTTTTTTTTTTTCTGGCTAGAGTCAAATTTAAGCAGTTCTATAGAGATAACAGTATATATCCCATTATTGTTACCCTTAGTTCTGGTATGCCAGTCCACTAATAAACAGATAAACAGATATACATCAGGTAGAGAGATTAAAAAAAGTAAATGAGAGCATCATTTGTTGAAGAAAATGTGTTTGATTTGGAATATAGGGTTCATTTCAGCTCTTTGAAGCAGATGAACTTTTTTCCATTTTTCTTGTGCAATGGGAGTAAAATTTCTGATATGTTCAACAGTACAGGTTTTTGTCTACTGACTGGGTGATATTGCAGAGGTCTTAGGTTAATTCTTTAAAAATAACTCACAACATAGAAAATATTACTCATTTTCAATATTGCTTAATTGGAGCTTCAGCAGTGCAAGAAATTTAGTTGCTTGAACATATGATTGCGGTATGTCTGCAATCCTCAAAAATCCCCACGTGAAAAGCAAAGATTAATTGTAGAGTATTTATACCTTTCCATTGATAACTAACACCATAAAACTGTACAAATTGCAATTTGTTTCTTTTTCCCACAATCCCTTTGGCTTTTAAGGGATGTTCCTCAATTAGTTGAACTGTGTTTCCTCTTGCTTGCTAAGCACTTTTGGTCAAACAAGGAATGGCAGAGGTCCACAATTAGATCAAAAGATCAATCCTAATGTACCATTTTCTCCTCACCCTCCTGCTTTAATAAAGTGGCTGCAGTTCTCCAGGGGACAACTCAAAATCCAAGTACTGATATTTCTAAATTAGCTGACTCTGTGACCTTGCTAGTAATTGCGTTAGTTTATCAATGTTCAACACAATTTATTACTCTCCAATATGTACCAAAGCGTTTATCTCTCAACACTAACAATATTAAAAATCTAAACTATCTGTTGAGAAACAAAGGACTATTCAATAAGAAAAATGCATAATAAAGTGGAAAATGCTGCGCTGATTGGTAAGAGGCTTAATTTAGTAACTAGTCATAAATGAAATAAGGAAAGAATGTCTATGCTGTATTGCATTTAGGGGATTTTTTACATCTCCAAAGAGCAAATAAATTTAATAAAACCTCTTTTCCTTATTTCTTTCTCTTTCTATTTCTCTTTCTCTTTCTCTTTCTCTTTCTCTCTCTTTTTCTCTTTCTCTTTACTTTCATTCTTTCTTCTGTTCTTTTTTTTTTTTCTCTTTCATTCTTTTTCTTTCTTTTTTTCTTTAAAAAGCAGGAATGAGCTACAGCTTTTATATATCACTAAATATATTACCCAGGCTGCCAATGAGAAAAATGAAGACTGATAAAACCTTATCTAAGCATTTAAAAGTCATTTGGACACATTGATCAAAACTCACTCTGAAATTAAACATATTAAATTTAGATGGAGGAAAAAAAGCATTAAGTTGATGGAACCCAATTTTTGTATGAAGCAAACAAATGGCATCATTTCACCAACCTTCTCATCTTGATCACATTGCTATGCATTATTTAAAATATGCACTTGATTTGGGTAGTTAATAAGCTATCTGTAAACTTGGAGTAAATTTGATTGTGGGCAGTACTCTTCTAGTTCCTACAGAAGGATTATTGATTTGTTTTTACTTCTGTGAGATGTGTTTGTGGCATGATGCCACCAATCATGAATCAGTGTAACCATCTCTGCTCATGGTGAGGTAAGAACGACAAAGAGCAGAAATGCACAGAGTATAAGCGATCTTTTAAATGATCCCGTTTACTTAGAGCTGTCAGTAGCTCAGCAGTTCTGTTCACTAGCAGCAGGCATACACAATTCTGCTGTTGTGGCCATTGAATTTCCTTTCCTTTGGGAGTTTTAACTACACTCCCAAGTCAAATAGAAGAAAACAGCTAAAATTTACCCTAATCCACAGTGGAAACAGCCTGTGTAGTGTCTTAATTTCTGCCATAGAGAAACACCGATTAAGTCTCCTGAAAACTTGCAAGTTTCTACATTCCTCTTGAAATCATTCATCTTCAGTTACTTTGATAAGATCAGTATTTTATCTTTTTAGATTCAATGGGGCCTGCATTAGAAGAGATGTGGGACAATAGGAGAGGACATATGGGGAAAACAGCTGAAAGTGGCCACCTGCAACAATGTCCACACTGTCCTATTTTGGGATAAAAGGTGACTTCAGACTAAGTCTCTTCTCATCCTAAGGGTTGGTCAGCCTTCAGCTGTAAAGGGGTGCTAGATGGTTCCTGAAGAAGAAGTTGAGGTTCAGCTCCATTGGAAAGAATGTGGTTCCCTGAGGACACAGCACCATGTGAACCAAGACAGCAAGAGAGGATGACCAGGGAATTCACTTCAACAATACATTCCTGACTTGATCTAAAGCAGTAACACAGCCCATTAAATGTCATGTGTTTTGCTACATGCTACCATGAAATCCCTCAAATCTACTTTGAATAAAAATGTGAACTACATATCAAGTAATTATTCTAAAGAACAAAGATGTTATTTGCTTTACAGCCTTCCTAATGTTTCCACAGGAAACCCATTGTCTGAAAAATGGTTTAAAAGTGGTATTTTATTCATTTATCTATTATCAGCTTGAAGACCAGATTCCTAGAACAAGAGTAATGGTTCTCCATAGTCACATGATTGTGTACTTTCCCTTTTCTGCACGAAATCACAAGGAGAAAGAGTGTTAAAAGCTGCAGTTGTTGACATATGTTGTTGACAGATTTGAATCCACTTCTAAACCATTTTGAAAAAGAAAAAAAAGATGGTGGCATAAGACTAACCTGTAAAGTGAAATTAACAGCTAACTTGAGGTTTCTAAGATGGAGTAGCATGAGATGAACCCCAGTGATGCTCATTTCCCTTCATGGACTGTAATAAGAGCCTATATGATTGTCTTAGAAGTCAATAAAAAGATTTTAAATAGCAAGATGAAAATCCTATACTACAGAGAAGTCAAAGAACCTTCATGACAGGCATTATTATCCCTACCTCTAATGTATTGCCCCCCAGTTTAAGTGCATGTTCTTGTTTTCTCATACTATTTAGAATTAAAATTTATTTTGAAGAGTAATGATTTTTTAATGACACAATAGTTTTACATAAATACAAATTGCACAATTTCAAGGTGCTTCAATATTTTTTTTTACATATGTGCTAGGGAAAATCCTTATTTTTACTCGGTATCCTTATTTTTACTCAGTATATATCTTCTGTGATGGAAAATTATTTCCTAGTCTAGAACTCTGCCAGTTAACAGTGTGGTGCACAACCTTCCTCATGCATCACATTTTTCTGCTGTGTGTTATTCTGACTTAAGATTGGTGTTTTTCTCCATTCTGTTTGGAGTCTATCCATCACATTGGATTACTGGGACTGGATATAATAGGATATGACACATTTGAGATGCACGACACATTTGAGAAACACTAAATGTAAATGTGTTGTGGGTTTGGGGTCATTTTTTTAGAGATAAAAGCCTCATGCTCTGTTATTTCAATCTATTATTTGCTTGCACTGTCACGATGATATGGCACCAGGATTCCAGTGTGCCAGCTCCTGCATAAAGAGAACAAAAACATATATCCTTCTACATATATCTCTAGTAAAGAATAATGTGCAGGATTCATCATAAACTTTAGGCAATCAAATGGAGTGAGTTTCTAATCACTCCAAAGTCCTTAAACAAGAGAGACAAGTCATCATCTTTGGAAAGCAGCTATCTACCTCTTTCTATTAATGATGGGAATAAATCCTCTGGCTTCGTGTAAAGACTAGAGAAAGTTCTTAAATTACTCTTGAGAAAGCTAGTTCCTTTGTTCCTAAGGTGAGTGCCTGCTGAGGTGATCTTTGAAAGTAGATTTTCAACAATTTAAACTCCTTCAGGCTGATTTACTTGGGCAAGTTGAGATACTTGTGGGTTGCATGGTGTTTGTGTCCTGCTATGTCCCATAAAAGCTGTAAGATTTTGAGGGATACTTTCAAAATCACACCTGCTTCAAGTATCTAGTAAATTTTGATGGTGAGGAAACCACTAGATGGAAGGACCAGAATAGTTTTTGAGTGGCATATAATTTTTAGGAAGTTGTAAAATCTCCCATCACTGAAATTTTTCAGAGAAGCTAGATTAATGGCTGTCAGGAATAGATTGTGTACAATTCAACCAGTTTTGCCTTCAGTTGTGGCTGTACATTGACTCACCATCTTAGAAGCCATTCTAGCTGCTGCTATATAATAGCCTATATCTTATCACTAGAAAATCAATTGCAGGCTGGGTAAAGTTTGACTTCAGGAGTTTATATCATAGTTGTGAAAGAGATTGGGAAAAATAATAAATCTATGTGAATATATCAAGGCAATTTTGTGATTCTGTTTATGCAGAAAGTGAAGCAGGCAGGTTAATAGATTTATATTACTGTACCCTTCCCAAAAGGTCAGATAACACAGACCGATTTGTGTTACGCTGCTGAGAGTCAGCTGCCCCTGGAGCTATGAAAGTCCGTGCCACAGTGTTTTGCCCTAGATCTTCTTTGGAATTGTGTGATGTCCATATGATCCTCACTTATATACATATCTTGCTTTTATGGAGTGGTGGGTTTGTTTTTGGTTGGGTTTGGGTTTTTCTGGAGGAATGATCAGTTAAAGGTTTCATAAAGAACATGAATCTATGTGTCCTGGGAGTGTGGTGGGTTATGAGACTATGTAGAGTGTCTAGGATTGCAAAATCTGCTGGGATGGTGCTGGAGTACTGCTCGGGGAGAAAGAAACCAAGTCTGGGGATACTGACACTTGGAAGCTCTCACTGAGTTCAGCTATTGACCAGGCTGTCTATGGGTTTTCTCAAGGACAGGGGGAATTGGAGTAGTCCACAACAAAGACAGACAACAAGTTAACTGTTAAGTATTGTGGCCAGTGACCCACTGCCTGTGGTCACTTCATGATCCACTATTATTTGTCAGTAGATGCATACCCAGAGAGTATTTCAAGTCTCCTGACAGTCCATGCTCCTAATCCCTTATCCTCCTGCTAGCAGTTCTTTGATCTGCAAAGGAAATGATTTCCATATCCATAAAAAGCAAAAAACCAAAATTCAACCCCACAATGCTGCTGGAAAAGTGTATCCTGTGTTGATTTGGTAATTATGAATATTACTTCACCTCAAACCTGAAATTCTGGAAGGAGAAAACAAGTTTATTCCTGAAGGCTAACAGTAGTCTATTGCTACTCCTCTACTCTGCAATCTATGTGGTGCAACAGATCTCTTTGAGGGCAATACAGACAAGGAACTCAATCATCCTTATGTCCCTCCTTGATCTTCTCCCCTCCACTGTACACAAGTGGAAAAGATTTGATTATCCCTACTAGATATTGAGAAGACTGATTGCATTCATTGTGTCTCAGTCAGCATTTGAGTCACATATCAATATATTTTGAGGTTAAGCATTACGAATCACTTCTTCATCATGAATACTAGTTGTTTTGCTCTGTTTTTTGTCTGCAAGAATCACAAAGATTTTCTCTCATTATCTTCCATTCATGTCAGATTTACTGGATGTGGTTCATTGAGACCATTTCAGATTTCACAGGTGGAATTGCTAAGAGTGTGTAGCGGGGGCACAACTCTGCTCCCATGAAAGTCAATATCAGTTTCACAGTTGACTTCACTTGAAAGAGAGCTAAAGCCCAAGTTCAGCACTTCTGAAAACTGTACCCTACATAGTTAAGTTCCTCCACTCTTTCTTCACAACCTTGATTTTTGTAACAGTTTTCCTTCTTCCTCTGGGAAGACACTATCTTCTATTTCCATGAAACATTATAACAAAACAATTAAAAAAGTGATGATATCTGTGTCCTTTTATCATCATTTCAATTTAGAAATTATTTCTTCTATCTCTTGTAGTCTGTACTGTCACATGATGTTATGTCTTGCTATTGGTTTATTTTGTTACTTCCCAGTACTAATACAACAAATTTCATACTTTGGAGTGCTTACTACTGAGCTGTTTGGAAATCAAACCAATATCCAATCATAATTTATCAGAGATTTAAGAAAGATTCTTGATACATTAAAATACTAGTGTTGCAAGATTCATTCATAAGTCTTGTAGCATCACACAAAAGCAAGAAGACATGTTGAATTCATTTTCTCCTCATGTAAATAAAACCATAATATTGTTAGTGGCATTTGTATCTGAATTTATACAGTCTGAAAGTAGTGTTACTTTTTTCTGTTAACTGATAAATAGCTAAACATAATTCAGGTACACTCACTTTTCTTCCATCCAAAGATGTTATGTCCATAGCCTTTAAGTCTGTTTTACTGGTCACCTAAGAGTCAATAACAACTTGAATACAGTCTGAACCAAAGTGCCTGGGAAATCATACTCTGTGCTGCTTTCTGTTGGTCATTGTAAAATGAGACTGAAATAGCTGAATTCATGCTCATGGTGAGTATGCAAGCTTCTCTCCTCATCAGCCCTCTTGACAGCTCATGCCTCAAGCTCTTAAATTTCAGATAATGTTTTTGATGTGGAGGTTATAGCTGGTGCTATTTAACTGAAAAATAATTGGTTTAGTCACATAATATAGTTGATAATTTATACATTACTCAATGTATTGTGAGTAGCTCACAAATGCTGAACCTGTCTGAAATCTGTTAAAACCAAAACAGGAGAAAAACCAGAAGGTCTTTGGTGGGTTGGAGGGATGGTGTGTTCACTTCAGGTTCAACGTGCGCACAGGACTCAAGCTCTGTGCTATGCTGATATCTGTCATCTAGCACCTTACTGACACAAGACAGAAATGTTTCACTGAATTGGAAGAGAGAAGCTAAAAGACCCAAAGCCAAACTCAAAGTCAAAGTCAAACAAAGTCAGCTCAAAGTCACTGTGACAGATGGAAGGGTTCAACTTGAGCAGAGAAATAGCATTGCTTTGTGCCGAGTGGGAACAGGGACTCATCTAATGGATGGAATCACTGAGCTCTTTGAATTGATCCAGACTAAGAAGGAAATTATATGGATTTTGAAAGAATTTATTTTGAATAGAATTAGGCAATATTCTGCCTCCTTGAAATGGAGATTAATTTATTTGAGAGGATTTACAGGTTCTAGGGCTTCACTGTGTCCCAAGAACAAGCCTGGAGATACATACATGTGAAAGTTAAAGAGGCAAAGAACCAAGATGCCAAGGTTGCTGTTTGAAGATCAATTTACCTAGTCAGTTTTGCCTTGTTGTCCAGTTCACCAACCATTTTCCAAATACTGCTTTTAAATGCAGACTTTAGTGTAGGAGATTCACAGTTTTATTTCTATAAGTTTCATTGCTGGTTCAAACATTCATCTGCAGAACCTGTTACTCTCTGGTCCAGTGAGTTTATACATATATGTAAAACATGAGGCAGGCCGATTTGAAGAGGTGAAATAGAAAGAAAATATCTGGAAATATGCCATACCAGTGCACAGAGTGCTCTCTTAGAGAGGGGTGGGGGGGAATTTGAATCAAAATTAGTGTTTCCAATCAGAGGAAGAACATGCTATCTCTGAATTACAGAATAGAATAGTATAATTTCACCTTGGTTTTCTTCCAAAAAATGACTGATTTGGTGTCTCAGACAAATTGAGAGCTCAGGATTATAAATAAGGAGTAGAAATAGATCTCTATCTTCACCTTAGAATTAAGCATGAATTTTTCAGGACTGAGACATCCTTCTCTTCAGTATTTCGTCTTGACTATTTTAGTCCTCTCCCTTTTTTACAGGCAACAATGGTCTTCATATTTCCCCATAAACTCTTTGTATTTGGAGCAGAGCAGACCAAATCAGCAGCACAAATATCAACAGGTGTAAATGCTGGTAGGTGCCTATGTGTCAGTTAGTCACTACGCTATTATTATTTTTCAGGCAATGAGCAGGATTCAAGAGTACTTTTAGCAACCTAAATGCTGTCTAGGCAAATTCTCAGGAATTCTATGAGGAAACTCCATTCAGAAGAACAAAACCTTGCCCATCACTGTAGTGATCAAACTTTTCGTAAGTGGTCACTCAACAAGAGATTTCAAATAGAGTTACAACTTTTTTCTTTTAATGTAACAGGTTGTAGAGGGGCTGGAAACTCCCAGTTATTTCTGTGACAGCAAGAGCTGTGCTTCAGGCCTATGTAACATCAAAATGCCAAGGTGTCAGCAGAACAAAAAAATTAAAAAAAGAAAAAACTCCAGTACTTGTGGAGCTCTGTCTGACCCCTCAAAATCAGGTGAAATTTAGACCTGAAGTTATTTTGTTCCATCAGTTTTCTGTTTCTGAAATGGAAGCGTGACTGGGGTCTTCTTGTAAGGACTTATAATGCCATTGTGAGGTGGGATTCACTAATATTTGATCACCGAAGTGATGGAAAAGCACATGACAATGGCAGTTCTGTCTTTAGAAAAGTGTTTGTAACATTAAAAAAAGAAGTTTTAAAACTAAGTTTCACCTTCTTAATGCTTTCAGCAAAGTTTGGTATCCGTAACATACATCCATTTACTGCATTGTGCAGTTGCAGTCTTATGAACAATTGCTGTGCTTCACTCAAAAGAGATGGCAATTTGGCATCATAGAGTTACCTCAGAGAAGTATTGTAGATTGAAATTTGTGTTTGCTTTGTGCTTTGACACCACCAGGTGAGAGGTGTTGGTGGTGTGCACGGCGTAGTTGTCATTAAATATAACTGAGCTGCATGTCTGATGAAGTGTGGGGTGAAGAAAAGATAAAGCAAACTAAACATGCAGAGTCAGACCTTTAAAAACAATCTTGATGTAAACGAGGACATGTTTTGTTAATAGATCAGCAGACTGCAGAACTGCTCAATCCCCAACCAGTTTGCAATGAAAGCATTTCATGCTATGCTACTGTAGCATGATAATTTTTATCCTATGGTTTTATTGCTGAAGCTATGATATTATGTGTGTGTATACATACCCATACAGACAAACCTTTGTAATGAGATTAATGGAACCAACAATAAATATGCTTTCAACATCATGCAGCTTGCAAAAAGAACGAGGATTGTATCTGGAACTGCACAAGGTCTAAAAAAATAGATTAATTTTTGGAGCATTCATTGTTGTTGTTATTATTATTGTTATTATTATTATTGTTGTTATTTTTATTTCTAAGCCTTACTAGAATTCATTCTTTCAGATAAAAACATGCACACCAGCTTTGCAGTTTGATTGCCTTATGGGCATAAAGCTTTGCATATTTACTGCCCATGAATCATACAAGTATGTGAAATTCAGCGAAGATTCAATTTTTCCTGCTAGATGCACCTCTAGCCGTTTAATTAAAATATGTATTATTAATAAAACTAGATTTAAGTCATATTTTTTACAGATATGACTGAAACATTAAGGGCAAATTGTTTCATACTTTCATAGTAATTTGCTTTTAACGTTTTGTGCCTTAATCAAGGTAATCCTAGGATAAGGTTTGTAGTGCTTGTGACTTCATGATGTGTAAGTTACTGAAAATGGATTTAAGAGTATTCCAAGTCACATTTACTTATTAAATTAGCTCTAAATTTTTGCTGCAGACAGAATCCTACATAATAGCAAAATGCAATGAAATGTACCTGTTTAGAAAACCGTGCTTGGTGTACAGTTTGCAGTCTATTATATCCATCTTCAGTAAATGTATGTCAGGTTATTGTTTTATTCCAATCATTGTGAAGCCTTTAGATGTCACAGTGTCCCTGTTCATGTAACTTGTCTACCACTCTGTGGTAAATTTCACTGCCTCTCCTGCAATGTATCATGCATAGTAATACTGATAGCTGCAGTGTAACTCATTTACACATACCTGTTGGCACGGGCTCAATTATAGTCTCTGCTTCATTTTATCCTGCCTACTGTTTGCATTTGTGTCTAATGTAGCTTTTGGCTGCAAACAAGCTTATTAATTACTTTAAAGAAATATTTTAATTATTCATTTTAACTCCTGAGTTGTATTATAAGCCTAATGGAACACACTAACAGTGGCAATTTGAGATGATATCTTCCCTGAGAAGGATATAAATTGTAATTAAAGTATATCATTCAATTTTGATGAAAAATTTCAGATATGAAAGTCTGAAGTGTATTTTCCAATAAGAGAGGAAACAGTGATTAAATGAACAAGGTGAAGAAATTATGTATTATACATTCAATTAACTCTTTTTTTGATGTGTGAAGGAGCACAATATTTCTGTGCACATCTGTTGGAATCTGAGGTTTATTATTTCATTGCACATTATCAAAATTAGTACACATTATCAAAATTAGTACACACCAGTACACATTATCAAAATTAGTACACACCAGTAAGTTTCCTTGATATTACTAGTGTACATAACAATTTGACAGTTGAGAAAAAACACAGGGAAAGCTGTGAGAGATCTTGAGAGAGCAAACCACAGCTATATCATGAGACCAACCTCCAGAAAACTCATGAAAACTATGAGATAGGATTCTAGTTTTGTCTCACTTTTGGCACCAAATTTTAATACTATCACAGAAACAAAAGTAAAGGTTTACAGCAAAAATATAACCAATTTTTAGGAGTCAAGGACAGGAAAAACCTTTGTATTTTAAAGTATGCCTTTCACACACAGTTATATCTGCACATTGAAAGTACAGCTTATACTTTTAAGATATAAACATTGCAGATTTTAATAATCATTCTCTTTGACTATTTAAAGGGTAATTTCATAGTATGGGATATGCTAAATTAAAATAACATAGAAACATATTCTGCAACATATTTTAGTATAAAAGATAGAAATTGTTTAAAGAAATCTTGACTCATGCCTTTTTATTAAAAGCACAAAGTTTGCTGAAATATTCCCTTAGTACAAACCAAAACAAAACAACACATATATTTTCCTTTTGTTTGTCTGCTTGGTTTTTGAACCTCCAAGGCCCCCATATTCAAACTTTTCTGTACAAATGTATAATCAGGAGAACATCTATGTTAGAAAAGGAAGATCAAGATTCCCATCTAATGACTCCTGAAATTAAGACTTTAAGAAAAACTGTCATGAGAATGACATTTTAAGAACAGCAGTTCTGGTCTCACTGCCAGAACTCTGGTTGAACACTTATTTCCATAAGCAAATAAGAAATAAGCGAGACATCACCTTGGAAATTTACAACTGTGGTTCAAATTAATCATAGTTGGAAGTGGTATTATAGTGATATGTATCTGCTATATAACTGTATAATTGTGTACACGTTATCTTAATGTTACCCAAAGACTTTTAACATATTTTTGTAAAAAAATACACTGACATGTTTCCTCAACTGAATTGTCTATAATAATGTATAATCTTTTATATTTGCATAATATACTGAAGAAATACCACATCCCCTACATAAATATAATAAATAATATTCTGAAATATATATTTTAAAACATTTATTCTAAATTCAAAAGGCTTTTAGTTAACCATATTTGTACCTGTCTTTTCTGAGTTTCTATGTTTGAATGATTAAGTGGATCTCTCATGAGGGATAAAGGGTGGTGAAAATTGAACTTACATACCTAACACCTTTTGGGTAATTTTAAAATAAATTTTTCATAAACATTCATTTTAGAAATATATTCTCATGCAGTTTTGCAAAGAAAAAAATTTGTTTTATTTTTAATTCTTATTGCAAAAAGTGATCTTTAAAATGGACTTATTTGTTTAGAGAAATGACATATTCTCATTCTTCAATCATCAACCCTAAAAAATCCACAGTACTTTTTTGGTAGCAGTACATAAATTCAAAACTGGATCGACTCACAAATATTTGTGATATATTTGAGGATATTGGTTAAACAAACAAACAAACAGGATAATTTCATTGTATACATTGTTTTGCAATTAGTTGTTTACCAAAGTCTCCCTTGTAGTTGATTTATTGTTGCATGAATTAGTGTAGGAACTTCAGAACTTTCATGCAAAGCAGTAAAAATGTTATTTTCCTACCAGTAAGAGAGAAATCCACGATATCAAAAGGAAATCATGCCATTTCAAACACTCTTATCAGACAATTATTTTCATTTTCTATTGATTTTGGCACTAGTTTAGAAGAGGTATCATATTCCAGATGTTCCTACAGTTCACATTTTTTGTTGTCAAATATACCTAAGGATTTTATCTCATATCAAGATCTGTCCCTAGCTGTAGAACTGAAAATGTAATGCTGATTTACTTACTATGAATATTGAACAAATATGTCAAACTATTGTTTATAACTTTATGCATTCACTTTGCCTATTGATTTATTTCTAGATCTGGGGAGTTCTTTCATCTCACCACTGCTATTTTATAATACATCTTACTGCTACGATTCTGTTTTCTGACACAAGTACGATATTTGAAGGATCAGTTCCTTCTTATCTCTATAATTTTCCATTCTCTTATCTGAAAATTTATACAGAACAAATGAGCTCAAAATGTCCTATATCCTGTCTAAAACTATGTACACTATATTTAGCCTTTAATATGACTGTTAGATTAACTAATCTGTTCAATTCTTGCTGGTTTCCCCACTTGCTGGTTTTATGTTTATTTTCTATTTCTACACTGTTTAACCTGACTTCATGGGAAAGTGTTATTAAGAGCTATCACAGGAAAGAATAACAGTAAATACTAAAATGACATTGATATATGTGGTGAATAATGACTATTCCTTCTCCAGAAGTTGTTTATTTTTTACCATCTGGTAATAGTTGACAGTTGGGACAGGCAAGTAGACAGTGAGTACAATTTGACAAACAAATTTGAACAGGGTTCATCTAACCAACCACAAATGTCTACACCTAAATAATCTTTCCTAGAGCTAATGGAAAGAAAGGAAAAAGGCACTTCCAGCCTGAGATTCATTTAGTCCTAAAGTAGACACCTAGCTTAGGTCAGATGAACAATGCTCAAGAATAATTTATTTAGACACTTCTTTGAAGACACCTACATAGTAGACATGTAGAGCCAGATGGAAATTATATCCTCCCTTCTGTTCATATAGTATAGTAATATCTTTATTCAATATTTTGATACATCTTCTTTTACTTTGAAAATGGAAAAATCAGTTATTTTCTCTCACCAAAGTCATTCACCTCTGTAAGAACAAGACAGAGCAACCCCAAAGCAAATCTTTACTGGGATTGAAGAAAATCCACTGTTTTTTGAAGGAAAAATTAGCATCCCCTAGTTTTGAGGTTTTATTGCAGTAGTTCCTGAAGTTCATTTCTCTTTAAGCATTGCACTATTTAGAGGACAGTCTCTACCAGTATTGGCTGACCATAGGGATTACACTGTAGGTCGCAAGAGTAAAGTGGTATTGGTTATTCCTGTTTAGTAAGCGGAAGGCATTTGCCTGTTGCTGAAGAGGTGTCCGCTGTTTTTAGTGATCATGCAATGGTATTGGCAATGAGTGCACAAATCAATAAACACACTATTCCTCCTTGTATAGCAAATTTTATTGCACTGCTGGTATTTTTGACCTCTGGGAGCAAACTCAATGCTTTTGGTGAGCCCATGGGGCAAGGATATTTGTGAAGTGCTGCACTAATTCACAGCAGGAACAACTTTTTGTCTCTAATAGAGTGTACTTTTGGTAAAATGAAACATCCACACATAAAAGAATTTTTTTTTCCAACAACACTGGAATGTTTTCTAGGTACTCTACACCTTTCTACTACAATAATTTTCTAATATCTTATCTATCCCTCATACCATGACAGCTCAAGAGCACACTCAGTTGCTCATTGCACCCAGCCTCCTCATCAAATTACATGGTTTAGTGGCAGTTCTAGGTTAACAGTTGGGCTCAAAGATATTGAAGGTCTTTTCCAACCTAAATAATTCTGATGCTGTTATCAATGTACTGTAATGAACCACTCAGCTCTGACTGTCAGATAGTTCCCTTAACTGAATCACATCTTCTGTTTTGATCTTGATCATTTCTTGATCATTTCTTTGGGACTTGTGGGTCTGTGTCTGGAGTACAGGTATTGCTTGACAGAGTCAAAGGAAGTTCTAGTTACTTATAAGGAAGAAATTCTGCACTAAATCAGTGTGTAATCTTCATCCTTGAAAAAGAGCCACAAGTAACCTGATGTAACTTTAAAGCTAACCTTGCTCTGAGAGAGGGGCTGGACCAGATGGTGATAGTGATACATTAAACAGAAATTATTCTATGAACCTATATGGGGGAAGGAAGGAGTTAGGGAAAACATTTACTCTGTCTTCCTTTGTTTTCACCTGCTTCAAACTCTATCCAACCCCTTCCTGTACAGAGGCATCTTTTCAGTGGCCCAAACTTTTTCAATGGCACAAACAGATACTGGATAAAATCCTTGCTTCCTAATTTGGGACAAAAAATTATACTCAGCTGATGTTTCTTTGTTGCAATAATTCTTTAAAACCAAAAGAAAGCAAAACAATAGAGGAGGGATGACAATGAAAACATTCAGCTGCAGACTCTGTGCTAGTGACCTCAGAAGACTGCAGGAATTTTCAGTAATCTCTGATTAGTCTTACAGAGAACTGATCTGGTCAAAATGGTCAGGTCTTTGTGCCTCTGCTACAGCATAGAGCATGTATTATATCAGCTGTAGAACATGTGTTATGCTAATGCTCTGGAAAAGACATCCCAGAGAGGCTGTGGAGCCTCCTTCTTTGGAGGTTTTCCAAATCCTCCTGGGCATATTCCTGTGTGACCTGACCAAGGTGAATGTGCTTTAGCAGGGTTTTGGACTAGATGATCTCTAGAGGTCCCTTCCAATCCCTATCATTCTGTGATACTGTGATTAATTTGAGAGCTACAAGGAAAGAAAGAAATTGTAATCTGAGTTGTTTTTTTTTTTAAAGAGAAATGCGAACAAGCAGCAGACGTGTTTATTATTGGTTCAGTGGTTCAGAATTTGGTGCTGAAGAGAATGAAAAGGCATTAGCAGAAGTCCCTGAGACAAAGAAACTTACATTGTCATTAAATCCATGTGGTGTTAAAAAAACCCCCGATGTACAATCACCTAAGTGTGAGAGGAACAACTCTGCAATCTTAAAAGGAAAGAAAAAAATGGTGGTTCCAAGACCAGGTTCCAAAGTTTCCATTCAGAGGCTGGCCACACATGGTTCATTAGCATGTGACCTTAACAGGTTGCTTCAATAGTGCTAAAAGTCAGGTTTGCCTCTTTCCTAAGGATTTCTCTGTATTTGCAGGCTCCCAAACATCCTTCTGCCACAGGTTCTAGACTGTGACCATTCACATGGCCACAATTTGCAGTGTTTTCAGGAGTAAATTGTACCAAAAATCTCTCCAGCCCACTTCTATACTCCAGTAATCTCTGATAGATGCAAGTTTAAACCTATTACTCAATGCAAAATTTCAGCTCACATCTATTAGTGTTACTGCACTCATCTCTGGACCAAACAACTGCAGTCATAAAAGCCTTTACTCTCCGTCTTATTTTGTCATGTCTGACATTTGGTTTTTGTAGCTAAGTATACTCAAAATTGAATTTACCTTGCACTTCCCCCTCCCCCCTTTTTTTTTATAAATAACCAGAGTAGAAATTCCTGTCCTGTTAACATTATTAATATGCAGCATTGATGACTATGAGGTCATCTGCTTTCCTGAGGTTACCAGAGCCTCCAAACCAAGAGAGCAGGGCTTCAGTTCTGCAACATCTTGGAAATTGCTCAGTCCCAGGGCATTTTGTATTAATTACATGGATGTTTAAATCCTTCCCTGTTGAATAAGACCTTGTATCCAGTTATGTCACGGGACATAGCACTGATCTGCAGTCCAAAGTAGCATTCAAACTTTTAAGGAGATTAAATTAAATTTCCTCCCATAAGGGTTTGGGAAAAACTGAACACTGCACATATGGACATTCCAAAGTTTTACTCATCTTTTTTTTTCCCCCATAAGGAAGTATAAACATAAATAAGCATTAAAAAATAATTAAAATGCTTTTCAAAGAAAAATGACGAAGACTGTACAAGTACACTGTTGCAGTGGAAACACATCAGGTTAATACCATTTTTTGATTCCTCACAGCAACAGCTGGACAACTTTTAAAGTAAATAGGAAATTGTTTTAAAAAGAGAATCTTAACTATAAAATCATCATTTTGTTATCTCAAAATGACAAATCCCAGTAGCAAATGCCCGGCTTTGTATTTCTTTAATAGATGGGAGTACTGCAAAGCCTGAATTGGGTCAAACTGCTTTTAACCTGGCTGAAAAAGTCTAAAGTTGGGATTGTTCAATGCTATCAATTCTTCATTTCTTGTTACCAGAAATACTGTTTGGGAGTTTCAATATATGAAAGGTAAAAAGATCACAAGGCAACACAGAAGCAGGTAAATATTGACAGATCCAAAGCACATACCAATGTCCTACTGAGAGTTAAAACAACTGCCTGTGCTGCTCAGGGATTGAGTCAATCCTATAGATGGGAGCTGTCAGGGTAAAACTTTTGCCATTTTCTCATTTTTGCTGTATAAATGCATTCTTTCTATTAGATTTCTTTATCCCTTTTAGCCTTTCTAAATGACAATTAAGTCTGCCTACCCTATCAATAGCGGGTAATTTATTTGTTTCTACAGCTGAGCCTGACCTTCATTGATTTTATTGGAGTAATTTGCTGGAAATGATTTTTTAATGTTAGATTTATTACAGAGACACTTCATTGTCCGATAAATGAAGTAAATTGTATTTTAAAAGTAGCAAAATGAAAGAACCACTGAAATTTGAATTAGTTTTTTTACAAGCACATTAGCTCAAAAGGTCCCTTATGCATTTCTTCTGTGGACCCCAGTGTGCAAACCAGAGATTTTATTCCGGGCTTGTGTACGCTTGCTTCCCAAAAGCAGAATCTTGAGCAGCACAGAAACAGACCTGGGTGTTGTGAGCAGCAGTGCTGTAGGGTCACTGGCTGTCCGTGGTGAGTGACCGTGCCCTCCCCACTCGTCCCAACTTGTACTATGCACACTCTCTTTCAGTTTCATGGGGCTGATACTCATTTACATTTGTTGATGTAATTGTCTGTTGTCTTCATTTTCCAAAACTCTTGCTTGCTCTATCTTAACCAGCTGCAGTTGGGAGTAGGATTTGTCACTCACCTTTTAGATTTACTTACTGCAGAGGTTAAATTGCTCTGTGTAAAGACACAGCAAACTGTCCTGAGAACAGTAAATTATGAATTACCATTCTTAGCTGAGTGTAACAGAGACATAAGTTTCCATTTTTCCATTGTATCTAGATTTAAACAGCAGGATTTATTATGTTGTGTGCCCTTAATCTCTCAGCTCATTGTTGTTCAAATAGTGCTATACCAAGCAAAGTTCATCTTAAGGCTTCCACCAAGGCACTGCATCTCTATGCTGTCTCAGTGAAGAGCTTTGCCTTCGAGACGTGATTCTAGTCCTACAGGATGGACAACGATGCTGAGCAGTGCTGGCATATCCTGCAGTCCTGCATAACACCTCCCTTCCACTGCCAGATTTGCATTGTTGAACTAACATTTGACATTTACTGATGCTATGTTGGTCATACCACTTGAGTAAAACTGATGTACACACAGCTTTTATCTGCCTTGTCTGTTTAAATTACAAGCTCTTCAGCACATGGATTATCTGCTACTCTGTATCTGTGCAGTGTGTAAAACATTGGACACAATAAAAAAGTGAAGGGACACCTCTCACTTTTTGTGTGTGCTCTACTATAATATATGATTTTTTATTAATAATAACAATAACAGTAATATAGTAAGAATAACTGCAATTATAATTGTTTGCATGAACAAGACAGGCATTCCTTTGATAAATTTCCACATTTTGGTTTGTTTGTTTGTTTGTTTGTAAAGTTTGCAATTTTAAGGGCATATGGCAAAAGTTAGACTTGTAAAACCTGGATTTGGACCCTTAGATAAAAATACTATGACTGTCAAATTCTCCATTCATGTTGTTACAAAAACCCACTGTAAATGCCATTTAGTCAGACAGCGACCTGAGTACTCAAACTACTATTTTTTTCTGCAACAGCCAAAGACACCATTAACAGCTTAAATGACTGTTTGTACAGGTGTCCCTGAGACCCTTATGTGGCAATTCAGAAGAGAGATTCCTCTGTATACCTTGCTACACATTCTTTGTTCGCCTGACTCCCATGCCAGTATAATTCACCTCAAATAGGAAACTGATGTCCAAGTGTTTTACAGAAAGAAATTGAATCTGAATGGGTTACACCTGAGGGAAATGCCAGTGCTAGCGAGAGCTGATGTTTCCCTGTTCTTCTACAAAGGACTGTATAAAAAATTAAATCTTGGATTTCATTTGAGAATATGGGAATCAAATCTCTACTGGTCTTTATCTGAACAAGGACTGTGAAACAACATTCCAGATGAATGTGTTAACCATTGGAGTCATAAACCTGTTACTAACCTAGGAAAGGAAAAACAATTGGGTTTTTGTATGCTTCCGTGTTTCGCACACTCATGCCTCTGATTTGGCAGTTAACCGATCTCCATGTGGTCCTTTGCACTTCCATCCGAGTTAAAATAGATATCTTTCTGTTTATTTCTCTTCTAAGGATCCTTAACATGAGTACTTAACTGCCCACATGTTTCCAACCTGGTTGCCTTATTTATAAAACCCAACTTATTTCCAACGGTCTGGTCTGAGAGTCTATTGGTGGAAGGGTTGTGCACTCAGTATTTTTGAAAATAAAGTGACTATAATGTTGAATCTGATTTTACCCTAATTTTTGGAATCTAGACATGAATATTTTTTGATTTTGTAAATGTTCATAGGCAATTCAAAGTAGAAAGAAAACCCAAATGGGGAATAGCTGTGAAATAGGCAGTCTCTTTTGCTATTTAAATATCATTTGAAGAGATTTCCACAAAAGGTGTGCCAGGGGTCTCACTTTATTTCCTACTATTGAATTTTCTGAAGTTCACATCAGCGTATGAAGGAAAAATTAAAAACACAAAACCAGGAAAATATTTGGACACAAAACCTAGACTGCTTTCCTTTTAGATTTCCTAGCTTGTTTCCTGTCTCTGTTTCTGCCACCATTATTGATATAAGGAATCCATCAACACATTTTTATGGATGATTAAGAAAGGCTGACCTTTCCTTTGCAGGTACAAATAGGTAGTTCTTCAGAGGCTGTAAATGAATGACAAGATAATTCTATCCATTTAATATTGAAGTGATGTTGATAGTATCATTCTTCTCATGTTTGAAACGGGAAAGTATAGAGACTTTTCTCCCTCACTCTGTTCTGCTTTATGTGATGGATTTTCTCTCTGACTAATCGCTGTCACATTAACCTGCACTATTTCATCCTTCAGAGCTGTCAAGATAATGACGATAATCGAAGTGGCTCATTGTAGGTAAAGGAAATTATATGAGCAAAGTAATATCATAAAACAGTGTTTAAATATTTTAATTTCATTTGTCAGGGCTGCCCCAACACTTCATTACACATATAACCATCTCTCATCAGTGGAATTAGTGCATTATTCATTACTGTTAATTATTTTCACATAATGGCTGCCCTGATATATTTAACCTCCACATTATATCTCAGATAATGGGCCTGTAAAATTGAATTGTGTGAAGAGCGGAGTTCTAAAGCTCATTTGCAGAACATCAAAGAACAAAGAAGAGGAAAAGAATTCTAAATGGGACATTTCGCCCAGCTGGGGCCAAACATTTGTTTCTGTCTGATTTGCATACAGAAAATAGGTGGTTCAGAAGTGGTTTAACATTGTACATGCTGTCTGCGCCTATTACATAGCCAATTAGAATTTGTTAATGTCCCAAGTGCTTGAGACATCTTACGAGCTAATCTAATCTATCCTCTGAATGAGAGTGAGCTGGAAAGTTAACAACAGAAGAATGTAGACCTTTCTGAAGGACAGATCACAAAATTAGATGGCTTATTAAGGTGTCACCTACTTCTGACAAACATACTTATTGTAGAAATAAAGTAACAAAAACTGCTGCTCAGGACTAAGATCCAAGTCTGAAATTCAAAAAATACCCTATAAATTATTTTCCATGGCCAAATCTTCCAATGTCTTAAGATGCAGACATGGACGAGGAGGAGAACACAGCATCTTGAACAAGATGTGTTATTTGCACTGAGCTGTGTCAGAAGACCTTATGGACTCAATCCCACACAGCACATAAACAATGTGTATTATCACTTGACTACCTCCAATGGTGCTTTGCAGTGCTGGGGCTGATGTGTCCTCATTGCTGTTTCAGAGGACAGGAAATACGAAGACATTTTCTCTCTGCTTTGTCAGGTGTTTTGAATTTACTCCCCAGTAAAACACAGTCAGTACAGTTATGGGACTTCGGTATAATTTAGCTTTTGAGGAACCAGCTGAATCACTACGAATAATTTCATCTCTAAGTAGCAGTTTAAAGTCCACTGTATGTCCACTCTAACAGCATAGATTTAACTGAATAGCCATATTTTTTCCCATTCAGAGGTTTATCCATTATTCACAGATTTCGATGGACCCGAAAAGGCATTGAAATAAAACACTTTTTGGAAAGAGCATTTGTCAACAGTTCAACGTGTTATAAGACCTTAGCTCAGTTCAGCAAAACCCAAACTTTTCAAACAGATTGTGGGAATTTTCTTCAAACCTTAGTCTCAGAAAATTTGTGAAGTTTTTGCTAAGTTCACAGGTAGCTATATGAAACATCTTTTCCTTTCATCAAAAATTTCAAGAACATAGCTCTTCTGAAATTCACAGGCAAGTTATACCTTTGTTCTGTTTCATGCCCATGGTAAAGTTTATAGATTTTTTTTTTTTTAAATGATTCAGACTAATTTCTCAGCTGTTAATAGAATAACGTATGGCTGATGGTAAGACTATGATCTCAGAGATAAGTCAGCCAATCAGAAGTCAGAAAATGTTTAATGACCAACAACACAATTCACTCGAGGTCATTAACATACTTTAGTCTTATTGGCTAAAAAGTCATATTTCACAGGCATGATAAATGTCTTTTTGCTATGTGGCAGTAGGTTTTTGGCCATATCATTAAATATTTATACAACATATATATAAATCTTCTTCCACTTGGCATCATCTGAGATTCATTTGGAAGAGACCAATTTATTTCATGTTGTAATGTTTTAAGTTTGTTGCAGGCTTCAGCCTCAACCTCCAAACTCTAGATATAAAGTAGTTAGAAAGGAAAACCACATTTGCATGGACTTGACTTAGAAAGAGAAGTCTTCTGTCCTTAATCTGTTTGTTCTCAGAGTGTATTTTTTGTGGGTTCATATGCAGTCATTTATACATCATAGAAGCTCTGTGAACAAATCTTCCTGATGGGCTCTGCTTGCTAAACTGTTCTTATTTCATACGATATTTTCATGCGATATAAATAAAAAAAATAAAAAAGAGACACCAGAGAAAGCATTAAATGAGCCAAGTAATTTCTCCATACCTAAACATATTATATGGACTATTATAGGAGAGATACTCAGCCTCCTCAGACATTCATTTCTTTTACTCCCAAATAAGAATGTACTGGTAGGAGTGGTCTGTCTTTCTACTCCTGTCCAGTATTATGGTTTTTCTTTCTTGAAGTCACTGCTGCTGGGGGATTAAATTTGTCTTTTATCTAAATTGCATTCCATGACAAATTTCAAAGTCAAAGATCCTTACTGACATGAATTATTTTCCATATCCCTTGTATGCTGTACTGATGATACAATTACAGGAGCCTTGACAGAAATGCAACTACTGCTAGCAGAGCCCTGTCGTACCCTGCTGTTTGTATTTGACTGAGAAAAGACTTAAGGGCTGGAAGAGAATTCCTCAAAAAGGGGAAAACAGCTCAAGAATTACTGGTCAACAGAATTTAAATAACCTATTATTTTGCCTCCAGTGTCTTTGTATCTTGGATACCCATCATGCACCAGGTATGCTTCTCCTCAGCAATGTAGTGGTGAGCCAAGCAATTCAGAGACTTAGTTTTCCTAATAAAATGAATGTAAAGTAATAGATGAAAAGCAATGGCATTAAGAAATCTCTTGAGGCTTGCTAATGTACCGTGAAAGATCAGTCTCAGGAAGAGACAGATTGCTGATTTTTGAGGTGTATTTCATAAAACCCAGTGGTCTCAACAATTTTAGAAGTGAGATAATCTTTTTCTCTCGAGGTTGAGGTACTAGGAAACTTCCTATTGTTGAAAACAATACACAGGTGGGAAATGTCACAGTTGCTAACAAAAGTTAATCTATAATGGTATTTTTCCTATGATAAATATTAATGTTTTGAGTAGAATACAAGACTTTTGAGATATAGAAGACTCAGAATTTATGCAGTAAATTGTAGCTCTTCCTTCCAGTCTCTATATATGCATATATCTGCCTAGTCTTTTTGTCATTATAAGATATTTTTGCAAAAGTCTAATTTTCTGTGATGGATTAGTAGGTGATTAAAACATATGTGTGGAACAATTGAATGCATAGATTTTATAATTGACTATACTATATGTGGTATACTGTTAATGAAACTACCCAGCATTAGGGTCAGAACATAGGAAATAGTTGCATCAGAGATGGACATCTCAAGGTTCTGTGGTCTCATGACAACAGCACTATGCTGCTAGAGGCCAAATCCTCTCTTTTGCATTGCAGAATCAGCAGGTAAAAAGAGAGAAGGTAAAGATGCTCATTAGATACATCCAAGAAAGTGAACAAGAGAGTCAGGATTCCTCTAGATATGTCTCTTCTATATCCCCTGAGTTCAGAATGGATCCTGCAAATGGCCTATCCTGTCCTTGGGTTGTTTATCCCACCCAGGCCCCATCAAGTTTTTGTCTGCAGCTTTGAAAATTTTCCTGAGCAAGTGTTATCATCGTGTGCCAATCACGAAAAAGAGAGGCAGCACATTGAGTATGGTTCAGTTTGCTGAGTATAATGTGAAGAAAAGATCCAGAGTTAATATATTTGTTTCCACAGGGGAGTGGGAGTTTGGATACAGTCCAAACTGGATCCAGAGTGCAAAACTGTATATATCATAACACAAAAAGGAACAAAAAAGATGTCACTTGGTTCCTTTTCAAGAACACGTCTCCAAGTCATTTCAGCGTAACAGGAATGGAGTTACCTTGCTTAGGTGCTCTGAATTCCCAGGCTGTATGTGATCTATGTTAGATGATTCTGTTAATCAATGTGCATCTTGTTACAAAACCAAGATTTATGAAATTATTACAGATTCAAGCCTGCTAATTGTTAATCACATGGACAATTATTGTGACCTAATTTATTCCTTAGAAGAAGGGGACAATCTTCAAATATGATAGAGAAGGGAGATAGCTCTTTAAACTCTTTCAGCAGAATGAAGAACACTCTTATTATAGATTTTCAAAATTGAGTTGAAAGAAATCTATCACTCCCATCTCTTCTAAACAAAGTCTTTGAGAAAAATAAAATAGTAGAGAATTTTTTATCAGATGCCTTGAAAACCATATAGAAAAACGAGGAATCTTCAGGGGATGGCAGTACTTTGCAACCTGAAAAAGCCTTGAGAGATTTAGAGCTCATAGTGAACTTGCAACTTCTAAATGTCATCTGGAACCCTGAAAAATCCTTTACGTACAATTTAAAGGGCCTAGTAGAAGTATTTCTAAAACAGTATTTTCTATTTGTCTCCAAACAAAACCTTAGCAATTCTATTATCTTCTTACATTTTTATTGCAAATGTAGATGAGGAGGAATTTGCCTTACTCAGAGATTTAATTCAGATTGCATATACTTCTCTGATTATTTTAACAGGATTTATATAATCCAAGATAAGAAGTATACTATGCACTCCTTAGGTACATGTACATTCTTGCTGTAACATGCACATCCTACTAACTGTCCAGACAAAAAGATGTCCTAAGGCTACCTCTTCAGACAGTGAGGTACTTAGTGACAGCACCAGGCTTTAAGACAAATTAAAATAAGCCAATTTTTCAGCCTACAGGTCTAATAAAGCTTCTGGCTTTCAGTTTTGTCAATGACCGTGAATAAAATTCCCCAACAAGTGAGAAGACAGGATGTTTAGTTTTCTGATGAGGGTGACTGTAAGATGAAGATCAGTTCTGCAATTCCTATTTCAGTTATCATGAATGAGAATCTCCTGTCATTTGAAAATCAGAAACAAAAAGGTTTCAAATCCTACTTCTGCATCCAGAGTGCTCAACTACCTTTGCACTACTGCTCTGAGGACCGAGTGCTATTTGAGGGTAGGATGGATACCTAAACACATTGGCACAGCTCTTTGATCTCTCAGAGTTTAATTTGGTGATGTCAATGCGGTGTAGTATGTATCATATACAATTTTCACACAGATTTCATACATATTCTTTTAAAAAGTCTGTGTCTGTTTTGTTCAGTGACTGAAAAATGTGCTCCTGCTGATCCACATCCTCATGCTTGCAGACATTCATGTATTAGTTTCTGAATGTTTCCCCATTTTAGAAGATGCAGGATGCTCAATTGTCAGACAAAAAAAAAACTCCATAAGCAACAGGGACAAAACTATATTGGAAAATTAATTGAGAAAAAAATATTATCTTTATTTCAGTGCCAGAAATGTTTAAATTATTATTTTATATTACAGGAAAATTACATATATCTTTGAAAAAAAATTAAGATGGATTTTGATTCTCATTTTTTCATGTTCTGAAACCACAGAAAAAAATTTTAGACTTTGCACAACAGATAAAATAGAAAACTGACTTTCAGGAGAAAGAATAAAGTTTCGAGTGAGAATGTAATGCAAACATTTAGTGAAATACACACTATAGTAGATAAAAAAAAATCAAGTATTAGTTTAGAAGTCAAAGGTGGTGAATGTCCTGGTATCATATTTGAAATTATTAATAAACACCCCTCCCCCCCCAAAAAAAAAAACAAAATAGAAGATATTCTTGGGAAATTATCAGCAGCCATTGTCCATGAGGAAGAAAGGAAAAAAGAACATTAACATATAGACCTAATTTTAATGGAAAATATGGAAAATATTAAATCTGTGTTCACTGATCATTTTCAAATTGTCACCTGCCAAACTGTAAAGATAAATTTCTTTCTTTGAACAAATGCTTAAAATACAGACAGCAATCAAAGTGCAGAGAGAGTAAATTCCTCTTTGCAGTATGTCTGCCATGCCTGGTATGAACAAAGTGTTAAAGTAGTCAATAAATTCATTGAGTTATCTTTAAGATATTGAATAACAAGGTTGCAAATATTTGATTAGGCAGTTTCACCCAAAAATGCATTACCAAAATTTCAATTTTTATTTCATGTATGGGATCCACATGATAAATGTTGTGGCTTATTTTCATATTAGTAAAGGAGTCCTCTTTACAAACAATGCTGCCCAATGTGGACATGAGGAAACAGCCATCTGTGATCTGACAAATGAAAGATCTACTCATATTATTTTAGTCTGGATTCCCAGTGTACTTATGAAGAAAATTTTCCAGTCACTCCCACATAGCATGCTATGATTTGCTTTGCATAAAGTCCTTGGATCACATGAATTGCATTCTTCTTGGATGAAACAAGAGTTTTGAAAAGGTTCTGAGGTAACTTTTGAAACGTGTAGTATGGATGTCAAGGTCTCAATGTTGTTTCACCCTATAAACCTGTTCCTCTAGGTCTTGATAAACAAAGGGAGCAGAAGCCAATCTGCACAGTAGATCTGTACCATGAAGATTTAGGCTTGCATGCAGATCAAGTGACAAGCTTCATGGAAAAAAAAAGTTAGGTAGCTGTGGTGGAAATGCAGCAGAATTATTTAGGGTGTAATATAAAAGACAGTTTCATCTTTCCATTGTAACTAACTGAAAAAGGGAATGTTTTTATGGAAACTTTAATCACTGTTTCCCTATCTTCACTAGCTATGACTCTATATTCTGTACAGATTTTTTGATTTCTGCAAACTCTTTACTGATAGCATTTTTTCTGATTCCCCAACAGCTTCTTCAGAAATTAAGGAGATATGTACTTCTAAATACCAATGAGAAAAATTGTTGTCTATTTTTCTCTTGCTATATAGCTATGTTTCAGTAGTTTAAAATGTTTGTGGTTGTAAAACATCTACACACATACAAATTGGCTTTACTAATAGCAAACTGTATTTAAAAACTGTAAAAATTGCTGGGGAAAACCAAGCCAAGAGGATATTTTTTCTTTTTTTTTTTTTTTTACGAGTTAATTTGGAGATTTTTTTTGAAAAATCCATATATTTTAGTGTTTGATCCTGTCCCTTGATATAGAATTTTATGAGGAGAAAAGTCTTCCCAACGTGCTGAAAGGGATCCTGATTTCTGCAAACACTCATATTCCAAAAAAGCATCAAGGTAACTTTATGTCTGTAAAAATTAAGGCTGTATTTATACACATTATTTTGTCATTAATCATGTGATTTAATAGGGTTAGGTTTTCAGGTCGGGTAAGCTGTATTACAATATATTCCTAATAACTCCATACCTTTATGGAGCTTCATAAATTGTTTTTGAGCAAAGTGGGTCTGAATAATTCAAGTATTGCCATGAATGTTAGTATACTAATATCATTAAAATGTATCTTTGAGAAAATAGCCTATGGAAAACAAATTTGTTGCAATTTGTGTTGATCTGAGAATAAAATAAAAATGGATTGCAGATGTTCAGCAGATGTGTCAATGTAAATATAAAGTGCAGAGAGATAAAATTCCTCTTTGCAGTATGGAAGCAATCCAGTAATATTTCCCCATTTCAGCCTATATAGGCTTGAATGCATATGAAAATCATCCTAGTTAACTTGATATGAGGCTATGATTCTAAATATAACAATTTATAAATAAAATTAATGCTTTAGTTTCAGTTATATAATCTCCTTTGATTGTTTCATAGGGCTTTGCAACAATGGTTTATTTTCATTACAATTTTTTGACCTAAGAATAGCCTCTGTCACAAATCATGTGGGTATGTGGAGGCCAAGGAAGCTGGCTTGCCCAAACTCATATTTCTGGTGAGTGGAAGAAATAAAAGTTTTACTTGTCCATTGTGTATTTTAAATTGTATTAAATGATGGGTCTTTTAATGCGGAGTTATATAACATGGGGGTGACTGATGTGCACTGTTAGAGCCAAGTCTATCAGCAAGTATATAGAAAAGCAAACATCCTTAAAAGAGATTAATAATTCTCTCTGACAAGAGAAGTACTGAGTAAACTGTTTTCTCCCAATCCCCTTATTGCTGCTAACAACAACAACTGATGTTAGATGTGCCTTATCTTGCTATATAGGAGAGTTATCAGAGAAAATTGCTTACCAAACTTTTGATTTCTCTGAACTACTCAGTTTTGGAATTGACTCCTCCTTTGGTGTGAAAAGTCTGTATTTGCTGAGTTGCTATATGTTTTGTAACTGGCAGAGCACACAGGAAGAAAGCAATAAAATTTGTAGGGCTTTGACTGAAATACATGTTTTACTGTAAGGATATTAAATATAAGAGGGAGTTTTCCTTTTTTTCAGAAGCAGACACAGCGACTAGTATACCACATGGTGAAGGAGAAGTTTTCTTCTAGCTCAGTTTTGTGTAGGTGAATGTCTTTCATTTGTTGACAAGAACCTCTATTTCACTGGGTAGCCATTTTTTCCATGCTTTTAGCCTTAAAATATTTACATCGTTATTGTGATATAGAGGCTGACATTTTATTTAAAAACCTAAACACTAAGTAAATCAGTGTTATTTTCAAAAAGATTTGATACCAACATTTTGACAAAGAGGTTCCTTCCAAAAATGTCCTGATCAGCTGTTGATACATCACTTAACAGGTAAAATGGTCAAATTTGTCCACATGCAAATAAATCCAGCCATCCCTCCTAGGAAGTCATCAAAACTTTTGATTCTGGTCCTAGGAATTCTGTCCTCTCACCTTATTTTCTTCACCCTTTAACATCTTGTTTCCTGTTAGACTTTCCCTACTTAGTAGTTATTGCTGACAACAATATTGGTAGTAGACAAGATTCCTGATTTTGGTGCCACAACGTGCTTCACTGTTCTGCTACTAGACCTCAGTCACAACCCACACAGCCCAGCTCTCCATGTCTGGATGTCCCGACCTTTGCAGTTTGTGCTGTGCTGTGCCATTACCCAGTTGCAAAGCTAAGGAGTCTGGAAGTGCCCTCAGGAATGCTCTGAATTACCCACTTCTGGCATGACATCACTATGGTGATAAAGATATGTGTGATCCTCTAGTGTGTTTTTCTACTGAAAATAGAATAAAACCTAGGAAGGGATAGGATAGGATACGATACGATACGATACGATACGATATGATATATTATTTTCAGTCAGAATGTACCTAAAACAATCATCTCTTCAAACTGTCTGACCAATTCAGGGCTGACTCAAAGTTAAGCCACATTTTTTAAGGGCACTCTCCAAATGTCTCTTAAACACTGACAGGCTTGGGGCACTGACCCACCTCTCTAGGAACGCTGCTCCAGTGTTTTGCCACCCTCTTAGTACAGAAATGTTTCCTAATGACCAGTCTAAACCTCTCCTGGTGGAACTTTGAACCATTCTCACTCATCACCGAAGAGCTTAGCACCTCTTTCTCCACTCCCCCCCCCCCCCCCCCCCCCCCCCCGCCCTTTCTTTTACAAACTGGACAATTTCAGAGTCTCTAGCCACTCCTCATAGGACATGCCTAACTCTGGATACATTCAAGGACTTTCACATCCTCCTGAAGAATACCACTGGTAACTGTCACCAGTCAAATGTATCTCCATCCACTGCAAACCTTTAAGATCCACCCTTCAGCCAGTTCTTCACCCAATGCACTATAAACTCACTCATTCTACAGCTGGACAGCTTGTCCAGAAGGATGCTATGAGGGACAATATAAAAATCTTTGCTAAAATCCTCAAAAACTAGATCCATCATTTTCCCTTTGTGAACTCATGTTGACTCTTCTGTTGTACCCTGTATAGCCTTCTCCATAATGTTGGCAAGAGCTCAGGTTAGACTGAGATCTGTAGTTCCCTGACTTCTCCCCCATTTATTCATAGTCTGATGGTCTGATAACATTTGTATCTCTTGACATTTAACACACACAGTCATAGTTGATGCCTGAGCAGTGTGTCACTCCCACCTTGCTGCAAAAGCAGAACTACTCCACTGCAATGGTTTTGAAGAACCTCTAGCAGTGCCAAAACCATATATAAAAAAACTGTACAGACACATAGGCAGAGAAAGGCTGAACAGATCAGTTTTTATTTGAATACAACCCCCCCACAGGAACTTGCTGTTCCACTGCATTCATTGTTCCACATCTACTCTCTTCTCTCTGAGTTGCAACTATTGACTAACACAACTGTAGCATGCGTTCATCCATGAACATGAAAGAAACGCTATAGAGAGACTATTGGATTATCTCAGGATTGTCAATGAACATGTGGGAACAGGAAGCATAGCACGCTCCTTCGTCCATGTCCCACACCACAAATATCATTTACTCATCACCCAGTTCTGGCAGTTAATGATTTCTTACACATTTTGGCAGAAAATTGGCAGCTCAAGAGGCTAGCTGGGAAAGTCCAGTTCCTGGGCTGAGTGGTGAGATATCATTGTGTGGAGTGATGTTTTCAGAGCTAGGATTTCTCTTTGCTTTCCCTTCTCTCTTCTCAGTGGCATGAACAAGCAAGTTGATTTTAGGTGAAAAGGGACAAACTGTACAAGTTCTTAGTTTTAGACTAAGAACTTAACTGAGTGTGCTGTGAGACCAATTTATGTCAGCGCAGACACTGACACTGGCTCCCTAAGTCCCCTTAGCAGCATAGTGCTCCAGATCAGAAATTCCTCTGCATGCTGAATGCTCATTCTCTTCCTAAGAAACGATTTTTGCAGTGTTATCTTGGACTCTATCCTCATCTTCATTTTTGGGGAGGACTGAGATTGGGCTCAAGATGCGCAGAGTGATTCCTGTTTAGGTTTATGTGACTTAAATATTCCAAGTAAATGTCACCATTGAAAAGAATATCATCCTGACAAGGTGAGAATTTGGAGTTTAGAATAATCTTAGTGTTACTTCTCTGATGTTTGGACTCAGTTGTAAACAGAGACCTCCATAGCAGAGATGATTTTAAGCCACATTCAGCACTTTGGAAATAAAATGTACAACACTGATATATGCCTTGCCTCAAGATGCAGTTCTGAAACTGAGGAAAAGGAATGATTTTGAGAAGTCACCCTGCCGTGCACACACAGAGAATGGACAGGCAACCTCAACCCTCTTTCTCAGAGTAGTTTCTCTGGAAGAAAACATTGCAGGCACTGGAGCTAGAAAAGCATATTCAGTCTCTCCAGAAAATGAAATGTCTGTATTTGGGAAGAAAGAACATATCCCTCTTCTCCATCATGACTTTTACCATTTATATGACCATGTAGAATACATGTGATATGTGTATACAGAAAAGGTATATTTAGGTTTTACATATGTGTGCATGCATATGGTAAAAGGTGTGATGGAGAAGTGGAATTTATTCTTTCTTCCCAAATAGACAAAGATGTAGATATATGGTAAAATAAAATAATTCTAAAATGTTTGCTGACTGGAAAGAAGAGGGAGAAGGAGAAACAATGTAACTTTGATACATGCTTTATAGTATTGGGCAGTACTCAGATTGGAATGATAGGACTGTATAAGAAGTGACACCATTAAATAAATTACACTTTCATATAAAATTATGGGAATTTGGAATACATTGTTAAAGTCGTTTGGGAATCACTGAACAATTGCAGTGAGTTACAATATGTTCAGCCACTGGAACTATCTATCAGCTGAATGACAGCTCTTCTAGTAAACATGAACTATGTTGGTAGTGCAAATGTATGTGCTAACAGTGAAAGTAAATGAGTTCAACAAAAATAGATTGTGTTCTCTATCAATTTATATCACTCATGACTCAATTATCATTGCAGAGCAAAAATGCCTATCACATTTTAATACTTACATGTCAGTATTCCTTATTTATGTAATTGCTGAACATCACTTGGGTCTTTCAGAACAAAGTAAATAGTGTCATGATTAAGGTGAGAATATCTTCAAATTCAAAACGTACTGAAACATTTCCTCCTTGCTGAAAAAAATAGATGGATCAGCTCATCCTGAAAAACAGCACATGGAGATAAGTCATAATTTTAAATAGTATATATGATGTGAAACATGATGCATTTTTCAATCTTAATCATTAGTCTCTTTTTCACTTGCCTTTAGTAGTATCAACAACAGTTCAATTTATTTAGTCCTTGAGTTTTAGGTTCTTATTGATCTTTATAATTATTAATAAATTATTTGTAGTAAAGTTAATTTGATCAATTATATTTTCTCATTGTCTTTCCACACAACTGATTTCCAAACAGTTCAGAATTTTACGAAAGTGTTTATTTCTAGTAATGAAATCTTTAAAAGTTTCTTGAAAACAATTGTAATTGCATTGGTATTTCACAAACTGCATTCATCTATTTTGTCATTACTTATTTATTCATACTGCTCTGTGATCAGTCACTGATAACATGTTTTCTCAGGTGAAAGACTGTTACTCTGATGGTAAGTATGAGCAAAGGGCACTAAGTATAATTCTAAAGGCAGAAGGGATTTCTATCATAACAGAAGGCTGTCAAGGTTACAAATGTTTTTGGATATTTAAAACAATAATCTTAATTTGTCAGATCTTTCTTCATTACTGGCAAAATAATCCACTAATACCTGATATCTGATTTAAAAAATTATTATTATAATTTGGTACATTTCCATGGTGTAATTGTTCAAATTCCTGTCTACTTGAAACCAGGTGTCTATCATAACCTTGTTCAAAGACTGATGAATTTAAGGCAAATGGTAAAACAAAACTAGAGCCAAGTAGTGCACAACTGTAATAAGGCGTTACCTGCATGTCAGTGACTGAGCGTGGCTGATGCCAGGTATCAATTGAAATCCAAGGATCTATGTATGCAACATCACGTGGTGGGCTTGTGTTTCTTACTTACCTGACATCAATTCCAATACTTCCTGAACTGCTTTGCAGTTTAATATGCTTTACATTAAGGTTCAAATTCTCAAGGGAAAATGAGATACTCACATGCCTTTTCAATTTTCTAAATCCAACATGGGAAAACATTGACAACAATGACACTCAGACCTGATCTGAAGAGTGTAGAAAGCTGCAGTTTCTGTCGTTGGAAGTGTATGTCTACCTCAGTCTTGGCACTGTTGTGCTGTATTGGACCCCTTCTTTCAACCTCTTATTTAGGCCCTTCTTGGAGTCGTACAATCAGAGCTTACCCACATGAAATGCAGGAAGAGCTGGCTAAGCCTCTGGTCCTTCCATAAAAACATACAGGAGGAAGAGTATTTTTCTACCTTTTGTTCAGCTTCACTGTAGTCTTGTAGGATGTGGGCTTTCTTGTTGCTAAGAATGCTACTTTGTCAGAAAGTAGATGAAGATGGATGTATAGACAAGGGGGTAGGAAACTTGTGTAGAAGGTGGTACTGATTCCCTCTCTGTGTGAAGGAGTGTTTGTTTGATACAAAGTGAAACAGCTTAACAAAAAGACCGAGAGCTTCCAGCTTCAGAATAACTGTTGTTTGCTGATGAAGGCATTCTTCATGCAGGTAGGAGGCATGGATTACTGTCCCTCAGGCAGAGACGGTGGGAACTTAATGCAGTGCTGTTAATGCTCCAATCACTCAGGAGCTAGTCCCAAAGGATATTGAGGCATGCAAGTATCTGAGCCAAAGACAATACCTACCAGAGAAGAGACACCACTCAGGACTAAGATTTTCTATTTCCCTGATAAATGGGTTTGAAATCATTACCTACAGAAAAAAGAAAACTACTGGGCTAGAACTGGTGGGAAATGTCAGTCGTCTTAAGATCACTATTCTGGAATTTAATGCCGAAGTTTTCCTCTTTTTAAGAGATGTATTGGATTTGAAGATGTGGTTCGGATCTGTCTTCATCTGTACCTTCAACTCATTGACATTTGTAATAGGTCTTTATTCACTCTGAACAAAAATTCTTTCTCATAGGGTGTATATATCCCAGTTATCCCTTCTAGTTCACCTCCACTTGTTTAGTTTCCACAAAGCAGAGTTGTAAACTTGGTTAACCTTACACCTTGTTTTCTCCAGGACCATGTTGGTTTACAGCAGGTATACCAAAACAGAAGAAGGGAACCATGGGAGACTCCAATTTGTTATTTATTTATAAACTTGACATTACACATCATGTAAAATTAAAATCTTCAGCTTGTTCTTGCCCCATTTATTTTAAGAACAGTCTCTTCAGAGCATTAATGGCCCTTTGCCATAGATGGCATAAAAGTGTGCACTTTCCAACTGCTGAAATATGTTCATTTTTTACTGTGGCCTTAATTTTATTTATCAGCTTATTCAAATACAGATATTTCCTCAATAGAGGGGAAATCGGTCCTTGTATCTGTCTGAGTTTCAGAGGTGGCACTGTGTGCAGCACTGTTTCATGTCTGAAGCATGTCTGTAGCAGATATGGGAAGCTCACGCCAAGACAGGGGTAGAAATGAAGCACCCTGAGGCACAGTATTGTATTTAACTACCCAGTCATCCCCCAGCCTTACATTCACTGTGGTTAAGTTTAGGGTAGTCCAAGGTCAGGCAATGGGAGACGTCACCTCCGCAGGAAGCAAAAGTAAAGTAAGGAAGGAACTTCTGAAAGAATATTTGACTCTGATAGGAAAGTGGTTTCTGATTTTATAATTACAAGTATGAAAAGTGCCAACTTAGCAAACTGCTATAATTTAGTTTCTACTAAATTGACCTTCCTTTTGGACTTTGCCAGAAGGCTTGATTCATTAAAGTTCATTGAGTTATTAGAGATATTTAGTTGAAAATTGCTATAAGAGTGCAAAGTACTCATGACAGGCTGAATCATACCTTCAAAAGTGGATCCTAGAAACTCAGAGGAGATTAAACTGAGTCAGATTTCAGACCAGCTCTGCTGCTTTATAAGTGTGTATGTCAAAATTCTGTTTTGGAGGGATCCAAATTCTTACATCTTGTAAGAATTCTTCCTGTTTAAGTCTGAGGATCGTTTTGATGCCTAAATTCTTTTTTCTTCCTACTTAAAGTTTGACTTCAGTAGTTTACCATAAACTGAGCAGAATATCTTGTACTTTATTCCATCATTAAACTCAAAGACTGCTCTATAAGAGTGATTCCTATTAAGCTTTCATAAACATTTACTGTAGTATCTCGCTTAAAAATATTTAAGCATTCTGTTATATCACTGCATGTGGCTCTGCGCTCATAGTAAATCAAGTATGTCATCTTGTTCTGCTGTCACCTTAGAGACATAGGAGACATGCTCTGGAATTGTCAAGGGACAAGAGAAAGTGGCCATTATATTTTATACAGGGTGATAAATGATTAATATTTGTAAATTAATGCATTTAAATCATATGTGCATGAGACACTTCAAGTTTTGCAAATATATCCAAGACACTTATTTGAAAAAAATTCACCTGACAACTTCTCTTTTCCTACTGGAGTCTATTTTTGGCTGGTCAAGTGAAAAAGAAGCAGTAAAGTGTGAGGATTATAATACACAAGATATATTGTATTTCTGGGCAATTATAACATGCCTAGGAAGGTGTTGCAAGGCATAAAGTTGAAAAGCCAAATGACTTGATCCACTTGAGAAATGTAATAATTCCCAAGAAATGCACTGCCTAGAGTATATTATTACTATTATGAAACAGAATCCATTAATAGAGAGACGGAAAATGGTGGGGAGGGGGACAGGCCTATTCATGCATGTACTGGCTAGTATTAAAGTGAGTATGACATCAGTCACAGCCAATCAAACAGTCTCAGTAATGTCCAAAGTACTACCGACATTTCATAATTAAGTAATGAGACATGACAGGGCATGAATTGTTTTGTATTAATTCTCAACGAGTGTGTTGTTGTAAGGCAAGAGAATAAGGGCTGGGTGCAATTGGTTCAGCCAACTGTGAATTAATCCTTTCCCATTCTTACAATATAACCCATTATTGTGGTTTTTTTAAATGTTAATTTTAAAAATATTTATGTAGCTAATTAAGTGATGAGTTTCTAAGCCATGATGACAATCAGCACGATTCTTTCTGTAATTCTAAGCAGTGAATTGTCTATTCCCTGTTCCTTACTCAGATCCTCCACAGTCAGTCAAACCAGCTACTTTCTATTGTCCATTTGCTAATGTATTCTACTAGCCTGCCTTCTAATGTCTACACTCATATCTGCATTCATTTGCATATAAGAAGCATCTAGATAGGCCAGTAATGGTTAGGGAAGTCCTTTGAGTATATAAAGTGCTATGGAAGTGCTAAATATGGCTTTTGTTTACTATTCAAAGGCAACACGAATGTAGTGGGGGATATTGCCTATGTCCCTTGTCAGTCAGGACTTTGTTCTGTTCACTGTGATTTGGAGCAGTGCTTTTCACTACTAAAAATAAAGCATTTGGGGTTTTTGCCTTTGCAAAATTAGGACATCTATTTTTCTTTGTTAGTAAGTGACTCCTAGTCAGACCTTATTTACTCAAAATATCAGTTTTCTGTAGTATTCTATATGGCCTCTACACTGGCCTCCAGTTCAGTATAGTCCATTTTCTTTGATGATCTGAGGCTAGTTCAGGGACACAGTATTGGTGCTTTACATCTCCAGGAAAGATTTTTGCTTTGATTTTAATACAAGACAATTCATGCTTAGTAAGTTCATGGAATATACATTCCTGAGCAGGCTGCTGAAGATTTATCACCAGAGGCATCCTGAAAAGTACAACATGGTTGTTTGCTATATAAAATCACAACGGGATGCCTAGGCAAGCAAGGAAATCCGCCTGAGTGTTTGGGACTGCTAATCTGATGTTATAGCTTGAAACGCATACAAAAGTCCCTGGAGTGCTGCTGAAGGGGCAGGTATCTGGGCCAGAGACTACTGACATTGAGAAAACCTGAAACTTCAGTTCTGCTAAGAAATTGTGGAGATGAGTGCCAAGATGTTTATTTCATAGATCCATCCAAGGATAAAAATGCTCGGGTAATATCATTGGAACAGGCATGAAAATCCTGCACTGGCTAGCAGACATAAATGACACTCTTTTCTGATCCTGATACCAGTTAGTTAATCTTATAAACAAAGATATAAAAAAGTTTCTTTCATGAACCTTAAGCAAATGCACTATTTCAAAATGTTAATAGCAATCACATCTCTACATGTCATTAATTTCCAAGCTCTTCATACACTTAACTTACCTCTGACAGGTGAGTAACCTTTTAATAGCATGTAGTAACCCAAACACATAAGTGAAACTGGAAACAGTAAAAGGTATTGTCAATATTTGAAACTGCCATTGCAATTTCAGGTAGAAAAACTGTAATTACCTGGACTGGAATTGATAATCCATATTGTCATCTTTGTAGGATTTGACATAGGCTATTTATCAATTATGTTACTGCAAAGAGAAGAAGAAATACCATTCTTACTATTGCTCTCTTTAATCACACGCTTGTTCTGTACTTGGCTCCAAGCATTTTATAAAGCCTAGATTTAAATGTACCTTAAAAGAAAAATGTTTTCTTTTTCAACCAGACATCTTATAACTTGCTTCCGAAATCAAAAAAGGATTCAAATTTTACAAGTGGCTCATTCTGAGTAGTGTTGAGAGTCATCCTTGGAGTAAGGAGTACAGCAATGGTCAGGTAGATGGTCAGCATTACTTCATATTGAAAATTATATATTACAATGTATATAAATGTAGATACAAGTCCATATACAATGCAAAAGAGATACATAAATATTATTAAAATAAGATTTATTACACTAAATTTTTCTACTAGCTCTTCTCAGCCTGGAATGTTGCAGGATCTGCCTTCATCCAGTCACTTTGCAAGGGCATGAAGCAATTTTATCTAGATGCAGACAGTCATGAATCAAGGCAATGTAGAAATTTTCAGTAAAAGGAAACAAAATATTTCTTCTCAATATTTGAGTGTCTTGGATCCTCTCAGCATCTGGATGGTATCTTCTAGTCCCCTAATCTGTTGTGTTTTTTTTTTTAAATGTCCTTTGCAACTAAGACTTAATCACACTGCCAGTGTTGAGTCATTCTAGTCCAAACTTTTTGATTTCCATCATTTATAGTTCTGGGAAAATGAAGTCAAGCTGGTGCCTTGGAATCTGAAATGATGGACACAATTTGTATTTTAACTGCAATGTACTTTTTGTGTGGCATAAAGATTCTTTTTAAGAACAGACATGGAGTAAATCATTTAAACAAATAAATTGAAAGAAATAGAATTAAGAAATTTGTAAATATGCATAAGTCCACAAGTAATTCCAGACTAATATGTACTTACTAGATACACCTTGTTTTGCTCTATGGGCTTCTCAAGCTTTCATGCTTCCCTTACCTTAGTTTTCAGCAGGTTTTCTGGCAAGGTGTAAATCACTGTTATGGAAAAGAACACTACATGGTTTCTTTATGGTAGATTTGCACCAAGTTGATTGATTATCAAGGTGTGAAAGCCAATATCTGATCTTTCTCACTAACAAGTGCCTGGTAATTTCTCCACCTCCTCCTCCAATAATCTTTTTTTTTCTGTTCGGATTCTTGTTTATCAGAACAAAAAATAAATAGTATCCTCTCCTTAGTGATTCTTGCTTTCCAAAGTTCAAAGCTTGAGTCTATTGCCTATATGTGAGGATTTAGTGCCATTAAAACTTCCGTAGTTTCAGCTGTGATTCAAAAGCCTAAATATAGGTATCTAATACCAATTAGATGCCTCAGGATATCCTGCCTTGCATCCAGTTGCTGCTTCAGAAGGGCTCTGGTCTCCCACAGGTCTTATGTTATCTCTGCTGATCTCACACAGATGCTGTAAATACCCCTGGATGTTTAAAAGTGTGCTAAACAACTATGCTCAGACACCTTCACTGCTCTCCTTCATGTAACCCTGCTCTCAGCAAGCATTCCTAGAGCAAGCGGCGTAAGTTTATGTTCATGTTTCTGTATTTTTAAATGCCCCATGTAGGGGCAATCCATGACCATGCAGGAGCATTTAACAACTCATTGTCTTGACATGAATATTTCCATCATTCTGCCTATCACACAATAAAGTATGGAGCCTCATATTCTCATTTCTTAAACAATCAAAACATATTGCAGATTAACTGCAATGCACATATTTTTTCCGTTTCACTACATCATGATTAAAAGTTCACGACCTTGATTATATTATGCAATTTGAGAAGTCGCCAACAATGTCCGTGGTGATTAAATATTCCACTTTGTAATTATTTTGTAACTTTTGTTCTGCTCTTTGCTCACTCCAAAAATTATCATAAAATTTTGAAAGATGTCCTCAGTGCAGAATATGTCCATAAAATATTAAATATTCAATTTTCTTCTATCATGGCTTGAAAAATTCATAATTACATGATGATCCACATAATAACTCATTCTGAAAAGTCATATATGGCACTCCCCCTGTGACTGAGTTAATAATTTACTGCTGTGTGGGATTTTCACTCTGCACTGTTAGTCTTGGGAACATTTATTAAGCAAATGTTCATTTGCAAAGATCAGAATGTGAATGAAGAGGGTAAGAATTTAATGAGGAGTGACAGACAGGTGAACTGATTCCATATAGTTCTTTACTACAGGAGAAAGCAGATAGCTTTATCTTTCATAGCCTCGATAGACACATGAAATGAAATATAGAAGACAGGAAGCAAAAGGAAAAAAAAAGTACTTTCCTAGAAGAGCCAATGAAAGGATAAATCAGAGGAACTCATGAACATGATTCAGACCAGTTGAAATGACTGTTCGTATTCTGCACCTTTGGACTTACATAGCAGGGATATTCAGACTTTTCATTTTTGGGATCTTTGCCCATTTTTTTCAATAGACTACTTTCAGCATTAAAAAAAAAAAGTCAAGTCCAAGAGTATAGCATCAACTTATCTGACAGCAATATAATTACAGAAGCAAGACAGTTTTAAAACTTTTGTTTCAAAATGTATTGTAGTGATTGGACTAGATGATCATTTGAGGTCCCTTCCAGCCCTTAAGATTCTGTTATTCTATGATCATTTTCAGATGTAAGAAACACTTAAACACTGTAACACTGTAGCTACTATCGCACTACAGTGTTTTCAGTAAATAATGAAAAGGTTTGCTACATATACATATTTTATTTCACTGTGAGGGTGAGGGAGCAGTGGCGCAGGCTGCCCAGAGGGGTTGTGGAGTCTCCTTCCTTGGAGGCCTTCAAGACCCACCTGGACATGTTCCTATGCGACCTTATCTAAGTGACCCTGCTTCTGCATGGAGATTGGACTAGATGATCTCTAAAGGTCGCTTCCAACCCCTACCATTCTATGATTCTGTGATATTAACCATGTAACTTCTTTATATATGACATTTTGGGTTTCCTCTACTTAAACATAAGTTAAATGACATTGACCTTGGATTTTCTTTGATAAAGAAATTCAAGAAAAAAAGATGAAATACCACAGGAAGATTTTATATTAGATTCAGAGATGAGTTTTACAAAATACTGAGCATGTTGTTCCTAATACACTAAAAAGCTAACACATTTATTCAAAAAAATCTCTTGTTTAAAGGTAGGTGAGTACAAATTCAAGTGTTTTACCAAGCAACACTACATTAAACATGCCATGTCTTCAACAGGAAGAAGTTAATATTCCTCAATCTGTTGCCATTGGGATGTGTAAGAATATCACACATAGCTATACTTTCCAATGATATCTAAATATAAGATCCCAAATGGTAGCATTTATGCTTTTTCACACACACACACACAAAGGTGATATGGTCTTAACTTAAATTGAGAAAACTAGAATTTCCACTTGGTTCACCTTATGAATTTTCTTTTATTCCAAAGTGGATGATTTTCAGTGGGTTCTTATTGTCCACGAAAGCTTAAATGTCCTAAAATAGTTTTGGTCTCCCCAAAATATCATTTTTGAAAACTGCAACATCTATTTCTGAGATCCTTGTCAAGGTGAAACAGCACTCATGAAGATGAGAATTATTCTTGGTGGGTTATGCTTACTTTTTAATTTCTTTTAGATGTACGGTTATGTATACAATTACTCACAGTGCATTTCTTTTTTGTAAAAGGAAATAATATATCAAGGGGTATGTGGAGACAAGACTGTGCAAAACATAATTTTGTGAGAAAGGTGTTAAAAATTTACACATTTTGAAAGAGAATTTTCAAGCAGTTGGTGTCAGCATCATTTTCATGAATGTATATTTCTCTGGATATAAGGGTTTCTACTGAAGATGACTGAATTTGTTTTAGCACTTGACTTGATTACACTTTCTGATTTTACAGCATCAATCTATAACTGTGTTGGAAATGAGACAGACACTTTGGCCTAAATTTCTAACAATGAACTCCACCTTCCATCTTTTATTACTGGATAGTTACCTGACAAACTTAAAAATGAACAGACAGACACAGGAAAGATTTAGTTTAGCCACTCAGTGCCATGGCTCTCACCTACATGTAAAAATGTACGAACATTCAAAGAGAAATTAAGAAAAGATCTCTTCTGTCAATGGGCTAGGCAGACAGCTGATAGTGATAAGCTCTGGTATAGACTTCTGCACTGCTAATATTAGCATTAATTAATTTTAATTAATTAATTAATTTACTCAAATCTTAGTGAGCAGAGCACAGAAAATGTGTGTGTTTGAACAGAAGACCAAAGAGAGGGTTTGTGAAATGCACACGGGTATGTAATATGAGAAAGTAATGAAGTTGACTGGGAGATGGAACATAAATGGTTACAAAAACTGGCAGATCTAAAGGTAACTATCTCATGGAAGTTACTTATATATGATTTCTTAATCACTTAGTGAAGTTGTCTGGATATGGAACCCTTGGTTTTCAGGTTATTCTTAGTTTTTTCAAGCATCAATTTGGAAGGATCTTATTTAACAATTTCATTTTTTTTATGGTTCTGAAAATAAGAGACTGTGGACAAAGTTTGTTTTAACATAAATCTGTGGGACATGTTCAAAGAGAATGAACTGGGATGTCACAAAAAGGGAGAACGAGGTGATATTGAGAAATTAAGAAAAAGTCAGATTAAATGTAATCACACAGACTGAAGATACAGAAAGTGATTTTTTCCTGAAGCTTGTTGGTTAGATACAGTAGAGATGGGGAGACTATTTACTGATTGCAACAAAAAGAAACTTATTTGACCAAAGACAGATGTATGCCCCTACAGTCAACTGGGAGAAATAGGCGTCTCTTTTACGGCATAGTCCATTTCATCCTGAAATATGTATTTGGCAAGATTAGTGATTCCTGAGTGCTTGTTGCTCTAAATCAACCATAAAGGAACACTAGGTTGACTACTTAAATATATCTGCGTGAATCTAATTTCATCTGAGGGAACTATGAGCTGCAAAGGTGATGTATCTGTTGCAGTCCTTAAGTATGTCTGTTGTGCTATTCCTCAATAAAGATAAAAGAATGTTCATGCCTTTGTATGAAAGGGAAGTAAAATTTTGTCTGCAATAGCCAGAACTGCTTTGATTATTCATTTTATGGAAAGAGTAAGTTCAAATTGGAAGAGACGTAGTGAAGAGTTACTGTGACAGATGAATGAGGAGTCTACTTTATATCAGCTTTGGGGTTCATTAAAGGTTAAGAAACACTTTTAAAGGAAAGCAAAACATTTCCCAAAGAATTATAATTACCGTAATTTCAACACAGAAAAATGGATGACAAGAGAGTTAAGAATGCCAGCACTGGTTGGGGGGAAATAGTTTGTTCCTCCACTCCTTTAACTGAGATCCTGGTGAGAGATAGTTCCTTCACCTTACACCCAGGTCCAACTGTCTTTGTAGCTGCCCCATAGCTCAAGAGCAACAATATTCCTTACTTCAAGATCTATAGTACTTCCCAACCACAAAATCCTAGCCTCTCCTATGCTCATGTCCCTTCATTACCAGCCAGAGTTCATCCACATTTATCCCATATCACAATTATAACAGATAATATCTTGTACCAAACTTGTACTCCTAAAACATTTCTTAGAGATAGAAAAGATTCATGAAGAGTCTGTGACTGCGAAAGAACAGTGGGTAGAAGCTATAAAAAAAAAGAGATTGTCTTATATCTTGGATACCCAGTAATAAGACCAAACGTCCTCATCCTCCCCCATTTCTTGGTTATTTATTTTAAAAGTAACTCTTACATAAACATACTTGTGAGCATCACTAAACCAGCTGTAAGGGTATAGGATTAAAGAAAACCACTAACATTTGTAAAATGTAATTTCAGTGTCTGATAGCTTTGATGGGTAAATATTAAAAAAAAAAAAATCCCAGATTTGGTTGAATTTTATGTACCAGATTGGAAGACATTAAACATCCTTCATAGAATCATAGAATAATGGAATCATAGAACCATAGAATCATAGAATGGTAGGAGTTGGAAAGGAATTTTAGAGATCATCTAGTCCAATCCCCCTGCAGAAGCAGGTCAACCTAGATCAGGTCACACAGGAATGCATCCAGGCAGGCTTTGAAGGCCTCCAAGGAAGGAGACTCCACAACCCCTCTGGGCAGCCTGTTCCACTGCTCCATCACCCTCATAGTAAAATAGTTTTTTTCTTATGTTTAAATGGAACCTTTTGTTTTCCAGCTTCATCCCATTACCCCTTGTCCTATTGCTAGATATCATAGAAAAAAGGGATGTCCCAACCTCCTGACACCCACCATTTAGATACCTGTAAATATTAATGAGATCTCCCCTCAGCCTTCTCCAGATTAAACAGCCCCAGTTCTTGCAGCCTTTCTTCATAAGAAAGATGCTCCAGACCTGTGATCATCTTGGTGGCCCTGCATTGGACTCTCTTCAGAAATTCTCTGTCCCTCTTGAGCTGAGGAGCCCAGAATTGGACACAGGACTCCAGATGAGGCCTCATTAGGGCAGAGGAGAGGGGGAGAAGAACCTCCCTCCACCTCCTGGCCACACTCTTCTTAATGCATCCCAGGATGCCATTGGCCTTCTTGGCCATGAGGGCACATTGCTGGCTCATGGTTAGTTTCTTATCAACCAGGACTCCCAGGTCTCTCTCTGCAGAGCTCCTCTCCAGCAGGTCAATCCTCAGCCTGTACTGGTGCATGGAGTTGTTTCTCCGCAAGTGCAGGACTCTGCATTTGTCCTTGTTGAACCTCTTGAGGTTCGTCTCTGCCCAACTCTCAAGCTGGTCAAGATCCCGCTGAATGGCAGCATAGCCTTCTGGGGCAGCCAGTCCTCCCAGTTGCTGGGGTCAATAGCAAATACCAATCCCTGTACGAGTTCTGAGTGCTGTCTTCTACTACAGGAACAACATTATTCAAACTTGTTAGATATCCTGTCTCATGAATTATACAAATTGGACCACAATGATTGGTGCAATTTATAGACTCATGGAATAGTAAGGGTTGGCAGGGTCCCATCAGATCACACAGGAATGCATTCAGGTGAGTTTTGAAAATCTCCAGAGAAGACTCCACACTCTCCCTGTGCAGCCTATGCCAGGACTCCTTCACCCTCACAGAACCATTTCTCCTTATGTTAAAGTGGTACTTTCTCTGTTCCAGCTTACATCTATTACAGAAAAATGACTCACCCCAACCTCACAACACTCATCCTTTAGGTATATATAAGCAGTAATGAGGTCCCTTTTCAGTCTTCTCCAAGCTAAACATCCCCAGGTCTCGCAGCCTTTCCTCATCAGAAAGATGTAAAAGTGATCTTATCATCTTGATAGCCCTCAACTGGACTCTAGAAAGTCCCTACCTCTCTTGTACTTGGGAGCCCAGGCCTGGACACAGTACTCCAGATGAGGCCTTATTAGGGCAGAGAAGAGGGGGAGGAGAACCTACGTTAACCTTCTGCCTGCACTCTTCTTCATGCACCCCATAACGTCATTGGCATTCCTGGTCAAGTGGGCACATTGCTGCCTCATGCTTAGTCTCATGCCTTGTTTCAGTCTTTTTCTGCAAGGCCTGGGAATCAGTTGTAGTTTAAGATTCCTGAGTTTAGGTATCTATATGAAGATATATGTCTGAGGGCTAAGTGGCTAATTCACATCATAGTCAAAGGACATCCAGAGCTTGAATCAGTTGCCTGGATACAGGTGTTTACACATGGGGAAATTACGAGGCAGGTCTATGGCAGACTAGTAACTTTCTGGAGCAGCAGCTGAAGACCATGTCCTGGGATATTTCAGCATGTGCCTGTAAGAGGGCTCACTCCAGACTTAGCCACTGCATAGACTGCATCTCCATGCTTAGCTCACATTCACTCACACACTGACTCCCAAATGCAGAGGTCTTAGTTTCAACCTGAATCTTGTCCTCAGATCTAATATAATTACTTCAATATAGGTGTCTAAATATAGATTTTCCAACTGGGCTCCATTGGAGTTGCCCCAAGATATTCTATTTGGTCTCCAGTTTCCACTCAGCAAAGCCAGGGTATACCATAAGTTCTGTATCAGGTATACTGCCTCCATGCAGGAGACTCGAGGTTTGCTACTTTGGGCCCTGTGAAGCAGCACTATATTTTTATATTTATATATATAAAAAACTATTATATACATATAATTAAATCAACTAAATCAAATCCTAAGTGTTTCTTCAGGTACATTTCAGCAGAAAGAAGTAAAAAAAAAACCACTCAGAAGAGAGAATAATCTGAATGTCAGGTGCCACAAACAATGAAAGTGAGGACTTGTAACATTTTCAAATGTTTTAAAAAATCTGGAAATTTTTTTGTTTTGTTATGTTTCATTACCATTAAAGTGAAATATTTCCAAGAGATGTGAATGTTGAATGTTTTCTTTTCTAGATTGTGTCTTGAATGGTACATAGTGTAAAAGAGTACTGCAGGTTTCGTGTTTTGTCTGTAGAAAACCCCTTTTTCTCTAAACAGCTTTAAATTGCTGCTTTCAAAAGGTTGTTTCATTGTGCCGTTCATGTACTCACGTAGTAAAAGAGAACAGCAACTAGTCAGATCCCCCTAGTAGGGACAAAAGTCAGTTCAACTGCTTTTGTTCCACTTTATAAATGGCTTAGCGCAGAGAGTCCCTGCCAGAACTAAATGCTTTGGGCTTTTTCACATGTAGTGGTAGATGATGTCTTGGGGCCAGAGTTCAGAATATCACTACTGAGCTTAAAACTCCACCAGGCCCAAAAGGAAAAAGTAAAATGTCATGATTAGCATTTGACAGCTCCAATTGTTTGTTAAATGTGTGGAAAAACTGGGAGAAGTAGAAAAGGTAGACTTGTTGATTCTATTGAGTTATTTTTTTTATACTGTGGCATTTTGCAAAGTCATATACAAACAGCAGTTTTGTAGAAGCCTATTGAAAGTTCTGATGGCATCTGTTGTAGGTATAAGAGAAACTTGGTCATAAGAACGAGATAAACACATCACAAATCGTAAGAATAACAAAAATAAAACAAAACACTACTGTTAATAGTGCGGTAAGAGCAATAAAATATGTAGTATAGTTAGGCTTGACATGTTCATAACCTAGTTAGCAAAAGATCTTCTTGTGTAACCTACCCTCATGTTAATGAGACCTCAGTGAATTTTCCAAGATATTTGTCAAGTTAGTCCTTGGCAGTGTTATGATTCCTATAATGTTATAATGATAGCCAATGTACAGATATACTAAGGATATTCTGAAGTACTTAACATATTTCGTTTACAAATGTGTATGAGAATTACATAGCAGAGGTGAAAAAGATCAGATCATTTCTACAGAAATGCCCACTGCTCTGTAGTTTGTTTCTATCACACCAGACAAGGAATCTATTATCAATAGGGGATAAGCCAAGCGTTTAGAAAGGTCACTTGATAATTAGTATTACAATATCGTACAGCTTTTCCTTTCCTAGATATAGTGTCACAGTGTTTCCAGAAATAACTTTAACAAATATCATGAGACTATTTAGACCAGCTAACTAAAGAATTGGCCTATCTTTATCACTAGTTTTATCTAAGAAACTGCATGCCATATGATTTAAAATTACAATGTACTTTCAAGCTCATAATTCACTTTATTTTAAAAATGGATAGAATAAAGTCATCATCCCAGTCCTAAAATTCCTTGCAAAAAATAGATAAAATTCTACTAAATAGAGTAATAAGAGAATGAAAGAACTCAAAGCTCATTTACACCACATGTGGACATGATTAATGAAGAATCAGTATTCAAATGTTTTCAATCACCCAATAAAAATATTCACAACATGATGAAAACCTGTCAGTTAGTTCTGGAGTATAGTAAAGAAATTCTTCAAATTAGATTGCACTAAATGATGGCCTTGACATGATAAATCTTGTTCTCCTTTGATCTTCTGATAATGCCAACACATACTTTTGAAAGGTCTGGCAATAAACACACAGAGGATCCCAGCTTGCCAAAATCAATGACATCCATTTCCACGTCTGAGACACAGAAATGTTGGCTAATAACAGAAACATCCTCACTGGAGGCTGGAGGAACATTTGTTTGTGCCTAGTTCAGTATACTAGAGTGACTGCTGAAGAACAATTCAACCTGGTAAAACTCCTGCATATAGCACTGTCACACTTGGTTTCTGTATCTGCCAAATCCAGTAAAGGTTGATTATGCAAGTCAGCACTGCCTGAGGGCTTGTCTATCTTGAACATTCGAATTTCCAAAACAATTCTATCATTTTCTTTCATGAATCAGTATTTTTGCTCTATTTTTTTCAGTTTTACTTTTCCACTCATTCTTCATCTCTTTTTTGCTTGTAATATCTGCTTGGTACATATCTTAACATATCTTAACGTGTGATGCAGAGTCAAATCTATGCATTTAATTTATCAAGGATAAGTTATGTGATTTCCCTTTGTATATGAATAGATATATTTTCTCCTGTGTTAAGCATGAAATTGGGGAGGGGCCTTGGGGGGGGCACAAAATTTCTTTTTGTTTTCCTTACAACTTGTCTTCTATGCTAGGGCTAAGAGTCGTGAACAGGGTTACCAAAGGTAAAAAAAGGTATGATTATGTGGAAAAATCTTCCTTATTATGAGTATCATGAAATAAAACTTGATAGATTTAGCAAACAATTGAGAGCTATTAGCCTACACTATTTCTTTTAATCCTGTTCTGCATAATTTTTAAGTAGAGCTTAAGGATGTGATCACTTTCTGCCTTTCCAAGAAGCCCACTCTCATTCTGTGCATAGTGTGATAGAACTTCATTAATGAAGAGCTGTTTGTTGCTTTTTCTTCTCCTTATACCACACTCATGGCTCAGAAGTTAGAGTTCCAAACTTATGCTGCTCATCAACACATGGTGGCATACTTTGGAATAGTGTTAATTTGTATTTTATATTGCTCTCTGAATTTCTCTGTTTCAGTAATCTGAGATGCCTAGTATCTACTACTTTCAAACATTTATCCTTTTACCATTCTGTATTTTTAAGTATATTGATATTTGATTGTATCTATGAATAATCAGCTATTATATAGATCAACCTTCTTTCCTTTCTTCTTTTCATTACCCCAGCAGTTTCTACTACTTTTCAGATTTTCACCCAATCATTGGCAGCAGTTTCTTATATCTATCACTCTCCCCAGTGTTGCATTAAAGGTATTTGGCAGAAAATAACCCCATGTATTTCAGCTTATGCTTAGATATCAGAGGGGCCAGAGGTGGCTGGGCTTAGATTCTGAGTGATGTCCAATCCAGTTCTATAAATCTGATTGTGTTTGGTATATTGAACTTGAGATGTACTAATAGCATGATGCATCGTCAGTCCAACCGTGTTCATGAACCAGCATGGCCATAAGTTTGGTCCTGTTCAACGAGAGTCCCCATGGCTAGATTAATGAATAGTGCAGTTCATTGAAGCAACAGAAGTGCAGATTCTTTTGGATAACTGGTGATAAATACACTGTCTGCAAAAGCACATGCAAATATTAAGAATATGAATAACACAGCCAGAGGCAAGTGCATTAAAATATGAAACTATTCTGTAGACATTTCTAAGTTTCCTAGGAAAGCACTTGGTGTAGCAGAGTGTTTGAATCTCACTCAATAGGTGTCTCTATGTGGGTGGAAGAGAGGTTCAGCCCAGCAGCTGATCCCAGGAAGCATCAATGAAGTCCTCCCAATTCATCTGTGATGGTGTCTTCCCCCAACATCCCTCATTTCTTAAGCCACATTTATACTACCTCTTTACTTTCAGGCAGAGCTTGAGTGACTGTAGTCATCTAAGACTTTTTTATGATTGGTATAAAATTTCTTACTTTACTTTTAAAGTTATAGACTAGAAGACATTCAGAATGTGTGCTCAGTGAGGGGTGGTTACACCTTGGAGGTCTTTGGGATGGAGATGTGTTTTGGCATTATAATGACATTCTAATGAGCAAAGTGAATCCAAAGGACATAATTTTGGTGAAAAATGGAAAACTCAGGGTAGCAATTAGACAGCTTATCAGTTCCATATTACCACTAAGTTCCCAGCTGTGTGATGATATCACAGAGTGTGTGTCTTCACCCTCCGTGCTGTTTCTGTTAACATCAGTATAGCAAGCTCTCTTGGTGTAGCTAACATCATGATTGCAGATTACATTTCATAGAGAATTATCATGGAATAGATGTTGTGTTTATTGGCCACAATCCACCCCAAAAGTTTCCTTAATGCTTTATCTTCATTTAAAATGTTATATTGTATATATATTCAATATAACCATAGTTATATTGAGTGATTCTCAATAAGTCACCATGAGAGATTATTCCACACCCTGTCAGGTCTAGCTCTTCATTTGAGTGCTGACTCTTTGTCAGATGCTCTGTCACCCCATTATTTGCACTTATTTCCCCTGATTTACCAGTTTTCCTCTGTCTTCAGTTCTTCTGTCTCTCGGCCAACCTGTTTACCCCCCTTCCTTTGTTTGAACACTATGGTTCCTTCTTGATATTTTAGATGTCTTGCATAAACACATATTTTAGCTTCAGCTACACAATTCTAAGAAAAAACAATTTGCAAAGCAACTTATGACTCTTGCCTTCTTTATTTCCTGTAGATTAGTACATCTTACTGCATTGTTAGGAAGTTCTCAAACAAACCCTGAAGAAGTCTGAGCTGGGAATTTTTACTACAGCTTTCCAAAAGTTTATATAATGTCTAGATGGGAATAGATGTTTATATAGAGCACCAAGGCTCGTTAGCATTGCCTAACAACCTATCTTTTCTAGTTTTGCTATTAAAAACTCTTAAAACCTTCATCAAGGAAAAAAAAAAAAAGGCAAACCAAAACTGGAGTACTGTGGAGCACAGGGGCCACCAAAACAATCAGGGGACTGAAGCATCTTTCTTATGAGAAAAGGCTGCGGGAACTGGGGCTGTTTAGCCTAAAGAAGAGGAGATTGAGGGGAGATCATATTAATATTTACAAATATCTAAATGGTGAGTACCAGGAGGTTGGGACATCCCTTTTTTTGATGGTATCTAGCAACAGGACAAGGGGTAATGGGATGAAGCTGGAACACAAAAAGTTCCATTTAAGCATAAGAAAAAGCTATTCTACTATGAGGGTGAGGGAGCAGTGGAACAGGCTGCCCAGGGAGGTTGTGGAGCCTCCTTCCTTGGAAGTCTTCAAGACCCACCTGGACGTGTTCCTATGTGACCTGATCTAGGTTGACCTGCTTCTGCAGGGGGATTGCACTAGGTGATAGCTAAAGGTCCCTTCCAATCCCTACCATTCTATGATTCTATGATAAAAAAAAAGCGCAAAATAATTCTAGACTCAACCTATATGTGCTCACTGCTTACAAACACAGTTGGATGTAATATGGTTAATCACTGGCAAATTTTAGACTACCAAAGAATGAGACTTTGTAAGAAACATGAAGTCATTTTTCCAATTTAAAGGCAAAAGCCTATGGTTACAATTGCTGTTTGACCCTGGCTCAGGGCTTAAAAGTTCTGTGTGAGTTTAGAAAGGAAAGGAAATACATTAGTAAACACTAGAATACTTCAGTTGGAAATGATCTACAACAATCATTCTCTTCAACTGCAATTATATTTGTTGAAGGAACTGTCAGACTGAGATGTCAAGTACAACAAGAAGATGAGAACAGTATTAGATAGTCGATTTTACTGTAGAAAAATGCTTCATCCACCTCCCTAGCTGTGAACAGTCTTAATGACCATGGGGCTGCAATACAGGGGCAACACGGCAAGAGGGAAATTGTAGCTTTTAGATAGTATAGAGCTAACTTCCTGGGGAATTGGAATAAAATCCCTCACACTGTGTTTGACATCATTGTCTGATTTGTTACAGTGAGCATCTTCAAAGCAAACCAAATGAAGTGTGTAGGTCAACAGACACATAAACTCTTACTGTCCTAAAGACTAATTGAGACCTCCAAGGAGGTCCTGGTCCAGAAAGGGACAACTCTGTAGTGCTCTGTTGTCTGTGGAATTCCCTTGAGTTAATCTCATCTACCCAAACTTGGCACAGAGTCCAGATTCAGATCCCCATTGTAGCATGAACAGTGATATTAAGTGACTCATATTTTATTTCAAGGATTCTCTTTTCAGGAGTAGTGTGAAATTACTCATACATTTATGACCAACAGCATACAAAACTGAATAAATACCTTCAGCATAACAGAATAAAGCAGTTCTGGTGAGAAAAAAGAAGCCAGCTACAAAGCACAGAAAATCAGTGTAGTTGTGTTTAGGTAATGGGTTGATTTTGTTGTAATAAAATATATATACTTTGAAGAGGGCAAGAAAATAATTTATGTATGTCATGGTGGAGATATATCTAGCAAATATCTAAGTATATTTATATTTTTCAGAGAAATATTTTACTAAGCAAACTTGGATGCATTAGTTAGACAAAATAAAACAATTTCTGGTACATTTGAAGTTTGATTAAAGTTTTCATACAACATTAAAATTTTCCATTTGGAATTCCGGAGTGTTGCAAAATCAGTACCAATTAAGAGATTTATGATTGAGTTTTGAGTTTTTAGTTTTTAAAGAGAGATATATTGCCTGTTCAAAAATGTAAAGCTTCCAAATTCTGCAGAGTTGGCACCATCTTCTACAATTCACATGGTTATAGATGTAGATCATGGAGCTGTGTCTAAGAAATCTATTCCCAGAACATGTTACTAGAGACTCTTTACTCTTTTTTCTTCTTACAAACAACCCATCTTCATATTTCTGGATGATTGAGGCAGAGTTACAGCAAAAAAACCCAAAAGAAACCAATTGCAATTAATTTCTTGAGCTTTAAAGGAGGGAGGGGTTCTGTAGAAAAAAATAATAATAGTAGGAAATATCTAAATCTCTCTACTTAATGACTTGTTGGTATGTTTCTCTCCATATTGACTCAGAAATGAGTTGGTCAGTGTCAGCTAGGCTGGTTAAGTAATTGAGTTTGGAATATGTATACACAAGTGGTAAAGATCAATATCCTATGTACATTCTACAAAACAGTAAGGTTTACATCTCTAATAAAAACGTGACATGTATAAATTGGTTATTGATATGTATGTAATGTATTTACATAGATGTATATGCATATGTGCAACTGGATATATATGTTCATATACATGTAAATGTTTCACTAAGCATTATTTTATTGCCATAAAATAAACCGTGCCTCCAAAAGGAAAATATTTTTGTAAGATATGTAAACTGCAGTCAGGGCTGTATTGAACTACTCGAAAATTATTTGGTTAAAGGGTAAATACACCTTGTACCTCATAATGAAAATCTTATAGGTAGGGGTGGAGATTAACACTGCAGGCTGTCTGCAGAATATTAATAAAATTCAATATATTTTCTAAAAGGTATAATTTATATTTTGTGGAAATGAGTCGCTTTTCTAATAAAATTCTTCTGTCCTTCATTCTGTTCATATAATTTTTCTATAAATCATCCTGTAGGAATTTTTTCTAAACATTCGTCTCAGAGAGAACCTATTTAAATAAGCCCTCTTAGCAAGATATTTTAGAATTAAAATTACACCATGAGCAATAACTCATCCAATATGCTTCCTTCTATAGAATTTCTTTGTGACTAAACCAATATTTTGTAGAATATGTTAAAATAGCTGATGTGAGTTAATGCTTCTAGTATATAAATACTATGTAAAAAAGATCAACAAATAATCTTTAACCATTTTAATTTAACCACTCTCTGAACCTGTGCTAAAGTAGCTACTTTTCTCTCCCCATCTACATATATAGTGAAAAAAACCTTAGGGCATTGCACTCAGCTTCATCACAAAGAAAGAATAAGAAAGGAGAAAAGTGCTGCTGGTTATACTTTATTTTCTTGGATTTGCAGTAAACTGGAACATTATGCTCTTTGTAGTCATGTAGAAATAAAGTCTGTGATGTCCCCAGAATTCTTGGGGAGGTTAGATTAAAAAAACTGGATAAATTGTATTTTTAGAAAAAAAGACTGGAACCAAAACAAAAGAGAAAGCTGTAGCACTGTTTGCTAGATGGAGGAAGCTTAGATTCCAGTTCTGGGACATATTTTGTGGTGTCTTCACAATTCTTAGGTTAGGTATTTGCCTGAAGCAGCAGAAGACTTGCACGTATACCTAAGTAATTTTCTGAATTAGGATTCACCAATGAACTGATTTATTTTCATTGAAAGATAGAAAATAAGTACCAAGGTTAAAATTCCAGAAATTGGACTATAATTTTCTTTTCAAGTTCGTACTTCTACAATGTATAAAAGAAGTAATGGTAAAGGTCACATTTATTAGAAAAAATGGCTTTTTTTCCCATGTTACACATAAATCTTACCAGAGAACATATTTGTTGCTAAGTTTACAGGAAACTTGGAATCTGGATATAGTAACATTGTATTACTTCATGCCTACAGAATATTGTTAAAGCTTACTTAGAAACTGATGCATAAAAACAAATAAGAAAATGTTTCAGTACACAATCTGCAGTATAGACGAAGACTTCTGCTGAAGCTAAATATTTAGTCAATAGTAATGTCATTATTAGGCAATATACTATAGTTATATTTTATTCACCACATATAGTAACAAATAGCAATATATAGTGGTATGTAATGCTGAACATACAGACACATACACACGTGTAAACACATACTACTTATAGACATTATATCAAATCAGAATAGTTTACTACAATCACTTCTGCTCTCTGTGAGTCTAAATGTTTACCTGTTCTGTTACTTATTGCCTGTAAGAACAGCCAACAAAGGAAGAAATGTGACAGTGGCTGAATGCCAAATGTATATTCAGCTACTTCTAACATCCCACACTGGTTACTACTACATGGAGAATTGACCCCAGCTTGACAGTCTGCAGGTCACAGTAAAGAACAGAGTGTATTGTGGGACCTTATAGTGGATTGATCCTGGCTGGATGCCAGATGTCTGCTAAGGCTGTTCTATCATTGCCTTCCTCAGCTGGACACGGAAGAGAAAATGCAGTGACAGGCTTGTGGATTGAGATAGAGAGATCACTCAGTGATTACTGTCATGAGCAAAACAGACTTAAGTTAGGGAAATGAGTTTAATTTATTTCCAATCAGAATAGAGAAGTATATTGAGAAATAAAAATTGAATCTTAAAACATTTTCCTCCCACCCCTCCCTTCTTCCCAGGTCTCTATTTCCTCCCTGCCAGAGATGCTGGGTTACAGGGAATGGAGGTTATGGTCAGTTCATCACAGATTGTCCTTGCCACTGCTTCCTCTTAGATGGAGGCCTCCTTACACTTCCCACTGCTACAGTGTTGGGTTCCTCCCACAGGTCATAGTCCTCCATGAACTTCTCCAATGTGAGTTTTTCCCACAGGCTGTGGTTCTTCATGAACTGGTCTAGCATGGGTCCCTTCCATAGGTTCTAGTCCTTCAGGAACAGACTGCTCCAGCATGGGTCTCAGGGGTCACAAGTCCTGAAAGCAAACTTGGTCTGGTGTGGGTTCCTCTCTGTCCGTGGGTCCACAGGTCCTCCCAGGAATCTGCTCTGCTTCCCACGGGGTTACAGCCTCCTTTGGATGTCTACATGCCCTGCTGTGGAGTCCTCCCTGGGCTGCAGGTGGATCTCTGCTCCACCATGGCCTCCATGGCTGCAGGTGCAGGGCCTGCCTCACCATGGGCTTCATCACAGGTTGCAGGGGAACCTCTACTCTGGCACCTGGAGCACCTTCTCCCTCTCCTTCCTTACTGACCTTGGTATCTGCAGAGTTGTTGACCTCATATTCCAACTCTTCTATCTGGCTACAGTTTGCATGTGCACAGTAACTTTATTTCCCCTTCTCAAATATGTTAATCATCATCACTAATTGGCTTGGCTTTGGCCAGTGATGGGTCCATCTTGGAGCCTTCTGGCATTAGCTCTATGAGACATAGGAAAGCTTCTGGCAGCTTCTTATAGAAGTCACCCCTGTAGCTTCTCTGCTACAAAAATCTTCCCATGCAAACTCAATACAGCCCTCCGGGATTCATCTACTCAGAAGAGGTCTGCATATGAGTTAGTTACTTTAGGATGCCTTTACACTTAACAGAAAGAATGAAATTTCCAGGATAATATTCAGGTAATCTAAAGTCATTAAATTAAAACATTTAAAATATGTTAGATGACCCGCCCTGAGGAGTGTGATAAGACTGCTGACCTTAGACTGTCAGATAATAATTGTGCAAAGGGGCATGGGCAGTATATCCAAAGGAGAAGAAATAATAAATAATTCAACAAACTCATATGTGACAAGAGGAGGAGAGCACCTGGACCTACTTTCGCATCAAGTTGGGTTTTTTTCCCTATCCTTACTGTAGAAAGCCCAAACATTTTTATATCCAGCTCACTTCTGAGCAGTGTTATATTCTGGGCAGTGTTCCTGCATGTACTTATCACCTCCTGTCAGATTAAGATCTATTCCTATTAACTCTCATTGACTATCCTGTTGCTCTTGCATTATGATATAGGAAAAATAGATAAAAGTAGATTCTTTCTACTTTTCTTCATCTTATTTACTTTTCATACATAATCTCATCTTTTATAAAGAAGAATTTACATCTTCACTTTTTTTTTCTTAAGTTTTTATGAGCAAGAGATACTTTATGAACCTTTTCTAAGGTGTTACACTTATGCTTCCAGAAACATCCTGTCTACACAGGGCTATTAGATTTGAATTAGGACACTTGGAATGTCTATGAAGGAAATGGTGGGCTGGATAAGGTACATTGGAGCATCTCAAATGACACTAGATGTCCCTGTTTAAATGACTGTGAAATATAGCGTTTCAAACCAGTTTCCATCACATAGGAATCTATCTACATTTTAGATGTCATAAAGACATCTCACACATCCACATAGTGATGGCAAATAGGACATAAAATCTACAGAAGTGTCCTTCTCTGGAAGAGCAGCTTCAGGTGAGGTGGGAAATATCAGGTCTCTCAAACAGAATCTGATAATCATAAAACGCTTTGAAAGGGACCTCCAGAGATCATGTAGTCCAACACTCCTGCTGAAGCAGATTCACCTTGATCAGGTTACACAGGAACATGTCCAGGTAGGTTTTGAAAAGGAGAAGGAGATTTCACATCCTCACTGGGCAGCCTGTGCCAGGGCTCCCTTACTCTCACAGTAAAGAAGTTTCTCCTTGTGTTCAAGTGGAACTTCCTGTATTCCAGCTTGTACTCCTTACTCCTTCTCCTGTCACTGGGCACTACAGAAAAAAAGATTCAGCTCATTCTCTTAACACTCATCCTTTAGATATTTATAAGCATTGATAAAGTCCCTTCGCAATCGTGTCCTGACTGCAGGTCCTCAGTGTTTCATTGTCTGAGAGACATTTCAGGCCCCTGATCATCTTGGTGGCCCTGTGCTAGACTCTCTCCAGAAGTTCTCTGTCCCTCTTGAGCTGAGGAGCCCAGAATTGGACACAGGACTCCAGATGAGGCCTCACCATGGCAGAGGAGAGGGGGAACAGAACCTCTCTCCACCTGCTGGCCACACTCTTCTTGATGTATCCCAGGATACCGTTGGCCTTCTTGGCCACGAGGGCACATTGCTGGCTCATGTTCAGTTTATTGTCAACCAGGACTCCCAGGTCTCTCTCTGCAGAGCTCCTCTCCAGTAGATCAATCCCTAGACTGTACTGGTGCTTGGAGTTGTTTCTCCCCAAGTGCAGGACTTTGCACTTGTCTTTGTTGAACCTCTTGAGGTTCCTCTCTGCCCAGCTCTCAAGCAAGTTGAGATCCTGCTGAATGGCAGCACAGCCTTCTGGTGAATCAGCCAGGCCTCGCAGTTTGGTGTCATCAGTGAACTTGCTGAGGGTACACTCTGTCCCCTCATCCAGGTTGTTGATGAGGAGGTTGAACAAGACTCGATCAATTCCTGAATCGATCCCTGTGGAACTCCACTGGCCACAGGCCTCCAACTTGATTCTGTGCCATTGATCTCCACCTTCTGAGCTCTGTCATTCAACCAGTTCTTGATTTCCTTCACTGTCCACTCATCCAGCCCACACTACCTGAACTCTCCTATGAGGATGCTATGGGAGATGGTGTCAAATGCCTTGCTGAAGTCAAGGTAGATGACATCCGCTGCTCTCCCCTCATCTACCTAGCCAGGCATACCGTCATGGAAGGCTATCATTTTGGCCAAGCAAGAATTACAGAATCACAGAATCTTAAGTGTTGGAAGGGACCTCGAAAGATCATCCAGTCCAACACCCCTGCCAGAGCAGGACCACCTAGAATAGGTCACATAGGAACTCATCCAGGTGGATTTTGAATGTCTGCAGAGAAGAAGATTCAACAACCCATCTGGGCAGCCTGTTCCAGTGCTCTATCACTCTCACAGTGAAGAAATTCTTCCTTGTATTTCTTTGGAACCTTTCAAGGTAGATGATATCATGCTGCTCTCCCCTAATCTAGTCAAAGCTTGCTCTTCTGAAGTCCAGGGTCACATTCCTACCTGCTGCCCTGCTTCTTTCATGCAGGATCTTGGACTCCACCATCTCAAGGTCACTGCATCAAAGTCTGCCATCAACCTTCAGACTCCTAACCAGATCTTCTTTATTTATCAGTGCAATGTCCAGTAGCAAAACGTCATTGTATGTCTATATATTGACAGCTACATTGACCTCAGAATCCTACCCCTAATTTAAAATGAGTGATTTATTTCAGCTTTCATACAATGTGCTTTTCTCCTCAGCATACCATTGTGCTGTAGTTTTTACCATCAGAAACCTTAATTTTCTGCTTCCTTCTGTTTATGGCCATAAAGACATAAAACTGTCACCATACAATCTTTGTGCGAAATTGAACAAAATATAATGAGGATCACAATAAGATCACAATTGTTCTAGGATGAAATGCTTTAATAATTACTTTAAACAGTATCTCAAAATATATTATATGTACTGCCTAGACATAAATAAACAGACAGATGTTTCATCATATTATTAATGTTTTGGCAGTGTCCAGTGGCAGCCTGTTCTTGAAGGTTTTTGTTTCTATTTTCCCTCTTGCATATCATAAGAAACAATTATGGCTTTCATATGCCTAAGCTGGCAGAAAATATTTCTTCTAGGAATATTTTAACAGTCTTTTAAAGTTCACATCTTTACAATGATTCAGTAGTCTTATCTGTTTTAAAACTCAGTGTACCCTTTTTTCACTCACACTAAATTTTAGGTGAGTTTTGCCTTTTTTTGTAGAGTGTTTCTTCTGGCTGTGTTATTTCAGTTTAAATAATAACACTTAGGTTGTTAGCTCAAAGTTACTTATTATGGACTAATGGGAAAAAGAACTGGGATTTTTAAATTTCAATTAACATTTTTGTTACTTGTAACAGATTAGAGAGTCCTGTAAAAGGAATTGCACACTTTCATTTTCTTCTGGGTTCTTCTGTGGAATTTTTTGCTCTCAGCTCAAAATAGGATTGTATTGTGATTTGACTTTTAATTAATTTTTCACTCTAAACCCCATTAATAATAGGATAAAAAAAGAAATTAAAAGGTGAGGTGGGAGGGCTTGTCTGGGCTGATGTTTGCTTGTCTAATGTTCTGACTTCTAGAGTTGCAGAAAGCTTGATGGGCTCTTTTCAACCACCTAAATGCAAAGGTCCTTTTAAAATCTGTATTCTTATTTTTCCTGCTTGAGCTGGGACATGCAGTTCTCTTTCGAATTTCACCTACTTCAGCTAGTTGATAATATGAGGAGTTTTGGTGGGGTTTTTTTTAGATAACTACATCCAAATCTGGTTTGTCTAGATTTTGTCTATAATAGCTCCTATAAACCTACTCTCTCACTATTTCTCTGAGGTTTCCCTTTCTGGAAGAGCTTCCCCTAAAACATATGCAGTCCTTACTCAGCCCCATTTTCTCTCTGAGAAAACCATCCATAGGCATATACATGTTCTTTTCTGTTTAACAGAGAGTGCATTAATGTTTTGAAACAGAAATAGAAACTTGAATTACATAGGAAGATATTTACCAGTTTAGCATTTTGCATGCTCCTTGTGATATTTATGCAACTGATATTCAACTTTTTACTAATTTTATAACTACTGTGTTGCATGGCTTCTTTTACCTCACTGGCACCTCTTACACATTGATAGATTTTTGTTTTCCTCTGATTGTACTCCTTTTATTGTTCACTTTATATTTTGACATACTTGCTCTCATTTTCTTTCTGCAAAACCTTTCCTCTTTTACTTTGTGTCATTAGCAAAATACAAAACACTGTAAGTGTAGTTTTATTCTGATTTTGTATTAAGCATGAATTAGTGTTAGTTTCATGTCACAAAAGACATGAACTGTACTTGTACAATATCTATCAAGCAACACAGTGGAATAGAACAAAACAAATCCAGTGCTGTTTAGTGCCTACTTCATAGGTAGATGTTTGATTCAGTTATGCTGCTACTAAAAATACGAAAAGCTTAATATTTTTCTATCCTTAAATTAAACTCCCTGTGCTCTACAATGACCAAAACAAATAATCTATGACCTACAAACAAGGCACTTGCATTCCCTAAAGATTTACTTCATCTTCTCCTTTAGGTTATACATCTTTGAACCTCTCTTTTCTGTAACGACCTTCTGGTGCTCATTAGCATGCTGATTACCATTAACATAGCTATAATGCAGCAATTTTCTTGGTGTATGTTGAGGAGGAATGCTCATCTGAATGCAGTCAAGGGACAAAATTAACAGCATAAATCTACAGCACAAACTGGATCTCATCCAATTTTACATGAGTCTTCCTCCCTCTGCTAGGTGTGACATCATCATCTTACTCCCTGCTGATGGCTTAATAAGTACCCCTAGGTTGCACACTATTTAATTTACCCCTTCTCTAAATTTTACACCTCCAGTGACAGCTGACCACCTTGCAGTGTTTTCTCTTAATGTATGTTTACCTTTATTTTTTTCTCCTGTCTCTCCTAATTAGTGCTCAGGTTACATATACATTTATTAAACAAAGGTAATGTGTATGTATATGTATACTTGTGTGTCACTACTTTCACATTTTGTGAAATAATTTACAAGGTTATGGAGCAGAATATTTTCTAGGAAATAATATTTATAGAACTAAGATTTTGTCTGAGATATGTACGTTCTTATTATAAAATAATCATTCCATATTGGAGAAAGTAAATACTGGCCTAAGTATGTTGATAGCTTTGAGTCTGAGAGAAAAACTTTTGCCAGGGAAAAACTAGAACAGCTTTACAACTTGTTTCAAAATGACACAAACACAAAATCTGATCATTTTTGTCACAGGGTGGAGTGTTGGACTTTGGTGAACTGCAGCAGGAAAAGGATTCAGACAATGAAACTTATGTAATTCAATCAAAGGCATTTTTTTTTTCTAATTATTGTAATAAATAACAGTAAATCTTCACAGTTCTCTATATTTACATAGATCTCACTTTAATTCAATCATCCTGAACTAGTCTAGATTGCAATGAAGGGATTTGGTTCTGAAAGAGAAAACACATAACTAAGAAACGAACTGTTTTTGTGTATAAGGAGATACTCAGAGAGAGGGAAAATGGAGCAAATTAAATGGTAACTGGCAAATGAGGGGGTAACTAAGAAGAAGGAGAGAAATAACTCAATCAGGATAAAGGCCTGAAAGCAGATTAGATGGGAAGGAGGAAAGAGCAATAAGAAAGAATCCTACTGAACATAGTCCTGGCATCATTTGTATTTAGAGAGAGGAACTTGTTGGGAGACTCAGTCTTTCCTGTTGACCTTAGTTAGGCCCAGGTTTCCTGTGGTAGAAAAGGAGCAGACTTTCATCCTGGCTGTGAATAAAAGACTTGGCTGGAGTATGCATCCAGATGTGGGAAATGGGTGATTTCCCAAACCTCATGATTAAGATAATGCTGAATTGAATAGTGAAGAAGAAAGAAGTAACCAGAGAAGCTTATCTGTAACACAACAAAAAGTTTCACCTTCTTCCATCCATGTGGAGGGCATACCCCTCCTCTCTGACTCCATACTGTATGCCCTCCATTCCCATGTTTTGTTGGGGAGAGAAGTCAGGTGGAAGACAATGAGGAAAAAGCTAGGCATAACTTCAGCAGCACAGTAGTGTCACCTCCTGATAAGTCGCTATTGCTTTCTGCTATGTGTCTTCTGCATTGTGACATTTTTGTGGTATTAATATAACTTCTGTGAGTGGGGATCATAATTCATGCAAATTTAATTTTATTAATTGACTCCTCAGGGCAGGATCAGTTATGAGTGTACAAATCTTAGCAGAAGTTTGTTCAACCTGTTCTTAAAAACTCTGTGGTAGTTTGACCCTGTCCAGATGCCAGGTGTCCACCACATGGCTCTATCCCTCACCTCCTCAGCAAGCCAGGGAAGGGGAGGTAATAAAATGGGGGGTCTTGTGGGTTGAGATAAAAACAGTTTAATAAAGAAACAGCAAATCCATGCTCGCGGGAAGCAAAGCAAAAGCAGATAAAGCTGTTACTCTCTACTTCTCATCAGCAGCGATGTCCGACCACCTCCCGAGAAGCAGGGCTTTGGTACGTGTAGCTGTTGCTTTTGGAAGGCCAGCAATGAATCTCGCCTCCCCTTCCTGCTCTTCTCCCCCAGTTTATATTACTAAGTTGATGTCATATGGTATAGAATATCTCCTTGGTCAGCCTGGGTCAGCTGTTCTGGCCATGGTCCCTCCCAAGATTGTGCGCACCCACAGTTATTGGTGAAGGTGGGGGAAGGAATTCTGGAGGGTCAGCCCTGATGCTGTGCAAGCAGTAGTCATAATATTGATATCAACAGTAAGCACAGCACTGCAAGAGATGCTGTGGAAAATCACTACCATCCCAGACCCACTACAAACTTCCATTGGTGGAGCTCTTACAGATTCCCTAGGCAACTTAATCTACCACTTTACTGCTAGAAATGTTTCCCAGATGTCTAACTGGAATGTCATTAATTTAAGCCCATTAATCTGGACCTCCTTCAACATGTTTTATACAGTTTTTAAAAATTACTATGTGACTCCTCATCTTTCTTCCTACTTCACAATTCAATATTTCCAGTCAAATATTACTATTCATCTAAACAGAATGTCAACAGTCAAGGGGAACAACAAGCAGGATTTTTTTTTTAAAGTAAGTAAAATAAGCAATATTGAAATTTTGTAGAGTGAATTCTATTCTATGAACAGTAAAAGCATAATGTGGCCCATGTACCAGCTAAAGATTAATCACATAATCACAGAATGGTAGGAGTTGGAAGGGACCTTTAGCGATCACTTAGTCCAACCTCCCTGCTACAGGAGGTCTATCTAGATCAGGTCACAAAGGAACACACCCAGACAGGTTTGGAAAACCTCCAGAGGAGACTGTACAACCCCCTGGGCAGCCTGTGCCAGGGGTACCTCATCCTCACAATGAAATAGTTTTTTCTTATGTTTAAATGGAACTTTTTGTGTTTGAGCTTCATCCCACTACCCCTTGTCCTGTCACTTGATACAACAGAAGAAAAGGGATACCCCAACCTCCTGACATCTACCATTTATATACTTGTATATATTAATGAGATCCCCCCTCAGTCTCCCCTTTTCTAGACTAAACAGCCCCAGCTCCCACAGCCTTTCGTCATAAGAAAGATGTTCCAGACCCCTGATCATCTTGGTGGCCTTGCACTGGACTCTCTCTAGAAGTTCCCTGTCCCACTTGAGTTGGGGAGCCCAGAACTGGACACAGGACTCCAGATGAGGCCTCACTAGGGCAGAGTAGAGGGGGAGCAGAACCTCCCTTGACCTGCTGGCCACACTCTTCTTGAGGCATCAAAGGATGCCATTGGCCTTCTTGGCCACGAGGGCACATTGCTGATTCATGGTTAGTTTATTATCAATCAGGACTCCCAGATTTCTCTCTACAGAGCTGCTCTCCAGCAGGTCACCCCCAGTTTGTACTGGTGCATGGGATTGTTCCTCCCCAGATGCAGGACTCCACACTATATCCCAAATGAGACCTCAAAAGTATCCCAAATCAGAATTAAAGACAAGTGCATGTGAATGTTTTTCTACCAGGCAAACTCTGAACATTGTTTGGAGGAGTTTTACTCAGGAAAAAAAAAAACCCAAAAGTAAAGATACTATTACAGCAGTAGCCTTTGGAGAGGGATAATCCCAAAATAAAGTTATAAAAATTGTCAACAGCTTGAGAACCCAGATCGTTGTTCTTTGCCAGATTATGTTGAAGCTAGCAATACAGAATCAAAGAAATCCATCAATGGATTCAGAAATTACCCGAGAGTCAGAAATATACAGCCAATGGAACACATATGGGCATACATCTGGTTTCCTTAAGAAATATCAGCATCACCCTCCCCTAAAAAAGGAGGACATAAAGGTTCACTAATTCTATATGTCTGCTACAGAAACATCCATCCCCTACCTTAGTCATGATGGGCTCTAGTAGCTGATAGAGAGAAACACACTTGTTTGGAATGTGATTTCTCTCACCTATTTTCAGAGCCTGCTTTGTGGGGACAGGAATCATTCCCTCCTTAGATGTACCTCTTCCTTTCCAGGAACAGAAAAGGAAGGTCAGACAACAAGGCCCAATGTAGTTGTCTGCAGTGTGTTGGGTTATGTGAATTCCCTCTAAATGTGTATTTAGGCTGACCTAGTCTCCATTACATCAAACAAAGTAAAAAAAAAAATCTTAACTCTATATTGCATTTAAATCTTTACTCAGTTCATCATGGTGTTGGAGGAATCACTCTTACATTCAATGCCTATGAGACAAATCTCTTCAATGTTAATTTTCCTACTCCTTGAGACATATTCATATGAAAAAAGTGTCAATGCAGTGACAATCATACAATTGGAAATGAGGTACCAGGCTACATCATTATTTAAGGTTTATATAATGTTAATCTTGTATTTATTAGCATCTTATTAAATCCATCTATTTCTAACTTTTCAATCTATGAAGAAAATTTCTTTATTGAATGCCCTGCAATGATGTCTAGAGAAATCTTCAATTGTGCTTTCCTTAGTATTTACTGAATAATATCTTTCTGACCAGATGACAAAATTATCTACTTGCTTGTTCCCTTTTTTGCTCGGTGAAGTGTTGGTTTCAGGCTTCCATTAGAATAGGAAGTTTATAACAGTTTCTCTTTTACTTTAATGCAAATTATTCTGATTATAAAGAAGTCATTTGGTGTAGAAGCGTCATGAGAAAGATACAGTAATGAAAGGATGGGACTTTGTGGTAAATGTTGAACAGAAACAAATCCAAAAAACAATAGAGCATTTTTTCCCAAAGATTGTTAACATGTGTCATGCTTAACAAGAAGTAAGTGTGAATAACTTATTTTCTTTGCCAGTTGACTGATGGTAGCCAGCAGGTAATAAATTCCCTTGTTGTTGCTAATAACACTGACAAAGAAAAACAACAATCAGTTTATCAAGCTGTATGAATAATTAGAGATCAATATCATATTAAATCATCTAGAAATGAAAGACTTTTAAGCATTTTCCAAACACAGAATGGGGCAACAGGAGGATGCTGCTGTGGTGATGAATTGTACACCATGCTGTCAGGTAGATGGGAAGACTATAGAGTAACCTTTTATTCTGGTTCCTATGTTTCATGAGGATCTCACAAAAGTATAACGTGTCTAAAGCTGAGACGAGGTTATGCCTAAGGTAAGGTTTGTAAGGCTTGGTTCTCAAGGATACTTGAGGTATACTGCCAGCTATGTAGCACTGCTGTATATCAAGACAAACCTGAAGGATCCACAATATCCTCATTTGCACCTTTACATCCAAGGGATTGACATTCCACACAAGGCTGGACCAGAGTGCAGCTTGCAGAATCCATTATTCTCTATTCTGCAACTATGGATGGGCTATAACATCCTTCTCTGTGAACACATTTGTCTTTCTACTGAAGTGATAAAACTGGGGGAAAAAGGAGGTCTTTGCTCTCCAGATTAATTTCTTAACATGGAGTTCTAGATGCTATGTTCCTATGTGTTCCCTGATTTTAGATAGCTAGATCAAACACTGTGAAATGGAGTGGGATATCAAAAGTTTAAGGACAAGCAGAGCATTAGGATCAAAAGAAGAGAAAGAAAATGAAATCATACTTTGCTTTTACAATAACAAAACCAAACATAAGTGCACAAGCAGTAATAGGGAGAAAAAGGCACTGCTAATGGCAATCAGCTTGTCCTAGTGGTCCAAAGAATCCTAATTATTACATTTGGAAAAAGCTGTACAATACTCTGGAGGACCCAGTTACAGCAGGCTCAGCAAAAGTGCCTTCTGGGCAAATGCTGGCAGCTTTTCTGTCAGACACAGGGCTCAGTGTAGCTGGGGATAGACTTTTATTGACATCAGAAGACAAATACAGCAAAAGACTTGGATGTCTGGTCCCAAAAGTGGAGAGTAATCAAGAAAAGCCCACAGAAACCACAGAAGCACATGAGACAACAAGTGTGGTTTGGTCATAACATTTGTTTGAGGGACTAAAGTCACTTGTCTGGGCATGCTGAGCCACCAGGAATCATAAAGCCACTGAGATTTCACCAATTCAGTTTTTTCTAATTAAATCCCTTGCTGAGATTGATGTGTTATCTGCTGGATAATATCTGGTACACAATAGCAAACCTGAAACCAGCAGTCACAACCATTCTTACATAAAATGTACATTTCTCCCTTTCATACAGTAAAATAATTCTTATAGGATTAGTTCAGAAAGTGAGAGACCTCAGTTTAACCTGAGCTTGGCTTTACAGTGCACCGTCTTACAACCTGCATGTGTGGGATATACAGGGAATCAAGAGCATAGGCCTTCTTCAAGTCACGCTGCTGAAACTCTCTGCCAAAAAGCTCTTAATATTTTGTAGAAAAAGAGTAAAAGGGAAGGAGGAGGAAAGCGCTAGAAATAGCAAGAACATGATACTGTTGCCTAAGCACTCTTCACAGAAGTATAGTGGGTTCTTTCATCCTCTTGGAAGATGGGCTTCCTAGAATACGTAATACCTTCTCCCTTTATCCCATTTAGACTCAGCAAGTTATCAGGCTGAGCAAACCGAGGAAGCTCTGACATGAGTAACTTCTTGTCTATGAGCTGATTATTATTAGATGCTTTTATTTGAGATATCACTATTGTTGATGAAATAAATCACTTTTGGAGATAGACAAAGTGACTCCAAGGGGCTGCCCCCTCACTGCCATCTGGAATATGGTATCATACAAATGAGAGCAGCTACAGTACCAGAGTACAGTTAGATTGTGATGTAGAAGATAAATGTTCTTCAGTCTCTAGGACTGAGCCCCTTCACCCCTGCTAGTCCTTCCCAAGCTGTATCTCAGACTGCCCAGTCCCATCTCCAGACTATCATTCCAGGTATTTGTTCATTCCAAAAGAAATGGATCCCTAAAGCACTGCCTTTAAAGTTTGTTGTTTCCCTCACTTCATGCAGACGTCACTAAGTGAAGATTTCTGTGCCCTGGTGAACTGTCAACGTAAACTGGGGCAAGTCAGGGTTTCCTCAGAGGAACATCAGTACTATGCATTGACCTCAAACATATGCATCCTACAAAATATACTGTCTCTCTCTCACGTTTGGGGTTTTTTTTCTGCTTAGCAAAAACAAACCTTAGCTTATTTACTATTATTCTGATGAAGACATCCACATTAAAGGTCTCATAAATTATTAATCATTTGTTTAATTTCCTTCCAATCTGGGTAGGGAAATTCTACCTCAGATGCAGACCTTATATGACACTATGAAGCATATATATATATAATATAAATATATTTAACTTACATTTGAAGATGAAGACCAAAATCAGACATTCACACTAGAAATGAACTGCAATTTTAAATACAGATAAGCTGCCATTTCTCCATAATCTTGTTTATTTACTAGCATCAAGGAATTAGGTGCTTGGGAGATAGATGAGCTTCAAAGTATAGATTATATATATATATATGTATACATATATAAAGCAAGTCAAAAGAAGTTGATATGAATATACACAAAGATCTAGCAACCAAAAGAAATCGATAAGGGAACCAGAAATCTGTCAAAAGTAGAATTAAAGAATTTTTGAAGTAAATCAACAAAAGAAATCCTGACAAAAGTAGTTGCATGGTACTATATAATGTGAGTAATAAGAGAAAAGACAGAAATGTTCAATAAGCAAATCTTTTTATAGGTCAGAAAAGGACACATGATACAATCTCTGCAGATAAGCCTTTGAAATACTTTCCAATCCAAAAGCAATTTAGTTAAAACACAGATACCAGAATTAATTAACATTAAATCAACAGGTAACTTGCATTCAAGGCGTTTCCTGGGTTTCTAAAAGAAATGCTCCCTGAGCCATTGGTGTCATCTTTTCAACAGCTCCTGAACTACTTTGAAGCTCAAAATTAATGGAAAACCTATAGTAAATGGTTGAGATAATAATAGAGCTATTGTCCCATTCAAAATAACAGATTATATGCAACTTCATTAACAAAGAAAGAAATCACAATAATATAATTAATGCCAATCAATATGGGCAAATTGGAAATTTGGTCTTGATGCTGTAATATGATTAGCAGTTTAGATACTAGATGTAATTGTGTATTATACACTAAAACTCCTGTGAGGCATTTGACTCAGTGACTTGTGACATTTTGATTATTAAATTAGACCAATAAATTATATAGCACCAATTAAATTGATTAAAAACAGGCTGATTGATAGCTCTCCAGATGTAATTGTAAATGACTAATCATTGTTGACTGAATACATTTCTAGCTAAGTTCCAGTGGGTTTAGTTCTCTTTAACATTTTTATCAATGGCCTGGAATCATCACTAATAAAGTTTTCAGTTGCAATAAACAGGAGGGTAGCAGTCAATAACTAAGAGGATCATTGATGCAGAGTGATATGAATTAATCCCTTCTGATCTAAACCTCAGTGCAAGAAAACTGTGTGTGTTTGATCCATGCATGCAGAAAAAGCAGCCAAATTTGGATTATTAGAATGGGGTTAATGAATGACTAGAGCATGGTTTGTGACGTGTGTTAAATGGAAAGAAAACAGTCATTATGACCTTGTTATGAAAGAGCAGGTACAAGCAAGCATCTTGTGAGGCAGCAGGCAAGCTGAGTGTGCAACATTCAAGTCTTGGTCATCTTTGATAAGATATCAGGAATTCTTGTTCTGACTGTGATGATTATACATGACTGTCACTGTTGGAACCTGGTTCTCTCTTGTGATGAGTGAGAAGCAGCATTTATCCATTTCATATGAATACTTATGTGACACTGAAATGAGCATTCTCCTAAAGCACATCACTTCTGTGATATATCTGTGGTTAAAAAAGATGGTCAGAGAAGCTATCTCAGTTAACATGCCTACTAGGTCAACATATGGGAGTTACTTTGATCTTGGCTCATTCAAGATATCAGGAAAAAGAAGCCTCCTATTAAAATTTCATGTCTTATAATTAATGATCCCTTTCATAAAATTGCCTCTAATATCTTTGAATCTTAGACAGACTGAGTCTACCTGCAGGGAGAATTTTCTTTGCAGAGATACATGGAAGATCATAAATTGCCCTGTTTTAGTAATTTATTGGGTCTTTCAGGGGCTAAAACTTCCTTTTTCTAAAGAGCAGAATTTGAAAGAAATTTCCTGCTGTAATAAAATTAAGTAGGAAAACGTTAAAGATCTATAACTGAATCAAGTGTTCTATATACAATATCTCCCAAAGAAACTTTGGATCTAAAGAAATTTGCTACATTTTTAACATTTAGGATGTAAAAAAAACCCCAAACAAACAAACAAACCCAGTTTTCAGTGTCTCAGAATGTACTACTTAAGTTCAAACCAGAGATATCATCTGAGTGCTGTTACAAACAGAAACTAAGCTGCAATGCAGCTTGCAATGAGTAGCTAGGAAACCCTCACCGAAACTGTAAGAAAGATGCTGTGAAACTCAGAGCACCAACAGATCACCAGGCAGGAAGCTTCTGTGGAGTACAGCCACCCCAAGCAGACACCTGAGCAATGCCTAGACATTAGGAGCCCAGCAGAATTGTCTGAAGGGCCAAGCCCAAGTTTTCTATGCTGCCAGTTAAACAGGGGCTTGGATACAATACATAAGGTAAACACTCAGGATCTTTCATCACAGGCTTTCCAAGACATCTGCCTTTGTCTTTTTCCCTGTAGAATAAATAATAATTGTTGAACCTCTTTATAAAACCAAGGAGGAGCCATCAGAGACAAATCAGCTTCATTTACTCATATTAGTTATTTAGGTTTCTGAACCAATTATAATGTGTCTTAAGAAATTGTGGTAATGATTTTGATTTGCTAAAGGTAAAATCTGGGTAGAAATCAGATCTTCATCTCAGTCTTTCTGGATCCCCCATGCACGCACAAGTCTGAAATCAATTTCTGATAATACACTCTGCTGCTGGCTCTCGTATTTAGAAAAGATCTTCATAAACCTCAGAAATTCCTAGTTTAGGACAAATCTACAGTGAAGTATTTATGACAAGTTACAGACAAAAAATTTCTCTTTCATTGTTCTTTTTTTTTTTAAATGGATTACAGCATTGTTAACTCTAAACCCCTTACAGCTACAGATAAAGAAATGTTCTTCTTTTCTGGTATCGACTCACTGGCTAAATTACACTAGTACTGGTTTTCATTTCCAGTTTTTTAGAAAACAAAGATCAAAATTCTCTATTTTCTTTCTCTGTTTTTCAGTTATGTACAATGAAAGTACCAGTGCTATTGGATTCAAGGAGACTTTCCACTATTACCCTTCAAAGGCAGCCCAAATTATTATCCCGGTTATTTTTTCATATTTATGCAGAGAGAAGCCTTCTTAGAACTTTTTCTTGTGCTTCTAAGCAGACAACAGCTTGTGAAGAATATATTCAGCTCAGATAAGGCTGGATTCATCCTAAAAATTACTGTTGTTATTTATACACTGTTTTGCATTGTGTGATTGAATTTGGTGGTTGCAAAAGCCTTGGAGATTGAAATCTTTTGCTTATGTATTCACAAAACAAGTGTTGGAAGTGCAAGTTTGCCCAGCTAGCCTGAGTGGTGGGCCTCAGGAGAGGACTGCTGCAGCGCTCAAAAGAGGCTGCGGTCTTCAGATCCAGCAAATTCCTGGGGTTTGTGAGATTAAGGGAAGAAACTGCAACCAGAGGCTGGTATTAATTCTTTTCATGTTAAGTGTCTAACATAGAGACAGCTCTTCTAGTTAGTCCACACAGTTACAGAAGATAGGCGACTGCAGGAAGTCATAAGCAGAGTCACCCTGATTGTCTCTGTTGGCTGTTCTGGGGAATCTCACATGCCTAACAAGGACAAGTTCCTGTTTGACCTACTCTAGACGGCCCTGCTCTGCCAGGGGGTTGGACTAGATGATTTTTCGAGGTGTCTTCTGACGCTTAAGATTCTATGATTCCATGTGATTCTGTGATATCTTCTACCTTCTGTGTTAGAGTGCACCAGAATCCCCTTCTGGGCTGCTGAGAGAAATAACCTTCAGATGTTACCAAGTCTCAGCTACTGCTGAGATGGCCAGAAGACACTACAGCCCATTATTAGTCCCCTGAGACATCTGGTCCCCAAGAATTAGTTTAAGCTCCACAATGACCTTTTCATTCAGACTACAAGTTTCTCAGAGGTGTATCAAAGCTGGTAGCTGAAGTGGTAAACTAATCGCTTGCATGTAGTGCACACTGCTGCAGGCATTGGGGTGATAAATTGTCCAATTTTACTAAGCAAGGTTGCTCAGATAAAAGAGACTCACAATAAGGGTACATAGAGTTGTTGTTAAGGACTAAACAATAACAGGCACGATTCTAATGCATTTTTGTTTTTATTTTTGTCAGAGTTTTTCTCCAAAAGAGAAAACACCTTCAGTGAAAATATTTTAAAAGCTGTAGTTTGCATAAATATTTTAGATCATTTTTTAAGTAACAGCTGTCATGAAAGGCTGTGTTTCCATTTGTTTACAAAAATAAGAAATCATTACCATTTTGATGTCCCCTGAGAACTGAAAAATACATATATAAACACAGAGCAGATTAACACGGAGACAAGTGTGTCCTTGTATTCACAACGATTGAGCTGCTCCACTGCAGCTGGGAGCCATAAGTTTATACTTTTGCATTGTCTTCATGATAATCTCACTTTTATGTTTAATTTTTTAAAGTATTTTTATTTCCTCTTAAATCAATCATTGGAGCTGTATGTTCTATTCTAACTTATGACTGTGTCCCCGCTTATTCATGTGTCCACAATATTTGCAGATAGACTATTTTTTCCTTTTTTGTTACTTTATTTGTTCCCATGTTGAAATAGTTTTCATATATGCAAAATATACATAATATATAGCTCAGCTTACCTGTAGTATGAAAACAAATTTATTTGTGCTGAAGCCCGAGGTTTATATTACTGACCACTACAAGACATGCTGGTATATGCAGTATCAAACTTATATGAGCATTTTCTCATCAAATTTGTAGACAAAGTAGGAAGACTTCTTTTCAGGTTTGTCTGAAATCTAGCATTTTATTCAAAATAGTATATGACACAGTGAAATTTCTTCTACCTCTTTTATGGCCAGGTAGAAAATAGATATGTAGTCTAACTAGACTTTTGTCTGCTTTAAAATCCATTGTGAATCAAGAGTTACCCATTGAACTACTTCTATCATTCCCCACTTACCAGCTGACACCAGAATAATTAATTTCCAGAGAAGATAGTTTCAGAAAGATGGTACAAGACCAATACAATCCTTTGTATATTCTGGTTTTACAAACTCTCTCCTGTTTCACTGAAACAAAACATTAGGCATATATAACCTTAGCCACACAACAGTTTCAATTGAGCTCTGGGGAGAAGTTTAAAGCACGAATGAAGTTTTTAGGTCTGTCTTGGTTACTGATGCTATTGCCACATTGATGGGACCCTGGCAGCTAGCATTGTTATGATGGCACTGCAATCAAACTTATATATGCCAGCCTTGTGCCTCCACTTGTATCAATACCTGTGCTGATGCAATTACCACGATGTCTGCAGCAGCACAGAGCTCAGGACAGCCTAAATGTTACTAATTTGCCCAAGGACTCCTTTCTGCCATAACTACATGTGTCCAGGCACAAGAGCCAGATATCCCAAGGCCAAGTCAGGGAGCTCCTACAGTAACTTCCATTGTAATGTTTGTTGAGGTATAGACATACTTTAGGTGTCATTCAAAGGGTCATAGACGACAAACATCGCTTGTGGTAACAAGGATTTGACTCATAGTTTCTGAATCTGTAGTTTTCATATGCCAGCTCCCTGTGTAATACAAAACAGTTATACTGAATTTTTCTTCACAATAGGGTGAAAAATGTTTAGCATCTAAGACTAGAACTCACAACAGCAGTGTATTGGTAAGTGGAAAAAAGGTGGAAGAATTCAATGTCTAAAATAGCCAAGGAGAAGAATGAAAAAGAAAGAAATATTTGAAATCTTGTCTTTTCCTGGTAACAGGTATCTCTATCAAGAAATGATTGAAGGCACCTGGGACTACTATCCTAATCCTTACTCTGAATTAGCTTAGGGAAACAACAGCTGGCTGGCTGGCTTTTTTTTTCCCTAAGAGCAAATTGGAGGAACCTTCAAGCTATAATGGTTGAGGCACTCATTTCAGATAGATTTAGAGACTTTTTTAGCTCCTGACCAGCTCTTAGCTCCTACAGAAGGTGTTACTCAGTATAGCCAAGTATGCAAGATTCAGAAACATTTAAAATGGATGTCAATGTGAGCTCAGATGTGAGACAGCATAAATCTGTCATCAGTGAAAACATCAAAGTAAAACATAGGGAGAAGAATATATTTCTCCAGGCTACTATACCTGCAGCTGTTTACAGAATGACACTTGATGCATAACACATAAACAGTCAGTGGGCAACAGAGGTACATTTTGTTTGCTCCCTTTCTAAAGTCAATATCTAACCAAGAGAGAAAAATAGAGAGAAGCTCTCCTGGTATCAGAGTAAAGAAAAAGCCAGAGAAACAATGGACAGTACCTGAACCACATAATCCCTTAATCAGTGTTTTGTAACTATTAGTTAATGAGGCAAATGTACTGCAATTCCTCTTATAGTCACTGGAGAGAGACAGTTCCCTTTGAAAATACCCAAAAATGTGAACCACCTGGACTACTTGTACTCTACTCCATATAAAGTGATAATTGAAGCATTGTATTTTCCCAGAAGTTTTTTATGGAATCGGTACCAGACAGTATCTTTAGGATCCCACGTCTACAATATTCTTGCTGTTTACATCCTGAACTGTTAGTAAGATGTTTTACCACTCAAAATAAGTAAGATACATTTTGTAGCTGAGGCATAGAATTTAATTTTAAATGGATTCCTCCATTGCTTAGGCAGGTTCTGCAGCAGCATGGGAATATGACATGGAATCCTTCAAGCAAGGAATCAAGATCAGCAAATGTTTAAGATATAAAATTGTGCATGGAGGCATATAGAAGAACTAAAAATATTCATTGAACTACTGATATAATCCAGGCACAAGGAGTTTAGCTGCAGTCTTCACCTTTATGGCTCTATTAAAAGTTACTCATTGTCTCTACTGAAGTTGTTGGTTTTCTGGGCAATGTCCAGATTAGGAAGAGGGAATCAATACAGCAAAGGTAAGAGAAAGTTGAGAGGTAAAATAAATGAAGCTGAAGAAAAGCATTGATGTAATTTGAGAAGGTAAATGAGGACATAAAATGCTAGTGTGTCAAGGAAGAGAAGAGATATCTCGTAAGGAAGGAGAACAGTGCATGGAGAAAGGAGAGAAAAAGAGGAAGGATGGAAGGGTGAGTTGGTGGTTTGTGGTCAGGGTAAACAAAATATTTGTATGATAAACAAGTGTGACCTACAGGCTGGAGTGGTAATTTGGGATGTTCTGCAGACCAACCTGGCTGAATCTTGCAGGCTGAAGGATCTACTTTAATCACAAGTAGACACTGGGATTTTGCCCTGAGCTTCTTTTGGCACCCGGATCCTCTTCACAGCGTAGAGCTGAGGCAGAAGTCTCTTGCTTTAAACACTGAAATCTCATAAAACAAGAAAATCTGGTTTGATATTGAAATTGTCTTCTCAGGCAGTTTCCTGTGAAGGAAAACTATTCTGCAAGAAGAGTTCCAGATAACAATGTTGAGGACGAGTGTTTGTCCAGAATGTACTTGAATTAAAAATAAAATTAAGGATTTCAGATTTTCAGATTTCTCACATTTCAATATTTTAAATAGAAATACTCATAGTTTTCAGTTCAGATGTTTCAGATTTTCTTGGGAAACTGGTGTAAAATATAAGAATGCTCTTTCACTCCTATATTAGTCTGTAGGATAATTTACACATAAAAAATGTAGTGATACTGCCAAGCCTTTTCAACTGGTTTAAATAAGCCTAATTCATACATGCTATAAAAAGTGTATTATGTCTACATATAAATAAAGTTTGAAAGGGTACATAGCTCACAGGCAGCCTGAAGAAAGCATGTCTAAAGTCGGTCAATAGTCTCTCAATCTATATAAACTGTGCGTCTCACCTATAGCTTCTGTTAGAGAAATATCTCTTTTCTCTTTATGGTGCTTCTAACATGAAAGGAAATAGACAATTCAATTATACAGCCTATCTGTATTTACAATTATTCTTCTCATAAATATTAGCATTCAAATATCATATTGCAGAACTTCTACGCTGTAAACAATAACGTAAATGTGGCCTTGGTTCTTTAAAATATAGACTGAGTCTGCTACAGACACTGTTATATGGACAATTTCTTTTAATAGACTGGGACAAACTGGTCACATTTACTCTAGGGTAAAACCAGAGTAATTACTTCATTAAAAAAAAATCAGACTTGTAGTTGAAAATTACAGGACAAAAGAAAACACAATCAGATGTAACCTGGAGTATAAAATATTGCATTCAGTTAGAAAAATATTAAGAAAATAACACATAGTGGTGTGCTGATTTAGCATGTATTATCATACTGGACAAGTTAAAATTTTTTGTGTCTTGACATATTTTGCTATGATAAAGTGTTGGCAGGGCTGGTAGGAAAAACTTTGCACATTGTACATAAACTGCACAACCTTTGCTGTATCAACTTTATGCTCCAATAAACAAGACAATAATGACAAATTATCAAAGCAGTCCTCAGACGTGACCCTCAATTGGAAGAGCAGCAATTTAATGAAGACAAAAGCTAGGTGAAAGATGCTAATATCATTTACTGATAAACAGATTTTCTCAGGAGGCTCCTAGCTCAATCCCCTGAGGCCCCATAAACCTGCATAATTCCATTTAAAATATTGTGCAATTCACTAAATTAGTCTTTGAACATCCTTACTATCCAATTACGAAGCCCCAGCATGGACAGAATAATGAAATTTTTCAAACTGTGGAATGCATGTGGTCTTAACAAACTTATGACAAACACTGAAATTAGCTTTCAGTTTTGAAGCCGATGTGGAGTATTGCTAATGCTTCAAGTCAGAGATAAAACAATAAAACACTATCGGAGTGGTTAAGCAGGATGTAAAAAAAATAAATCTTTGACTTCTACAGAATTCTCAACATAGCCTACCTTCAGGAAAAAAAAACCAAAACATAAGAACTTGAATGATGTTTTTGCATTTGCAAGCTATTTGGCCTGCTTAAGTTCTAGTAAAAGCTTTACTGAATAAAGAGTACAAAATACCTCCTGGACAGTTTTATCTTCCAGGCAGGCAGAAAAAGGCGAGAGTTTCAGAAGTGAAATTTATTTCTGTTCAAGCATTGCAAGCTGTATTATTAAAGTCATTTGTCATGGTTTGAATATTTCTGCCTGATTCACCATTAAATTGGCCTTCTAATTACCAGCTTTGTCAGGAAAAGCAGTTGGTCTGCTTCATTCACCAGAAAACTTCAATCCCTTAATAACAACTCGGTTCATATAGTGAGGAGAAACATCGTTACACTTACAATTTAAAATTGATAGAATAGACACTAAAAAAAACCCCACTAAACTGAAACAGAATCCTTTAATGATAGTTTCAAATGCTACCCAGAGAATATTTAGAATTCATTTTTAATGAAAGAGTCATTAATTTGGATGATAAATATATTACCATTTAAAAATGCAAATTCATTTATGTTGAATGTATATATGACACTGAAATGAATGTATATATGACACTGAAATGAATCCATGCAACTTAGGGCAGTGAATGTTCACTTAGACAAAAAAACTTGTGCCCCAGTTCCTAGTGTTACAGAGGTTCAGAATAATGTACAGAAGTGACTGTGCAATTATTTATCAAATTTGTGCATCCACTTAGAATGATGATTCGTGTTGATGTTGTAACTGCACTTATAAATGATTAGTCAGATATTGAACTGACTTCACATATCAGACATACTCATGAAACTGTGATGATGAGGTCGTGTATGCAATTGTGAATTACTTTTTTTTGATAGCTGTGGCATGCCAGGCATTTCCCCTTGTGCTTCTGCACAGTGAGGTCTCAGCCCCACTGGAACTCAGTTCACATAGCAAATTACACTTAAAGAGGTTTTTAAACTCTTTTTTTTATCATTATATGATAAAAATTTTGTTCTTCTGTGACAAGCATTTTAATCACACAAATACATATAATAAATAGTCTATATAATTACATGCAGTCTACATATATATATAGCCATCTATACATTTCATTTAAGATTGCAGTTATTACTAATGTCTCAATAAATTAGGAAGATGAGACCTAGTGCCTTTTTCTATAAAACATATACTGACCCTTACTTTAATTTGCAGAATAAGTCTGGAAATCTTGTTAGTCAACAATTTTAGTAAAAACTTGATATCATTCCACTCTCCTTGGGCTCTTACCCCAGCATAAAAAAGAAAGATTTACCACACTAGGTTATGGCAATAATTCCATTAGTTCCAATAGCTCCCTTTCAATATTTAACAAAAGATCAGGTGAAAAACCTTCCCAGTGTACCCAATGAAAGATGTAAACCTTTGTTAGCTATATCTAAACACAGGCTGGAATATCATGATGACCATGTCTTCTAAGGGAAAGATGACCTTCTCTTAAAACAAATAGAGTTAAGATGACTTGGATCCTTAAAAGCCAGATACAAGAATTAGATTGCTCAGATTTTTATCACTGTATCTTCCTTGATGAGTGAGGAAGGTCTGTCAAGCAAGACCAAAGAACTATGGGTATGGACATCAGAAAATATGATAGTGAGGAATCAAAAGGCAAACTCTAAAGATTATCTATTATTATGACCCAGGTCTGGTCTCGACAACATAATAGTGTGTCAGAGACAGTTAAGCAACAGAAACTAGTAGAAGACTGGAACGGACAGGTACTGAATAGGAAAATATGAAGGTGAAGAAAGCAATGTAATGAATGACTCTCCGTTATTTCTTTCTGTATTTTCTTTAACAAGTATGTTTGAGGTCAACATACTTATGAAGGACCATGCTCTCCTTTTGCTGAAAAACAGCCTTAAATGAAATTAATACAGGAAGAAAACACACTTGCTAAAGTGTTCAGGATATCAGACAAAAAACAAACAAAAAATGTTGAACTTCTTCAGGTTTCAGAAATTTATTAAATGAGAAAATCTGAGAGCAAGAGTCGGAAGTCAGGATGCATAGTAATCCATTAGGTGTGCCTTGGTGTGCAAATAGAAACCTTATGTCCTTTTTAGGTCCCCATGCACCAGTGCAGGCTGAGGGTCAAACTGCTGGAGAGCAGCTCTGCAGAGAGAAACCTAGAAGTCCTGATTGATAATAAACTAACCATGAGCCAGCAATGTGCCCTCGTGGCCAAGAAGGCCAATGGCATCCTGGGATGCATCAAGAAGAGTGTGGCCAGCAGGTCAAGGGAGGTTCTTCTCCCCCTCTACTCTGCCCTGGTGAGGCCTCATCTGGAGTCCTGTGTCTAGTTCTGGGGCTCCTCAGCTCAAGAGGGACAGGGATGTGCTGGAGAGAGTCCAGTGTAGGGCTACCAAGATGATCGGGGGACTGGAATATCTTCCTTATGACCAAAGGCTGTGGGAGCTGGGGCTATTTAGTCTAGAAAAGAGAAGACTGAGGGACGATCTCATCAATATTTACAAATATCTAAATGTTGGGTGTTAGGAGGTTGGGACATCCCTTTTTTCTATAGTAGCTAGCAACAGGACAAGGGGTAATGGGAGGAAGCTGGAACACAGAAAGTTCCATTTGAATATAAGAAAAAAACTACTCTGAGATAGATGGAGCCCTGGCCCACGCTGCCCAGAGGGGTTGTGGAGTCTCCTTCCTTGGAGGTCTTCAAGACCCATCTGGACATGTTCCTATGTGACCTGATCTAGGTGAACCTGCTTCTGCAGGGGGGTTTGGACTAGATGATCATAGAATCATAGAATGGTAGGGGTTGGAAGGGACCTTTAGCAGTCATCTAGTCCAATCCCCCTGCAGAAGCAGGGTCCCCTAGATAAGGTCGCATGATATCTAAAGGTCTCTTACAACCCCTACCATTCTCTAATTCTATGACTACTGTAGCATGCCAAGAGACACTTTAGTTGAAAGGAATATTATGATAGCAGAGATAGGAATTCAACATTATATCTTAAATATAGGGCAGGTGTCAGGAGGATGGAGCCTGAGTGCTCTCAGTGATGTCCAATGATAGGACAGGGGACGGCGGGTACAAGCTGAAACATAAGAGGTTCCAAAGAAACACAAGGAAAAACTACTTCACTGTGAGGTTGAGGGAGCACTGGGACTGGCTGCCCAGATGAATTGTGGAGTTTCCTTCTCTGAGGACATTCAAAACCCACCTGGATGAGTTCCTTTGTGACCTACTCTAGGTGGTCTGCTCTGGCAGAGGAGTTGGACTCCTTTCCAACCCTTAAGATTCTGTCATTCTGTGGAAAGACTGTGGAATTAAACGTTTTGCTTTGACTACATCTGTACAGGGCCTGAATCTGGTGTGTCCTCAACTACAGACAATGAATCTAAATCTACTAATGAAAAAAAATGTCATAGACACCAACAGTGTGTGAAAAATCATTCTGATCAATAAGAAAATGGATTTAACTGCAAGGTATTTTCACAGAGGATGTTCTCACTGACTCTTATATATGACCCGTGGGATTATGTGCAGGAAATTGGTTAATATTAAAAGAAATTACAAATAAGTGAATGAGAAATTTGGAGTGCTAGCATAAGGAAGAGTAGATGTAGGGATGTGGTAGCAGCAAGTCTCAGAAAGTGACAGCGAGATAGACACAGAAGACCCTACATGTCTGAGTACAGATAAAGGACTCAGTGTCCTGGATTTCTGTCTGTCCTTGCCCAGTATAATCCTCCTTCATAGTCCTTTTGCCTTGTCCCACTGCATGTTTCCATGAAATGTTACAGGAGTTGTAGTTTGGTAGCTCTGCTAAACTCTGGTTTTTCTCTTCAGAGTAAGGTAACAAGCTAATTGCTTCTGGATTGCATATGTGACTTACTGGAAGTCATTTGCCAGAACGGTCTGGACATCCTTACTAGGTAGGGCAGTTGGTCTGCTCTGGACTAAGGTCCACAGAGGAACAAATATGAGAGGGGACAATAGGGTAGTTTGCTACAGTGCAATTTTGAGACCTCAACCTGATACAACAGCATAGACAGAGCCAAAGAAACCACATCTGTCAGTAAACCATAAATAGAGAATGTAACTGCAAAATATCACTTCTGTGGGCAGTTTGCTAGCTTATCTGACCAGGTGGCCAGAAAATGTCTAAATTTTGTCACCTGTAATACAAGGATCTGGAGAAAATCAAGGACTGCATCATCCTGCAAAAAACTTATTGTCGGGCTTTTTTTATTGTGGCAAAAACATCGTTTCAGCATCCTGGAGGAGACAGGCTTGAGTCCTGTACTATGGAGGAAAGAGGAAGATCAAGGGAAGAAAGAAACTTAGAAGAAGAAAGAAAATAGACACAAAGATCTTTCTGGTGGGGAAGCTGTCTTTGTACAACATCAGCACAACATTATCCTGACTATTATCTAGATATCAAACTAATACAAAATGATAAATTAAAATTATAACTAATAAGACAATGGTGGAAGGAAGATATTCTCAGAAATAAAACATTTGCCACGATGGCAAAAGATTAACATTTTTCTTATTAAATGATGAGCTTGCTTTTTAATATCAGCATTATAAAAGCCTATGCTATGAATCTCTTTATCATACCTAAAGCACTGTTAATTCATCTTTCATGAATACGTTAGAAGACAGGGTTTTCCCATAGGCAAACACATCACACATATTTGCAAATGCCTTACATAATGATGCAAACACTATGCATAGAGAGTAGCCGTGTTATGGTGAAAGGGAGAAATGGCACACGCACAGTAGACTTTCATTTCATTTCATTAAATACTTAAGCCGACAAAATAAAGTCCAATTTGCTGTATATAAATCTTGCAGACAAGGAAAAGGCTGCTGCTTAAAATTATTCCTTAGTATAAACTCAGCTATTCATAATGAGTTGATGACTGTAGACAGAACAAATGATTTGTTAACACGTCGATTGCATTTATTCTTAAAATAAAACACTGCTCATTTTGTAGTATATCTACCATCAAATTCCTAAATCTCTTCTTATTTGGAGAACAGTGCACGCACCATACTATACTTTAAATAATCATATTGATATACTACAGTATGGAAATGAAATTGAGAATCACAACCACAGACACAAAATGAATAGTAGTCATTTTATTTAGCTTGTTACCATCCAGTTTAGTCCAAGAATATTACCTTAACACCAGACTCTGAATTCATGAAGAGTTACATAAGGGCCTTGTTGTCAAACATAAAACCAACCCATTCAGTGCCTGTTTTGCATCTACATAGGAAGTGTTCTTTCATTATCCACTAGCCCCTAGAACTTATTATAACCATTGTTTATTTTGTGCTCTCTTTTACAAATGACACTTGTACAGGCCTCATGGGGCAGCTGATAGAAGTATGGCTGTCTCCTTCCCTTGTGTCAATTCTTTTGTGAACCTTTATAATTAGCCACTTAACAAATTGAGGAAAATGAATCTGTGGTTGTGAATTGTTCACTGGTGCTAAGTCAACCATGCGATGGCCCAAACTGATATGTGAAGTCATGGCCCTCAGCTGTCCAAACTTCATTATCACAGAATCACAGAAACTTATGGCAAGTCAAGACATAGAAATAAGGTATGCAATCACTAAGAGAATCTAAAAAAGTTAGAATATTTTTCTTCAGTTGAAATATATAGAATTCTTTCAAAATGAAGACTTCAATTCCAGCATCTTTCTGGGAGGAAGTTACCAAATTATACAACAGAGCAAGTCACGTATCATGGCTTAAAGCCTATGCTGGCCAGCTCCCAGTGTTTTATCTGTGGGACTTTGTAGGCAGGATGTCAACTCAGCAGTTGTCTCTTGCAGAGAAAAATGTGTCCCAGCTTTTAACATGTCACATTTCCCATGTTCTTGTAAAATACACCATGGTTAATTTTCTGACATTAGCTTGAATAAGTAATACTATTTCTAACAAAGATATAGCCTGCACTGATACACACTTCTTCCGCTACAAAATATTATTTTATTGATTTCTGCAAAATGTTTTAATCCTTTTTTTTATCTCATCAACTGAAAAAAAATATCTTCTTTCAGTTTTTTTGGTAATCAAAACCTGACTTTTTATTTTCTCTTTGGCTATTATTATTTGTTCTGTTTAAACATGATTGTTTTAAAAATGCAAGTGTAACTTTTTTGGTAAAAAATGTTTGGAAAACAGGTAAACTAGGAATATTTTTTTTTAATTAGAGTATTGTCTACTGGCTCTATTGTCAATATAGTAAATGCATTTCAGGGTATTAATTTCATATGTGTGTATGTATATAAACACACTCACTTAGATGTGTTAATCTGTAGAGGTCTGCCCAGAGTTCACCAGGCTTACAGCTATTAATGTATCTAAAGGCATGAAAACTGATTTACATGAAGGGTATTTTATTTATTGCAGAAGCAGCCTTTGGACCAGGAGTAGGAATCTGAACATAACCTCTTCTCAGGTGAGTGATTTAACTACTGAGCCCAATTAGTCGTGACATCTTTCTGTGTAGTGAGAGGACACCAGTAAGGGAAATGGAGCAAGCCCTCCCCCCTTTACCCTGAACAGATGGTTGCTCATTGATTAGGCTGTCCCTTGAGGGTTGGGAATGGTGGATTTGAATCTCTGCCAATGGAGGGAGAATTAAATCCATGTCTTCTTTAAAGTGAGTCTTCTAGCCACTGGAAAAGAAAGCTGCACTGTGAAGATATTTTGCTAAGACTGCTTCTTGAAGGGGATTTAATACAGTTATCTGAATCTGGAAAGATAATTTCAGGGTGTGAATTCAGCTCGAGAATGGCTTTTCATTGAGCAGAGGCCCCTGAGCCGCTGGGATATAAAATATATTTCTCTTTTCTACATTTCAGATTTAGCCAGTTGAGGCAATGTGACTCCAAGTAAATTGGCTCTGATGGTGGTTGTTCTGATCACACTGTCAAAATGAAGTATCTAACATTGTTCAGGTACTCTAGGAGAGTTTTAAATCCAGAACAAAGCTCTGTAGATTTCAATTCAAGCTTTTATATTTTTGAATTTTACACTTCCAAAATTGTTTCTATACTATGAAAAGCTCACCAACAGTTAATTCAGTTAGGGAAGGATCCACTTTTCTCATATCAGTGTTGATATGAGCAGCCCTATGCCAACACAAGCATATATAGACTTAAATAACCGAGAATTACATTTGAGTAGGGTAGTGAAGAAAGAATTTTTCTTCAGAGGTCCATCTGGATAATGTAAATAAAAGGATGGGTTTTGCGTTCATTTGGTAGATAGAAGGAAAAGAGGAATACTTTTCCCACCCAGCAATTAGTGGAGCCAAGTAGTTCTGCAAGAAGACGGAGCACATTTCCCACTGTTCAGGCAAATTCCAACCTCTGTGACCACACAGCTTAGAGGCTGCAGTATGCTGTTACAATAGACACTGGATTCCTGAATATATGCAGCAGCAAATGAGACTAGAGGTTCTGCAGATCATAAAAAAGCTGGCACATAACAAGATATGCAGCATTTTAGCACTCTTCCAGTTTCTCAATGACTCACATTGCCATAGTATCACCAGCTGTCATGACATTCTTCCTTGGTGAGTAGGAAGCTGGGCAGCCTGTACAGTAAAGTGGCTCAAAAATGCTTAAAACGAATGAAGTGGATTATATATCCAATATAAAAGGAAGGTTAGTGGATAGAGAAATGGTGTTGTAGACATGGGTTGGCTGTGTCACAATAGAGACCTAAACAGGTTTTGTCACTGGTTATAGCAGTGAATGAGATGAAAACAGCTTTACATTCTCAAGATGTGAAACCGAGCAGTCAACGTGAGCAAAATACTACTCATGGCTGTTATGAACAGTTTGGTATGGAGATTTGAGTATGGATACAGGAGTACAGAATCTGAAACAAGAAGGAGATGAAAAATAAGACCCACCTGCCCCATCAGTAGCAGTACACATATTAGTGAGCTATGTAGGATTTAGCAGGTCCCTGTCATAACAAAAATCCTGCCTTACAATCTCCTTCTGGAACACAGTGTTTAATGCAAGTTCTTCTGACTTCTTTTATCTTCCGAGTCACAAACTCCTCTGAGGCTAATGAGCAAGATAGCAGTATTATTTTCTCTGAATGCAGTATGTACCTACATTTTCAGGTTGATATTATTCCACCTGACTACAGAGAATTAAATCAAAGAGGCTGCTAGGGGAAAAGCAAGCTAGAAACAAAACAATGACAGAGATGAGCTATCTCCAGAGAAAGGCCAAGTGATAGAGAAGGCAGGGAGCTATTAACTGCAAGACAGGCACCTGCCTGTCTCCAGCCAGGCTCACAGGTGTATTTTCCCTGACCAAAGCCTCAGAGAAAAGGAAAGATAAATTGTTGAGAAAAGAAAGAAATCCCTGGCTAAGGAAGGGTAGTGTGAGGAGTATTTTGTTATAAGAAAATGCTGCAGGGAGCCAGTGAAAGTAGGAGAAGCAATAACTGTCTGTATCTCCCATGCTAGGAAAGGGGTGTCCACTACAAAAAAAGAAAAAGAAAAAAAGAATTAATAAACCCCACAGGAATAAGTAAGATTCAGAAATTGGTCTTCTGCTGTTTTATCTCCCTTCTTGGAATGCTGTGTACTCTGCAATGAATAAATAATGCTCTGTTTTGAAGAAGCGGCCTTGCAAGCGCCATATACAGCTGGATTTAGTGCATTTTCACAGGTGAAAAACAGAGGGCTGTAGTCCAATGATCCAGTCTAGGAACTGTGCAAGTATATCTAAGGAGTAGCTGTGGAACCCCTCACTAGTAGACTGCATTTGGAAGAGATGAGAAGGACCTAAACCATAGCTCACTGTAATAGTGGTAGCCATACTTTGGGCTGCTGGAAGGTATACACTTCTGTTTCTCTCCAGTTCTGTTGTGGACCTGAGAGAAAGAGATGCCATATATGCTGGGTACAGAGGAGTCTTCTATGCTTTTGTAACTGTGCAAATTGCCAGCAGACATGAGAGTATGACAAAACCACAGAAGCAGCAAAAATCATGGCTCAGTATCCCACCTGCTTTGGAAATAACTGAAGAACTCATTCTGCAGGTTTGCAACGATTCAGGGCCCTGGGAGGTCCCAAATATTTTAATGAGAGTTCATTAGGCCTGTGAATGTTCATTGACCTGATAAACACTTTCACTTTAAATAACTGTTGAAATTCACTGTGAATCAGTAATAACCAAAAGTAGACTCTTAGTGTTATTTATAGCCTAGAAGGTACGTATACATTAGAGGGACTGGTTCTACACTTACATATTGGAAACCTCAGCAATGAAACAATGATTAAAGGAAGAGAATAGCAACATACAATTCTTAAAGATATTCTATCTATAGGAAAAGCAAGACGTTTCACAAGTTTGACATGCTGAAGCTTCCTCTGCTAAAAAGTCCATCACACTTATTCTGTGACTAGATGATATTTATACCACTTTGATTCTCAATCTGGCAGGTTACATAAAAACCGAGTTCCCATAATCATAGAATATTCAAATGTGGAAACTTCTGTAATACTGAATGCCTCTACTTCCACCGATGACAGCACATGTCCCACTGAATGGGTACATGCTAGCTCTTTTCCCACTGTCCTCTACCTGCACAGTATTGAGTACAAAATAAAACCCCACTTCTGTGGGAGAATTTTTCAAATATTGTGCAATTATTTTGATATTTGTGTCCTCTCTCAAACTGTTGTCTGACAAACATGCAACAAACCATGAGAAGGCGATTTGCAGATTTGTCTCCCTCCCAGAGGAAATTTTCCGTCTGGGAACAAACAGACACTGCTTCCTTCAGTCCCTTGGCAAGGGGTGCAGGGCAGCTGTGTGCTTGGCAGTGCAGACCTTCCATGCCACCTTCCTCAGCCCCTTTAGGGATTTAAAGAACCCCCCTCTTACTCTGCTAGCATCACTGCTATCCTGTAGGCAAGGCTTGGGCTCTATGCTCGGTGTAGTGATAGGACCAAGTGCCTGGCAGCAAGGCTCACTGGAGATGGCTTTGCTGGCAATTGTATTTGTCAAGCCCCAGCTTTGGTGTTACTAATCAGCTTTCTAGTTCCCTTCTGAAATACAAATGTATATATGTTTTATATGTACACATATATAAAATGACTATACACAAACACAACTGTATGGCTTTTCTTTTTCCATTTAATTGTTGCGTTATTGAGCCATATTGACTTATATCTCTTCTAAGTGTGCATCATACAAGAAACTTACAATTTACTCTTCGTTACTAATTCCCCTTGGCAAGTTGAAATTTTAAATAAAATGGCCAGGATATATGATCATGATGAATTGAAACAAATTAGTTGTATTACTCTATGTAGGATGCAGTATTGACCTATTCTAACATGCATTATTGGACGAGTTTTAAAGCAGAAGAATCACAGCAATTGATTAGCAGATGTTGGAGTGTGTTTTACATCAATATGTAAGTGTATTTTCGACAGTTTTCAGTGCGCTGTAACAAGAACTCATCTGCAATCTGAATTTTACTCCCCCTTCCTCCATCTAGCTTTAATATGTTTATCTTCTAGTACCACTTTAGAAGGGGCAAATTCTCTGGGCTACATCCTACTATCAGTGCTGCTGGTGCAAAACAGAAGGAAATGGGATTATTCAGGATTCACACTTGGTAATCAAGAGACTAGGATCTTCCTTTGTGCATCCATTCAGAAGAAAATCTGTTGTATTGTGTAAGATTGTCTTGCAGTCCTATAGTTTAGAACTAACTTTAAAAAGTCAAGCAAAAAGCAGGAAAAAATGAGTTTTTTCTCACTGCTCAGCTACATTTGCTCTGCAGTCTATACTATTTGTTGCAGTACTTACATTAACAAGAAACTGATAATCTTCAGGCCACAAAGATACTAAAAAAGGAATAAATAATAAAAATAAATATTTAAGAGAGATTTTGTTTTCCCAGTATCAGGAATAAAGCATTTAGAATATTGTTCTGTAAAATATAAGGCAAGAACCACAACAAACACTGTTCATTAATCTCTTTATGCAGTTGAATTAATAGCTTCTTATATGTATTTACAGTCTGTAATGATCTCGCAATAATTTCTATCAGTTTCTATGTAATTTCAATCAATTAAAGAGCAAAAGTTGCTTTGCTCGTAAGGGCAAAAGAGAAGTAAATTCTTCACTTAAAGATTAAAAGGCATCTGTGCTAAAACAGCATGAATAAAATCATGACATTTAAATACACTGGATTTCAATTTTATTTTGCAGCTTTTTACATTCAAATAAAATCCACGTGTGCATACATACTCATTTTAAATAAGCAATAAGAGGCATTTTTCACCTAGAATAAATTGTATTTGTCAATTGGTACAAAGCCCCTTTCAGAGAAATTGTTGATTTTTCACAGAGGCTCCTATACTTCCCATTCCTTTTGTATTTTTTCAATCAGCAATGGATATACATCTTTGTTAGCTTAATTTGGGGGCCTACAGAGCAGGAAGAAGGAAAGCACAAAGGAACGCACTTGACATATTGGTCTATTTGCTACCTCTTTTAAGCTCAATGCATACTAATGAAAGTGATCCAAACTATTCTTCTCCACTCCTCACTTAACAAGCATAATAATAAATGAATATTTAAACTAGCTGCAAATATATTAAGTGGAAACAAATTGGTTTCATTTGTAACAAGTGCACACAGGTTAATTAACAAGAAGGAGCTTTTGTGTTGAAACAAGGCTCCCTGATGCTGTACATGCAGGTGCCGTTAAGGGCCAATTGAGCTCTATAGGATAATTATGAAGTACCATTGTGCTCTACCGTTTGTTAACAAAGTGCTGCCTGCAATTTGCCTAAACCTATAAACCATCATCTGTGATCCTCAGCAGCAATTAAGTGACAAACATCTTCTCATCGGAGACTTGGGAAAACAAAAGAGACATGATAGCATTTAAGGAGCCAGATGGATATTTCAGAATGTCAACCCTGACAGCCTCCCTTTCAACAACAAAATATAAACCAGGAGCCTGCTTGGTACCATGCTGAGAGGGAGAGGGGAGAAGTCACATCCAAATTATTAAAAGGAGGGCAGTGTTAATAATCACAGGGATGCTCATTTGAACAGCTCTTAGTAGGAAAGCCTTGGACTAGCAAACAAGCAAAAGATAAAGCCCTTTCCCCTCTCAAAACAGCTGTAGCTGGAACCCTGATGAGTCTGGTTTTGGGTTGTGGTATTTCTTTTTTTTCCTTTTAATTCTTCCTTCTAATGTATTATCTTCAGAGATGATGAGTTTCTTCCCCTGAACAAAACTGTAAAAAATCCTTTTTTCTAAAAGAGGACAAACTAACAGACAGAATTTTCTCCAGGGCATAAGTTACTAATTAGTTCTGCAAAAATAGCCTATATTAGGAAAAATGATAGATCAGCACAAAGAGGCATTTTAAAACAAGAGATCTACTCCTGTTGTAAAATAATTGATCTAGAAGTTTCGAGGATGTAATCTTTAAAAAGCTTCTGTAAGCTCAGCAATAATTCCAGGAGCTATAAACTTTATAAAGGCTTAGTTGAATTAGTTCAATTAATTGCCTGGCTGAGAAAGCCTCCAAAACTTGTGGAAGTCCTTGTTTTCATAGATAAGAATCTTCTGGGCATTTTGTTGCCTACATTAAATGGTATTGTTTGGCTGATCTGTGTAATTGGTAGAGCTAAAAGGCTGTTCAGTAACACAAAAAAAAAAAAAAAGAAAATGTGTGTCTCACAAGCTAGTCTACTTTTTTTTTCCCCCACTTATTGCCAAAACAACAGCATTTACAAATGTTTTCAGTAACCATTTTGAAGCTACAGCTGAGTGTGTTTTAATATACTATCAGGTCAACAGCTCTCTTGAAAGAAAAAATCAACCCAAGGCCAAACAGTCAGACAGGCCTAATTAAGTATTTCAGGAGTAAGAGACATGCTCAGATAACTACAGCTGACTTGACCCTTTTCTTTGTACTTCACTGGGTTCCTGTATACCTTTGCCACTTTCCTCTGGATTTATGTTTTTATGAATTATTTAAAAATGGCTACTTCAGATCTACAATTAGTTTTCAGGGAAACAGATGTGAGAAAATAATCACAACTTAAACAGCTTAAAAAAGGCTCTGATCTTGATAGAATGCAAAATGCCAGGTTTCCAGGCCCACAGAATTCATCACTTGGCAAAAGCATCATTAATCCCTGTGTGCTTTCTGGCCTTTCCTTATGGTGCTCTGTCAAATGTCATGGATCACCAGAAAATCTGAAAATAATGACAGAACATTTCTTCTTTTTAATGTGAAAAAAAAAGTATCATTTTAGTTTTTAAGGAAAAAAAAGATATAAAACAAATATAGTCACTGTAGGCATGCTTTACCTTTGTGTAGCATTGCACCATGTTAACTCACTTTTGATGGATGATAAAATATTTTGTCATGCTGGGGGTTTTCTGTTTCATTTTCCACTGTGTATTTTTTTTAACTGTAACAAATATAAGACTAATTAACTCTAGAGTATTTAATTCTTTTACTAACTCCAGTGGCATCCCCAGTAACCCAAGATTCAGGAGCTGATTCTTCCTTTCACTGCTAAAGATTTCCTCCTTTGCCTTATGACATGTCCTGAAAGATACTCAAAGATGCATCCCTTAGCTTTACTTTAGGTGATTTGATGAAGGCCTGATGCCACAGTCATGAACATCAATGGATAGCCTTCTCTCAGTTCCAGTAATCGTGCAACACATTCTAAATCACTTGGTAGAGTAAGTTTCATTTGGGGACACTTTGACTTCAGTGTAAGTATAAAGAAAACAGCTAAACCCCATTGTATAGATGTACCGATGGAAATGAAAGCTGGAGTCACATCAAACACCCTGAAAGGTATGCAGCATCTGAGATTGCACAATCTGAGGACAGCAGAAATGAAATTCTGGGGAAAAAAAATTATTTAATCTCTTTCAGTCTTTCCTTTTTAGGAGATCAGGTTTTTGTTGCTGTTTTTAAGATGCAGTTAGATGTCATTTTTCCATTAAAATATCAGATCAGAGAATGCAAGGTTAAGTAAACACACCTTTTCTAATTATTCATCTTGCACTAAATGGCAACACTTCTACATTGTGGTGAGCTGAACTGACTCTTTACATCACTGCATTTATCTTTTTATTCTTTGCATTTCATTCTGGTTTTATGTTCTTAAAAATGGGCAGTTTATGATTCATGATATTGGTAGGTTTTAAGATAACTATAGAAGTCTCAGACTTTTGTTGGATGTCAGGTAACTGCAAGGAAAACACTTCAGGGCAAGACTCGCAAAGCCTGATTCTGTATTCAAAATCATAACAGACGTGTATTTGCTGGGAAGTTCTGACTCTCGTTATGATTTTTCATCTTAAATGACCTTGGAGACTAGCTCTTGTTCAAGCAAATTCTAGGCGGGTCTTTGACTGACTTGTCTTTGTATTAATACAAGGCAGAGCTAAGGACACACAAAAATGCAAAATACTGAGTTCCCCTCATTCACATGTAATCATCTCTGTTATCAAACTACATGCAATTTAATGTCTTCTCTAATGGATGAATTTTTTCCTCTGAGCAGGAAATACATTTTTGTGTACAAATATCACCTAAATCATTATAAAAGCTAGAATTCTTTCTTCATTGAAGTATTGGCTGGAACAATGGCTGAAAGAGTCATTCACGACACTGTGATTCAGTGAGAACAATTTAAAAAGTGTAACGAAAGTGGTAAATGTGTTATTTAAACAGAGTTCTGGTATTTAGTTTGCTACTCCACTCAAGTAATCCATTACTTTCTAGTTATGTAAATTCCCTTTTGTACTTACAGAATGATTTTTTTCCACTGAAAAGAAATTTTAAAAATACCTACCATTATTGTTTTATTCTCAACTGGCTAAACCTTTTACAATATTAGATCCTGTTAATTTATAAACACATGGATGGTCACAGTTTATATAAAATACCCTTCAAACACGGTGAAAGAAAAACACTGCTTACAACTAAAGGCTTTTAACCTAATTAGCATAACTAAGCATAAAAAATAAATGATCAGAGACTATAACGTGAAAAATAATTGAAAACAATGGCCATGTTTCAGAACTGCACAAATCAGACCAATGGTTTGTCTTACATTATTAAGGTCCGAAGAAGAAGGATGGTAAATAAATGGGAAATAAGTACACTAAAGATGCGTTTTGGGAACTTACATTGAGAGTATGCAATCCAAATTACCCAAGTGGATTTAAATATTTGAGTTTTATTTAGATCTCCTGCCTGTATTGGCTAGGAGGAGAGTTAATAACAATCCATTCACACAGTCCTTATCCATAAGAGTAGAGGGCTGAAGGCAGCAGTTCTAGGAAGCAATGTGGAAGTCAATTAGTGGTAACATGTATAGGTACAGTGTTTCCCTAGAGGGCCCTAACTTATCTCAAAAAGCAGCAATGACAAGCAGAAAAGATGATCAAGACAGACAGAAGAACTTTTTAAAACTGACTGGTTGATGTAAGAATAGGTAGAAATTGAGCAGGGTGGAAGTGTTGGGAAAAAAATACAAAGAAAAAAAAAGGAAATCAAGCAAAAGAAAGATCCACAGGTTTCCATTGTAGATCTGATCTGGCTTCTATTTGAAAGGACACATAAAATCACTCCTGCCGTGTAATCCACCGGACTGAAATCAGGAGTATTTGTCCCTACAAAGTTTGTTTCCAAATAATTTAGCCTTAGGATTTCTGCTCTGGGAGTGAGCGTTCTCCTGTGTCTTAGGATTACTTAGCAGAACACATAATTCAAACCTATGTGATTATTAAAAATTATTTGCCTTGGCAAATAAAATGCATTTATTTCTAGGAAAAAAAATAAAGAATTCAATCTTCTCTGCTGTTTTTACCAAACAATATCTACTAGTTCACTTAGAGAATGGCTGTGGAAAATTATGCAGCTAAGATGAAATTTACCCAACTTGGACTTTGAGGAGAATTGTATATTTAACATTTGTCAGGAGATTAGCAGGGCAGGCTTGCCATGTTACGCAGTCATAGCAAGTTCTTCCAGTTTAGTCAACGTAAATAAGCAACAGATGCTATGCCAACAATCAGCTCAATAAGCATCACCAAACTTAATAATTTTATGGAAATTAGCAATGTAGCAGTGGAATTAAAAACAATTAAAATCCTATTTCTTTGTGCCTCCCAAGAAATAAAATGCCTTACATTTGTACTATCCTCTATATAGCAGTGAAACAAGGCATTTGATTGGAAGCAGTCACTAAAGGACAGTTATGGAAAGGGAAAAGGAAAGAGAGTAGCACTTGTGACAAGTGTTTTCATGCCTGTAACGAAAGTTTTGCATAAACTGTTGATGAATGGATCGGGCTAGAAATACAACGAGCTGTCATCTTTGTGACGACCAGAAGGTGGCATAATCTCTACGTTGATTGAGGCCTGTCAGCTCCGCTGCCGAGCACAAAAAAAAGCACTTTTATTTGCAGGCGGAGATGCTGCTGATGTTCTCGGGTTACAGACCTGCCGTTCATGCCTGTCACAATTCTGTCTTTTCTGGTGGTTTCTTGTTACGTCGCTATGAAAGTCACTTGTTAGCTTTATGCATCTTTAGCAGGACAATATATTTGGGTTGCTTGAATACATAGTGGTTTGTTTGGTTTTGGGGTTTTTTTTTCTTTAGTTTCTAGTACTTTGGTTAGTAATTTAATTTGTTTTCTCTCAGAAGAAAACAATCAACACTGTCTATCATTGCTAAAAGAGTTATGCTATATTTTGGTCATTATAAACCTGGTCGTGGACATCTCAAGTCAGTAGGAATTTGACATAACTGTCCTCTAAGTGATTAGGTCAAATCTTAGAGCCACTCGCTCCCAATTTATTCCATTTTCTATACCTCAAATAGGGGGATATTTTGTGAGGAATCTGCCATACTATCTCTTGTATACAGACTATGTTATCCTGTTAACTAAGAGGTCTCACTTCTCACTTCAGGGTAACACAGCTATTACCATTCTCAGGTCTCAGGTATTCCCAGAAAATACCAGGCGAGATTCGTAAAACTTGCCATCAGTTTCATTCACCAGTTTCCCTGATCTCTTCTTGCACTGACTGGGAGGTAAGAATGCATCTATGGCTCACTTTTCACTTATCTTTGGAAGTTTTGCCTGAAGGGTGCTATTTAAAAATAAATTGAGTTGACTGATCAATGGCCTAGTCTATTTCCTATAGAAACAGGCATCTTTTAATTTACTGATAAATGGCCTTTCAATGAAATACTGGATTACCTGTGAGGAAAACTTAGTGCAAAGAATGACTATTTTGTCTGTGAATTTGATTTTCGTAACTCCCCAGTGTTTCTAAAAGGAGTGGGAATGTAACACAAAAACACACTTGCGGAGTTAACACACAGGAAGGGGAGTTTGGATCATTCTTCCAGTTAGGAGTGTTCTTTATAATCCATTAAAAGAGTTTTGAGCTTCAGAATTTTTATATTCAGATATTATTATTTCTTCTTGACAACAAAAGAAGCTTCTGAGCCTTTCATTGTCATTTATGCTTTCTACCCAGGTATAGCTCAGGTCTTCCTGAATGCAGGCAGGGCTTTTCGTGCATGTGTGGACAGAGAAAAGACAGTGCAAGGGGTGAAGCTCAGGGACCCAGTGTTGCTCTATGGACTCCCTGATTTCAAAATAAGACCTGTATAGGTACTGCTGGAGGACTTCCCTACACCAAGATAAGCATAAAGCCAAGTTTTGGACTGAAATGCCTTCAAACACAGCAAAAAGTTGTGATCGATTGTTGTTGTTTATCGCACTGAAAGTTATCAAAGAGGCTTTAGAGTTACATCTGTTTTGTTATTTCTCTATTCAGATAGAACAAAGCATAGACAAAGGTCACTAGTATTGCTGTTAGTTATCTGCACAGACTAGACAGAGACCAAGACTGCTACTGTAGACAATAACCAATCAGAGAGTGTTTGAAAGGGTTTATACTGGAAACTAGAACTACATTTCACCAGTTTTTGGGCTGCCCTAAATCTTCCAGTTTTGTTTAAACCACAGGAAAATATCCCCAAACCCCACAAACAATTTAATAGATGACCTGGAGAATTTCTAATATGACTTTATTTCCCACATTTGTTGAAAACAGAGGGTGGTGAGAAGGGGAAGAAAACGAATTTGTTTTTGTCACCAAAACTGAACTAGAACCATATGGCTTGATTTTAAATTTAAACGCTGACATTTTAGTTTTAACCAGTAAATTAGCTGTCAATTACATATATGCTGTATTTTAACTGTTGAAATATCAGAAAAAATTCCTTCTACTCTTGATATAGCCTCACATACAAAACTAGCAAGAATAATATAACTTAATCATGGAAAGAGTAACAGGTAAAAATGTAGATTATTTGCTCTAGATCTTAAATCACATTGAAACACTCATAATTGATACAGATATTGACCTAAGATATTTTTTAAATTGCCTTACAAGATTGTTCTACACTCTAATTTTCACTGCCACTGTGTCTATGAGAGACCTAGAAAAGAAAAAGTTTAATATAACTATATTTTAATATACAAAAATCAATCTGAAATGTTTGTTTTGAAATCATAATGCCTGACATATAAGCCCTTCAGGAAAAAAAAGCACAAGAATTCCTATATAATGTAAGAGACTGAGTAATGCACTTTCAGACTTCTGTCTCACTCATTCAATTTGACAAAGTCTTACTTTTATACCTTGTAAAGTGTTTTCTTCACTACAGCCTGTTGAGAGGGACTGTTTAAAAGTATGAGGCTCTAAGTCAGATATTCAGAAGTCCTTTATCTTCAGCTCTGCTTGGCTTAATTGGAGTAAAGCACCATTTTTTTTCCCCTATAATCCCTTAAGCAACTCCATGTGGAAAACATCTCTTGTGCTTTATGAATAAATCTTGAGGCTTCAAACTGTGCAGTGAAAGCAATTGGACATTTTTTATTAAAAAAGAAAAAAAAGAAAAAGAAAAGAAAAAACCATAAGAAACTAGATTAACTAAATGAAGTTAAGGAATGAACTGAACAGTATCTTTGGAGTCTCTGTTGCTTGAAACATTCAGATTCCTTCTCTTCCTTTTGTTTTAATACAAAATTCAAGCTGCTGATGAGAAATTCCCTCATTGAACTTATTGGGCAAAAATTTCTGTGAAATTGCAGGACATCAGTGGAATGGAGTTTTCAAAAGTTTCAAATAATAATTATCAGGACTGATTGATACTGTCTTGTAGTAGCATCTCCATATTCACTACAATTCCTGTTGACAACATTTAATTATCTGCTATAGAGATATGTAACTCTGGTCTCATTGGTAAACTTATGAATACAAAAAAATCTCTTTTGTCTTTATTGCCAGGAAATGAATGAGATTCTTAACCTAATAAGATGCAAAATTTTGTCAATATTGACAGGTGTCTCTCCTCTCATTATTCTTTATGTCAGACCAATAACATGAGAGGGATGAAGATCTTGATAGTAGATGAACTCTTGTTTTACATTTGATGCTGGGCCAAAGAAATTCAGACTGAATTCGTAGACCATATATATTTGAACTGTGAGAGTGTACAACTGCAAAGGCTTGAAGAGATCTCAGGAGATCATCAGGTCCAATCATTTGAATAAAGACAGGATTAATGGGGCTGTTTAGTCTGGAGAAGAGGAGACTGAGGGGAGATCTTATTAACATTTATAAATATCTAAAGGATGAGTGTCAGGAGATTGGGACATCCCTTTTTTCTATAGTAGCTAGCAACAGGACAAGGGGTAATGGGATGAAGCTGGAACACAAAAAGTTCCACTTAAACATAAGAAAAAACTCTTTCACCGTGAGAGTGACGGAGCAGTGGCACAGGCTGCCCAGAGGAGTCATGAAGTCTCCTTCCTTGGAGGTCTTCAAGACCCTCCTGGACATGTTCCTATGCGACCTGATCTAGGTGACCCTGCTTCTGCAGGGAGGTTGGACTAGATGATCTCTAAAGGTCCCTTCCAACCCCTACCATTCTATAAGTCTATGATTCTATGATTAATTATGCCAAGGAATAGTTAATTTTTTAAAATTTCTATATTATCTTTCTTCTTGTCCTCAGATGTTTGGGCAAGATCTCAAAGTTAAACTTATTTAAGCCTTATAGGTCACCAGATCCTCCTTTTGAGGCTGCCTCCTCAAAACTGACTGGCTAGTCTTTCAAACTGTCCTGTCCATTAGTTTTCTCACTAAAAATTTTATTTTGTACATATGTATACACTGCAATTTAACATAATTAAAAATAAGAACAATCAATACAGAAAACAATTGCTTCTTGAAAATGTATAGTCACCAAACAACTTGCTCCTAGAAAGCTGGACTTAGTACATTATCCTAACAAAGAACTTATCGAACTACTCTGAGCCAACAAAGCAATGATCTTCATGCAACAGACAAGGACTCGCACCTGTGGACCAGCTGAAATCTAGCTCTCAACAGAGATGTGCTATCTCTTCCTTACACTACTTGCTGTAAATCCAAGCCTGAAGATTGTTGGGAATATCCTTAACCAGTTGCTGTTTCTGGGACAAAAGAGGCAGGTAGTCACTTGAATAAATCAGGCCAAGACCAGTTAGAAATCCCCTGCAGGTGGTACATGGCTTAGCAAGTAGATCATCACCTGCCACAGAAGTAGTGTTTCTGAGCAGTTCTCAATGTTGCTTCATATCAAGTGCATTGCAGCGGTCAAATCAGGAGGTACCAAAAGCACAGATCCTCTGGGACTGCTCATCAAGATAGGAAAGTTCCTATTATCTAGCTGCCTGGGGCAACCAAAACCCCACTTAATTTCTGCCCTTCAGACAAGGTGGAGACCTGCATTTAAAAACTCTATGTGCACTGAGCAAGCAGTACATAAAGCTGAAATGGAAAACTGGCTCCCTGCCTCAGAGTTTCCAAGTACACGTCCTTGAAGAGCAGAAAACTAGCAGAAGAAGCTGCCATCCTGCCTGCTGTTTTCCTGACTATGTCTGCCCAGTGCAGACAGTCAGTCACCACTGAGACTGTTACAGAAAGTGGTGATATGGCTATCTCCCCCAAAAAGTGAGCTAATCATATCTTCCCCTCTAACAACAGATCTCTGCACCATAATGGTTTTGAACACAGCACAATACTCTTTTTCTTCTATTCCGTTATAATTGCATCTCTATGATGTGATCTCGTGGCAAAATATTTCAAGCTGACACTAAGCAGTTTGTGCTAAGCTTAGGTAAAGAACCTATAATTTGATGATGTGTTGTCAATCAATAAGGTATGTCAAATTCTTGTCAGTACAACAACAGTAAAAGATTTAGTTTTGTCTTGTATGTGTACCTTACACTCTATAGTACCAATGACTTTTCCACTAATAAGAAAATACCAGTTATCATAATGTGTTTTTACACATAAAATTCTATTCTTCTAGCACCGCTGTAACATGTTGACTGTATGACTGTATCTTCTCATATTACTGCTCCACTATAGATGTGTGGTTTAGATGTATGGCAGTGAAAACTCAGGGTGATTCTGAGATCCCTGTCAAGTTTGGTTTTTGTGATTTTTTTTTCCAGCACTCTGCACATCTGTTACAAACTAGAGAAGGTTGGGAGTTACAGGTAGAGCTATAAAAGTTAGCTAAGGTCAAAGGTTAAGAACGGGCTCATGTACACTCAGAAAATTCTCATCTGTCAACAATTTTCTGTATTCAATTTTCTCTTTGGGGAAATAAACCCATTTTTGGACTCGGTGCTTGGTAATCACCTCCATCTCTCCTTGACCACAGGACTCCTGGTTAAACAGTATTCATTTCCAAATGGCTGGATTTGATCTACATTGTGCAAGGGTGTCTCCAGTTCTACTGTTGTCTGACACAAATGCTCTTCATCCTCAATGTTACAGCTATGTACCTTGACGTCTTACTCTGGGCACATGAGGCTAAATGTAATGATGGTAATTGGTAATGTTGAATTGTAGAACCTGAGTGACATCACTATGAATCTGAAAAAAAATTAAAGGGAAAAGGACATCCATCTAGGTACAGTATGGTTACATTGTCCACTGCCTCTTTGTTAATTTAGAGACTGTCTTTAATTATTCAAAGTAATCTCTCCTTTCTCTTATGAAACAATGACTTTTGTGTAATACTGCTGACTTTAACATTTTTGACAGTTTGCAGTTGGTTTTAGGAGGAAAGCTTTTGACTGAGACAAAATACAAGAAGATACTTATCTGACAAACCTGTGTTTGCCATGAAAGGGAAGTGTTCAAACATATACAACAACCAGACATACAAAATTATTTTGAAGACAGAAATTATTTCTCCTGACAAATTCAGAGAATGCCATTATTATGTATGTGATGCAGACCCTCTCACAGATATGAAAAGTGATGTTTTGGAAGGGATATTTTTATGTATTAGAAAGTGGGATTCACATTTTTACAATGCTTCCAGCATCCAAGCCTTGCAAAACAGCTCTTCTTGGAAAATAAAAACAAACACTCCCTTCTAAATAATTAGTGACATTTGAAAGAGAAGATGAGTTGTCAAAACTGCTCTATTCTTTGAGAAGAGCATTGGAAGGCATTTGTTTATCTCCCAACTACACAGTTGGTTTTCTGTGCAATTTGAGATTGCAGTGATATTACTTTAGTTATCCCCTACAAACTAGCATTAATTATTCCTCACTCTACTGATTTAACATTGCTTCTCCACATGTACCACAAAAAGGACAAGCACAGCGGGATTTTATTCTGTCTCACTTCCCCCTCTGTAATACATGCACCTCCTAACTGCATTTGTCTACTTCTGGATTTAAATGTTTCTTTTCTTCTCTGTTGAGGCACAGGAACAAAAAGTCTAAGGTGGTTAGTGTTTTCAACTCAGCATATCAGCAGCTGAAAGTATATTCTGTAGCCCCAAAGCCCAGAAAAGCACTGGGACAGATATGCAGGGCAAAGCGTGTGGGTTCACCTTGCAAAGGATTAAGTTTGCACTTAAGTAGGCTCTCAAAAGCTCTAAAAAACTACAATATCATCAGCAGAGAACACATATGTTAGATATGTCCAGATTTTTCAAGTTATAATGAACATGGGCTGTATAAAACCACATCCTCATTTTTCGTCATTCAAAGAGCATCTACTGCCATCCTTTTGATAACAAAGCACTGAAGAAAAGAAGCAGGACAGATTTGAAGAGAAAGATGTTTACAATAACTAAAAACCATTCTGATAACAAGGAGTGAGATGAGTCTCTCTGGGAAGAATTTATTTCACATAATATAGCAGAAAAGGAACAACAGAAAAGAAATACTGAGTAGTTCTTCAAAATATGTGTCAGGTTTCATTTTACTAAACATAAGTGATATAGCAAAGTTATACTGGGAGAAACACCTGTGTCTGCTGTAAGGGATGATTCTCTCTCCTTCCCACTATGGCTTGCACTACCTGCAAGGCTGGGGATTCATCTCACCAGACATGGACTGCTACAAGCTAGGCCTTCCAGGACCCTGTTATTAATCTTAAATTAGGAAGTTTTCTGTTCTCTTAATACAGACATGCACAGAATAACTGCAGTTCAGGAGTGCATATTTCCTTCCATTCGTGTGCTCATATGTAGATATCCACTGTGGGCATCTATACGTTAAATGAATTTAGTAATCTGTTTATCAGTCTGACAAAAAATAGGGCTTCGAATACTACTTTTTTTTTTAAATCAGAAGCCATTGTGGGCTTAGTTATTTTTTTCTGAGGATTGATGTGACTGGACCAAAGCTGGGCTACTCCTAGCCTTTTGCTTCCTTTGTAACAATGTTACAAGAAAAGTTAAAATCGCAGCAAGCTGGCCTCAAAAATTAGTTCTAACTACAGGACATGCAAAAAATATATAATAGTCTGACAAAAGACAGATGATTTATTGTATTTCCTTGAGTTATTGATAACCTTTAACTCATCAATAATGAGTGAGAGAAATGATGTATTCAGAGAATGACTCTATGTTCTGTTTATGCAACAGTGTTTGATGATGAATGTGTCGCAAGGAGGAGACGTTGGGCATTCAGAGCTAGGGAAGTTTCTGTGAAGGACTTCACGGTCACCAAGAGGGAATAAGCCCACCCCACACTTTTTTTCACCAAGTTCCGTCCGATTTTCTTCTGTGGAACCAGGTGTCAATTTTTGACTGCCAGTGAGTGACAAGTAAACCCTGTCGAAATTCTCTATACCTGGTTCTGTGTGTTTATTTCTTCCCTCATCCTGGGCAATATAGATAGAATTAATAATATATATTTTTGTAAAAATCTCTGATAGAAGAGTTTCCTATCATAAAGAACTAGTTGTTTGAGACAGAAAACTCTCAACCATCCCCACTTCTTCCCCCCTTCCACCACACACACATTGAAACCTTTCCTGGGATTATACTAACTAAAGAACTTGCTGCAACAGAGCAAAATCACTTCATTTTGGTCTCTATCATTTTGACTTTCAAATATATATTTCCATAGAATTTCAGATAATATTTTCTTGAGTGTCTGATTTCCTAGGAAATTATTTCAATTCTATTTTTTCATAAAAGTTGGAAAGGGAAGGAAACACTAATACACTAGTTCGTGACAGAATCATTCCGTAATTTCAACTATTACTATTAGCTGGCAGGACTTCTTCTTAGGAATTAGGTTAGAAGATGTTTTAAGAGCAAGAAGCATTTCTAGTAAGGGAATGAACTAGTGACAAAAAAGTTCAATTTGAGTACAACTTTTGATTGAGGAGGAAATAGTCAATTATCATAAAATTATTTATCCCTGCTGCTTTATATGATCTTGTTTCATCAGAAAACTTGCATTCCCACTTACGATCCTCTTGGAGCATTTTAAATGCAGAATATGCACAATTTTGAAAGTAAATAAAGACCCTCCAATCTGAAGTGTTGTCTTATTTTCTGGCTAATGTAAGCACTGTATCATAAAATTCCTATTATGGTAGTATCTAAAGAAAGAAAACAACCTAGAAAAAAAAAATTAATTTAATAGCAATAAAGCCATTTGAGAGAGAAAGGTGTAGGGGATGTGGAAACAGTTCCACACAACAGGTTGCCTTTAGAAATTAAAATCTGAGCACTATAGGGAAATGCTCATAATAATATCAACAACCTATGTGAAAAGAGAAACATTTAGTACTGGAATTGCAAAGAAATATGTGGTATTTTAACAACATACATGCATATATGTGTTCCTATTGCTCACAGATTATGAAGTACTTGAAAGTAGTTCTGATTTGAGGCTCAAGGTGTTTAACTCTCAGCAGAGAGGAAGACTGTATAACTGTCTACTTCTCACATCTGAGGTGCAACAGATTAAATCAGTCTGTGCCTGCTTAGAGTCAGGCAGCCTCTCAGTTGTGGAGGAGGACGAGGTGGTTTGATTTCATAAGGAGCTGAGTACTTATTGGACAGAGGTACTATGCCTACAACCCATCACAGACAAGCGAGAAAGAACTGAGCCCCCAGGCACTGTTATTCGTGGGGGAAAACCTGTCATATTTCAGGTCTTATAAATGTAACATAAAGTTCTTCTTACAGCCTTTTGTGGCTTGTAAAAGAGGGACAGTGAGAAAAGATTGTAGTTTTTAGAGAGTAGGAGTGATAGAGTTAAGGAAATATCAAGGCAAAAATATCAAACATGCTTAATTTCTCCAACCGCTCTAAAAAGTGAAAACCTCTTTTGTCTGAATTTTGAGAACCAGTGCTCTCCTCCTTATGTCATCCAAATGATCTCACATAGAATTAAAAATAAATGAAAAGTTAGAAATAAACAGAGCCCTAAAATCACAATGATTATAAATCACTATGGTATTATAATGATTTTCCCCTATTGTGACTTGCAGCCTAGGAGCAGCATATACAGTAAGTGCTACTACTGTTAGCTAATGGAGATTCTCTTTCAGCTCAAGTGGTAGCGCTGTTGCTTTGGGATGGGAAGGTTGTGATGTCTTGCCTAAAGGGATATAAGTGTTGCAATTGAGGTCCCAAATGAGGAAAATTCTTCACATTGGTGTCCAATTAGTGATCTGATTCCTGGTGTTAAGTCTAATGCAATTTAGCACGCACCTGCTGAATAGCACGCATGCCAGTTCCCAACCAAACTACTCTGGCTCTTTGTCTTTGTTCACAGAGAGTTGAATGTTTTGTTGCGGTGTAGGGAGTAGAGCATAGGGGCAAGGGGTATTTGCAAACATTTGTGAGAATGAAATGTGCAGATTTGCTTCAGCAACATTTTGGAGCTTCTCACATTTGGTTGGCAGCAAATGGATATGGATATTCACTGAGAGCATGACCTGAGTGTATAAAATTTATACTACCAACGAGTTAATACCTTACTATCCCTCATGGTGAAAATCTGACCTATTGACCTAAAAGACACTGAAAGAGATAATTCCTGCCTTGATTTACAGTTTGACATACAGAGAAAAGAAGGCTATGGGATACCCTAGGCTATCTTATCTTTATTTTTGTGGTTGTGGATTTCTTGTGGGCATTGTGGAAAAATGTAAAGTTTGGAAAGGATTCAAATAAGAATGGGATAAAGGCTTTTGCAACATGTAAGCTTATGGTGAGATGACATGGTTTGCTAAGAGTAGCCACAATTTATTCATTTAGATTAAAATAATTTAAAAGATGCCCATCTAAGGCTCTAAACTCCCTCACATATCATTACTAATACAAAAAAAAAAATCCCAGAAGAATGAAAATAATCACATGAACAGGAACTCAGCCAAGCAGTATCCTACAGAGACTCCTTTCCAATCTTTTATTGTTGTGGGAAATATACCTTCAGCCCTGTTAAAGAATACTATTAAACAGGTGTCATTTGAAGACAACTGCATAGGGCTACTTTGTGCCAAAAAGAGAGATGAAGTTTTAGAGTCTCAGGGACCTCTAGAAAGCACCCAATTGCCTCCCCATTGTGCTATCAGAGAGAATTCAACTGGAGCATCAACTGCTGACCAGAGATAACAACCCTAGTACACACAGACAAAAAATAATTCCTTCATATTCAAGCTAGTTTGATTCTAGAGACATGACAATTTTTAACAAATGTGTTAAGCTACAGAAGTCAGTGGACAACTCTGAAACTCCAGGGTGCTGATATGACTTTTTACAGGGAGAAGCCCTACCCTGAAAACTAGCTGCTACATTTTTTCTCTGAAACTGTTCTAACTTTAGTCTTCATATGGTTCTAAAGTGTAACACAGTGCAAATCAGACAATAACAATAGACTCGGAGAATCTGAAGCACAGATAATAATGGTGACAGTATTAGTCAAAAGGAAAAGTTGCAATCTCTTAGCTAGATGAAGTTAACAATACAGATTGGCAAGCTTGCTATACACTCTGATTATCAAAAATTAGCAGAGGATCCAACCACTCACTTAAATTTGTATTCTAAATGGATCCTAAATGGAAACAAGGACAGATCGAGCTCTCTCAGTTTCTAATTGTTTCTTGCCCTTTCTCAAGTGCACCATCACTATCTGCAACCCATCCGATTTGGCAAGATTTTGTTTGCAGCTCCTTTGTTTCCAAGTGGCTGTTATAGATGTTTGCTCTCATAACACAAGTTATGCAGAAAAGCAATCAAATATCATATTGTTCTAAATGAAATTATGGAATACAGCAAGACAGTCAAAAGTCTTGTGACATGATATGCAGAAGTTTGAAACAGATCTGCTTTAGAATTAGACCATACACTGCATTAATTGAAGTATGACCATGCTATTTTTGGAAGTGCAGGTAAAAATTTGGGCTTATTCTAGCTCTAATTTGTGGTCCAATGGAGAAATTCCAGGTTGGAAATGGAAGGCTCTAAGGTGCTGCCAGCACCCTGAGTGCCTTTGATGGCAGTTTTCTCCTTCTCCACAGCAGAGCCAGAATTCTGAGTTAAAGCTGTAGATTCCTCTCTCACAAGACAAATGCACTTCTGTTAGTGGCCTAAAAAGGAATAAAACCCTCAGAGCTCACTGTAGCTCTTGAAATTGCACAAGACAAAAAGGCTGAAGTTCACAGCAGTTCAAAGTGGAGTTAGAGAAACATTTTCAACAGTAACTATTTTAACAAATTACTATCAGACTTGTGAAAATAAACAATGGAAGTCTTCATTGTCTTCCTGGAAGATACACTTAATCAAAGTTCCTGGGCTGGGATTTGGATTTGCTGGATGAAAGATGGCAGACTGGGCCACACAAGAATTCAAAGTGGATTATTTTAGTTATTTGAATGATTTCTTGTGATCTTTAAACCCATGAAGAATGGATATATTCTCTAACAATCTAATATCCATGATCTAAATCATAAAATCCTGCTTTTAACACAACATCCTCACACAGTCAGATGCAACCTAGACCTGTGTATTCATCTTTAAATGTCACCCAGTACAACTCAAAATTGTATAAAACATTAACTCTTCAAGAAACAGCTGAGACCTTGTCTTCTTCTGTGCCTTTGTAAGTTAAACACGTGTGAACATGTAGCTCACCCTCCGCAGTACAACTAGGACAAACGGGTTTGCTGTTGCTTTTGCTTGCTCACTGATTTCCATGCGATTTAATGTTAATTGGTTGCTTAAAATTCATCATGCTATCTCTGAGAAAAAACAACTTTTTCTTTTAATTTCTGGACATCTTTTGATGAGCCACCCAGTACTGACTCAGCGGTGCTGGACCTTCACTTGGGGCCCAGAAGTCTGCAGCTGCTCTAGCTCTGCATTTGCCTAGAGCAATGTGCCAGCTGTCTCTGACTGTATTACACCACAGTAATGCGAACAACTGGAAGCAATAATGTGTCTCCCCATTTGCCTAACAATACCAACATGAACAATAATTCAGAAGACTGAAGATTTGTGCTGTAATTTAATAAACCCCATGCACATTTCTACAATTGAGTATCACATCTGTGCAATGGATCCTAGAAGTGTAATATTCTTTTATAAGGGACCATTAACCAATCTTAAGTTTATAGGTTTCCTTAAATCTTTTTCATCAGCTGTTAAACTACAGTAAAGAGAAAATTGCCTCTTATGAGACAAGGGATAGTAAAATACAAAGACTGTGATTAAACGTCAATCAATTAAGGATTATAATACAATAAAAATGCTGACTGATGATTAAAATGAGTACTTTCTGGCAGAATTTTATAAGCAATATTAAGAATTGTTTTAAAAATTCAATAGAATAAACCCCACTTACATCTTATTACGTATCAGAGACACTGTCTTAGATAAGTCTATTTAGAGAAGAGGAGAAAAAAGAATTGTTATTCTGACAAAAATAACTAAGAAGCAGTTTGTTGTCCATCTTCACATTAAATAGGGTATATTTCTTTCTGTCATTTATTTTATTACACCCCTGACTCCTCCATTTTAAATCCATTTCTGAATGGAGTAAATAATGCTATATATTTCAGTTTCAGATGACATTTGGCAAGTTCATACAACTAGGCTACATTTCATCAATGCAGGTAACAGATCATGCAGTAAAGAATATCAATAAGCTACACACAAAATATTATTTCTTGTAACAGGCCTGAGAGTAGACCAGCTCAAGATAGGAGAGAAATAAGTGTAATGTTTGTATGTGTGTCTGTACTGAAGATGCTTTAGTGATCTTTCATGGAAATATCCTATGGAATTTAGGATTAGACTAAATGGATTCTACAGTAGCTCTTACATATAAAGAACACTAATAGCAAATAATATACTCTTTATAGTTCATATGAAACATCCAGCAAACCGCTGTGGCAGGAATATAGTTTTCTATTAAATTCTACAGTCTGTTTCAAGAGAGCAATGGAAATATTTTCATTTTCATAAAGGAAACTCCATATAAGTACATTTGGCTAATATTCTCTTCCTGCACTCCTGCTCCCACACTGCTGAGTGGCCGTGGATAAAAAAATACGTTACCATGTAGAATCTTTTATCATTACATTTTTGTTTGGTTTTTTTTTTTTCCTTCTGATTCAGTCTTTCAGAGCAGATTGTATTTATTTCTCCAGCTTCATTCGACTGTGACATATGTCTACCAAAGGTCACCTCTTCTTCACAAAATGGTCTATCACTTTTGCATTAGTTATACTAAACCTTTTAGAGAACATCAGTCTTATGTCACACTTTCTTATTAATCTCCCACTTTGCTGCTTTTTCCTTAAAGTTACTCTTCATTTGTTACTTTTATCCTCTTTTTAATTGTTTTAAGTGGATCTTGTCCTATTGTAAGTATCTCATAAGCTTCACATCTCAGAGCTAGGGACTCTGTAAGCACCAAAGCAAAGGAAGACGAGTTTCTTAGGAGTTTAAGTCTTGAGCTTGATAGAGTGGTATTCAACAAAACAGTCTTCAATTTAAACCTTGATTAAAATTAATCAATTTTGTTTTAGGTGGCACAGAAAGGCAAAGATAGATACATGCAGGATGTTCACCTACTGTCCCTGGGAAATTAGGCTAAAAACTACTCTTTTCTTTCTCCAGCTACCACCATCTTTCCATTCTTTTTTGACCATATAGTCATAACTTGCTCAATGTACAATTTCACATTGTGATTTCCTGCATTGCTCTTCCATTCTCCTCTGTCTGATTCCTCTTAAAGAGAAGTAGCATCAAGAACATGATAAACACTAAGAAATTTTGTCCTTCCTTGGTCTTTATGTTTCTTAGTTCTCTCCCTTTTGATCAGATTCACTGTTCCCATTTCCTGTAAACATCCCAGTTGTTGTTCTCATGTCTTTTTTTCTATTCGATCTTGTCTTTACCATGTTACATCTATCTGCAAGCAGACCTTCCCCCTCCTTTTGATTTTCTTACCATAATTTTAATTTAGGATTGGCAAGAATGTATTGTTAATTTGCAAAACCTTCTGTATCATTTTTGGCAACACTAGGAAGTCCCAGTTCACCAGGACATAATATTACTATTCTCTTCTGCTTTTTAAGCCATACTCACTAAAATCATGAAGAGCAAGAACTTGCTGAGATAGGTATGTAACCAAAATAATTTGCAACAGTTCTCTAGTTCATCTTAATAGAGTGGAATTCAAATCATTAATCTTTGGATATATAATTCAGACATTATATCTGAACTAATTGCTTCATCTCCTTATCCTAGATCCCTTTTATTGTCAAAGTGTAGGGAAGGATTTTTCGAGAGATGAGTTTACACTGAAGGTATTAAGTAGTCTCACCTAAAGATCAGCACAGCGGGTCAGCCTCTGGAACTGACTCACATTTTGGACACATGATCACTAGATCTGATACCAAAGAAAGGGAGAGAAAACCATATGTCTGATGGTAGAGTATGGAACAAAGCAGGCTTTCCTTTCTTAGCAGGAAACCATTTTAACAGTTCAACTATCAGGTCAAACCTTGCTCTAACTGGACACCAGATTTGAGCTGAATGTGTGGAACGTAGTTATAAAGTGAGAAGGATTTGAGAGTACACTCATGTTCATGTGCTATTATGAATGGATTTGTATTCCAACATGATGTCCTGTGGTCATGTATTTTAGTTGTTAAAGGAAGATGCTACACAAGCAATGGTCAAGTCAACTGTTGCACAGTCTACTTTTCATCTCTGGAAACATTTTCTTCTGCAAAACCATGTCTGCTCCACATACAGTTGGTAGAGCTGACACAATTTATTTGCATGGGATTCTTACTGTCACAAGTAGTGTAGAATCAGGTCCCTGTATGTATAATTTTAAAAACCAACTACATTTGACCAAGGAGTTAAAGAAACCTGGTTTGGAAAGGCCTTATAATATCTAAAATGAAATGACATCAATGTAAGATTTAACTGTTCTGTACCTTAAACCTTTTGTAGTGAGTAAAAACAGCTCTGACACTAATCTGGACAAAAAGATTCTCTATCTGACATTTTCTATTATGTGTCTTTCTCAGTTTTGGTATCTCATCACAGCAATAAGCTGAAAAATGTATTTATCTCCTGTCACTTCTTGACAAACATACTAGAACATCTCCCAAGAGATGTTGTCAGTTTGCTGAAGAATAATAGTAGTAAAGATGATATAACAAAGGAAAACCATTTAGGTCATCAGTGTATGTATATGTTAGTGTCCTGGCAGGAATGAAAACTAGTTCAATGATTGTCCTAAAACAGCAAAGGATCTATTGCTGCCCTGCTTTTCTATCCAAAACAGACTTCAATGTAAATTTTGATTGTGTGAGAGCAACCAAAATAGTCTATTAGAATACATCTATTTTAAAATATGGGCTTGTTCCTCTTAACTATGTGTTAGTCTTCTGGTATTTTTTGATGGATGGAAATAGAGAAGTTAAAATCTCTTTTAAAAGAGAAAAAAATAAAACCTTTGTGTTTCTAAGTGATCACACACATTGAAGCAATAATGAGGACTGTAGGTAAAAACAATGAGATATAAAAATAAAAGACCTTTTGGGAGAGAAGATATTTTCTTAAGAAAGCTAATTATATTTGTTATATTCTCTCTGAAATATAGTAAAAGTTTATCATTAAGCTGTCTCTTATCATGCATCACTTGTAACAAAACAGGTGCTGTTTTTTTTCCCTTCACATAGTATCTCAAAAAAAGTATTCTTTACAGTTTTATTATTTTAATTATTCATCTACTGGACTGAGTTTAAAACTACTGTAAAGTTAATAAGAAATCAAAAAAAAGCTCTCAGATTACAGACCGATTCATTCTCTCCGTTCTTACCATGTGGTCATCTTTGCTGACACAAGACATTTTTTTATCCAGCTATCAAAGTCTTTTTCTTCTAAAGATTGATGACTGAAAACACTACACTGCTAGTTATCCATCACAGGTGCCTATGGATGACCACAACCTTGTCTGTGATCCGTTCTTATACCAATTAAGTTTGGATCTCTGCCAGCTACAGAGCCTTTTTATGTCACTCAGAGAGAATCAAGGAACCTGAATGATTTCCTGATTATTATAGATTATTGAACCCCTTCCAGCCTATTCATGATGAAGTTTGGACTTGAAAAAGACAACTCAGAAGCCAAAAGCAAATGAGATACTGTTCTTCACAGCACCATGCAATTTTACTTAGAGCCAAGCAACCTTTTTTCAATTGGGAATTGGGAGGCTGCAGACCTGATTCAGAAAACCATCTTTAGAGAAGCAGATACTGATACCGTAAAATTATCTTCTTGAAACATTTCTTCTATAAAATCCCCCTTCAGCCCTGCATACCAATGCTCTTAGAATCATAAACTCATAGAATTGTTTGATTGGTCAAGACCTTTAAGGTTATTGAACTGAATCATGTCTCTCAGCACCTCATCTATGCATCTTTTAAATATTTCCAGGACTCCATCCTGAGCAACCTATTTCAGTGTCCAACAATTCCCTCAGTGAAAATAGCCAATCTAAACTCTAAACTTCTGAATAACCAATCTAAACCTCTCCTGACATAACTTGAGGCCATTTCCTCTTGTTCTATCATTTGCATTTGGTAGAACAGACCAATACTCATCTCACTACCACCTCCTTTCCAGGAGTTGTAGAGAATCATCATGTCTCCCCTCAGCCTCCTCTTCACCAGACTAAACAAACCCAATTCCTTCAGCTGCTCCTCATAAGACTTGTGCTCCAGACCATTCACCAACTTTGTTGTCCATCTCTGGATATACTCCAGCACCTCAATGTCTTTCTTATACTGAAGAGCCCAAAACTGGAAAGTATTTGAGGTGAAGCCTCACCAGAGCCATGTATAGGGGGACAATTTCTTCCCTGGTCCTACTGGTCACACTGATACAGACCAAGATGACATTGGCCTTCTTGGCCACCTGGGCACACTGTTGGCTAATGTTCAGCCAGCTGCTAATAAACATCCACGGGTCCTTTCCACCAGACAGCTTTACAGCCACTCTGCTCCAGGCCTGTAGTGTTGCATGGGGTTGTTGTGGCCCAAGTGCAGGACCTGGCACTTGGCCTTGTCGAACCTCATGCAATTGGCCTCTGCCTATTAATCCAGCCTGTCCAGATCCCTCTGAACCTCTTTCCTGTCCTCAAGTAGGTCTACGCTTTTGCCCAGCTTGATGTCTTCAGCAAATTTACTGAGGATGCACCCAATGCCCTCATCCATGTCATTGATAAAGATGTTAAACAGAACAGACCCCAGCACTGCGCCCTGGGGAACACCACTGGTGACCGGCCACCAGCTGGATTTAAGTCTATTCACTGCCACTCTCTAGGCCCAGCCATTCAGCCAATTTTCCACCCATCGCAGAGGAGGTCCATCCAAGCCATGGGCAGCCAGTTTCTCCAGGAGGACGCTTTGAAAGTCTGTGTTGAAGGCCTTCCTAAAGTCCAGGAAGACCACATCTACAGTCTTTCCCTCATTCACTGATCAGGTCACATTGTTGTAGAAAGAGACTGGGTTGGTCAAACAGGATTCACCTTTCACAAAGCCATGTTGACTAGGCCTAAACCCTTGATTGTCCTGTATGTGCCTCTTGATGGTGCTTAGGATGATCTGCTCCATAAGGATGCATGCAACTTAAATTTCAAATACTTATAGGTCTCTGTCCACCCTGTGGGTGGTAATAGTAGTTTTAAGACAAATATTTCTTTCCTTGGCTGTCTCTCTATTCCTTCTGCATTGTTATTTGCAATAATATGTCAAACACCCTTGTTCATCCCAAGAAAAAACAAAGACTTGTTTGTCATTGAAATTTAGAAGTTGTAGTGTCTAGTTTAAATTACACTTCTTTACAACACAAATTTAGATGCATTTACTTGTCAGAATATACTGCTATGATTTATTTACACATCAAAGTGTAGGAAGAAAGTTTCAGTATGACCAAAGGGATAGACCAAATTCTACCTTTACATTTTAATTTCCTGTGGCAGATACTATTCTCAGCAGCTAAGGAGAACTATACCAGTTTAGTTTCATCTACATACAGATGCTGGAGTGCACCAGATTAGAAGTTCATGAGCAAGGTTAAGGACTTCAGATTTTTTTCATATTGGTCCCATGGTCACTCAGGCATCAAAGCATGATTGAATTTGCTGCCTTATTTCCAATAAGTTGACACTATTCTTTACTATAGGTCTGGATGTCATTTACATCACTTTAACTGTGCAAAGGAATCTGGCAGAAATGAAAACCAAGCCTCAAATTTGCTAAGTGCCTGGTTTGGGACTAATGATGAAACGGGGTCTAGATACCTACGGAGAAGAAGATAAAAGAATTCAGGCAGTACCAGAAGTCTAGATAATGCAGAATATACATGACATTTCAACCAGCATTAATGTTGGGATGTCCTGAACAGGGTTTTCAGAAATGTCTTGCCCTCAACAAGTTATTCCAGTGAATAGTATCCCTTATGATACCATGGATCTGATCGATGTTCTGATATGAATTAGAAAGGATTTTCTCCTATTGAACTATATCCAGAAATCTTTTGGGTTCCTAAGGCAACAAAACTCCTGTGCATGTATTGTGTGCTTACATGTCTCCTGTCTCTGGCTTTGATAACTTTGTACAATATTTTCATCACTTCAGCAGCAATATAAAGGTCTCAAATTTCTATAAGGTTGGGCAGCTGAGTAGAGTGGAGACAGCTTAAAGCAAAGGGCTGTCACCTAGGAGCACACTGTCAAGAGTGGGTCAATAAATTCCACAAGTTTCTCACATTTCTTAAAGACTTAAGGAAGGTTGACTCTAGTCAATAGGAATAATTTTTTCCCAGATTACTATTAGATAGTTTACAATATTATCTTGTAGTTGTTTGCAGACTGTGAAAGACTGAAAGAGTTAATTTCCAAAGAAAGAGAAGTGAATTTTGGAAGGATACTCAAGGCTGAATGTACTTTACAAAATGAGAATGAAAACATAAATGTTTATATCTAGGTATGCATGTGAGCAGAGATTTCAATTCATCTGCCCAATCACAGATGCAACAACACTATCTTAGATGCAGCAGCATATCTGAAACAATTACCTGGAGTTGGTAGGTATTGAACAGGACCTACAAGAGGAGCATGTGGTCTGGAAAGTCACCAGAAGGCCCAAAGAGACATACTGGGGAATCTGTAAAGGCAGCAGACATTTTGGGAGTTTAGTAGCCTTACTGAGCAGTATAGCCGATTTTATGTAAGTTTACTCTGGGTGAGCCAAAGAGCTTCTTTAACTCCATTGACTGTATTGACTAAATTGCCATCAAGTACAGTGAGAACTGAGACACCTAGACAGGCACACAGACATCTACATGGTAAACCTTAATTTAGACATCTTCATTTGTGAGCTGGATTCCATCTCTCGAGCAATCCTGTTTCCTTAGTCTTAAAATAGAAACCGGTGAACTACTCAGCAATGAAGCAAAGACTGTGTACCCAAGTAGCAGTTAACCCATACTGGATGTATTAAATGCTTGGAATGAAAAACAAGGTGAGTATGAAGAACTTTGACTTTATGAAATTATAGCTTGTTGCTTAAAATATCTCCATTGTAGCTGATATTTGATTAGCAGCCCATCCGCCTAGTTGCAACCAGTTCTTGTGTGAGCAATCCCTGCTCTGTATCCGAACTGGATGTGTTGTATGTGGACACACAATCAAACGGGGGTACCTAGTCTTCTAGCTTTTTCTCCCCACTAACATCTCTTCCATGCCACTCTTGCCAGGTTTCCCCTGCTATCTTTTGCTGTATGACAGAACAGGCACAGAGAGGTAATAAGGAAGAATCAAAAAGACTTTCACTAATGGAAAATTTCTGCTATGTGAGAACTGGAATCTGAAGTCATGACTGCGGTATCAAACACAAGTAGCCAGCTAATCATATTGAATCTTTGGATAATCATTGCTCCCACTCCAGTCCTAATCAATACATGATTTCAGCTGTCTCTGAAAGCCTACTCTTTAGTTCTCGCCTAGCCTTTTATGGAGAAAAATCTATTTTTGTTTGAAATATTTTTACAGAAAATATTTGTATTTTAGGTGTTGTTTCACCTTTTTTTATTTCTACCCCAAGTTTCCAATAATGAAAATACTTTTCAAATATATGTACATGTGATCCTTGATTCCATATAAAAGTACATTTTGAGAATACACACTAAATTTTGTTATTCTTAAGTGATAAAGGAAGTGTAATATATGACTTTTTTTTCCTACCTTAAAATTAAAGTCTAGGGAATATTATTTTCTTTACAAATCCAAGTACACTTTAAGTAGGCTAAGACATTGAAGACTTTTATTAGATTTTTAAAAAACTTTCCTGGTTCTCACGTTGATGAGGTTAAGACACTATTATGCATCCTTTCACTTGGTTGTTGCAGGAAATTGTACTTTTCCACTATTTCCCTTGCCCTGTTAATCTCTAAGACTGAGGTAAAACCCGCTAACCCTTTTTCTAGTTAAATCAAGCTATAATGAAATATTTTCTTCGTCACTCGAACAAGTCTCAAAGGAAAACATGGTAAAAGAAATGTCAGGATGCACCCTTAAATTTTTGTTTTCCTGAAATCTTGCAACAGATCTGAGTGACTCCATAGCACTGCCCACAGAGTAGGACCCTTAAATAAAACATCACAAGTGTTTAAAACTGAAAGCTGTGTGCAGGGAGAGGATAGAACCTTATTGAGGACCAATACAATAAAAGTTCCAACAGTTTGATGACTGTTCTGATTTTTAAAATGTATTTTAAAACACCTTCTCAGTCTTGTTTTGGAACCATAGATTGCATTGTTGTAAAACACACATGGATGAATGGCTGAAACTGTGGTCTGCATACACTAGGTGAAATGTATCTATTGACTTACAAGCTGGCTGCATGTGTCAAAATGCAATCCAGTATTTTTGTAATAATAGCTAGCAGTCATAGTTGTAAATTATTTATGGAGACTATTCAGTGCAAACAGGTTAGTGCACACATCCTCTTCAGCTTGACTGCCCTGGTTTTAGATCACTCAGACATTCAACTCCTTAGAGATCTGCTCTTATCATTGCAAACCCTAAAAAGGTACCAAAACTGCAGTCATTTCAGCAACTCAAAGCAGCTCAGCCATTTGCTAAAGTTCTACCTCAAGGTTCAGTGAATAAACACCATTTCTGCCCACCTCTTTCACACCCACCCTGGCCCTGGCGATGTAAGTTAATATCAGACATGAAGAGAAATCGATCTCTAGAGCTAAGGCTCTGGTATGCTTCACTATCTTTGTGCAGGAACATGGAAGAATGTACATAGCAAAGGCCATTGATGATCTTAACACAAAGTGACATCTCACTAATGCTATTTCAGAAGATGGGAAAACAATGGCCATCCAATGAGTTTGTCTGGTTAGATATAAGTGATTATAGCACCCTATTGCAATTCAGTATACTGATTTTTCCATGCACATAGCTATCAAATCTCATTAGAATTTTGCCCTCATCAGTCCATTTCACACAGCTGCACCTACCCTAAAGTCGGAAGACTGGGGATTACTGAATTTTATGTTTGAACAATATAGTGCCAGAAGTTATCCATCAAGTACAGAAAAATCTCATGATTTGACTGCTCTGAGTGATACAGTATGATGAAACATTTACTGTGAATTAATCTCTCTCTAGTTATCAAGAGCTTCATAGGGGCTGCTTGCCACAAAATGTTCCTGATAGTTCTGAACTTCAGATAGTGATTCAATTTAGTTCTGCTCTGTTATTACTTTGCAAATGGAATAAAAGTTATACACTCATGACACTGACTTCTGCCAGGAATGGATGGATTTTCTTGCAGACAATTTCAGCAACCATCTTCTGCCTCAGTCTCAGGAATTCGGATTTTGACCCTTATCATCTGTGACACTGGGCAAAGACAAAATCCTTGTAGTCAAGGTTGCAGGATGAGGAAAAGGGAACAGGAAACCTATACAAAGATATCGGACATAATTTTTTTTCTATCTTTCAGCTTGCTTTTCTGGCTTTTTTCTAGCTGGCACCACTACCCATTGCTCTAACATGGTCCCACTTTGGGCCAAGAGGAAAGTCCCTGTATGCATATAAGAACTGCTTGCAGACTAGCCAAAGGTAATTCCAAAGCATATTCTCGATGACAAACCTTCCTAGGGCTGAAGAGATTAAGCAACTGAAATCAGCTCTTCATAGTCACATTTCAGAGCTCTTCTTGCCACACAACTAGAGTCTCTGGGGAAGAATACAGGACTGTTTAGGCTCATTCTCCCTGGGGAATTAGGTGCTTAATCTGACATTATTGCCAAGGCAGATAGCAAAAAATGTGCTTTGCCAAGTACACAGTTTGGACCCATGAAGGATGGAAGTATGCTGAATTAAATATGCACAAATGTGGCGTAATGACAAAGGGTAAGCAGGAAGCATTGAGTAGTTCTGTCTGCAGGGAGAGGAGAATAATCACAATGCAGTATGCATGTGACATGCAGCAGTGTTGATGAAAACGTGATACTGAGTTACTAGCTCCTATGGCATGGTAACAGTCCTGGATTTCAAATGGACCCCATAACAGGAGGTCAAAGCCCATGCATGCCAGACATTATCATTGCATTCACTTTGTCTCAAGTTTTTCCTCTTCTTTTCCTGATCTTGACAAAGAAACTAGATCACTGAGACTACCAGAGAGAAAGTCTGACTGGGAATGCACACAGTTAACTAACAGCCACATCAGAGGGCTAAGAAACAAACATTTCTCTCTCACTTTCCTCTATATTACACCTATATTAAAGATGGGACAAGGAAGAAGACACAAAATCAGGAAAAATGAATACAAATAAATATATAAAACCAAAATTATGTAATTTACATTTATAATTACTGAAATAGAATTCTATAGTTCTCCAGACATAGACAGTTAAAAAGAAAAACCAACCCAATGCCCTGGATACATTTTGTAGGAGTCCGAGAGCTATTCCACAAATCATAGGAATTTTCTGGGGCAGCTTTCAGGCATAGTTACTACAGTTGTTCAATATTTAAAAATTAGAAAAAGTAACAAAGAAACAAAATACAAGGCGTTTTTTCTTAATACACTGCTCTGGCTTTCATTACCACACCAAATAGCCCAAATCTGTATTCCCAGTGAACCACACAATTCCCACTATATGATTATCTGTTCATTGTTCTGTGTCTGGTCCAAAGCATCTCAGCATGGAAAAAAGCTGAATACAGGAGGATGTGAATTCAGAGTATACTGCATAAATGTTTACTGTGAATACATGCACCTCATGGGCCTTATTGCTAAAGTATCTGCAATACTTCTTTAGAAAATGGAGAGACACTAATATCTTCTGAGGGAGATTTATCACATATGAGACAGTAGCAGAAATTCATTTCCTTCTGCATGTGTCAGAGGGCAATTCAGACCACATATTATCTTGAATTCTATTTGAGGCTGCTCACGTTTCTCTCTCTCCTGCAGTAGGAGATACAGTGACAAACAGAAACTGGCATTGTTAAAGGCTAAAGTTAGATGAGAACATCTCATCCCAGCAACTCAATCAATGGAAATACTTTATTTCAACAGAGGTGCACCATTTCTTTCTTGTTCATCTTTTGAAATTTTCCCACATATTTTTATTTCAAAGAGAATGTCTTTCCAACTGCAAAATTAAAGACAATTACACATTTTAGAAAAATACTAACTCTTTTAACACAAGGAATTAGTACCATGTCAAGGCAAGATCTTACAGCAACACTAATGCAGAAAGCTAAAAAGGTTAATATCCTCAGTAGACAATATCATTTCATCAATAAGAGAACTATTCAATGATCCCGTATTGGAGTGAACTCAGCATAATCAATTAGCTTTGTCAAGTAAACAGATCTGTCCCTTTGGCTGCTGCGCAACTTGATATTTCTTCCTGTTCTTACTGACTCTGTGAATGAAGAAATAAAATACCCTGAAATTATACCATCTCTGACTGAGGAAAGAGAGCTATTTAAAAAACTGCTTAACTGAAACTGTCATTGTTAATCAGAGGTTTTTGTCTTCCAGCAGAGAAGAGCAGTAGGACAGAGCTCAGTCCAGCACCACAGAATGCTTAAACAAAAACAATATTTCCCATGTTTTGATGAATTAGACGCAAATCAGTTGGCAAGCAAAATAAAACTAATGTGCCCTGCACCACTTGACATATCTGGCTTGAGTAATTACGTTCACAGTGTACCATCCTTTGGTTGCTTTGTCATTTTTCTTTCTTTTTTTGTTTTCCCTTTTAAAAAATAATAATGTAATTACTATAACACTAATTTGAAAGTAATGATTTCTATACACATTAGCAGGCTCTGAGACACAATCTATGATAGGTCATGAGACAGTGATCTCAGACTGGCCTCGTGTAGTTTGCATTATGAAAAAAAGCATGGGAAGGAGAGATCATTACTCTGTATAATTAGCAGGCTTAATTAAAAAATGGCCTGAGATATCAGCTGTAGCACCAGCTCAACAAACCCCCCAGGGCTTGTTCATAGATTCTGCTGCACTCTGATTATACCAGTATGAATCTAGAAATAGCCACCTGGAATCATTCTCTCAGATGGGCATTTGCTAAGTGCTAGTACACTGTTATTAAATCAGTTTGTTTGGCACAATTTTGTAAAGTGATATGGGCTCTTAGACCTTTAGCAATGTGAAAAGAAAGCATGGCCAGCAAGGTGGAGTAATTGACTCTGTGGGGTTTCCAGCATTCCTTTTTTCTAATAAATGAGGGCCTTCAGAATGTGTTTGTCCAAATTTCTCAAGTTCTATAAATCCTAATCAGTTTGGGTTTGTCAAACAAAACCCAATTATGACAGCTTTAAAAAATTAAATTACCTCAGGTTTGAATAACTACATTTCAAGTTAAAATGGACTGCAATTTCAGTTTCTCTGTGCACCTCAGATTTGTGACATTCACATAAAATTGTATTTGAAGATTAACACTTTACTTTTCCTAACTTTACTTTTGTCCATGCTGGATAATAGATATTGCTTCCTTCAGAGGTACACCAAAGCCTTTACTGAACACTACTCACCTTAATAAACAGTCTCCTCATTCTAGACAGGCAACTGTTTTTGTCGAATATATCTGTGGATATATAACACCTAGGAACATAACAGGACATGTTAGGGAGTGAATATTTCATGTGTTATTAAACCAGAGACTGGTCTGATCCAGTCAGAACACAGTGGTCTAAAGTGGAGTGTCAGTAGGACATTGGAACTAATAATGACTAAAAGACATTCCCTTTTGATAGGTATGCACTCTACATGTACCAATAGGTAAAAGGCAAAGTTGAGATCACAACAGAAAGGTAGACAACTAACATAATTTTTCAAAGGGCTTTGGTAGACTGACTGTAAAGGATTTTTTATCATTATAACTGTTATTTTCATCTGTTTAATAAAGCTTACTGCTGCAAGAAGGAAAATGGAGACTGTTTATTTAACACAACTTTGTACTCTTTCTCCTAAAAAGGTTGGGTCTGTTAAAAGGTAAGAAATAGGTTCAAATCCCTCAGGCCCAGCCCATGACAGACAGGCACTCTGCAGTACCTGTCTTCATTGCCCAGTGTGGGGGTTGAGTACATCGCCTCTTTAGAAGGCTGCCCATGAGCACTGGATGTAGGGCACTTTCATCAGTACTGCTCTCATGAGTTGGGAACCTATCCTCTCCAGAGACCCATTTAAGTACAAATCCTATTAAGATATTTAGATAATATGGCAAGATGCTTCTTTTTATGTGGAGCCCTTCCAGCTGATTAGGCAGGGAAATCCTTGCTATCTAGTCAAGAAGCTTTCTGGCATGTTTAACATCTTGGGAGTGTATTTTTGTGTTTCTTCAGGTTAAAGATATCCTCCTAGGAACTCATCTATCAGAGGAAGGAGGAACTAAGGAATATATATGTATGTCTGTGGGGAGCAGTCAAAAGTTTCTATTCCATGGGAGAATCCTGAACCAACAAGTCCTGAAAGGGAATGAAATATCTCACATGATATATTCCCTACTGTTGAGTACAAATAGTGTGTTTTCAGAAGGAATGACAGTTTCCCTATTCCTATCTAAAAGGCATGAAGGAAGAGTAGAAACTGCCAAGAAAAATGACTGAAAGATAAATCAATATTAGGTGAAAGGTCAACAAGTGGCCTGCTGTTACTCTGCCAAAAGGTATTTAATACATTCATTTGATATTATTCACATTCTTTAAAAAATTATGTGAGAGAGATGGGCACACAACTACACAGCCTTTTTGTCTTAGGGAGAGAAAAGGCTTTGCTGATCTAAAAGTGCTGTTTATCCCTAGGGTTTTGACAACCCTTGAGGGTTACACATTATTGCAAATGCAATGACAATCTTTCAATACAGACAAATTAGCTATTTTCTAGAGAGTTAATTCAGTTCTTCAAGTTACATTAATTTATCACAGTTTAATTATCAGTAAAATTATACTAATCCAAATCAGAGATGACAGTCATTTAATACATGTTATTTGATACCTCGTCTGAATTCAAAAATAGTATTTATTCTGTTAGGACAGGACCTAGTGATTTTCAGCACCAAGAGTGCAAGCATCTGATAATGCATTTTAAAAAGTCCTATTTAAAACAGTTTCTGTAGATTTCCATCTTCACTATTCAGACTTTTTCATAAGCTGCAGATTAACCTTTTCTCTGGGATATAGAGTGTTTCTTGGCATTTTTAAGACTTATGTTTAAAACAGTTACAATTCTCTTTAATTAAAATACTACTCTAATTACAAGGCAATGAAATTACAAGAAAAATTAATAAAACTGAGAATAATATGAAAAAGCTTCTGTAATTCAAATGCATCTATATGTCCCAAAAGGGACAAAACCATTATTCCATTAAAAAAAAGGCTAGACTAAAAAAAAAAAAAAAAGAATCAGAGAAGCATTGAAACAAACCATAAAATGCCAGAAGAGTAAACAGCTGACTCACATGTATATAGGATATAGGAAACTGGTAGGAGAGGAAGAGATCTCCTGAGTCAACACAGATACAACTCATTTGATAAATGGGTAAAAATGTTACTTTAAAACTGTTAGGGCTTTTCCCACCAGTGTTTTTGTTGAAAAGCTAGAGTCAGGTCCTGTATTAATGTGTTCTCTTTCTTCTGATTTTTAATCAGAAGTTCAGTCTCAGCAACTCTAAATGCACATGTCCTTTAGCAAACATTTTGCACTGAATAGGTCTCCCATACCCAACATACTCACTCTCCTGATGTACCGGAAGAAATACTTTCCCCTTTCACCTTCCTAGTCTTTTCTCATATTTCCTTTCTTTATTCCCCTGATTATTCTAATAGATTTCTTTGCACCTGTGTCTAGTTAAACTCTTCCTTCTTAAAACTAAGGGAACCAGAATTGCACTTAAGATTTCATTTCTCTCATGAATATCCTGTGCAGACTCCCCGTTAATTCTTTTCCACCGTGCTGAATGTCTCTGCTGCATTGTTTCTTGGCTTTGCCCCAGCTAGAGCCAGCTAGTGACTCACAGACATGGAATGATCAGGCAACAGCACACACAGATCTTTATTCTCAGTCTCTCACACATAGCAAGCTCACAGCTTGTAAGTGGAATCCTTCTTACTGGTCCCCCCCAATGCATTGCTCGGTTTTGCTCCATTGAGCTGAAGAACTCTGAAACTTACATACAACATTTCATACCTGTGTGTTTAAGGATAGGCATTAAAATTCCCACTTAAACAAAATAATTCAGTGAGAATTTCCAGGAATTCATCTGATCCAAAGTCTACCAGTTTCTAGGTACTCAGATACTGGCTTTCATAATGAAAAATAACAAAATCGTTTACTCTTCAACTCATAATTTAGAATTCTATCCTCTAAACACAAGCATAATGTTACACGCAGACTTTTTCACACAATTTGGAACATTGCTTGTCATCTTTATTTCTTCAGTTATCTAGCTTCTAAACAATAATAACGAATCTACATAACTGTCCTCTAGAAAGTTCCAGAGGCATCCCTTTATTCAGCAAATTTATCTAAAAGCTGACCTGCCTACCATCTTAATGTAACACAGTATGTCCAAAGACTCCTGTAATTTGCAGAGATAGAATATAAAGACAAATTTCTGAAAACAAGGTTACTGAGGAAAAACTTCTGATATTGGTTTCCTTAGTACATTTCCAAACAGATCACAAATATCTTGTGTGATTCATCTCTTCTAACTTTAGCCATTTAAAACCTATTCACATTATCTTAGCTGGATTTCTAGGCTTCCTCTGTAACAAATGGAGAGACACTTCTCAATCTTTCTAGCCTAAAATAGGTGTTTAAGATAGATAGTATTTAATGTTTTATGCTTCATTTTGCCTATCTTTAGATTGTCTAGAAGTTCATATCTTTCTTCACTGACTATAAAAGGAGTGTATCCAATTAGTGTAGAACTTTGTGAGTAACTTGGGGACAGACAAGATAGACAAGATGAACCTCTATCTTTGATCTAATACGTTATTTGAAATAGGAATGATAATTAAGGTCCATGTTGGTGCTTTTGAAAAATCCAGTCTTCTTCTTTAACGAAGTAAAATTGCTTGAAATGAAACAAAGGAAAATGAACTGAAATATCAGACTCTTCAAATGGTCAAGAAAGAGGAAATGATGAGCCCTAAACAAGAAGAATAAATCTATAAATTAAGCAATGAGAGAATTCAGTAAGTGTGAATATACGTACAAAAAAAAATGTTAACCACTTGAAAGGGCGAACTTCCCTTACTGAGAAAAATTATCAGACCATAAACTGAAAATGAATGCTCTGTAGGATCTGGGGGCTCAAAGTGAGACTTAGATCTATTATGTATTGAGGAGAAAACCTAGGATGGTTCTCTAAGACAAAATGTGAGAGGCATTTGGTATATCAAGGCTCCGTTTTGTCTGTGGGCAAGTATTAGTAACTCTTGGCTATCCATGGGAGCTATGCCTGCTGGTTCACAAGTGACTTAGTGTTAGGGACAGATGCTGGGAGGGTAGTATTCAGGTTGACCTAAATTTTGCCCTCCAGAAGTCATCAGTTTTAGGTTGAGTTGTGTTTACTGCCATCACAGAGAAGGAGAAACAACGAGACAATCATTTTCAGACAAACTTCATTCCACGTCCTAGTTACTCGATTTAAAGATTTGGAGAGGTGTATCACCCACCATTACAATTGTAAGACTCAAACACAACTGATTTTGTCTCAAATACACAGGACTAACTGTCTGATTCTCTTTAAATGTGTTAAGCTTCTGAGGACCTTCAAGTACAGGAACCACAGACTAACTCACTGTTTTAGACACTGTTGTAAACACAAGCCACTGAGCCACTAAGTCATAAGCTACTGCAGAACTTCTGAAAAATGTATTACTTGAGTTTGAAAGATCTCATTGATTGTGATCATAAATTACTTCTAAAGGATTCTTTATAGAGTTTCTTTTCACTTATGCCATTTATTTTGAGAAGGTCTATTAGAGGATAAAATGATATATTTTAAACAGAACAAATTTCTGGTAAAAATTAAAACCAACCTCAATTAATAGAATGGACATGGATAGAGTAATATTAGTGTCTGATTTCAGATATAGTAGAGAGCTAAAGATGTTGTCAAACTTCCTTTTGCAGAAAAAAAAAATATTAAGAAAATATCACAAGACTGGAACTAGCCTCTTCCTCTTACTTGAGCCTCACAGTCCAGCTACAACTGTGAATTACAAAGAAAAAACATTTTGTTTCACAGGATTAGTGTTCATCTCTGTATCCTGCAACGTGTGTTTTTGATGCTTCTAATATTGCTGCAGCTTCAGCATTCTCCAGTGCCTCTACACAGTATCAAGTTAACAGATAATGTTTCAAGAGGCACACTCTTGAAGTACCATATGCCATAACTAGGAAAATCTATTGCACTCTCCGAAAAGCAGAGCCACTGCTGCACAAGGTCATTGAACACCAGTAACAGCAACCTCATGCCACTGGAAGGCATGAAAAAAATCTTCCTCAAAAGTACTTGGATGGAAAACCAGTAACTTGTATTCCATTAATCCCTATGGATAATGTAAAGGTATTAGATTAATTGTAATTACAAAAATGGTCTTTTTGTTAGCTACAGTATGTTCACATACAAAAATCATGAGGCAAAAATGGATGCTGAGGATCATTTTTTCTTACTAATAGCTCACCTGCAAAAAAGATCAAGAAACGGATTCTCAGATATACATAAAGGGGCATGAGATATTTCATTTCAAGGCCTATTTCATAGTAGCATAGAATCATAGAATAGTAGGGGTTGGAAGAGACCTTTAGAGATCATCTAGTCCAAACTCCCTGCAGAAGTAGGTTCACCTAGATCAGGTAGCAGAGGAATATGTCCAGACGGATCTTGAAGACCTCCAAGGAAGGAGACTCCACAACCTTCCTGGGCAGCCTGTGCCAGGGCTCCATCACCCAAACTAGTTTTCTGTTTTCTGACTAGTTTTCTGTTCCCTGTTAAAGTAAGCAACATTTTTCCCCCCTTCATGTAATTAGTCCACAGGTCTATTACATCATGTAGTCTTCCTGCAGTCAAACTGTTACAAGAAACAAAGATTTCCATGTGTACCAAGCTCCTTGCACAATGCTGGTTAGTGTAAAAAAATCCAAAACTGTATGATTTCCTCAAGCAAAACTAGTCTTTTAACTCAAGTCAGAAGCTCAAGTTTTTTCAAGACTTTTTTGCTTTGTTCATTTTAACTGTTTTATAATTGTGCCAGTCATTAATTACTCTGTCACACTGAGAACATGTGCCACAATCTGCACATTTATGCGTGCCATGTTATCTTGGTGATCCATTACACAACATCACAAGTATCTTATGTGTAATTATTTCTTCATTCCTTTTCTCAGTGGAAAAAATATTGCAAATTATTTACATACATTTGTGTATGTATTATTGATACTTCTCTATTTTTAGATTTGTAGACTTTTAAGTACAGAAGAGACTATTGTAATCCTCTAATGTGACCTCCTGCACAACACAGTGATTCCTTTAGTAAACCCAGCAAGCTAAGTTGTAGCTTGTTTTTTAGCAAGATATCTGCTCCTACTTTGAAGACTGCATACAAACACATATCATATTCCTAGGTAAATACTCTACACAGTCTGTATTTATTACAGAAAGTAAGATTTGGATAAAATGTTTTAGATTTAAAATGAAAAAAATAAAAACCCGAGGGTTTTATACAGAATGTTGTGGACAATTTTAATATGCCAAGCAGAGAAATAGAAGCTTCTAACTGTTTTTCAAGTGTGAAACACTTGCAGTCAGAGCATTACAAGCTTTGAAAATAAGAAACAAAGGCTTGAATATAAACATCAGTCTTCAGGAGGGCAAGCACAGCATGTAGTACACAGAACTAACTCCTCACTTTTTTAGTGAGGGCTCTGTATCTCTAAGGACGAGTATTATTGTGGTCAACATCAGTGGAAATTTCTTCAAGGGAAAGATTCTTCTAACCATTTGAACTGTTCAAACATATTTTAGACCAATATTTACAACTGCAGAAGACAAAAAAATAATCCTTAGTTTTAAAAGAAATTGATGGTCTGCTAGGTATCCTTGTCCATCTACAGAAACCCAAAGTATCTTCCACTGTTATCTTAAATATGAAAGCAAAATCAAAAGATTGAGTTCTTAGGCCAATAATTTATAACCTTGGCAATGAAAACAATGGAAACTAGAATATGATGCTGAAGATTATATTCTACAACTGTTTCAATTCCAAGATAACTTTAAAAGTAAATTAAAAAAAGATACAGAGTCCTAGTTTCTGGTGATCCCAAACAGACAAATTTTGTTCCTTCAAAAAGTAAAGAGAAGATTTTGTGGCAGCCAAATGTGTGTATTTAATCTAGAATTTGCAAGTTAAACTCTTATCCTTGGGATTTTGAATCTGCATTGCTAACAGGGAAAGAGGAAAGAAAACTGTTTAACTATTTTTATTCAGTGAATTAAACAAATATATTTCTGAGACTACGGAGAGTACAAGATTCTACTGAGAAAATATCATGTCTATGCTGGTAATTTCAAGAGCTGTACCAAACACTGAAAAGTCTTAACAAACTCACTATGTCTCACACCTTCGATATTTACCTGAGGGTGTTCTGTGCCAAAATCATTGTCTCTGCTTTAAGATTTTTTAAAATACAGGAAAAGAAACAATGAATGTGCACACACACACACACACACACACACACACACACACACAATATGATTCCAAGATCTTCCCTCACAAAACACTATTTAACTAAGACTTGTCAGTATACCTCTATAATCAACATTTTCTTGTCTAACTTTTTGGACAGAAATATAGTTAATCAAAGTGAAACCTCTGCATTTTTACTTGAGTCTTCAATTCTAATCTATTAACATTTCAAAATTTTTATCCAGAATATGAATTCTGGTGATAAAGAGATTTTGTTTGTTTGGTTGGTTTTTTTTTAAAGTAGAACTAAATCTCAAAAATAGTATTAAAAAGAAGTAAATCTTAATTTTCCAAACTACTAAAGCCATTTACTGCATATATGCCTTAATAAAAGGCGTTTGATTAAAGTACATTTACCAAGTAGAGAACTTAGAACCAGTGATAATGGCACATGGAACAAAACTGAGTTTTTTCCTACAGAACTATCTCCTTTCAACTTTGTTGAAAACCCATATCTCTTTGGTGTGATGTTAACATTAGAATAGAGTATATTAGACTTAACATTAGACTTCAAGGAAGGGAATGAGTCATAAGCAAAATTATTATTCAATAGGAAATTTCCAATTTATTAATCAACCTTACTCTAAATTTTAGGTCAGTAAGGATTGTTAGATCATTTTATCAGACCTAATTACCTTGTCTAAATAACATCTATGGAATTTTTACCATGCTACCCTTGATTTAGAGGCAGTATTGAGAAGGAACTGGATCGTATTTCAGTAATAATTCTAGCAAAGTTTTAAGTGCTAATAGTATGGTTTGCCTGGCTGGTCATCTTAGAGATCATTGTCAAAGTCAAGCTTGTCATCCTAGCCAGTGAAGTGAGTTCCTTCTTCCAAGCAACAATTTATCTGTAAGACAGTAAGACAGCTAAAAGGAGCATGCCACTGGCTATGGAGGGACCTGCGGTGTGAAGATGCTGTGTGCAGTGGTGCTGGTGGCATAGCAGCGGTAGATTGCCCTGATGTACTGAGCACACCCACCTGCAAGCAGCATGGGCAGTAAACTGCAGGGAAGAAACAGACATTTGAAAGGACAAGAATGATATCTCTCAGACTTAATCTTTCATGTTTTTATATGATGACAGCAAAAACCATAGGGCTGCAAACTGAAGAACAAAATATTGCTGCTAAGAGCTTACTGGTTTGCTAAAAGCTATTAAGAAAATGGAAGCTATTAACATCATGCCAAATAATGGTTCGATAATAGCAGCCTAATGTGAAATTGAGATACTTTGTATCACTCTAAAATGATCATCCCAATAATGAACTGCAAACTCCTCAGCAGAAGATGATGTTTTCCCACGCATGTGTACAACTATGCCGTCAAAATGCAACAGCTCTCGTAGTTATTTTTACGTGCAAATTGTCTGTGGCAGCAACCTGTGAGTTGTATACCTACATTGTAGGAGTAAAGGTCCTATCTTATACTCTTTACTCAGGGAAAAATCCTGTGAGTCCAGTTATTACTGAGGATCAATAATTGGAAAATACTTAATATTTTCAATACATCAGCTCTCAGGGAAAGTCTGCCATCATACTGTATTGGCCAAAATGCACTGTCTCTGCTCTGAATAATATTTATTTTAATTTATGTAGTTTATATCACAAACATAAAAACAATACAGTAAGTTTATACAATATTTTTATGTTTTGATATAAATCATACATACAATTTCTTATAAATCTATGAAAATTATCACAGAAAGACATTTTTTAAACGTTCTCTAACAGAATTTCAGTTGGTTGCCATAAAACATTTGTGAACCTGGGCATTTTCTCTATATTTTTAAATAACTGACTAGAAATAATAACGGGAGACACAGTAAGTTGAACTATCAAAAGTCTTAATAAAGTGTTATTAGTTGATGACTTTATGATCAACCTCGCATAGCTGAAAGCAATAGCAGTTTTACTGTCAATCTCATTTGTCAGATCTCAGACTAACAGTCTGTGCCTCATTCCCACCCAGAGTAGTGAGACAAGCAGACATGGAGGCAAAAATGGAGACACTCATGAAGAAGAAATTCAGCTGAAATTATTCCTCTGTGAGTTCAAGGCAACAAAATTCTGCCTCACTATTCTAATAAGTGCCAGTCTAAAACACATTATATCCTCTCCATTTGTCTGTGAAAGAAACGTCCATATAATATAAGAGAAAGACTTGTTCAAATGTATTTACCTGAGATATTGGAAGCTTTCATTTCATTTTCTTTGCACTCTTCCTGGCCTAAAATGACTTAACATTTCAATATGAAAAAAACCCTAACCTCAAAATAGTATATAGAATATTAACCAGACTATCTTTTGCTAATTGTTCATTTTAGTCTCTCCAAGGTAGAAAGGAATTAGAGTGCTTTGATGAGAAATATGGTCAAACATATTGATCTGCACTGTAAGATTTGCAAGAGAGTCCAAAATGAAATTATCACAATTTAAAATCATATAAAGAAAGTATTGACCGTCTGAAAACTAATTCAAATGTGTCCTAACACAGAACGATGGCTGTTAGTAGCACTGGAATTGGACCAATAGTCTGAGAAATTATTTGGATGCATCCTATTATTAGACAATTATTCTACAGAAATAGAATGGAACAATCAGATTAATTCTTATGACCAATGTGGTTATGAGTTTTTTAACACAACAAGTAACATGCTGTTACCTCTTTTGCAATATGATGATCTTTGAGGTCATAAATATGTCTTCATATGATTTGTGTGTGTTGTATGTCCACATATGGATGTAAAAATATACTTACACGTATGCATTATAGATAAATAAATGGATTGGTAGTTGCATAGTCATGCAGTATACATGTAATGCATTTAATCAGAGCTGTGAACAACGTACAGCCGGAGCAGATTGATTAAGAGGACTTTTACAAGTTCACCAGAAACCCTCAATAGTACTTGACAATAATCAAAGCCTTAAATACAATAGCAGGAATCGAGTAGGAATTGAGCTGGCACCAGAGAACCTAACTCTGCATGTCAATACTTAAAAATGAGAGTCGTTGTGTGAAAAAAGAAAAAAATAAAGAGTGCTAAACTGGCAAAGTGCCAGCTGTTGAAAGCTTCCATTTAAGACTGAATCCGAGAACTGATAGCGTTTCCAAATGAAGATCGGAAGAGCAGAGGACAGGTCTGAAAAAGCACCATCCACCCACAGTGGATGAAGTTTAGGACTGGTAATCCAGCACCTATACTCCACGGCCTGCTGTGTCAGCCTGGGCTTAATTTCCCTTCCTTTCCATCAATCAATTTAAGAAGGACGCTGCCTTTTGTTATGATATGTTGGATAGCCCAATGCAAAAATACGACAGACCAGATTAACCCATTTTCAGAGCTGTGCTAAGGAATTACAACAATTTTTAGTACCTGACCTGCCCTGATAATTGCTGAGGCCCTAATCCTGTGAAGAGCGATATGTGTGCTCAAATTTACATGCTGTAATTAAACCCAAGGAGACTACTTTCAAAGCCTAGAGTTAAACAAGGAAAAGTTTGTAATGAGAAGTCATATCTTTCATTAGATCTGCAGATATAATTGGAAAAAACAGACAGATTTTCTTCCATACAAGCCCTGTTTCATGTCTTCAGGTCTTGGCAAAGTGCCAGGTCTTTGCAGGATTGAGGCCTAAAAGTTATTAGCAGCATTTCGTTAGGTATAAATGTCATTGTAAAAGGAGCTTATTAGAAACTTGAGTTTCTTTGCTTAGAATCCTCCTCGAAATCACCAAAAAATACAGTTTCTTCTCTGACTCCTTGGATCAGTAAAAGCTATACAAAAAAAATTTATGAAAGTATTTCAAATGCTTGGTTTGATCTTTGTTGCAAAATGGTTTGTTTTGTTTAAAAAATAATTAAAAATTAATTGAACCAAAGCATGAGGGAGAAATTGACTCTGTAACCCAGCATTTACACAACTCATCTGGGATATTGGAGACCAGAATTGAAGCATCTGCTTTAACAAACAGTTCATTAGTTTTACAAAACAGAACAACTTTATCAAAGGAGATTAGCGAATCCTACTTCCAAAGACACAAAATCCTGGTGATGAGTATTCCTTCAGTTGATTCCTTGGGTGTGGGGTTCATATCCTTTCAAATGTTTGGAGGTGCTTTGCCTACTTCTACGTTAAGTCACACATTCTTTGGATGTTTCTTGCTGCAAGAATAACTGGTTCCTGTCTGAAATTCCTTGGGCTATGAAAAAAATTTATCTACTACTTTTTAAAACTTCTTAGAAATGATGTGTCATAGTTTCAGCTGGGATAGAGTTAATTTTCTTTCTAAGTAGTTGGCACAGGGCTATGTTTTGTTTTACGCTGAAAAGAATGTTGTTATTACAGGAATGCTTTAGTTACTGTTGAGCAGTTCTTGCCAAGGCCTTTTTTGCTTCTCACACTGCCTTGCCATCAGGTGGGCTGGGGAGTGCAGAAGTAACTGGGAGGGAACATTTTCCCTTGGGTTCCCTCTCTCTGCTACATTTCTTTTTTATTATTATAAAGAATCTTATTATATTTCATTTCCTTTTAGTTAATAAACTATTTTTATCTCAAATCATGAGTTTTCTCTTTTTTATTCCCCTACTCTTCTCCCCATCCAACTGTGGGAGGGAGGGCATGTGAATGAGTGGCTGTATGGTGCTTAGTTGCTGTCTGGGATTAAACCACAATACTATGAAAGCTGCTCATTTGTGGAGTGAATCCAGGACCTCCTAGTTTTCTGCCTCTGGTTCTTATCAGTAATTTCCAGGTCTATTAAACTCAAATCAATCTATCTGTGCCTTCAGACACATGACTGCAGTTATCTCTTACCTTGAAAAGATGACGTGTAGGTCGTGATGAACAGACATCAGCTTCAAAGCTTTAACACAAAACTAGGTAAAGTTATTACATTATTTTCATCAGCTTCATTGAGCTTTGTGTAACCTCCATAGGTGTAAATTATAGAAGGTCCTGAAGGAAGAGAGGTTGGGCCTGTTTCTTAAAACGTTAGAATGGAGATGGCAATGCCTATGACCAAGTCTAGTGTAATGGTCCTGACAATGTCACCAAATTACCAGGTCCCAGAGAAGTAATTCTGCACAGGACACGAGATATATGCCAGACAGTGATCTTATTTTTATGAATGGTGAATCTGGACCATCAATTTCACCACAAAGTACCTCTCTCTCTTAGTTTAAACACAGACTTTGAATTTTGTAATTTGGGCTCTGGCAGTGAGAATATAAAGTGCAGGTACTTGCTTGTGCTGTTTGTTATGTTCTGCCTTAAGCATCATAATTGGGAACCAGAAACTGGACAACATAGTCTTCCAATTCCAACTGGAATTTTTCTGTTCTTTATATTTGTGCCTGAAACAACCTGATTACTTTTTTAGATGTGTAAATATGTTTTATGGTTTTATCAGGTTTGTTTTACAGCTTCATGGTGTCTACCACCTGCACAGACAACATGGGAAGTGGCATCCAGTGACAAAGTGACACTACTTGTACCACCAGGCCTCTCTCTGATGGGCTCCTCAGCACTTGGCTTTGAAATCTGGGGAAATGTGCAAGAGGAGAGGTGCTTGGCTGGCCATGGGTTCCCTTTCTTTAGCCAGGAATTAAGCCAATTCTACTCCACTCTTTGGCAGTTAAATAGTAAAAGCAGTAATATTTCAGATAAGCAAAGTACACAGCCTACAAACAAATAAAAATTGTCATTCCTATCTAAGTGTTGCCATCTTAAATTGCATACAGACGTGAGAAGTCATGTCAAACTTTGATTTCTGAAAAGTAATCTTGACTCTAGATTTTCTACCTCTCTTCAACTTGATGAAACGTTGACAGAAATGTATCCCTGAACAGTCCCAGTTTAGCTAATTTTTGCCACACTTTCTAAAACTGGTAGTCTTGTGAAGCAATAATACATTTTTGTTGCTTCTTTGCCTTGGAAATCACCTCAAAGCACATCTCCATAGTCTGACATCTGCTGTGTCTTTTGCCCCTGTGAAAATTCTTCACTGTAAATGGACGCAAAAGTTAACAAGTACATGATAAATCATAAATCACTAAATATATGTGAAGCAAAAATTTTTTTCCATGTTTTTTTTGCATTAAGCCCTAACCTTCAATACACATTTTATATCTTTTCTCTCCAGACATAAGTATGTAACACCTGCTTTAGACCTGGATATGAGTAAAGGAAATTTAGGCCTCAGTTTTTAAAAACAACCAAACAAGGGAGTTTGTACGTAAAGATTTGCCCATGGGATCTTATCAACTATTAGCTTTGCATACCTAGTTCAGTATAGTCTGTAGCTGTAGAAAGTCATGGTTGTGTTCAAGTAGCACCACAAACATGCAGGAGAGAGCTGCAGAAATAGATACTGAGTACAACCATAGTACTCGTGGTCATCATGTTCTGGAAAACTAGCAATGGAAATGTCACTACCTAACAACTGTTAAAATCCATGGATTGTGAATACAAGTTGCTTCCTACAAACAGCTACAACCTGCTTAACAGAAAGTGGAGGGAAAAAAAAAGAGAGACTCAAAACAGAGTTTGGAGGCAGATACTCAGGTATTTCATTATTCAATGTGTACCTTTTTATGCATCATTAATGTGACATTGGTATCAATCAACGGTTTTTAATATTTTCAAGTACTTCACCTTTTTTTCCCATTTACTAGTTGAGTATTTACAGCAGAGAATGAGAGTCCCAGTGAAGATTTCTTTGGAACAGATTTGGCAGCCCTTGATTACCTACTGGAAATCACTGAATCAATTAGCCATAAGGGATCATATACTAAAATTCTTCTTTAGTCTTTTCAAGGAAGACACACTTAATTCAATGAAAACTTAGCTTAGGAAAGGATGCAAATATTGGAATTTGGCTCAGTCATTGTACAGGTTATATCTTGTAATCAGATAATATTAAGCTTTGGCTAACCAGACTGTAAATGGAAATTTCCAGACTGTAAATTACTTTTTTCTCCTGTAGTTATCATGCTTTAGCATTATCTTAATATACTTTGATGGGATACAATGAAGGCTTTGTCCATGCAGTAAAAGACAAAATATTGGAATTTAAGAACTCTGCAAAATATGGGAAGAGGAAATAAAAACCCTAACTGCATAAAGTGGTAATACCTACTAAACAAAAAGATTGTATGAGTGAGCTACAGAAGACTAATTCTATTTATCTATCAGTGAGATTACTTCCTGTTAGCTACTTCTGGCAAATCAATATATAAATCTGTATGCAAATAAATAGTAAAGTAACTACTATTTTTACCATATTGAGTAAGTGCAGATGAATTAAAAATTATAACTTTAGAAGTCATCATAGCAAACGCAGCAATCATAAAAAAGTATTGGTAGCTAGTTAAAAGGGCACTTGAGAAGTATAACTTCTGTTGATTTGGCAATGGGCACTTGAAAAGCATAAGTGTAAACTGCAAAAAGAAATTTTGTCTTATTACTTCAGCTCACGACAGAGATCAAGTTACAGTGCTGGCATAACCTGGAATAGCTTGTACTGAAATTAATAACAGTAATTTCTGCTTCATTTAAAAGTAAAATGGGTCTGCAGGAAAGATCAGAAAGCCATGTCTAGCAGAGATTGTGCTCATGTTTTCTGATCCTATCCATCAACACTGTCAGAATTTATACATTGGCCCATAGGATACTTTGGATTTTTTTCCAAACTCAAAAGAAAATACAGAAAACCCTGTAATCCTGTGGTTCAGGTCTGAACTTGTGCCCATGATTATGACCCATTGCATCTAAACTTGTGCTTCCCATAAAGGAAGCAGTCTCTTGAAATGAGGTCTCCACAGCAACTTTGAACAACCATAGAGTGCAAAGTTAACTCTCCTGTCATCAGAGGAAGTGCTTAATGCAGAGCCGAGCGTTTGATAGAAACAAATTTCTTTCTCTCTTCTAGAAGGAAAAATTATCTGTTTTATTTCTTTGTAGTCCCTTCAAGAATTAAACTTACTTGCTCAAATTATTAGTCCAAATCTCTTGTGTGGAAGTGTGGAATTGTACTCAAATAGCTCAGTTAGAGATGATCAAATAATAGTAGATATATTTGAATAATGTATTTCTTAAGTTGCAAAAGAAATTATCAAACCTAATTACTTAGGAGTAGATGAATTAAAATATGTATTAAAATATAATTTATTCAAAGCAAATTATCAACTACATTTTTTAATAACAAATATTATAATATCTTTAATGAAAAACTTTTCCCTTGCTTCAGAGATAGGCTGTATTGATTTATTTATTTGCCTTCAACAATGTTAGTGTTTTCATAACAGTTAGGATGAGAGCAAGTAAAAAAGTAATGGAAATGTTAAAGAAATAGAGGTTTCCATCCTACTTTTTGGATCTTTATATTTTATCCAACAATGATACAGCAATCTGATAGCATCGTCAAAATGTTCAGACAGTTCTCTGTGTCTTTCTGGTTCCAGGACATACTCAATGGGCTCCAAGGCTCTTGAGGGAAAAAATCCCAGAAGTAGTCTAAATTTTCTCTATAACAGTAACATCATGAATACTTAAAACACATGATTTTGCTTCAAAGAGAACTATATTTTGGTTAAGAATCTGAGAAACCAAAACCATTTCCATCCCTGTAATAAATCTAATGCTCAGATATCATTTCAGAGAACGGATTCTACAGAAACCCTCAGATTTGACATCTTTGATGAAATTCGGTTCTGAATCTACACTTAAAAGTCAGGATGTTTAAACAATAAAAGCATTCTGAAACACTTGAAAGCCTGAGAATCCATCTTTTTCATGATAACTCAGTTACAGACATCATTGGCCTGATCTTTAATTCCACAATGCTGAAAACCACCACAGAGAAGCTGGCACTTAACTTTGACCTTTAGTTAGAGTTGCAGAATCATGGAGTTGAAAGTGACCTTTAAAGATCATCCAGTCTAACCTCACTGTAATAAGCAGAGACATCTTCAAGTGGAATTGGTTGCTCAGAGCCTCATCCAACATGACCTTGAGTGTTTCCAGGGATAGGGCATCTACCACCTCTCTGAGCAACTGTTTCAGTGCTTCAGAACCCTCATAATAAAAAATGCCCTCTTTAAATCTACCCTAAATTTACCCTCATTTATTTAAGTTTAAAGCTCTATCAGTAAGCTCCATTAGCTTGTGAGCAAAGATCCTCTTCCCTCTTTAAGAAAGGAGAATAACTTCTGATGCCAGCAAGCCCAATACCATGTAGTCCATCCCATTATAGAAATATCCAAAACTGTGGTGGTGACATCAGCCCCAGAGCCATGTATCAGTAACTGAGTGCATTTCTTTCTTCCAGTGTTTCTGTCTGCAACTGGAAGGATACAGGAAAAAACAACCTATGCTCCAGATTCCCTTACCAACTGTCCCAAGGTCCTGGAATCTCTTTAGTTCACCCTTGGACTGTATATTGCGGCTTCATCACTATTCACATGGAAGATCAGTAGTAGACTGAGGGCTGAATGAGGCTTGGAAGTTTCTTAGCTATGTTTCCTAGTTGCAAATTTTCAAAAACCATCACCTACTTTTTCAAGTGCTCTTTCAAAACAATTAAATTCGAAGCATCTCTGGGGACACAGTGCTGTACTTTTTACCTGAATAGCATCCACTCTTGGAAAAGAAAGCATTTGCTTGTCTACAAAAGGAACATCATATTATTTTGGGGGAGGATTTTTGCTGGCAGTATTTAGAACAAGTAGATCAACAATGGTCTAATTATATTTAGCATAACAACCTTATTTAAAATGTAAATGGTTACAGTTATTCTTTAATGTCACTTGTAATAAATCTACACTGCATTAATTCCCCAAGTAAGGGTGCATTATTTAGTTCATAAATTTAAAAGAAGTCTTAAAAAATGTTTACTGTTTGAAAACAGGAGTAAGTACAGGTTCAGGGCAAAGTTACCAAATTGGAAGGGTTTTTTTCTGGCTTGATTAGAAGAATGTGTTTTTATTTTGGTGAGTTTAAAACTTCTTGTAAGTATTCTATTTGTTTTCCCTCTTTTAAAGAAATCATATCAAAGACATAAGGCCAGACAGACATCGTCACATCAAAGAACCTCTCCTCTCACTATGCACTTAGTAAGTGACAATGTCAGTGAATTCAATACACATGCAATTTGATTACAAAGCAGAAAACGATGCTCTACTCCCTAGGCACTTGTAGAGGGGATGCAAAACACAAAGAATCTCTTAATGCAAAATATCCCTAAAAGAAGAGTGCTAGACTATTTTGGCTGTTTCCTCAAAACATTCAGAAAGACAGCATCACTAAGGAATAAAAGTTATCTTGCAATAAAAGTGTGCCCTATTCTCGTACTTTCATTTCTTCAAGCTTTTCACAAGACGTTTTGTTACAATGAATTGTGCTTATTATATTCCTTGTGTGAGAGGGCTTTGCAAATTCTTCGTGAGGCTGTAAATTCCATCAAAAAATCTCAATGCCCTTTTCTGAGGTCAAATTCTACCCTATCATTGATGAAATCTAAACAAACTTATCCTACTGATTACCAATAGGATCGCTTCTGCAAATATGAAATTGCCAGTATTGCCCTTCATTTTAGAGTACCCACGGGGCTCAGTTTCACAACTCCCTTCAAATATTAAATACAATCCAAGCAGTTTCCTATGCGACCTGATCTAGGTTGACCTGCTTCTGCAGGGAGGCTGGACTAGATGATCTCTAAAGGTCCCTTCCAACCCCTACCATTCTATGATTCTATGATTCTCTTACTCCCCACCATAACTCATCCTGTCGTCAATGACTTCCTACTCCCAACTTCCTACCCCACATGTGACCTAATCTTTCTCACACATTTAGTAAAAAAAACACCACTGTGTTTTCATAGGGAAGTAGGAAGGTGAAAAAAAAAAATTGAAATTTAATTTGGATTAAACTAGAACCACATTTTTGTAAAGTACTATTTCAAAAGCTAAAGTGGAAAAATCATAGCCTTTGTGATAAATAAGTCTTCTATCACCTGTTGATACTAGGAAAAGCAAAATTGGCACCTCTATGTATATCAGGTTTAGGTGTGAAACATCTTACTATTAAGGACGGTACTGACCAGAATGAGACAACCATTATGCAAATATGTGTGTTAGAAAATACAACTCTACATATGAAAACATGAGAAAAAGTGGATTGTACTTTTTTTTATTTTATCTTTTAAATTTTAGCTCTAAGTTTGTAGCAACACATAAGGAATGGGCAAACTGTATTCATGCTTAAAAAAAACAAGAAAGAAAAAAAAGAGGAAAAAAATCTTTTCTCAGCAATCTACCAAAAGTATGAGGGCCACTTGCTCTCCTCAATTAGAATGACTGGTGCAGAAAAACAGACACACAGTCACTCACAACAACTGCATATTCTCTCCTCTTCCAAACATCAGCCTTCCATCACTTTGGGGATGCATCTGCCACTGCAACACAATTTTTGTTTATTATTGTATTTGCCTGTGTTTTTATATTTATTACACTTTGTTTAACACTTCTCCACTGTTGCTTTCTAATTCTTATACAGATATTCACATCTGCTGTTTAGTCAGTCTGAAAGCAAAAAACACTGGAAATATCTCATTTCAGATATTTCACATAATTTTGAACATTTTCAGGTTGAGCTGCCACCAGAACAGAGAAGGTATTTTTGACAAAACGAAGTTTGTCAGACTAGTCACACCTGCTTCACAGTTGATTTTTCAATTCTTACTGTGTTTATTTCTGAAAGTTTTCAGCTTCCTGAAATGAACACTGACCTTCCACTTCTCGGAAGGAAAGCAAGATAGCTCATGATAAAATCTTGTCACAGATTTCACACTCCAATATTTCTCTCGAAATGAAATGAAGAGCTCTTCTTAGACTCGTGGAGAGATACAGTATACACACTAATTACTAGAAGCTGCTTTTCTCCTTTTTCACATGCAAAGCCAAGAAGACTCTTTGCTCCGAACACTGAGGAAGATCTGGAAGAACTGGCGTTTTCTTGGACAAGTCTGTGGCCAAAAAGAGATTGAATGTTTTGTAGAAAAGACAAAAACAATTCGACTCATTTCACAGAATCAAAGAATCACAGAATGATAGGGATTGGAAGCATCCCCTAGAGATTATCAAGTCCAGCCCCTCTGCTAAAGCAGGTCCATCTAGATCAGGTCACACAAGAACACATCCAGGCAGGTTTTGAAAACAACCAGAGAAGGAGATTCTACAACCTCCCTGGGCAGCCTGTGCCAGGGCTCTTTTTTTTGTACTCCCAATCTTCATCCTTATTAGTTACAGTTTCAGAGGGAATACAATTTTGCTTCTAGGTCTTGTTGAAAAGATCTTTCGTTTCAAAAGGCTTCTTCCCAACACTATTCTGCCCAAAATGCTAGAAAGTCTTTGTGATACTAGTTAGAAATAGTTAGATAAAGCAGCCTAATGCTAGCCCAGAAAATTGTCTAAAAGAAGGGAACATATTCTTTGTTAAATGTTTTGTCATGATGACCATGTCCTTTATTTATCTATAACACAACATGCTTATTCTGCCCCATCTACTGTTTTCACCCTGCAAATTTATGAGGCTCTATTAATCTTCTGCCCTGCTGACTCTCTCTGTTGCAAAGTGTCAGCAGACTTTTGTACCTTGCTAATGTACAAAGTGCTTCTTATGAGTAATATCAGCATTTTGCCTTTTAATTGCACATATAATTTTTAGGTCTTACAGCTAATAAGGGAATTGAGACCACAGTTCATCATTGTCTCGAATGGTACTCCAGGGGTGTAGGGACTGTAGAAGCTCAGAGAAGAATATACTTGTCCTTGTTCCAAGCAGTAGTTTCTCTCATTATAGCAACCCCATTCACACCAGTATAGTTACAGGTCTGCCAGCATTTCCATTAAAAGCTCAGCTTTCTGGGAATTCAAAACTGTTGTAAAAATTTTAAAACATGGCATATACTCTCTTAGTTTAGCATTTTTTATCAGTAGTAGTATGCATTATTGTTTCTTTACATTATTATTATTATTATTATTATTATTGTTGTTGTTATTGTTATTACTGTTATTATTATTGTTATTATCACAACTTCTTATAGAAGTTGATTTTACTATTTTAGGGACCTCATTATTTGCAGCAGAGCATCTATTCCTTTGCAGTCTAGCTGAAAACTGGTATTCCTCATATTTGAACTAGGTCGTGAGTTTGTTATTTGCTTGATCCATCTTTTTCATCCAAAACCAAATTTAAAAACTGACAGCATGGTGTTAATTTGGAAAAATGCACAGTAATTTTATGTTAACAGCCTTTATCAAGGAATTTTACCCTCATTTTGAAATTCACATTACTGAGAAGTATTCACATTATTCAACCAGTTGGAAGAAAAACTACAAATTTGCCTTCCTTTTTTCTATGGCAGTCGATTAGAGAGAAGATCTCATGTATCATATGCTGGAGGGTTTGAAGAACATGTGCCAAATTGTGCAATTAAATGCTTCTCTCATAAGTATGCAAAGCAATAAAAAGTAAACAGATTGACTACTGGAATATCATACCATGGGAGCTGCTTGTAAGCAAACGACAGGCTGTTCCTAACTTTTGGACATTACTTTATTGTGGAAAAGTCCACACAAGAATCAAAGGTCTGGTATATTTTTCAGATCCTGTTAGGAGTGGTGCAAATCAAGGAAACACTTTTTTCCTGGTCAGAATGCAGGGACTGTTGGGTCTATAAAGAGACTGTCACTCTTCGAAGACACTTTTCTGTCAGAAGATGAGATGTTTCTGTATGGCCTCAGAAGGTTCATGCCATGCAGATCAGTTCTTATTTTCATTTCCTCTGTTCATGGATATCTTTGACGTCTGAGTCAGATATAACACTTCCGAATGTCTCATGTCTTCCCTCTGGTTTCCTCTCTCTTTCCCCACAGCTTGCCAACATTTGCATCACATTGTCTATTCATCTGAAGGTTTTAACATTTGGTTGCTATATCATCTCCAGTTCCAGTATTGTTGTCATAAAGTGATGTATTATTCATGCAATTCAGGGCTCAATTTTCAAACTTGTGGACTTCATACTATATTACCATCATAAATATTGATTTCAAGGCACCCACAAGCATTTTTAGTCCTTCACCGAAAACACAAAAAAAAGACATCTGTACTCCGTGAAGCATAAAAATCAAAGGCTGTATACACATGGCACAGTGGGATACCAATCTAAAGATCCAGGATAGATGTCCAGGCACACTGTGAACACTTGTGCAGATATGTGCCAGGGCACACAAGCTGTGTAGCCACATCTCCACACATTTGGGGGCTTAAGCTAAGCAACTGTGGCTCTTTAATGAGTTTGGACCCTTCACTGCATTGATACATCTAGACTGCTTCCTCTTCTGAGATCAGCTCACTGAATGATGACGGCATGCTGACAGATGGCTTTGATTGACAAACCAGATTATAATGATACCAAAAAAGGACAGGAACAAAGGCCATGGTTTATACAACCCTGGTACTAACTTTGAACATTCAAATGGTTTTGTGCTCTTATGAAAGCCTATTCTTCCTTGCTTATTTGTGGGACAAAGATTATGAGATGAGCAGTAAAACCTGCATTCACTGGATGCAAGATGACAAAGACAACAAGCATTCAAATAGGCTCTGTGTGAGCATCTACAAACTTCCGTGTTAGCTGGATCCTCACTCCAATTTCCTGGTCTCTTATTTGCTTTGGTGGAAAGATTACTCCAGTTTTAACTGAACAGAACTTTACTGTTACCATGTTTCTGAGAAAAAGATTCCAATTCTATTCTTTCCAGACAAGTTTCTCACCTGAGTTAGGATTGATGTTACCACTATGTATCAATTACACTAGAGTGTCCGGAAAACCAGTGCAAAACAGTCTCAAGAGAAGTATTTGGGTATGCATATACATATAGAATCATAGAATTGTTTCACTGGAAGACACCTTTAAGATCAAGTCCAGCCTTTGTCCCAGCCCTATCAAGCACTAGAATACACATATAAGTAAAAATAGATGTGTCTATATATATATGTGTCTATGTATATATGTATTTATAAAAAGGGTAAAGAATAAATACCTTTTAAAAATCTATTTAGTAGAGATAATCAAGGTTCACTATACAAGCTCTCAGTTCATCCTAGCATTACATTAAATCCACAACCCTTTCTCCAGTATTTACAACATCATCTAAACAGAATTACAGGCCTCACACTTTCCATTATCCCCTTTCTATATTACTTAATTTGAAACAGTACTCTAACAATTCCTACTAACGTAGCTACTACTGATAGCAGGAATAAGTCTAGAAATCAGCTTTTGGCAGATTTTTTTTAAAAAACTAGAGTATGAATGAGGCTTCTGAAAAGGTTTTTAGGTGAAAAGTAACTGTCTGCCATAAAGATGTAACTAATTGTTCACAGCATAAAAATGCTGATGAAATACAGACATTTCCATTGGCTTTTCTGAAAAGGTTAGCCAAATATTCAGTATGACACCTTCTTTCATTTAATTTACCTTTAATATCTCCCTTCTTATTATTTTATTGTTAAACAGTTTGTAATTTCTTTTTTCTTACCTATCACAAGAATGCCTTTCCTCCAGTTTTCCTTTGTAGATGCCACTACTGTGGCTCCCTTCAAAGAAGAGGGATATTCCAAAGAAGAGTATTAACCTTAACTTACCTCTCTGGTTGAAAACACAATTACTTCTAAACTTCTAAGGCTTATATTCCGTCAATTCTTGAAATGTTTATGGAAAAAAAATCTTTTCTACACTGGGAAAAAAAATCTTTTCTACGCTGACTACACAAACTTGACTTATTTAATTCTTTTTCTGGCTCCTCTTTTTAAACTGGAAGTATCACACATAGCAGATTATCAAATGCACTTAAAACAAAGCTAGGCTACATTAATTAGTGTTGTATGTGCACTTGAAGTGGGTAATATAGTTCATCCTCTGGCACTCAGCTCATTAATTTCGAAATGTATGTTACTAAACCTCTTATCTTGGTTTTATCTAATTAAATTATTAAGATGAAACTTACTAAAATCAGGGGGGTTTAAATGTCATTCAAGGCACAGCTACAATTAAGAGATCAAATATTCATAGTTTTAGAAGACTGAACCCAGCAAGACCACTTTTTGTGTATGATCAGTTTTGTGCTGATTTTTTTCCAAATTGAATTGTCTTTAATTCTATAATGTTACATTTCCAATGATATGGAGGGAGTAAATACATATCATTCTGAATAGAAAGGCTAATTAAAGTTCAGTCTGGCATGGATATGCATATATTATAAACACTTAAATAGTATAAAGTAACAATGGTCCTGGAGCTAAAATGGTGCTGCAGGCTGTTATTGCCCTCTAAATACTGTGGTATTTAAACTGGGCTGACTGGAGTTACTGTCAGAGTCATCTGGATGGCACAAGCATCTGGTGTCTTCAGACACCCTGATGTATCCAAGACATTTGGTAGCAGACATGACACAGGCACTACCTATGCCCTTCTGTAGTAGCAGCTGGAGACAAGGCCAGGTAACCAAGAGCATCTGGCCTTCGCAGAGACAGTAGAATGTCATTTTGACTGATCCAGAAGTCAGCTACCTATCCATGGCTGCAAATATTGCCTGACACATGGAAGAGTTAATACAGTAAGGAAGCTGCGAAACATGGCATCTGGAGACGTGCGTGTGGGTACAACAGGCACCAGACATGAGAAACCTCCTGCCATGAAGTCAAGAGCCAGAAGGTTAGGTGCTTGTCAGCCTCTTGTCTATTTAAGAAACATAATTTCTGAGTTCACTAAATAACTTTCCACATAGTTATGCTCAAATAAAAGAAAAAGTAAAAAAAAACCCAAACCAGTTCAGCCTTGAAAGCTGTCAGTCTCTAGATGAGTGAATGCAGTAGAACCAGAATTTTCCCTTTGTTTTTGATGTAATTATGATTGTGGCTGCAAGTCCTGTTCAGGATAAATAATGTCTTATACAAAAGAAATAGCAAAACATTTTTTATTTTGGAATGAACAACCAGAATAGGACAGAGAGGACTGAAAGGATGATAAGGAGAAAACTTGAAGGACATAATTATAGACAAAGATCCCATTCTAGTAAGACAAGTTAGCATACTCATGATACCAGCCAGGGCATTACCTCTGCTGAAATACACAGGATTGGCCACATATTAAACCACTCTGTGGGTTCAGGATTGGAACAAAGATATTAATGCAGTTGAACTGAAAGTATCTTGTCTATTTGCCAGATCTATCCATTCACATTCATGAAAAAATATGACTCACAGGAATGACAAATATAATTTAGAAACAAAAACTTTAAAGGGTATCATCTGAATTTAAAATAGAAAAAAATAATTCTTAGAAGTAGCCAAAATGTCTATACTGCTTTATCTACTTTTATCTTCTGAGGATGCTTAGGTAAATACTCACAATCTTCATAAGGACAGACCAGCTCAGTGAGTAAGGCTGGTATGCTATAAAAGACTCATTGTCTATATTCATTTTAGATTGTACCTACAGAGGATTTATAGAAACAATACCTAGGTGGCACTGAGGAGGCTATCAGTGCTATTTACAGACAATTTAAAGGAATAAACCTGCAGTTACGCCTGTGTTTGCTTTCCCTTGTGGTCTCCCTGCAACGCTTTCTAATCCTATTGTGATTTGATTGTTTCACAGCAAAGTGCTCCACAGAGGCCAGTAATTGGCACACAGGTTCAAATTAGATTGCTGTGTGTTTAGGAAAGCAGGGGTCATTTCCCATCAGCACCACTCATTAAGAAGCAGAGTGCTAAGTTTTCTATTACAGAAAATACTCTCATGTAAGTGTGTGCATGCTTGGGAGAGGGATTTTTTTGTATAACCTAGAGCAGAATGAGTCTGTGATCAACAATATGCAAAACAACTTTGGTAAAGGAATATATTAACCATATACTCAAAAATAGTTTCCTTAATTCTGTTTCTATCTGATTGCTGTGCACAAATTCCTTTTCACCTTGTAAACATGAAGTCAAACATGTAGATGAATTCAGAAGTTGCCTTGGAGGCAGTTGGAAGATTGGCCTTGTGTGCCCCTGGCTTTTGTGAATTTTAATGAGGCTCTCAGCGTTAATTGCACATCAGCCAAGTCTCAGTTCTGGCATACTCAAGGCCTCAGTCAGCTTCTGTGCACTTGCTGGGGGGAAGAATGAGAAATTGGGGTTCAGAAATCAGGCAGTTGAGCCCCAAATGAACTGAAGGAAGAGCATGCACCAGAAGGGAGAGTGAAGGGCAGGTAGGATTAAGGAAAAAAAATAATATTAAAATAATAAAAAAGTCTGTCAAGAGGAGTAAACACTCTGTGCCACAAGCTTGATTATTTCTGGTGACAACTAATCATTTAATAGTATTTAAAGAGAGGAGAGGTATTTTGGTAGCTTCTGCCTTACCTGAGACACCCTGGACACCTGGCTTTCCTCAAAGGCCAAGTAGTAACCTTTCCACTAGAACGACTAAGGGACATGTCTATCTGTCTTGTCTTGATGGGCACAGTAGCAGTCATGCCTCCAAAGAACTCTCACTTGCTAGCTTTGCATCAGCCATTTTTAACTCATAGAGTATCATTACTGTGGTATAGTCTCTATTCTGCACCTTATCCTGGTGGTCAGAGGTCTCCTACCAGAAAGAGGACATACAGGGTGCAGCTTGAGGCAGATGCAATCCTATACAACCCCACCAGAGATGAGTCCTGTGAGTAGAGCGTGCTAGAGTATTTCTAGGGAGAATATTTTTTGTTCCTTAATGAACCATGTTGAGGGGAAAGTCGCAGCATAGAAGTGGCATGAAGTCGAACAGAAAGCAAGCAGATGAGTATGCATCACTTTGGCTCCCTGGTAGCATGTTCACCTGAGACCAAGCAGATCTGAAATGCTGGTCCATGCCCTGAGGAGTGGATTATATATTTCACATGATGCCTTGTAATCAGTCACTGGAGGATTATCCATCCTGCCTGGTCACTTAATTTCACAAACCTGTTTCAAGTTTCAAATCCTCATTTCACAGGGGTGTCATTCAGGAGACAGACGTGATCTGGCACGCATGCATCTCACTATTGCCTGCTCTGTCTCTAGTGGATCTTTATCTAGTGGATCCACATCAACAACTTCCTGAACTCTTCCTCCACTCATAGGGTGCGGCACTGATATATTGAGGACAATTTTGCAAATTCTATTCCCAGGGCACGGTTCAGAAAGTGACCCTGTTATTAAAACTACTTTTTTCTTCCCTTTGTGTGGCTGGTGATAAAAATTTTCTTTTCACTCTTCTCCAAGTCCTGAAGTCACCTATGGTGGGGACAAGAAAGGCCTAAATGTGTCTAGCCAGGGCCACATCCTGTAGCTTATTAACAGTACATTTTGCCCAAAAATGCATGCCTAAGCTTATAAGGACAAAGCGTAAGAACATACAGGGTCCTTTACTCAGGTCTCTCCTGGTCTCCAGTTGCTTCCACCTCTGGGATTTCCTGTCTGTTACTCTATGTCTCAAACACACTGTTTATTTCTTCTTGAAGGTATTTGTCCAACCTCTGCAAACTCTTTTCTTTCCAGAGGAAACTTACTCTGCTGAAAACAAAATAAAGAGAGATTTTTAAGTAAACTAACTCATGTTTCCTTTTCCTCATTTCCTCACCAGTGAGATATATTTTTCACACATAAGAATGAAAAAAAATCTGCTGTGTATGTGAAATACAGATGGCAATCTTCATTTTTGCTTGCTCCCTCTGACGTGAGCCTTAAAGGTACACTGTAATGATGTAACCTGTCATGAACAGCAGTACCAAATCTAGGATGATGATATAAAATAAGAAACAAAATTATATCTATCCGTGGAGTTTTGCTGTGTAAGTGGAGTGAAATTTCAGTCAGTGCTGGCATTTCTCCTTCTCCCTCTCTAGTCACCATAAGCTGATGTTGTTGTGTATTATGATTTTTTTAATCTGTATTATGTTTCATATCCAGCATGGCAAGTCACAGCTTTGTGGAGACCCCTTATCTTTAGACTGGGACTGCATTCCTCTGTCTTCTCATCATACATCTGTTGAAATGTTGTAAAATCCACAGTCATCTCTGGATTGAAAATGTGCTAGCATGTAAAGTATTAAACAGCAATACAGTTGTTACTTCAGTTCTGATGAGATTTGCCTTCATCTCACTAGGATTTTACCACATATTCCCTAACATGCTGAGAATACATCTTTTTTCCTGGTATGGCAACAGAAACACTGATGCTCTCTGAAATCTCATTCATTGTAGTTGGACTCTCACAACTATAAACATGTGGGGAAAAAAACCCCTGTTTGTCTGCTTTTTTCCTAGAGAAGACAAACCATGAGAAATCAGCATGATGTATTCAGAAAGATACACTTCCACGTAGTGTCACACCAGAATGAAAGGCACAGTTGCACTTTCGAGAAACTGACAGGGGGCAGACAAAAAGTGAGAAAAGGAAGAAATTAACAAAATGAAAATGTGAAAAGCTATAGAAAAAAATTGGCGTTATAAGGTTTAATTTTATGACCCAGATCATCATAAGAACAGGCAAACTGCAGTATTGACTGGATCAAAATCCTGATTAGCCCAGTATCTAAAAATGGTTGGTAGCAGTTGCCTAAGGAGCACATAACTATGATACAACTGGATCAACAGCTGAAAAAACTTCTCCAGAACGTTAACTCAGGCAACAGCAAGTTCCCAAGTGGAAAGGTCTATCTGATGGTCCTGGGTAGACTTTTTCTTCCACTCTTTCACTCATTTTTTTAAACAAATTATGTTTTTAGCATAGACAATGTTCTCTGACAAATTTCATAGCAAATAAGCACCTCTTTTCTCTGTTTTTGACCTATTATTTGCTAATTTTGTTGATGCTTCCCAATTATTCTGTTAGAGACGATAAAGATACTTGTCTTGTCCCAACCACTATTATTATATAATCTTTAGGTGATCTGTTTTCTAGGCTGAAGAATTTCCAATCCCAATAATCGTAGTAGCACCGATGAACTGGCATACCAGTCCCATATCAACAGATAGACGGGCCTTGGACACTACACAACAGAGCAACCACAGCCACCACAGTGATGCTACCAGTTGTGTCTGGATCACAGACTTCAGGATCTGGAAGAGGATATTTGTGAGAAACATGTAAAAGTGTTGTATATTGGTAAGAAACTGAAGGAAGGTTGGTTTGTCCATTTCTCTGAGGTTCAGAGGTCTCATGTGCCCATTATTGAGAGGTCCCGGCAGCCATGTCACAGACTCTTAGAATCACAGAATCACAGAATGATAGGGGTTGGAAGGGACTGCTAAAGATCATCTAGTCCAGCTAAAGCAGGTCCACCTAGATTAGGCCACATAGGAACACATCTGAAAACCTCCAGAGAAGAAGACTCCACAGCCTCCCTGGGTAGCCTGCGCCAGGGCTGCCTCACCCTTAGATCACTCAATCACTTTGGAAAGATTGCCTTGATCTGGTAAGATTTTGCTGCATGCTGAAGATAATTTCTGTGATGTTTTTCCCAGTGAGCTTCTGTATTCTGAGCTGCAGTTGCATCTGGTAAATAGAAACCCACTTTGCTTATGTCACATATCACAAAGCTGATGGACTGAGAGTTTAGGTCTTTCTAGCTGGAACAAAATACATATTGCAAAGACATTTTATGAAAGATGTGCTTTAATTGACTCAATAGTACCATAAGGTAAGACAAAACAACTTTGTATATACAAATCTACTCAATTTCTTTCTTTCCACACACTTCTGGCTAATCAGCTGTATCAAGACCACCACAATCAGCAAAAGAGCCACTAGTTGCACAGATCACTTAAAGTACAAGCCCTGTTGAAGTTATTGCATTTCTTCATATTCTTACACATACATGTTACATTCGGAGAGAAAGTGAGACCACAATAAAACTGTTGTGACCTGTATTGGTCAGAAGCAACATACATTTTCAAAATATGGTCTAAATACTGTTGATTTCCTCTATTATCTATTTAGATGATTTTTTTTTGCATATGCACTGTTTCTAAATAATCTTTCTTTTCAGTTTATTCTAGGAATATCATTAACTCAAAATAATTCAAAAATCCATTCAAAGAGTTAAATACAATAATGTCATCATTGGAAAGGACAGTTTGCAGCTATCAGGCCCAACAGTCTAACTTAAGTTAAATGACAGGTCAAAGAAAGTTCACTCCTAATAATGCAAATCGCAAATCAGTGTCTCAGGCACAGTATATATGAAAAGATGTCTGAAGCATCAATAACAGATTTTTTTCCTTCATAATTATTATTAGCTTGGTAATAGTCGTTAGTGACCTATCTCCTTCTGCTGATTTAGTAAAGTGCACCTAATAACAAGCAGGGGTCAAACGTACAAACCAAATGACACTGCATTCCCTAGATACATGGTGCAGCTTCTAATGATGTAATAAATGCCTTGCAGTGTTTTTGTCTCACCCACCAAAATTAAGCCTATTAGAGTAAAATATGCCAACTGAAAACATTATAAATCTTGCCTGGAATATAAAACAAATCTCTATAAACAGTGCTAAAATGACAAACTACCTCTTGTGTTAGAAAGGCTGAATCTCTAGCTTTTATTTCACTACTCAGTTAAAAAAACAAGTCTTCAGAAGTGGTATATATTTATTATAAAAATAGCAAGAAAGAGAGAAAACAATATCATATTGCAGTCTCTTTTCTTTGCAAGAAATTAATTGTGACTTCAACAAAAACACCTTTTTGAAAAATCGATCTTTTTTCATGAGAAGGAATTTTTCGACTCCATCTGAATGTTTTAGCACAGAAGAGATGACCTTCTCTTAGGCAAAGCAAGTTGATTCACAGTTCAGGGAAAAAAAAATAATACTTATATCCATCTCTGTATTAAGAGTATCCATAAAATCAGTCTCCATAAAATCAGCTGGTCCTTTACTTAACTGTGCTGGAACCCACTCAAACCATCAAGTTTAAAACTGCAGTATTATTATTCTTTGATGTCTATAGCTTAGCAGCATAAAGCTGGTCTCCAAGCACTTACTCTCTATAAAGAAACACAAATGTTTGGCCTTTGGGCTGTAAATATTGTGTCACCATTGATTTTTAACATATAAAGTGTATTTTCCTGAATGTCAAGTATTCTCAAAGTGCAGGAACTCCCATGAGCACAGAGTGTCAGGAATTAAAGACAGTTTAAAAGCAGGAGCTACAAGCAAGGAAAGAAGAAAGTAGCAGCAAGAAATAAGAGAAAGAAGAAATAAAAGAATAACTAATATGAACTTAACCAAGTATTATACTATCATTTAGCTCTAAGACAAAAATGTCACCACGGGAGCATAATATCCTATAATCAGTAAAGAGAAGAATGAATTCTGATACTATTAACAGATCTTTTCTTACTACCTAAGATAGTTTTCTTTAAGGATTTGTATATCCCATGGATTAGAGGAGATATTTTTCCCAGCTAAATAACAGGATTAATTTTGGGACCAGACACGCTGGTGGTTCACAGACAATGAAAATGCCGGTATCTGAATTGAAACGTATCTCTTACAATTTGCTGTTATTGCTTTATAGTACTTCAATGTTTGACATTCTGTATTGTATTAGCTGCTTTGATGCTACTTCATCAAACTCATCTCCTTGAGAAGGTGATTCAGAGTAAGACTCTACCTTAGCAGAAGCTGATAGTCTAGGAGCAAGTCATCCTCTTCTCTCAGGACAGAAACCAGTTCTACATCATCTCCAGTGATGTCTGCATCCTGCCACAGAGTACAGAGGAATGTCTAGAGGTGAATATTGCTACATACACTCTCAATTGCCTGGTATGAATCCAGGTTGGGACATCACCTTGCTCACACAACCAGGAAAGCTGAGAGGGATTCAGCTTCTTGGATGTAATGCATTTTACAGTGTAGCCTCAGGCAGTGCAACTCTACCACGTCCTTTACGTAGGCTGGTGATTTACCATCATCCTATGCAATAATGAATAAGAGGAATATGCCTTCTCAGTGATTATTCAGAGCAGATCCATCTCCATAGCTTATTTCTGTAATAAATGCAGACAGTCAAGGTTCCTGAGAGGGTAATACAGAGTATCTTAAGTCAGGTTCTTCCTCTGACTCTTAAACCTCTCCCACAACCTTGTGTGAATGCTTCTCTAAGTCAGAAATTTGAACAAAAAATCAGTCCAGATGGGAGGAAAGATTTCCTCTCCAGAAAAAATATCTTCAAGCATCTGTACTGTTGTGGTGGCTAAAACTGTATTTTCTTTTATCCTGCCCTATTCCACTTGCCACAACTAGTAATCATTCAAAGGACATTATACACCAGATTCAGAGATTCCTTCAAACTATTGTCTCATGTGTACTAGATGTTTCTTTCAGAACTTCAAAAAAGATCTGGCATTCGTCTCAATTTTTTCTGCCTAAGAAGAGTCAGATTGCTGTCAGACATTGTCTCAGACATTTACATAAATATTGACTATTTAATGTAAAGCATTCTTTAAATCCACAGACACATATGCCAGCTCCTCTTAAGAAAACTGAAGAACTCTGAGTTCTAAAACATTTAAGAAGCATTAAAGGCATCTTTTTGATAAAGGCTTCCTCTTGAGAGATGGTGAGAATTTCCAATTCCCAATGCTAAAGCACTCATCTCATTTCATCCACAGGCACTCAGGGCACGGAAAACTTGCTCTAGAGACTAAAGGTACTCCATCTATTTAGTTTATCAAGGTGAAGTTTAAGGAGTTATTTGACATGTTAAAAAGTGCAAGCACAAGGAAAAGACTCCTAATAGTAGATTCTTTACATGTAAACAAAAGCATACCAATTTCCCAGAAGTAGAGGTACTTATGATCAGAAACAAAAGCAGGATCTGATCTATTTATCTAAAGTCCAGGAATTACATGTAGAATATTCCAGTGATCATATCTGAGATACCGAGCAAACTGATATTCCTAAAGGAAACTAAATCTACCTGATAGATCCGGCTTTTAAAAATAATCCTATCCATCAAAGATAGATATCTAATTGAGGTTTTTTCAAGTCTAAATAATGTGATTGCTTTTTAGCAACCATTTTGAGAGTTCTTCACATTTTCTGGGAAGCATCAGTCCTTTTTTTTTATTTTGTATCTATGTAAGAATTACATTTAAGAGCACCAAAATGTTTGAGGAAAAATTACGTAGACAAGATCCCCTCCCAAAGCATTTATTTTTTAACAGTTGGATTAAATGTTGGATAACAACTACAGATAACAGTTTTATTAGCCATTGGAAAAAGGAACTGAGGACTGTATTCTTTGGCAAGAAGTGACGCTAAGAGGCATAACTTCAGCTACAATGTACAATGGAAAGACCTCAAGGTGAAATTCCAGTGGTGATTAGGAGATGATATAAGATGCATCTTTATTTTGACATAAAACATTTGTGAAGAAAAGTGAGGAAAGTGATGATCCACCTGCTGAGATGTCTATCCTGTTAAGTCACACAATATCAGCTCTTAGGTGCTGTCAATGAATTTCAGAGTAATATTTTAAATGTATTTGAAACACTGAATAGAACCCATTTGCTTCTGAGATCCTCTTTCTACATGACTAACTCCAAAACTGAAACTAAATCCTCCCTGTTTTAAAGACAACTACTGATCATGATCTTGGAGATCTTGGAGATCATGATCAGACATCATGATCAGATCTCCAAGATCATGATCAGACATCATGATCTCCAAGTGGAATGTACTTCCCCATGGTCAACAGCTCCTACAACTGTGGATGGAGAGCCTTCTTCTGGATTTTGCATGAGCGATGGTTTCTGCCTAAAGTCTCATTTGTGTTTATAGTGTATGGCTTCTGATAGGTATAGATGGTTTAAGTACTGTGGATTAAACCAAAACAAAATCAAGCCTTTCAATCTGTAAAAAAAAAAAAAAAAGGGGGGAAATATTGCTGCTTTCAATTGTACTGCCCCCACAAGTGAGACTTTTAGGTTTCTAAATAAATGAAAACATTATGAGCAACACCTTCATACTGCTTCTAAAAAAATTGTATCCTAGTAAAGAATGCAAAGGTTGCAGGTACTGCTACACACTTCCGGAAAATTGTTTAACTTTATATCTTAGAAGCAAATTCACCTTTCTGTCTGTATCTCTCTCTCACACTTTGAAAGACGATACCAATGTTTTAATGTACACTGTGAAATATGACAATAGTTCGTGTAGTGCAGGAATAGTTTTAATAAACTAAAATCCAGCTATTGATTGTCTCAAACTATTTAATCTTCAATTAGACATTGAACTTTAGAACCGGCAGAATACATAAGATTTTTCTGTCCTTGAATAGCAGTTCATTTTTGTCTATGAATAATACATTTTGCTACAATAATGCAGTCAGCTACTGGCATAATTAGATACATTTCTGAGGTCTGCCTATGGTTCATGCATCAAACACTGATCCTCCAGGCTGCCTTGTATAGGTCCATAGGCTTGGGACGCTAAAGAAATGAACACAGTCATGCTAACAGTGCCCTCACTCCAGTTACAGATGTAAGATGACAGTGACTGCTCCAAGGCATACTAATTACAAAGTATTTAGCAGTCAGTCTCTAGCACACACCTGCCAGAAGCAGAGATGGGGGAAATCTGATATCCCTGTTTCTTATGTTACACAGACCCCAGCTGGAAGTTAAGAGGCCAACGACTGTACAAACCATATGTTATCACAGTTGAATCATGCCCATAGCTTTCCCCATTTTAATGTATACTTGGCAGTACTAGATAACATGACATCTTCAGATTAATCAGATGGATGTCTTATCCATGGGAATATTAAGGTAAACAAGTGCTACAAATAACATCCGTTGCTTTATGTTAGCTTTGCATTTGTATTTCTGCATAAAGGCTCCAACTCCTAACCTGTTCTAACTATAAACTTTGCCAGGATTATAAACTATCCCATTTAATCTAGACATAGATTTTGTTATTTCAGCTTATGTGTATTGTGGATCTCAACATTCCGAGTCTAAATAGCTACCAGGGAAAAAAAATGTCTGTCTGAGCACAAATTTTGCTGTGTAGATCTGCTTATAGATGAAAGAAACAGCATAGAAATCAGTTAGAAAACTCTAAAAAGTAAAATCGATTAGATCTGTCCAATTTTTCATTGGGTTTAGGGAAATCAGGGAAATGCTTTGCCTTTCACATCATAGTATCCTCTGCTTAACCCAACATTTTCTGTAACAGTATTTTCATCTGACTGCTTGGACCCTTGGCCATATGTCTTAGCACAGTTGCCCAACATCACTCCGTGACACAATGTGAAACCCCAGACTGTGCTTTCGTGTTGGAGGCTTAATGCTCTGGCTCACAGAAACTAGTTTAATACAAATCCATGTGATTACAGACCTGAACACAAGAAACACTTAGGAGCACTCTAGGACCTGAAGAGAAAGATTCAGAACCAGAAAGCCATATCAGCATGCTTTTGTGGGCTTAAGAAACCCTAGTTTTATATACATTGGATGTATCATGAGCACACAGGGGCAGAGGGTATAGAGAGAGGGGGAAAAATTCCCTAGTACTATGACTATAGATTCTCTATTTCAGTCTTGAGACTTAAAGGAATCTATCTTGTATGTGAAAACTTTCTGCTAGAGATGTAATCAAATTGCTGTTAGTTGAAAATTTTGTCAGAATATTTTTGATAAACAAAGTAACTGTAAAAGATTTTATGGTTTTCGTCTCATTCTCTCCTTATCCCTGCAATCATAGAATCATAGAATCATAGAATGGTAGGGGTTGGAAGGGACCTTTAGAGATCATCTAGTCCAACATCCCTGCAGAAGCAGGTTCACCTAGATCAGGTCACATAGGAACATGTCCAGGTGGGTCTTGAAGACCTCCAAGGAAGGAGACTCCACAACCCCTCTGGGCAGCCTGTGCCACTGCTCCATCACCCTCACAGTAAAATAGATTTTTCTTATATTTAAGTGGAACTTTTTGTGTTCCAGCTTCATCCCATTACCCCTTGTCCTGTTGCTAGCTACAATAGAAAAAAGGGATGCCCCAACCTCCTGACACCCACCCTTTAGATATTTATAAATGTTAATAAGATTTCTCCTCAATCTCCTCTTCTCCAGACTAAACAGCCCCAGTTCCTGCAGCCTTTCCTTATATGAAAGATGTTCCAGTCCCCTGATCATCTTGATGACCCTGTGCTGGACTCTCTCCATCACTTCCCTGTCCCTCTTTAGCTGAGGAGCCCAGAACTAGACACAGTACTGCAGATGAGGCCTCACCAGCGCAGAGTAGAGGGGGAGAAGAACCTCCCTTGACCTGCTGGCCACACTGTTCTTGATGCATCCCAGGATGCCATTGGCCTTCTTGGCCACAAGGGCACATTGCTGGCTCATGTTTAGCTTATTATCAATCAGGACTCCCGAGTCTCTCTCTGCAGAGCTGCTCTTCAGCAGTTTGACCCCCAGCCTGTACTGGTGCAGGGGGTTGTTCCTTCCCAGATACAGTAATCTCATCATTCTTTCTTGCCTTTGATTTTGTCAATGAAGAAGAGGGAAAAAAAGAAAATAAACAAACAAACAAAAACCCCTAAATCTAAAAATGCCTATATTCCTTTTTTATTCAGCTAGAGAAAGAAAAATGGTTTCAAACAAAATTCCTTTGTGAAATCCGTTTGCATTAGCATGAAAGAGATTTGCAGTGCTTTTAGTTCAGTTGTTCTGTTTATATGTCAGTTTTAACTGATTAAAGAGGAATGAGAAAAGTGACCTAGCTTTTCTCTTCCTGCTATTCTCTTCCCCACTGCCTTGCTCAAACAAAACAATCTTGATCACCAAACATAAGTCATAACTCTAGAGAAATCTCTTGGTGACTTGCCTGCTGGTTGTTTTTGAGAAAGGACTAAATAAAGGCTTCAGGATTTGATCAATTAAATGACTTTATCTTATTGGCTAAGATGTCTTTTTCAGTAATTTAGATTTATGTATCATTCTGTGTAGTTGGTGGAGAACTCTGGCCTTCTTTAATAGAGTGCCTCCCACCCTTCTCTCCTTCAGGTGCAGAAAGCCATGGCAAAAGAAGGGCTAAAGTTGAGAAGAGTCACATGTTAGAAAATTGCTGCATTTTCCAAGGAAGAACAACTCACAAAAAACCTCACATTTTCACTTCAGAAATTAGTATCCTACTACAAAATCTATGCTCATCCAAATCCCATCATTTAGACTAACATTTCTGTTTGCAGACCTCAGATGTAGGTGTCAGCACTGCTGGCATAAGTCTTTATTCTCGTTAGCAATGCTATCTCCTTAACCCTTTTCTCAACCAGAGTACTTCTCACTGTGTTGTCAGGAAAAGCAAATACAGACCCAAGTATAACTTGGTTGTACTGTACAGCTACTTCACTCTTCCTTTTTCATGATTCTATGGAATTTACTTGCTTGTGAGGGAAAGACAAGTTCTTCATCGTTTTCAACAATTTACATTTAACTGTGTCTATCTAGGAACTGCTAGGGTTTGCTGGAATACAGTATCAGGGGCATTTCCAATGTATGACAGTTGGCAGAGTGGAGTTCAGCACATTTCCCTAAAAGCAGGATTTGAGCTGCCTAGGGAACTGAGCAATTTCCCATCCAAATGGTCTGCTAAAGACCTGGACTTCTTAAATTACTTTCTCCTTTTCCATGTGGTGCCTTTGCTTCAAAACTACTTTATATATAGAGCAATAAGAGCAACAAGAAGTTGTATTAGATTACAGCTAGATATTCTCTCTTCTCATATGGATTTAGGTCTGCTACTTGGAGTGTATTTAATTTAGATTAAATTCTAATTAAACACTAGATTGTGCATTCATTTCACTCTTTGGATGAAGAATCTCGTTTGCTTGCACAGTGTGTGGAGAAGAGATATAAATATGTAATTACTCAGTGACAGTATTTTATATAACTCTGCACAATTATAATGAAAAAAAAAGCCACCACTAATGAGTTTTAAAGATCGTGTTACACACAAAACACAACAGAACAGAGCAATATAAGCAAAGTCAATGGCTCTTCTTGCTGCTTAAGAATCAGTAAGGTCGAAAAGACGAGTCACATGTATATTAATTACCCGTCGTGCAGACATCTGAGTGGCTGCTCACAAAAAGTAATCTGCATCTGAGCTCTTCTTGTGGCACCACAAGAAAAAGGCATCCAAATGGCCTGAGGTACCCAAGACACTAGGATCTGCTGTGTCATCTTTCTCCTTAGCCAGTTCCCTGGATGTCTTTGGCCATGACAGCCAGTTATTCAAATTCTGTCAGTCATTGTAGTCATCTCATTAAAGCATTCTGTAGAATTGCTAGAGCTTAAGAATGCCCAGAAGGAGGAACCATGGATTGAAAATTATTCAAATTCTTTTTGCAGTTACTAAAGCAAAGCAGTCCTTTAATACTTTAAACAATATTAGGGATTTTTTTCCCCTAAAACTGGCATTTATTATGAATGTTTCTAGAGTATACACCGGTGTGTTTTATTTTTACAAAATAAAATATCAGGCTTTGTTTCACATTTATTATTAATGCAAGGTACACGAATCTCTCTTAAAATTGTTGTATCAGATGATATTTGCAGGTGCAATTGTTTTGTTTAACAGATGCTATTTCAATAAAGGGAGAGAGATAATGTTTATCTCACAGTCCACAGGTTGGTATCTCAACAGGGAGCTGGACACATACCTATATTTCACAATATGTGCTCATTTCTAGACTTCATTCCATGGCACCCTGCCTCCAGTGTCACAAAACTGCATTTACTCACATAATCCTTTCTCCAGCTTTGTGTTCTTCTGTATGCAAACAGCACATCATACACATCCTTATTATGGGAGCAGCCAAGGGGAATAACCTTTACTTGCAATCAGAGGTCAGAAAACATACTGGACTGTTCTTTTGAAGACCAGATGTATGTACTGCCAGTGCTGGCATAGCACATCTGGAAAGAAAGAGAATCTGATGGAGCTAGGATGCTGTGCCTTCTATGGAACAGTGAAGTGCTGAGCGCTTCAGAAAATGTGTTTAGAGAAATGTAAGTCCTAAAATAAGAGAAAATCTCCACTTAAAAAAAAGAATAAACCCTGAAAAAGATATGTGCTTCTGAAATAAACAAATTTGGTGCTTTGGCACCAAACTGGCAGGACTGGCTGATTCCCCAGAAGGCTGTGCTGCCATTCAATGGGATCTTGACCGGCTTGAGAGTTGGGCAGAGAAGAATCTCATGAGGTTCAACAAGGACAAGTGCAGAATCTTGTACCTCGGGAGGAACAAACCCATGCACCAGTACAGACTGGGGATTGACCTGCTGGAAAGCAGCTCTGCAGAGAGAGACCTGGGAGTCCTGGTTGACAATAAACTAACCATGAGCCAGTAATGTGCCCTCATGGCCAAGAAGGCCAATGGCATCCTGGGATGCATCAAGAACAGTGTGGCCAGCAGGTTGAGGGAGCTTCTGTTCCCCTTCTACTCTGCACTTGGTGAGGTCTCATCCGGAGTCCTTTGTCCAGTCCTGTGTCTTGAGCTCCCCAGATTAAGAGGGACAGAGAACTTCTGGAGAGAGTCCAGTGCAGGACAATCAAGATGATCAGGGCACTGGAGCATCTTCCTTATGAGGAAAGGATGCGGGAACTGGGGCTGTTTAGCCTAGAAAAGAGAAGACTGAGGGGGGAATCTCATTAATATTTACAAGTATCTAAATGGTTGGTGTCAGGAGGTTGGGATATCCCTTTTTTCTGTTGTACCTAGCAACAGGAAAAGGGATAATGGGATAAAGCTGGAACACGAAAAGTTCCATTTAAACATTCTATGATTCTATGACCTGATCTAGGTGAACCTACTTCTGCAGGGGGTTTAGACTAGATGATCTCTAAAGGTCCCTTCCAGTCCTACCATTTTATGATTCTATGATTCTATGGTTCTAGGAAATCATAGCCCCAGCTACAGTGACATTTGGGAAGCAAGGCCAGGGAGTTTGAATTGCTGCTGTCTTGCTGGATGAGTTATAAAATGTGATTGGACACCTTTCTTAGTTAACTTTATTTGCTTAGTTAACTTTATTTGGTTTGAGGGTTTTATTTCTGCAGGACAACATCTTAGTTGCACAGGCATTTGAACTGGGACCTCTTTAAGTAAGTCAGGAACAAGTTTGCTGGGAAGATCATCTGAAAGGCCCAGAAACCTCACCCTCCCATAAGTACCTTACTCCTCCTATGTATTAATGGACTGAAATATGCACTTCCAGAGGATCATTCATCTTTTAAGCTCCATGCCTTTCTGCACTTACCACACAGTTGTTGACTAATAACCCAGGTACTCTACTGGAAAACTCACAGGCAGTTGAGGTGAATCTGAATTAAACAAAAACTGTGATGCTTTTCAGAAGATATATTAGGAGAGCTCTGTATGAAGATGAAAATCTGAAGAAATCAAGAAAATCAGAAATTGGGGTCACGTACAGAGAAAATAGAAGATATTTTTTTTCTTTTTATTTGCTGGTTATTCATAGGAGTTATAGCTGTGTTACATGTCTAATTCTTTAAAGAATCTCTTTTTAATGGTGAATATCTGTTAGTGTTTTTGGCAAATATATCTTACTTTTTGCATCTAAAAAGCAAAAACTAAGTCTGATAAGGGCAAACTTTTTATGCTTGTATTTTAATTATTGTTATATTTCAATATACATTGGCACCATTCGATTTTCTGTGTTTCAAAATACTAACAATGGGGGTTAGCATTTAAACCTTATGTTAGAAAATCTAAAAAAATTCATACACCAGGAGTTGCTTCTTATGTCTTATTGGATCAGTCAGCAGTCAAACCTCCAAATGAAACAAAAATGACTGAACTGGCATGATATGTTTAATGAGCACAGAGACCGATGTGAAAACTGTTGTAAATACCCATTCATGAAATCATCTTCTAAGGTCAGAGGCAATGCAGTCTGTCATGCCTCAAAAGAGAAGTTTACTATCCCTTCTGATGATTCAGGTATCGAACAGATGACAAGGATTCATAAGAGGATGTAGAACTTATCTGAACAGCAAGATAGAGAGAGCAGGAAAAAAAGTATGATAAGACAGAGAAAATTGTTCAAGGAAAGTCAATGTTGAAAAATTCCAACCCTCTGCTATTAGCTACTAATTTTAAAAGGGACTTTTAAGCTGAAATATCACTGTGTGGAGGAGTTTTCTGAAAGCCATGTTCAAACTGCAGTGGGTAGGCAGCTAATTTTCCATGTAATATTATCTGTGGTGTGGAGGATCCTGACACGATATAGAAACACAAAAGACAGCACATGACCACAGTATTAGTTTCAGTGAGTTCAGTACCATCTACAGACAACACGTTAAGTAATGAGCTCTTAGCAGTGCAGTCGAGCTGCTTGTGCCATTTCCCTACCTAAATATTTTATATATTAAAGTATCGCTGGGATGCAAACAATGAAATTATAACTAGAAAGCATGTATCTTTGTTTAGTGCTTAACAGTCTTCATTGGTTGGAGTTTGTAGCATAGAAAAAGAGCATATTAAGCTGAGTTAGTTATAAAATATAATCATAATGTGTTCTCTGATTTTTGTCAATAAAAGGGGTACATAGCAGAGATGTGTGACCTTTTGAGTGTGTGTAACAGCCTCTAACAATTTCTCAACACTATTCCATAAGAAAAATGTAAGAAACATATTTTCTAGTTTAAATATCTAGGGAGAAACTAACGCACATTCCACTTTAAATTAGTCAGACAAGGAAATGTGTTTTCTTAATATTTGTGCTATCAATATCATTGAGGTGATTAGAAATAACAACAGGCATCTGAAAAGACTGCTTCTTGTCTCAAGATGTTTTCAAGTCAGTAGACCTGAAGTACTAAGGAAAGAAACACAAGTAGAGAAAATTGATATTATTGACAAATTAAGTTAATATAATGATAGAAAATTTAAAAAGAAGATGGAACAAACAGGCTGAAGATTTTACTTTTATATGTGCTCCAAACTTTTCTTTAACACTAAAGAATCTATGGAGCACAGTGTGTAACTGTATCATATACCACTGTAATCCATAGTAGATATAAGAAGAAAAATGAGCTTTAAAACAGAAGACCACAGTAATGTTTGTTTACCTGTGTTTTCCTCTTTTCAAAATGTCCTAAAGATTCCTAAGGAATCAATCTAGCTGCTTGGGTCAGTTTAAGCAAAAAAATAATTTGACTCTTCTGGAAATGTTAAATTTATTTTGTTAATTGCTAGAATAATCAATAACTAATTTTCATTCTAAACTAGGTCTTTCGTGTGTCCTAAATAACCCAATGGAAGATCATTTACATCTCAATAACAACCCTTAACAATGTCATGTCATTAAAATCCAAACTAAATCTCAATAATGTAGGTTAGTGGCCAGTAAAGGACTTATTACCTGGGTCAAGTCCTTGGGGGACTGTTGTGGGCCAACTGGTGAAAACGTTGCTTGTGTGTTGCTTTTATTCCAAAATATGGGCCTGGCATCCCGTAGGAATGATCCCATTATTTGGTACTATGTCATTTTCTAAATGGTTATACATTACACATATTTCAGGAGCCTGTAGCAGGTTCGTAATAAGAAGGGCAACCAAGCATAACAAAACAAAACAAAACAACGACAACAAAAAAAGGCCAAAACAGACATCAGAGTAATATGCAGTAGAGAGCTTTAAAAATAAACAAATAAATATGGCTTTGAAAGCTCACTTGGAGCTTCACCTTGCTTTCATTAAAATGTTTCTGTGTAAGATGGTAATTAGCAGAAATGCGAAGTAAAAGTATATTAGCCTTATGTACTAGCTATGAACAGAAAAAGACATAACTATTTTAAGATGCATTTTTAACAATGCTTTTGTGATACCGACACACTTGCTGATGATATTGAAATTTTTATGTTAATTAAACAACCTCTAACCACTCAGTACATCTCAGATATATACACTTTGTAATTACCTCCATTATTGAAATAGCTAGTTTGATTTATCCTTGCCACAGTAACATTCTAGCTTCTGTTATTTTTGTCTTTAGAAAAACATAGGTCCCAGTGAGGGAATATAAAACTATTACTGTAAATTAAATATTAAAGCTAACTTATTTTTGCATAAGAATGTTGTCAAATAATGGTGATAACTGTCCCTAAGAAATGAACTTTTTTTTGCCTTTTTTGGAACACAAATTAAAATCTAATTTTCGTTTCTTTTGTAAATTTCATATAGTTAGTGTGTATAGTTTTACTGATGGCAGTAGCTTAACAGGGAGCTATTATAGTCTTAGCTTAGCGATTAAGAAATACAACATTTGTTGAAGAGCTAGGCCTTTTAGTCTAGAATGGATTATCACTTGATCCTTCCTTAAGCATTTTTATACAGGAGTGCATTATCCTTGGAGCCACCCTGGGCTCCATGCCTCATTAACCTGGGTGTTAGATAAATCAAAGGCGGCCTTAGAGACAAAGATAAGCAAACTGCAGGCCAGCAAGACGATGATGTATGGATCCAGGAGGCTAATAGGAAAGTATTGACAGGAAAATGGTGTGCTTATCCTGCAATCACGGCATATTGCAATGAGAGCTCCCAAAAGCAGATGGGATACACTTCAGGGAATGCAGGAGTAGGAGATTGTTGGGCAGAAATGGATCCTCACATCTTAAATTCTAACAAGAACTTTCTTTGCGGCTGCGCTACAAGCACAGCAGAGATTAGTAAATACCTGGGTAATGCCAAACTCTAAAGTGAATTCATGGTAGGGGTAAGCATTATTATTATTTTAAGATTGCAATACAACCACCGAAGCTGAATTTCATATATGTCAAACATTAAAACAAACACACTTTGCAGGGACAATGCACAGAACAACAATTCTGTATGCTCAGAAAAAGCATTTAGTGCCGAGAATACCCTATAAAGCCTTCTGCGGAAAACAACGTTTCAGCTCTTAATACATTTCCAATGAGGAAGGCAGCATGATCAACAAAAATTCTTGCAAAACAGGGTACATTCCATGATTTCCCCTTGTCCTTGTTTTCACTTCAGTTCCAGGGGTAGTATTTTCCAGAGGATCTAACCTTCTGCCACAAATCACCTCTCAGGTCCAGTAAGCAATGATTACTTGTTTGTCTGAAAATGATGAAATGTGCTCCAAGTTTTGTAGGATCATCTGCAGTTTCCCTGGGGTTTCTACTGCAAGACTCAGTTCACTAAATTGATTCTAGAAAGATTTGTTTGTTTATTTCTCAGTTTGTTTAAAGTATGGATTAGAAAAAAATAGCTGAATTAAGGGAAAGACCCTCAGAAAATTTTGAATCGGTCTCAGTATGATCATACAGCTCCTGGAAAATAAAGGAGAGTTTAACGTTATTAATTCTCCACTTTATTTCTGTTGACTGTGGTGTTTTGCAAGACCTTTTCTCTTAAATGTGTATAACTACTCTTTTAATATAGTAGATGTCCTCCTAAATCATTACTTCATCTTAAAATAATAATTTACCATGTTGTGATTTTTTTTTCCTGCAGTTTGAATATCAGCATACTCGTTTTAAATCAATATTCTTGGTGACTCCATTGGGTGCAGGATAAAACCCCACGCCTACACGCTGAACAGAGTTGATCTTATTTCTCCCAGTGTTTTGACTTACGGGAGAAAAGAGCTGGGAAGAAGAGCACCCAGTAGCATTCTGATAACAATAAACAACCAAAAATTTGAGTTAAGTTAAATTTGATGCACAAAATCTGAGGCTATTTTACTCAGTCTGATCTGATGAGCAAGACTTTTCAATGCCTGACAAGAGCTGGTGCTCAAAAAACAAATATACAATGAAGGAAAGTACTGTTTGCAGAGATTCCGTGTCTCTTGCTGCAGTAGCAAGAGGGAACATATGCAGGAAATGGATCAAGTGACAGTAGGAAGGGATTCATGGTGTAACAGTTGGTACAGATGAGCAGGACCCCAGAGGGTGCCATAGAGAACGCATTTTTTCTGAGATCCTCACTTTTTCAGTAGATATCTTGAATAAAAACATAGTCGCTATAGGGGAACTGGTGAGGAGATGGGCATCTCTGAAGGTAATTACTAATTCCTTTTCAGGTCGCTCACTTCAACATGCCTGGGGCTTGATGCACTGAGGGATAGATAAAGGGGAATTAAGAAAGTCAAAGGAACCTTTAACTCATTATGATCTATATAAAATAATTAATTCACATTTGCACTTGACACTCCTAGGTGGAACCTCAAGTTAATAGGTGCCTACATACTTGTCCTTTGGTATGTTGCAACAGTTTCTCTTCCTTGCTAGTCATCCTTTGTGTTTCTATCTTCCTACAGGTTATAGCAAGCTCCTCTTCTGAAATCCTACATGACTTGATAAACTACTATCTCCTCCTCACTCATATTTCAAGATGAATTGCTTCTTCCTCTTGTCTTACAATCTTGGCATCACTAGGGAAAAGGATCAGAACAAACATGAGCAAGATTCTTCATGGTGCTTGGCTGGCACCATGGACAGACATATAAAATGGAAAAGATTTGTTAATGAGCTCAGGGATCAATGTGCAGGCAAAGCTTTTCTGTGTGCCTGCTACAGGAAGCAGAACCTATAAAGAGCCCTTTAGCACTGACCTCTAACATCAGTCTCTTTGCCTAGCAATTCTATCCAACAGAACATATGCCCAACATATCTCTACTAAGCAACTGGAAATAAAGAAATCTATGGCTTTATAATTTGAGTTTGTGGAGGTATGAATAGTGATGATGATAAAGCATTGTCTCTAGTTTCAGCAGCATCTCTCTTTTCCAAGATACTAGACCTCTTACAAAGGTTATACAAATATCATTTCTGGAAAAATGTTAATTTTTTTGGCTTTGAACCTAGTCCTAAAAATGCTGAACAGTCTTTGATGATTATTTTTTTCTGAACCAAATTTATTTCAGGCATAACATATAAAATTGCAGCCCAAATAGTCAGAACAACAGAGATAAAACAACTGAGAAAATAGTCTCACAAGCGAAAATGGCAAAGAGCTTAACCTATATGTTCATGAGAGCTACGCCTTGAACTATTACAAATACTCTGCTTTGAAAAAACTACAGAGATTTTAGAATTACTTTCTTTTCACTTGGATATTCTGAGACTATGGTTAAAGGAAATATCTAAGTACAGAATAGTTCTGAGCCACAACAGATTTTTAAAAAATCATAAACTATGTAATAATTTATGTAATAAACTATGTAATATGTAATTCTGAGACATGAATTTTGAAGTACTGTGGAATTTTAACTTTTTTGGGTTGTTCTTACACCTGCTTTCTCATTTCCCCTGCTCTCTCACAATACATAACAGCTAGATGGGTGATGTGTACCGAAACCTGACATTTTGGGAGTTTCCTCCTCATATTCCAAAAATCCCTTTGCAGATTTCATCCAGAGGAATCTCAGATGTGTCTTCTGCTATGTAATGTAGCCATCTTCTTCTGCATGACAAAGTGTTATTTAGTGCCTTCTATGAAGTTTGGACATTGTCAAATGGAACAAACCAAATCCTACAGAAACAGAGTGCTGTGGATATAGTCACACTTACAGACACAGAAATACTCATGACTAAATATTAAAGGAGCTCAGTACATCACAGCTCTTATTATTTTTCTCTGAGACACTGACTTCTGATCAGTTTTGGAAACTTGATCAACATCTATTGAGCTGATTAAACAGAATTAAGGTTCTTTAGAAGTTAAATTCTTTAGAAAATCTGACCTCAATGTGGATTATAGTTAAAAAATTTTTAAACTATGTTTCTTGAACTTTGCATTACAAGTCATTATTATTCAAAGAATTAACATGAAAATAAATTTCCTAAAATATACTTAATGATAAAATATTAGGCAATGTAATACTAGAAATGGACCTCATGGACCATTTGTCTAAGTCAGATACATCTAGAAACTGAGATGACCTTCAAATTTACCCGAGATATTACACAGAAACTGACTTTATCATGTATGCTCTACAAAACCTCCAATCAAGCTGTTACACTAGGCAACAGTAATGCAAATCACATCACTTTCAAAGGAATGTGCTTAATAAATTAAAATGCAGTCTTATTTACTTACTTATTCACTTCTCAGTCAACATGATCCAATTCCCTGACAGGTTTACTAAAACACCACTTACTTTTTTGTTATCATCACTGACAGCAAAAAAAACTGACAGGAGCATTTTGCTGCTCAGCTGGTAACTAAAAAATTTTGCAAAGCTTAATTTTATATATATATGTATGTATGCATGTATATATATTTCCAACAGTAATCTCCAGTGTGAACAGGGCATCCTGAACACTCTCCTCTCTGAAATATAAATGAAAATAAAATAGCCAAAGCACGGCCAGAATGCTGTACATTTTCCAACCACCCCCCTGCTTTTGATTTGTTTGTATTGCTTTATCTGGTCTCCTACATGATCCCAGAGAACAGTTTGATTAATGCCCACTCCAAGGGGTACAAGAAGCAGTTGCAGGCAGGTAGCTGTTCAGAAGAGCTGCAGGTACTCGGCTCATGCCTTGATGGCCACGGTACCTTTAAGGGCTCTCTCGGGGTCTGCTTGTTATCTGCTTGCCCCTGCGGCCAGCAGCTGTGCTTCCCGATGGCCTGATGGACTGGCTCATGTACCTGGGGACACAGGCAGGGTGCATCCATTACTCATTTGTGACAATAACCAATCGAGGAAGATGTAGAACTCAATTCCAGCAGAAAGACCTATAATGTTGAAGTCAGGAGGTTATCGCTGTGGGACCTGCACCTTGCTCCTTACCCCTCTTATCGAGAGCTGTACAGCCTCTGCTGGAGCAGCATCTTGTAAAGCTGAGGGCTGCAGATCTGGGGCCCAGATTAGCATACATCTTCCTAAATGCTACAACATTTAATTAAAAAGTAGATGTTAGTCAAATTGTTACTGGCTGAGAAGACTCTTTTGGTAAACAAATGGCAAATCTAAAGAGTTTTGCCACCGAAGGAGGTGGCAAACAATTTACTTCAAACATGGCTTTGTAGAAAATTACTTGTTTCTCTCTATTCTTATTTCAGAGTGAAATTTTATACAAGGGACCATCACAATCCCCAATCCAATCCGTAATGCTAGTTAATATAGATCAGAATGAGTGACTAAGAACAGCATAAAGACCTTAGCACTTCAAAAAATGGCAAGAGCTTTTGATAAAGCACAGATGTTGTTTGATGGTTGTCTATTTGTATTTATATGTTCTGAGAAACTTTCTGGTTTTTAGAGAGAAATTAGTAACAAAAACTCAGGAAAGATCATTAGGATCCATGCAATGTAAGAAACTGAAAACTCATTTGATGATTTAGAGCCTTTTCTCCAAATATCTTGATCCTAAGAGGATCCAGGTAGACTTTTTAGGTACCTTAGTTTAAAACAACTCAGACTTCTGAAAGAGCAGATAGAAATAGCACTCATTTATCATTAATGTCTTAAATTATATTTAGGAAGCTCATTTAATCTGTAATACAGACCACAGATAGTATCTGATAGTATTTCAGCAAACTGTGCTTGAAATGGAAATGGAAAGAAATATATTTAAAAATGGCTTTATCAAAGACAGAAAGTGCTGGCTTAACTGCATAAAACTATTAATTACAAAAAAACTGATGAATGAAGTCACCATCTGCATCACTAGAATGCAGTATAAGAGTTTAATTTTAGTCCTACAGAAGAATATTATCGCATTCACTTAGGGATAAATCATGAAATCTAATAAAAATAACATTCAAAAGCAACCTGCAATCTTTTGTACACTTTCTTAGAAAATTTATAACATATTTTCAAACAGAGGTAAATCAGGAGGTTCAATCACAGAATATTTAGGCATAAAACTGACAATCAATTTTATGCATCTATCTCCATTTATTTCTACTTTCTTTAGGAGGATATTCCATGATATACGAACAGCATTGGAGCATAGCTCATTTAAGTAAGCTTTCCTCTGTATTTTTCCCAGGTTTATTAACATATTTTAACCTTTTTTCAGCATTTCCAATGTGGACTTTAGCAAATATTAATTATTCAATAGCATCAAAAGCCCTGTAAAGATAGGATGAGAATAGAGACAGGGGTAAAGAGCCTTCTACTTTGCAACCCTAGAATAAATTCGACTGCATAAGAAAAATAAAATCAGGAGAAGCAAGACAGAGAAATATTCAAAGCAGGAGGAATAAGAACATCTTTGAGATACTGAGAAGCAAAGACAAGGAGACAAATAAACTAAAAACTGGAAATAAGCAGAGCCAAACAAGAGCTCAGAGTATTGAAAACCAGTATTTGTATGAACAGAGAGAAGTGTGCAAAGGAAGAAAGATGAAAAAGGGAAGTAATCTTGCAGTTACTGAGTGACCACTGCTACAGCTGGACTGTTTTGCACAAGCTTGAAGAGTCAAGGCACCATGATACTAAAACAGGAAAAAAAACCAAAAATAAAATAAAGGAGACAAGAAACACTAGGTGGCCAAAACACAGAGTATTTCCTTCCTCTCTGAAAGGGTTGTACCAACCACGCTAAAATATTGAGGGCTTGAAGTACTGGGAGAGAATTTCAGCATGTTGTACTTAGGGCTCATGGAGGAAAGTAATCAGTCATTCATACTGTTATATGAGAAATCAAACTCCTTTAGGTGATCTCTAAAGGTCCCTTCTAGCCCCTACCATTCTATGATTCTATGACAAAGAATGACCATAGCTAAAACAGATGTAGTTTTGCTGAGGATCAAGGGACTTACAACTCTTCTATATGCAACTGGAAAATATTCAAGAAGTGGTCAACTTTAGTATTTTAAAAGAGGATTACAGACACTTCTACCTTAATTTCTCCTGTGAAAGGTTATGACCTTCAAAATTTCAGGAAATTCCAAGTTACTGGGCAAACAGTAAATTCGATCATTCAATAGGGCCTATCTGGGAAGCGACAACCATAAAGTTATAAGTATCTTGGTCATGGGGGATAGCACTGGTCAAAGATTGCTCTCTTTACCTGGCATGGATCAGTCCGCTGTTTTTTGGGGGAACTATGCATGCCACTTTAAGACGATAGTCTCTGACCCACTGACCTTAGTAGTGTGGATGTAGACTTCATGTGCTTTGTCCCTAAAGGTGCTGTAGTATAAAAGACACCATGTATAGACACTAGAAGGGTAAAGATTATTAGAATCACAGGACTACTTATGTTCTAAAAGACCTTTAATATCACCAAGTCCAATCACTGACCTAGCACCTAGTTCAATCACTAACCTGCCAAGCCCACCACCACTAAACCATGTCCCTGAACTGAACAACTGAACAACACTGGACTGAGGAACAGCAAGCTGCAAGAAAAAATACTACTGAGGGCACAGGACCCCAGGGGCATCTGAAAATAATATTCACAACATAGTTAGTTTTAAAAAGTGCATCCATACATTTGGTGTTATCTAGACAGGAACATCTTGTTAAAAACAAGATAAAAACACACTTTTCTGATTTGAGCCTAATATTTTATGATACTGTGTGCCTTCAGAAACAACACGTTTCCACCAAAAAAATAGTTATCTGTCTATCTATCTGTCTGTCTATCTACCTATCTCTCTATCTACCTATCCAATATAGGACATAGCAGCTGGAAAGCTACAGACACCAGGTTGAACATAAGCCAGCAATGTGCTCTTGCTGCAAAGAAGTTATGTGGTATTTTGAGATGCATTACAAAAAGTATTACCAGCAAGTCTTTCCCCTTTTTTTAGGCACTGGTTCGACCATACCTGGAGTTCCATGTCCAGTTCTGGGCTCCTCGGTAGAGAAGAGACATGGACATGCAGGACAGGGTTCAATTAGGAGCCATAGGGAGGATGAAAGCCTGGAGCATCTCACATCTGAGGACAGGCTGAGAGAGCTGAGACTGTTGAGTCTGGAGCAGAGAAGGTTCAGGGGGGATTTTTACAATGTATACAAATACCTGAAGGGAAGGTGCAAAGAGGATGGAGCCAGGCTCTCTTCAGTAGTGTCCAGTGTGAAGATCAGAGGCAGTGGACACAAACTGAAACACAAGAGGTTATCTCTGAACATCAGGAAATACTTTAAGGGTTTCTGAGGGTGTCCTCATCCTTGGAAATATTCAAAATCTGACTGCATGTGGTCCTGGATGCCTGGCTTGGACAGGGTGTGTTAGACTAGACGACCTCCAGAGATCCCTCTCAACCTCAAATATTATTTAATTCTGTGATTCTGTGATTTTTAACTAAAAAGAGTGACCACATTTCTATGTACACACTTCCAGTACACATTCTCCCCAGAAGCACTCACAAAATATATGCTATGCAACTTCTATACAGTCATGGTTTACATGACCAAAGGAGGCACTTAAACTAAGATCACACGCAAACATTTGGCCACATTCCATTGATTTATGCAAAAGCAGAGTTTGACAAATTCTAGGTAGGTTCTGATGTTACATTTTGAAGTTTCTGTGCTGAAATATAAATTTTCAAAAACAATCAGATATATACTAAGACAGCAGACAAGTTCCACTAAAAATCACTTAGCTATATCTCTAGCCTGTGAGGATCCAAACCTCTCAGAGGCCACTGTCTTCCTGGACATAGAATAAATGTACATCTAGCTGAATTTAAGTATCACTGTATTTGATGGGACACAGAACTTTAAAAATACATTCAAATCTACAGGAAGCATGAAAAGTAACTCCCAGCACATATCTGCAAACAAAAAGAAATCCTTGAACTTAATTCAGTAGAAACTGGTAAAAACATACAAAAGTTTTCAGATATCCATCACCTTTATATCAGCAGAATATTTAGTAGTACAGAAGATACAATTCACCTTCATTTCCCCAGTTCTACTTAAAATCAAGAAGTTATGATTTGGATAGACAGTGAAATTTTGATGGCAGTTAGACTCTGTTATCATCAAAGGAAAACTGAATACAAAGTCATGAGTATATCTATAAGAGCTATTTATTATGTCTCAGACAGATGAAGAAATGCTCAGAAGTCTTGTTACTTTTTTTGTGTCTCTCCTCCTCCATGCCAGATTACTCTGGCTAAGTGGATTGATATCATGTCTCAGATTAAAATATATTTGATTGAACCTTTTAAAGTTTAAACTTACCTTAAACTAAACTAAACTAAACTTAAATTTTGCATTTTTAAAAGAAAGTTTCATAGCAGAAGGGAAGATTGATCTTTGCTGTTTCTCAGGAGTTTCTACTCAGAGAGAGGTGTGAAATTGTAAGAGTGTTCATAGTTTGTGTTTTGAAAAGCATAATTTTATATAGCTTATATTACTTAAGAATAATTGAAAGAGTAAAATAAAATATTAAAACATTATGAAAATACAACACAACAGAAATTAATAGTAAAATACAAAATGCAAGATCTTTTGAAACAAATGTTACATTTGGAAACAAACAAAAAATAAAGACTATATTTCAGAGAGCACCGAAACAGACTTTACTGATTTTTTAAAATTAAGTAGTTCCAGTTGTTTTTCAAAAACAATGGAATCAATACAATTCTACATAACAGTTTGATGAATCCAGAATTTTTTTCAATGAGCTTATTTTCTCCTCTAGTTCTTTCATGGGAGTCATACTGTTGATGTTTTGGTATCAGGATAATTAATAAGGTATCGACTGAGTTTTAGTAAGTAATTAAGCCAAAGTCTGAGACATTTCTCAGGCAGAATTCCCACTGAAGCTAGCAGGAGCTCAGTTCGAATTCAGGCAAGAAGCCTGATCCAACATACTAAAGTTTTAATGATTCATTGGACTTTGCAAAAAGGTCCTAATAAAACTTAACTAAAATAAATTGGGTTTTGCTGTTAAATGCCGTTATACTAGTTAAGAGGCAGAGAAGCTGCTCAGTTTGAAAAGAAGTCCTTTTTAAAAACAGTAGCTTTTAAAAATGAAGTAGCTTAGGAAAGTGTCAGCAAGCTAAAAGACTACTGTACTTGTAAAATAAATTTGTACCCTGCAAATCTTCAGTCTTGCCTTTGTAGGCCAGTGTATAGCATGCACTTTAGCTGCATTTAAGTCTGTTCACATGGAAGCTCAAAGAGACCTGAACTAGTGAAATGTGATTCTGTATGGAGAAATGATTATCTAATTAAATGTTTTTCCTGCACTTTCTTCTCAATGTGTTTGCCTGCCAAAGTTTTGCCTTCCCTTTCCTTCTATTATATCACTTGGAACAGAGATACAGCAGCCTTGATTTCCAGTGAAGTGGATGGATAACAGCAGGTCCACAGGAAAAATTCAGGATGTTTGCCATAAACCATCTACCATATACAGCAAACCAGGATTTTTTCCAGGATTATTCAGAGCCAATGCAAGACTGCAACGTACAGTGAAACATTTGTCTTCAACACCCTACAGTGATTTTAATGGAGGAACAGTGATTCACAAGTGCATGAACCTCCCCTTGCTTTTTTGTCTCTTGGGGATTTTTTAATCCTTTTCTCAGTTTTGTTGTGGCATCTTTACTTTAAAAAAATCCAAAAGCGAAGCTGTCCACTTCAACAGTACCTGCATTACTGACAAGTACAGAGTCTGCTTTATGGGTTCTTTCGACACAATTTAAGCCTGCAGTGTATTCCTGATGAAACTGCACTCCATACGTCTTGTGCAATTTCAGTTTCAAAAGCACAAACTTAAAATTGACATAGAGTTTGTCCAAAAGTTCTGAAACATCTGCGAAATGTAAACCTTATACTTTCACTGGCTTGATTTGTGGATTTGGGAACTCGTATATTTTATTTTTATGAAACTATTTCTAATTGAGAAAATAGAAATCAATGAGAAATAATATTATTAAATGTAATATTTTACTGTGAAATAATTTAACAGTAAAATGTAAAGTAATATACCTTCAAAACTAAACTGACATTTGTGTAAGAAAATCTCTGAACTCAAAGTCTTGTCTCCGATAGTTTTGATGCTACTTGGGCCAAACCAGAAAATATGGTAACAGATTACACTAAAAGTTCTGTCTGCATATATGTACAATCCAACATGCAAAACTCTAGCCTTTTTCCATCACTAAAAAGCTGTTGAGTAGAGATTTAGCCATTTTTTCTTTTAAAGTCCTGGAATATGTAAATTATTGAATTTATCTTTTAAAATACAATCACAAAGAAAACATTTTTGTTATTTAATGAAGAGCAAAACATTTGGTTTATATGATATTGTTCTACTGGCTGACAATTTTATTTAATAGGTATACTCTTCAGTCCCACACAAACTTATGCCTATGTTAACATTTAAGCAGAGAAATATATTTCTTGAGATCTGAAGTTCAACACAGGCTGGAAGTCCAGTCACTGAAAAGTAATAACAGCTCTGGGTCTGAGAGGTTTTTTTTTCCTTCCAAAAGTCTGTATTCCTTTGTTTTTTACCTAAGGAAATGCATGTGGCTGAATCTGCAGAATCTCTCCAAAAACACCAAGGAACAGCAGCCTGTGCCAGCCATTTTGATGAACTACCCAACATAAAACCATTTTGGGCCAAAGAGCTACCATTTTCTCCCCCTTACTTGGCTGTATGTGAGACAAGAGACAAGCAGAAGCTGAGAAAAAAAAAACCCAAGGTTTATCCACAACTTTACTTATATGCTTCAAAGGATGCAATCAACTTCTTGGATGGTCTCTCATTACATTTTTTTTCATCTTGAGATGTTCAGAATGGAGTCCCCAAGCTATTTCAAAAGAGAGCATCTGAAGCTAGGACTAAAACCTCCCATCATGCTGTATCTAGGGCCTCAGATTTCCTCCTAGCTGGAGCACTGCAAACCTTAGCAAATGCAGTTAAACAAGTGTTTGTACCAATACAGGAAAGGGATTTTAGGCAGAAAAGAGAAATATAGATGCACACCATGTGCCAGCATCCTCTGCAGAGATTTACTGTGGCGCAGGATTTAAAATTCTCTGCATACAAACAGTTAATCAACACAACCATTTAAAATGTCAATGGAAAAAGACATGGTTTCCAAGAGCATATAACTGCCCAGATAGCTTTCATCAGCCCAGCCACATGAAAGACCCAGAGGCAACTGCAAAGCCATCATCAATACAAGCGCCTGTGGAGTCCTCTCTGGTGCCAGATCCTGCTGCTTCGGCTATAAACATATCTCCTATAGTGTTACCATCTAGGATCTCTGGCTGCCAATCAAGCAGGAAGAGGAGAAGGAAGAACTGTCTAATGCACTTGAGTAAATGTACTATCTCCATTAAGTGCTATATTTTATACCTTTGTGGAATAAGTGGTTTTGCAAAAGGACAAACCTCCAAAATGTTAAAATCTCATTGCAGAGAAAATGTAATGGTAGCTTTGATGCTTAATTTTTCTGAATATGAACATTTTTATAGACTTCAGTCTCCCCACAAAACATTAGGCTAATGGACATAAGACAATCTTCTTAAGTAACTTTATGGTCAGTCATTCTTGCATATTTGTATCAATAGGGGTGATGCAACAACAAACAGCAGAAGGTATTTGCAATATGCATCTGTTTATTGGTCTTGATACAGGTGTTCCCATTGACAGGAGTTTATATGCTGAAATTGGTCAGGGGAAGACGTGGTTTCAGGCTGCACCCACTGCTGTCATCCATAGCAGTGTTGTAATTTTGCACCTGTGTCTGAAGCAGTTATCTTTCTTCTCTGTGAACAAGGATGAACACGATGCTCAAATTGGGAACATCTGCTTTTGGCGCCCAATTTTGACCAGTTTCAGGTCCATTGGATGGATTAGACTCGTGTAAGGGCTCAAATTTTCACGAGACTCAACCCAGTCATATCTGTGTTCATTGTCAACTCGGACAAAATCAATTGCAAAAGAGCAGACTAGTATTAAGGCTTCAGTCTGCAAACAGCAACTGTCTAGTTTTCATTAGGGTGCATGTTTACCAGTGACACCACGTCCACAAGTCAAGTTGAATAAGAAAGGTGTGACAGACTGCAGTCTTGGATAGCCAGTCTATAATTACTCTGTATTTATTTAGACATGTCAGCAATAGCATTTGCATCAGGAGCTAATTGCCGCTTCAGTTTAATGCTAATAACTGACTGCAAGCCCAGAAATGCAGACAAAAGAAAAAAAAAAATCAGAAACAAAAAACCCAAACCAAACCAAAACTACTGAAAGCTAAATACAAAACTTCTATCTGATAGCTTTGGCATCACTTAGATAAAAGGGAAGCTATAGGTAATTATTGCTCTGAAACTTCTACTACTGAAAAAAAGAAAAATCCCACTATAAACACATTTAACAACTGCAGGTCATGGCTGAACTGGTACTTTAACTGTCACGCATTCTCTTCTCAGATGTAAGCTTTTCTTCCAAATTGTTCTAACTTCTTACTTATACTTAGCTGTTAATATTTTAGGCAAACAATTGATCTGAACTGGCAGCACTAAATTTATCACACATTGTAGAAAGGCTCAGAAGATCCCAGCAATATGTAATTAAATAACATGTTGGAGGCTTTTCTTTCTTTTATTCTTTGGTTTTTTTAAGTGGCTGGCGAATCAAAACATTTAGAACTTTTTTTGCAAATTCTTTGATAGGACAGTGGAATGTAGAGGTGAATGCTTCAGTAAGAATATGTAAGGGTTTTCCCAAAACCTCATTAAAATTATAAATATGTATTTCTTATTCATGATAGTAAACACAGGAAATATATTCTGTTAAATTACATTAGCGACGACTTGATGTTCATCTCTGAATTCTGAGGTCCTGTCAGTTTTCTGCTAAGGTGACATTACTGAAGGAAAGAAATTTACTTTAGAGTTATAAGTGAGAGAAAATTCAGATTCAATATGTCCCATGCTATTTCTGTATCAGATAGAGATACACTGTTCCAAACTAAGTGCAATATAGTACTAAAATACCATAGATGATTAATACTGAAGACTTGTTAATGTAAAAAACATTAACTCTGCCTAAAGAGGATTATACTGTGAGACATTTGTTTTATTTTTATCAATTAGCTCAATCTTTGATTTGAATTCTACGCTCTCTGGCATCAAGAACATGCTTTTTTTTTTTGGTTTTTTTTTCTTTCTTTAAACAAGGGATTATTCTTTCTCAAAAGGGGATTGTCTAGTTCTTTTATTGTTTTATGTCACACAAGGGAAAAATGCTTTTGAGGCATTACCTCTGAATTTAGCAGGGACGAGAGTTTACTGCTATATAATCATTAGTCAATGCAATAGCTGAAACCTTAAACAAAAGAAAACAAACTACAAACAGGTAAGCATCCCCTAAAGGCACATCAGAACACCAGAGAGAGGAAGCATGGATTTCAAACACGGCTGCCCAAGCATGTGCTAAATATTGCCGCTCCTGACTTTGAACAGCACACCAAGGAATACAACATCACCTTCTAGTCTTTGAAACAATACTGAGAAGCAAGAGGAAAAGAATTGAAAGGTTTTAGCAAATGTACTTTACTCCTACTCTTTTTTATTCTGAGACTTCATGAAAATTATATTTCCAACCTAATAAAATCCTTCAGTATAAAGGAATTCTATCGTAAAGCTATTAGAAAGATATCATTAAACCTCAAATGTCTTCTTTCATGATACGTGCTTTTCCATAACAAGCAAAATGCCTGATCCCTGTGAACTGTCTCAGACAATTACTGCTTATACTGTGGTTGAGAAAGCCACAGGAAAGCTTTAGAAAGATTTTTACCATGGCTGTCCAATTGCAAGTACAAACAATCGTCTGGGCCACATTTGGGTGTTCATCAGCCCGGGGTAACTGTAAGTACTTGGAAGGAGCTAATTAAAGAACTGTATTTCATTTTGATATATGGCCAAACGCTATACAAATAATGTATAGAGTGAAAAGAATCTAATTTATGCTACATGGCAAAAATAAAGGTGATGTATCTAACACAAATGAAAAGCATTAAATACATTTTTCCTAATTTCTTTCTAGTGCATGTTAAGTAAGAATTCAGAATATGTTGTCAGTGTTACTCAAGATAGTGATTGCTTCATTAATTTAAGTATTTGTCAACCCAAAATAAATTATGAGTTGGTGATTTGAATACAATCTACATCAGTAATGACCTGAAGCTGAGTTCAGCCCCTGCTGCAGAATCATTTTGGCATCTGTGAGGTTTCAAGCAGGAGTCCAAAATACACCATCTGATGATTGTTCAGTGATCTATATGCCATGAGCACCTCTATAAAGATAGGTGGCCAACATGTCAAAGCTTTAATCTGTAAGCAACTGACTAGAAAAAAAATTACTCTGGTACACTCCACCTACCCAAGACAATTGCCCATCTATTGAAAGATGCTGGTATAGGGACGTGCTCTCTCATATAGATATTTTATACATTTTTTGAGCACAAGACTCCAGAACTGCTGCTTCAGCTTACAAGAATAAAATTCACCACTTGTTTATCAGTAGTAATGACAGGAAAATTTGCAGAAGTCACTGGGAAAAGAGAAGAGAGGTAGCACTCACTGGAGTTTATAGGAGTCAAATACAGAGTAATGAACCGATTCTGAGAAAAATGATGGATAAAGGGTGTTGAGAAAGAAAATGTCCCAAGAAGAAAGGAGATTTTCAAAAAGAAAAGGTATAAGTCAGTCTTTAGAAAGAGTTTTCCTGTGTTTGGTCTTCAATTGTTTTTGTGAAAACATGGAAGGCCAAATAGAAGATGGATGAGTTTTACTGTAGGGACAGCTCCATAAGACAAGATAGGGTTAAGAGAGACAAATGGTTGAGATTTTTGCTATATTTTATTTCTCAGAAATTCTTCCTGAAGAAAGTACGAGCTCATGAAATGATGTCAAGGCTCATCTCCAAAACCTATAGCCACAAAAAATCAAGACAAAACAAATGAAGTATCCCTCAGAAATGGACATCTTGCCCAGTGTCACAGCACTGTGATTGAACTGGAACTGCTGTTCCAGGACCTCTTTTCCATCACCGCCACTAGTGCCCTCTTCAAACTAAATTTGCATTGAACTTGCAAACAGCTTCATATTTTCTGTAGTGGAACATAGTTTCAGTGGGACGGGAGGGTGAAAGGCAAATAACAGCCGGTCTCTTTTGTACTTAGAAGACATGGGACTGTTAGAGGCTCCTTCATTAGATAATGAAAGGTCTACCCAACCTGTAAGATAGTAGACACCCCTCTCAGTACTAATGAAGAGCAAGTGGTTCCTTCTATGGTCACATTTCAACATAAGGTCTAAGCTAGCTGTCATTGAAACACGGTCCTTGAAAAATGTACTTTTTAAAGGTATTTTGAAAGTCATTCATTTCCTGGAAATGTCCTGCAGATGATACAAACCACATGCTGTACTACAGCACTTGGAAAACAGACTTTTATTGGATAATGATGTGGGATGAGAGATATTTCATCTTTCATACATTTATTTGACATTGATGAATTTAATTCATTCTATCACATTGAATGATACATTTATATTCAGTATGTAGTTTAAAATTTCATAAATGATTAAAGTCCTTGCCGTTTTAATTATAATATGAAGAGAGCAGCTAGAACTTATTTGCAGAGAATAATGTGCAAGTCAATAAATTTGGTGAGTACTCCTGACAACATATAAATGATGACTTTAGTTGCATGACTACTTGTGGAAGACAGCTAGATAACACAAGTCCTTGTGTTTCTTCTCCACCAGAGTGAAGCTGGAGTTTGTTTTTTTCCAAACAGAAGTAACCTCATTTCAGCAACTGGTAGCAAACAATTCACAGAGCTTTAAAAGTTGTCTTGTACATCCTGAACTAATGGAAAATGTCAGCTTGCCAAGAAAAGGGCTGTAGACAGCTACCATCTACCAAGTGGCAAGCTGCAATTTATCTCATCCCCATAAAGAAGATGATTCTTTTCCTCTGAAGAATCAATAAGGGCTCTGATTAAGCAAGGGAAGCAGCTTTTGGCTTAGCCTCACACTATGTAGATAATAGTTTAGCTTTCTTCAAGCTCATCCCCCATCAGTTTGAATCATAGAGACCACTCCTAGCTTATTCATTTCCTCTAAACACTTGAACAAAAGCCTAATGGAAAGATTTCACTGACTCCTTTTGGCTTTGGGTAAGACTCATGTGCATCAGCCACTACAATGGGACAATCAAAGCATATAGTAGTGACATGAGTAGCTGTCCACAAGGAGTTGAACCAATAACAGAAGCACACAAGACAGATGTATGTGATAGGTCTGGGTTTTTTTCTTCACTGCACTTTCACTCGGGCATTGCAAAGGTATCAGAAGAAGCTTTGAGTAAACTTATATGGGTACAAGTGAAAATGTGCAAAAAATTTCTTCTGGTCCATGCAGACTCATTGGGAAAAAAAAAAAAAAAAAAAGTTGAGATATTGACCTTCACCCAATTTTCTTCTTGCTGCTTACAATGTGGAATACAGTAAATCCCAATTTATTCTATTTATGTTATTTTTTGACCTAAGAAATGCACAAAGCCATGACACTCAAAGTGTTTATTTTAGAAAGAAAAATATTCATAACCTTTTCAAGCTGGAAGCAGTATAAAAAACTAAGCAAAGTGTTATTTTTTTTCCCTCTAATCCTAACTCAAAAAAAACCCCTTTAAACTCCACAAAAAAAAAAAAAAAAAACAACATCCACAACTAGAGCAATTTTGATCAAATTTTGTTGAAAGAGAAGAAAAATGCCTCCAGGCAGAGGAGTCATATGCCAAAGTATAGCCCAAAGCAGACTAAACCAAAGGAATCTGAAAAGTCTTCTGGAAAAGAGGGGCATATAATGGAAACAATGACAGACCTTTAACTGTAGTAGTGCTGCTGGGTGCCACTATAATGAACTCAAACCTACAATCTCCTAGGGTTAATAAGACACCTGTCTTGAAACTAGCAGTCATATTGGTTTTCCAAGCCTGCCACAATACTTAAAGTCTTGATGAAGTTCTTATCGTGCCAAAGGAACTTACTAACAAAGCCACTGAGTCAATTTAACCTAGTGAAACTGGGCCCTGTAGACTGGGTTATCAGAGTTTTGTGTTGAGATAATTACAGCACTAAAGAGAGCATATGGGCTGTCAAGGCTGGCACATGGCCTGCGCCAGCTGTTACCTGGGTGCTTTGGAAAATCTACTGAACAGCATTTTGGACACAGAACAGCTATATGTAAGTTTTCCAAGACATCTTGTGGGAAATCCTCATAATAAATTTATTTTTCATATGGGGGAAGATTACACCCAATAACATGACTGCAAGAAGTACCACCTTAAACTTCAAAAGGAAAACACCAGAGGAAAACAACCTTGCATGAAAGTAAAGTCTACCAACAGCAAGCCTCAACTGTTATAAAGAGTAAACTACCCAAGGAACCAGCTACTGTATAGCCCAAGCAAGAAGCAATGCTCAACTTTATCCATTTAAATTTTTTTCTGGAAACATGTCTCTGAGTCAATGGGATTTATCCTATGATACCTGGTATTGCTGGAAAGATGTCTTCCAAATGCAATGTCATAGTTAATCAATAATCATTACTAACAACAATTATTATTGATTAGCTGTGATGCCCTTACAGGGCCTGCCTTTATGAGGTAATATTACTAAGGAAAACATTTCAAATAGGATGTATCCAATGAGTTAAAGAAAAAAAAAAGAAGAGTCAAAGAAAAACTTGCCCACATAAAGTAGAACAACCTTATCAACACATAACAACACTTTACAAACATGAGAGGACTGGAAAATCTGATTATTGCATCCAGGTGGATTATAGTAAATTATATTAATTATTTAGATAAGTATACTTAATTACCCAAATAGAACTTCCTAAGATGCAAGGGCATTCTAACTAAGCCTGTAATATCTGCAACGTCTGTGACTTGAGAAAATGACTTGGAGACGTGAAGACTGACAAGTCACAAGGGTGTCAATGTTTAATTTCCAAAAACTGACAGAGCTTTCCAAAAATGTCAGAGTTTTGTGACTAAAAAATTTTTGCTATAACTATAGCTGGGATTTGTGGCACTGCCACAGCTCTGATACTCACCCGCAAGATCCCGAATCTTAGTTTCTCAAAGTGAGTAAAGCTTAGAAAGCTGAGGTAATGAAGCTCCAGCTTCACTTTCAAGTCACTTTATCATGCAAAAACATAGACTCATTCCTCAGATATCATTATCTTCATGGACATAAGGCAAATATATTACTATATGTTCCCCATCATTCCATTTCATGTCGTCCTGAATCTATTGAGAAATGGATGGAAAATTTAAGATATACTATCTCTCTGAAAATGCCATTTCAGTAGGAAAATAGCCTGTATTTCCTGATTCTTACTCAAAAAATATATCAATGTCACTGCTTGTAAAGAAAGGTTTGTAATAAGTTGGTTCAATTAATAATTTTCTGCATGCTAGAATCCTTACCTTTGTTGGTCTGCATTTATTTGAAAGCATTAGCAACGCATAGTAAGCCAAGGACTCATGATATTGGTACCATACTTTTTTCTAAGCAAAGTCTGTCTTTTTTTAGCTCTAAAACCCATATTTGATTGAAAAGGAGTGTAATTTGGAGTTGAAAAATTCAGTTATTAGATTTAAATTTTTAAAACCCTACCCCTTAAAAACATTTAGGAAATCCAGTTGTATTACATCAAAGTAAGTGCATTACCACGTTCTATTTTGCAAGCTTTAGCAAATAAAAAAATCCCCCAGAAGAATCTTAATTCTTATCTATGGAAAACATTAAACTGCTAAGCGCTAACAACTGGAATTAGTCCTTAAATCTCTAATGAGAATAATAAAACATGAGTGCAGTTTGTGCTGTAACTTGATAAGGCCTGAATTTACTTGCTGTTAGTAAAAGTTCCTGATCTAGCAGTATGGCGTTTTACTCCCTGAGGTACAGGAAACAATATCTGTCCTTTAGGAGCATCCTCTGTGGTAAGCACTTCTTATCGGGGCTATCAAAGGATTAAGATAGCAGTGTAATATCTAGTAACAGCAGCTTTATGAGCAGATTCATTACTGATTTAAATCAATCTAAAGCAGGTAGTTCTGTTTAACCCATTCAGAACAAAGCTGACCTCCTCGCAATATGATTTCTTCTGAAAGTAATCCAAACTCTTTTTCTCTTACGAGATGTGATATGCATTGAATTTGAGCAGCAGCGGAAATGAGGACGACACATCACAATGCTGAGTGTCTCCCACACACACAAAATCCTTTATAATACAAACTTGTTACCCTGCGAAGATGCAATGCTTTGCAATAGGAAAATTTAATATTCTTGAAAGTACTTATTTGAGCTAAATTAGGACATTATATTCACAAGGAATTCATCTGAGCCTGTCTAAAATCAGCTTGCTGTCAGTTTGTTTGGAAATCAATTTTTTAAAATGTCAATATCTAAATATAATACACTGACATTTTCTGGAAAAACATTTATTGGAAGATAGTCTTCAGATTTGATTTGCTTATGAAGATATTTTTATTCTTTGCAATGGAAAATGTAATTGTAACTTTTCTTGAACTTCCAAAACTAAAATGAAAGTACTACATCATCAGTCAGCAGTTTAGTGAGTCACAGCTATTTAAATTATTACTATTGTGACTTACTTCATATCAATGGAGATTCCCTCCCAAATTTAAATAAAAAATCATTTCAAAGTGTAATTAATGTTTTTTCATATGAAGGGATTATAAAAAAGGAGTTTGAAAACATTACAATTGTAATTTATTGAAATGATGATTTGTTAGTTTTGCCAGTAATTAGATATCAGAGGTCTCTAAGCATTACTTTTGGATTAGTGTTTAGAAAGATTAAAAAAAAAAAAAAAGAAAAAAACCAAACCTTACTGCACTGTTTGACACAGCTGTGAAATGTCAATCGGCTCCTGGCCAAGAGAGGCCCATCAGATAAAACACGGCACTTCAAGAGATTAGAAGAGTGCACAAACAATACGCATGGATGATATCCTCTCACTGCTAACTTCAGCTCAAGTATTTATACTAAATGGTCACCTTCATAGTTATTTTGAGCCTGATCCTGCTCTTTCCAAGCATCAGTTTGAGTTAAATTATTGATGGCAACAGTCGGTCCCTCGTGTCTTAGAAGTTAATGGGATCGAAGTGACATACAATCAGCATGCGTAATTTGAGGATCTCAAACTTCTTGGATTCCCTTGTGACTTATTTTGGAGACATTGCCTTTATTTCTGGACTATATTCCTCTGAATAATAATAATAATAAAGAAATTCAGATTCTAGTAAACAAGCAGATTGTTTCTCATCCTAAAGAGCAGTTTTCTCAGAGCTCAATTACAGCCTGACCTTGTATTCCTTCCCAGACCCTTCCTGGGTGACCCAAACTATGCACATACTTTCCCATCTTCAGTCAAAATCCATTCCCTTGCCAGAAATCAAGAAAAATATAAGATAGGGTAAACATATGCAAAAAGTCAAAATTTCTGTTTCTGTCTTCATTACAAAGGTTCATGGACCTCTTACATATTTGAACTATTTTAATTAGTGCAATTTAGCATTCTCCACAAATGCAAAAGGTTACACTCTTACTGATTCCTTGATTTAAACACTTCCTATTAAACTGTGTAACTTTAGTTCAGTAAGTGCTTTCACAGTACTTTATGCAAACGTGAACTCTGAGATAACAAAATCAGCATGAATTTTGTATTAGAAATATATTGTAACATTAATAAAACAAAACAGTGTATTTTCTTATGATAATATAGTTTAAAGGAATAGGTTTATTTCCAAGGTTCATACAATACAGGTGATAGTCTATTTATTTACTCCTGACTTTATTGGTAGCTATATATTTCTTATTAGAGAATAAAACTGATCCTCCAAACTATTTTGCTTAAGCATCAGAAAAGATCCAAGTATTAAAGGGAGAAACGGCACCTAAGAATGTGCTGATGAACTTCTCTCGATAAAACTGGAAACTGCTCTGTAACTTGATCAATTTCTTGCATCCAAAGAATATTTCTCTTAAGGCTAGTAAGGGAGAGAAATATCAAAACAGGCAGGGATATTTTCAGTTCTACAGAAAGAGATGAAACTAAAAAGCTTTACCTTCAGTACCTTTTCCAAAATTAAAAAAAAAAAAAATAAGGAGAAAAATCTTTTTTTTCTTCTATCTGATACAGGAATAGAATGAATGTTCTTTATATCATATAGGGCATCAACACTTGCAAAGTTGCCATTCAAATGAAAGCTAAAATCAGACCTAGAGCAATGGAGCATAGTTTTTAGAAGTATGCCAAATTATCTTCAACAGTAATTTTTTAAATAAATTATGAAATCTTGAAGCAGACACTGAAGAATTGTACTGAGGGTAAAATCTTTCATTTAGACACAAATTTAAAGAACATATATCTTTGAATCATAAAAAAATCCCAGGAATATTGGTTTTTAATTGCCATGGGATATATATACCAGTAGTATGAATGACTTTCACAGGTCAGTTTTACCAGAAGTTGCTCTAAATTTATTTCTTTAAACACACTGTCATTTAGTAGGTCTGCAGATCTACAGGAACAGATGAACAGTAATATTTCTCCAAGCTTTTTGTTCCAGGCTGTAAATGTAATCCTACATTTCAAGGTTACCAAGAGGGAGGAAAGGCATTAACATTGTTTTTTCAGTCTGATTGTCCCATTTAGGTGATGTACATACTCTGAGCAAATTAATTGCTTTGCATTTTGTTTATATTTATTATCTGAGATTAGGAAAGGCAGTAAAATACCATATCAAATCATTATGGAGAAAACAACTGGAATCAATCTTTCTCATTTTTCAGAGACAGCACTTACTTAAATCTAAAATATCTTCTTTGCTGTCCTTGGTCTATTCTGGTAGATAACAGCTTGTACCAAATATAGGGCTAGAGATTCCTCTCTTCATTTTGAACATAAAAACCAGAAACAAACAAGCAAACAAAAAAAGACATACCAAACTTCTATTATTAGAATAACAACAACCAAAAAAAAAAAAGACCAAAAAATCCTGCAGTGTTAGATCTCTGCTACTTGAGCTAACAAGACTTCCGTTTTTGAAAATCCTGAGTGTATTATTTCTGCAGGGCTACTGCCAGAATTTAATCATTATGCCCCATCATTCAGACATTCATTCTGGGGGCAAACCCTGCAATAACAAGAAATTCAGAAGGGCCTTGTAAAGAGGAAAAGTCAAAATTGTTAAGTGATCCAGTGCATTATGACTCTGTTAATAAGGCAGCTGCACACCACACTCCTCTTTCAGACAGTTGTACAAGAAAAGCATCACCCGGCTGCAATGTCTTACATCTGAGAAATGAATTTAAAATAGACGTGCTCGCATGTATCCAATGCTGATGCGGTCTCCCCAGTTTTTGAAAGTTTAGAATCTGAACCACTGCAACCCCATCATCTGCTCATTTCTATTTTTTAAACAAAGTAATAGTGAATCTCTCACATAGGAAGGAAGATAAGCAACAATATAGTACAGGCTCTGAGTTAAATCTGGTTCAGACAGCGTAATAATGATGTCATTAAGGCTCCGAGCTGAATGGGAATCAGACAGTACTGTAGTACAGCTGCAGACATAAATCTGAAAGAACTTTTTTGGCTACATTCTCAGACTTACCTTGAAAGATATTTAGGAGCTCCAGCAATGTGAGTTGAAAGAAATGTTCTCAAAGGGAGGTTTGCAGACTGAAGAACCTATGTAGGCCTTACAGGCACTTTCTTCTGTGGCACAGGAAGGAACATTTTGTTAAATGAATAAACTAAGAGAAATAATTTCAGAAGAAGTGCAAACCAGAAAACAAATAAACCTTAATACTACCACAAATAAATGAGACTAAAGCAATTGTGGGACTGCTCAAAGCCTTTTTGCCTTGCTGAATGAAAGCAATCCCTAAGACTGAATGGGTAATGAGATCCTGGCTCCTGAGATTTTAGCTTTCTTAATCATGTTCATAATTAATTCAAGAACATTGATAATTTCATTACATTCTTTTTGTCTTATCAATAAATGATGTGCCTGCACTTTTGGTCCTGTGTACAGGGAGAAAGGAGATGCTTTGGGTAATATTGCAATAAGAATCGTATATGTATATACATATATATACATATATATATTATCTATATGACCCAAAATAGGAATGTGGTAGTTATTATCCTTAACCAGGCCTCTATTATCAGAATATGATGACAAGCAGTTACAAATAATTAATAAGCTTTTTATGCAGAAACGCAAAACCCTTTAAAGAAAAATACGTTACAAGCAGAATTCCTGTCTGAAAGACACGTACTTAGAATAAAAGATATTTTCAGAGATATTTAAGAATGGAATTCACATGAACCAAAACTACAAATATATTTTTGAAGCATCTCTAGATTCTGTTTTTAAAACACTGTTTTAAAAAAGACTAACTTTAGCTCCTCTTTCTATTTGAAGATATGTGCCCTTCTGTTTGTCCTTCCAAACACATTTCCAGTATCAGCTTACATCTAACACCAAGCTGTACTCACCCACTCAGTTGAAACTGTCTGGGGCTTTTTACATTTTCCTTTTTTTTTTTTTTTTAATGGAGACTGAAAGCTCTCTCTTTATCTATCAGTCAGTCAAAGGGGAAGCATCCCTTCAGGGTTTACTACTTGCTCTATGTAATCTTCAACAAAGCAACAAATCTGTTTTGCTCCTTTTTTCTGATGTTGTTGATTTAGAGGTATCATTGGGTTTAGACAGCAGCATCTATAGAAGCAGAGTTTCTGACCAGAGCCAAACACTGCTATGTTATATGCTCTCACTTGCATCTTATTTCATTCTGATATCAGTGAAACCGTCTGGAGAGAAAGTGACCCTGCACAAGAAAAGGCGCCATAAATGGGTCCCAAACAGTTTAATTACACACTGTAACAACCTTCAGCACACAAGCTATATTCTGAAAATGTCTACCACACTGTAATAATCACTGGTTTTTAGTTGATCATCTTTTAAAAATAATAAAATTGGGTATTTCCTTCTTACAAGTAGGTTAAATATCTACTTAAGAACAAATATATTCTCTACCAGATGTACTCTTTTTCCTTTCTGACGACACCAGCTTCATGGAGATGTTACTCTACTGAAGGTCTACCTGGTCCAGCCAATCCCAGAGGTGGCTTTTAGCCAGCACACCACATGCAAGGTCAGTTACATGCTAAATATCCTCCAACAAAGGAAGCCCCATGGAGGTGTGACTAAAGGATTTCCATTCTGAACATATGCATTAGAGCTAGGGGAAAGACCTTTAGAGAAGGGACCTTTATGGATCATCTAGTCCAACCCCCCTGCAGAAGCAGGTTCACCTAGATCAGGTCGCATGGGAACATGTTCAGGCGGATCTTGAAGACCTCCAAGGAAGGAGACTCCACAACCCCTCTGGGCAGCCTGTGCCACTGCTCCCTCACCCTCACAGTGAAACAGTTTTTTCTTATATTTAAATGGAACTTTTTGTGTTCCAGCTTCATCCCATTACCCCTTGTCCTGTTTCTAGCTACAACAGAAAAAAGGGATGCCTCAACCTCCTGACACCTACCCTTTAGATATTTGCAAATACTAATAAGATTCCCGATCAGTCTTTAGAAAACTAAACAGCCCCAGTTCCCACAGCCTTTCCTCATAAGGAAGATGTTTCAGTCTCCTGATCATCTTGGTGGCCCTGTGCTGGACTCTCTCCAGAAGTTCTCCGTCCGTCTGGGGAGCTGGGGAGCCCAGAAGTGGACACAGGACTCCAGATGAGACCTCACCAGGACAGAGTAGAGGGGGAGAATGTGTAATGTTTTGTGGTCATAAGTAAGTATATATCATTTATGCTGCTAAAAAAAAGTGTTCAAGGAGTAATCTCTAGTCCTCAAGGTCAAATGACATCAGTTGAATTCAGCCCAGTGTTCATAACTAACATGTTCAGACACGTCTGGGAAGAGTTTACCTGAGGAACCCAAAATACATCTGGGGAACACGTTAGCAATTCAATGGGGTGGACAAGTGGGGTATGGCACTCAATTTGGTCTCTTAACTATCACTTTTTTTTTTTTATGCCTCCTTTTTGACACCTTTTATGGTGTCAAAACCCCAGTGTGGAAGAAATGGGGTATCCTTAGAATCTAGGCAGCTGAGGAGAACTGTCAAGTGGGCTTGTTTTGTCAGGGAGGTTCCCGGGGCAGGCAGCATTAAGATCTACTACAGTATAAAATAAATCTTTCCCTCCTCAAGTTTTAAGCAGTGCTGTATGAAGATAACAAGAGGCAAACTGAGGTAAACACAGCACAGATTATTTAGCATGCTTGATGTGTTTAATTGAAAAGACTCTGGATCTGAACCACCTTCTGTACTATCCCTCCTAGGTTAATGGTATTGTCCCTTGGGGCTGTAAAAACAAATCCAAATTGACTCAGGCAATCAAGATACTCCTATTCCCAGTGGAGACTAGAGTGTGCAAGTCTTGAAGAGACATTTACCCCAGTGCCCCTGAGCCTTAGAAGGCCATAGCTGTAAACCAGGACTTGAGTCTATACTCAGACAATCTGAATCACTAGCTAGAGGGGCTCATCTCCCCATTGATGGTGTAAAAAGCCTCTGACTACACTCTCAGTTCAGGCATTTTAAGGTAATACCTGGAGTTAGGTGGGATAACCATTCCTAGATGCAATAAAGAACACTGAATGTATTCAGGTAAGTAGAAAACACTTTCCTTTCAACCTTGCTGTTTTCAGAGGGAAAAATTTGAGAAAATTAAGCTCAGATTCTGGATTTTTACTAGCTTATTCTTGCTGTAGGTCAATGTAATGCCTTCAGGTGCTACAAATCCAAGCCTTATTGCTGAGATCAGCAATTGTAATCCCTCTCAAATTTAGAACAATATTTCCTTGAAGCAATTCTGAACTATAAATTATCTGCAGATCTCTCTCAGCTTGATCATAACTTTCGCTGCAAGACCTATTGACAAGATTGCAACCATCTCTGTCTAGCACATGGAGTTTTTTTTAAGATAGTATTCTCAAAATTGGAGCAGCTTCTCTGTTTGAAACCTCCAACTCTTCTATTTATCAGTTTAGATACAGCCTTAGATTATCTGTGCTTTATTCATAATCTTTAAAATGTAACTCCTTGACCTTCGAAATGTCTTATCAGAGCAGAAACCTGAAAAGGTTCTAAGGGATTTGGAGAATCATCCTAAAACACATGAGGAGACTCTACAGGACAGTTATAGTTACAAATATTTTTTTCAATGGTAAGCCAACTACAAATTCACAAAGGGCAACTGTTACCTTAAAGTTTGTAGCATTACATTTTAAAACAAAATCCATTCATATAAGCTGGGGCAAAATGATGTGGGTTTTGTAGGAGGAAGTGATTGTGGGAGAAAGAAGTACAAAAAGAGCAATACAGAATCACTTAGCAAGGCAAGCTGTTGCCAGTGACAGTGATGTATGAGACATGGGTGATATATATACTGGGTGGCTTTATCAGTAAATCATTGAGTTATTTACTTCCCCGAGGAACCAGACCTGTCCCTGAAAGAGACTGCACTGTGAGATGCACCAATGGGGAATTAATATTGGCAAAACAGTCAATTTTGATTTGTTTGCACTGGAGAATCATAAAATATAATTTAATAAATAATAATACCACAGAGGTACTTTCTCTTCTTCTATGTATTTGTGCTTTAAAAATGTTATAATCTCAATCTTCTTCTTGTTTCTCTCATTAGTTTGAAAGGAAAAGTCTTTGTAAGATGGCTCAATTTTAAATAAACTGTTTAGCCAATACATCCCTGGCAGGTGTGAACTGTTGCAGACTGAAGAGTAAAAAGAAAAAAAAAAAACAGAGTATGAAGCTCTGTAACTGAAAAGATATAATTCTACTTTTATTTTCCATATATTATATGTTAAAGGTAAAAGACAATCTTCACCATCTGCAAGGAACTACTCTGAGGCTGCTGCAGTTTCAAGCTTTGGCTTCTGACCTTTCCTATAGAATCATAGAATGGTAGGGGTTGGAAGGGACCTTTAGAAATCATCTAGTCCAACTCCTCTGGACTCTCTCCAGAAGTTCCCTGCCTCTCTTTAGCTAAGGAGCCCAGAAGTGGACACAGGACTCCAGATGAGGCCTCACCAGGGCAGAGAACCTCCCTCAACCTGCTGACCACACTCGATGCATCCATAGGGTGTCTTAAGCACAGCAATGATCAGGGTGCTTCTCAGAGCCCCTCAGAAGGCAGAGCAGCAGCCAAAACAGCTTCTTGGGCCTTATTCCTTCCCAAGCTGCTGTGCTTGCACAGGTAGGAGCATCATCTGTGCTCTGTACCTGGGGTTCAGCATCATGCTCCCAGATTCACTGCCCGAATGTACTGTAAACCTGGTGTGAGAGAGCTGAGAGGGCTATCCTGGTGCTTGGGATGACTCTGCTCTATAAATTCCTTCATTCCTCATCTTGCAGTAATTTTTTGTTCTTTTTTAATTTTTTTCCCCTGATTTTAACAATATTGCTATTTACTAGTAAATAAGAAAGCTCAAATGCTGTAAATAGCTGCTGAGTAGAAAATATCTCAGTGTTATGGAGTGTTATAGGAAGCGTTTCTGCTAACATTAATACCATTTTCAGAGAAGATTTTCACAAATAAAGAAAAATCAGACACTAATTTTCAGTGTAATAAAAGCAGTGACAACTTTATCACTGCTAAAGCACGGAAAATGACAGTTGTGATGTATGGAATATTACGGCAGAAATGCAAACAAAATACTTTTTCCTCTTTAATTCCCCCACAGCATGGTCATTCATTGGAATGACACCACTTCTGCAGCACCATGCAGTGAAATGGTTTTATTCTGATTTGGGGCTACTATTCATATCTGGGTTTGGGGAGGTTTTTTGTCATTATGTGAGAGCTTAAGAGAATCCTAGCCTAAAGCTTACATATTCCTGATGCTAGATGCTAGGATTTTCGAATCAAAAAGTGTGAAGTGCACTTCACATGGTACTCATCTAGGTCATGAAAATATGACTAGATATTAAAGTCTGGCCAGACTCAAAAAGTAGTCAGCAACAGTACAATATTCGAGATGTATCTGGTTACCACTAGCACTCCTTAAGGCTTCATGCTGTAACAACTTGATTAGCACTCCAGACAATGAGATCGAAGACATCCTCAGCAAGTTCATGAATGAGTTCAAAATGGAAAGCACAGTTAATATGCTGGAGGACAGCCATTCAGAGGGATCCTAACAGACTAGAGGAAGAGGATGAAAGAAATGTCACAAAGTTCAGTAAAGAACAATGTAAAGTTCTCTACCTAGGACAGAGTAACTCCCTGGATCTGAGTAGAGACTATAAAGCAGCTTTGGAAAAGCTAACCTAGTGATCCTCATAGAAAAGCTCAGGCACTGTGGGTTGAATGAGTGGATGGTGGAGTGGATGAAGAGTTAGCTGAATGACAGAACCCAGAGAGTGGTGATCAATGGAGTTGAGTCAAGTTGGAGGCCTGTAGCCAGTGAAGTTCCTCAGGGATTGGTTCTGGGGCCAGTCTTGTTCAACATCTTCATCAACGACCTGGCTGAGGGGACAGAGTGTACCCTCAGCAAATTGGCTGATAACACCAAACTGGGAGGACTGGCTGATTCCCCAGAAGGCTGTGCTGCCATTCAGCGGGGTCTCAACCAGCTTGAGAGTTGGGCAGAGAGAAATCTCATGAGGTTCAATAAAGACAAGTGCAGAGTCCTGCATCTAGGAAGGAACAACCCCATACACCAGTACAGGCTGGGGATTGACCTGCTGGAGAGCCACTCTGCAGGGAGAGACCTGGGGATCCTGGTTGATAATAATAGTCCGGTGCAGGGCCACCAAGATGATGAGGGGACTGGAGCATCTTTCTTATGAGGAAAGGCTGTGGGAGCTGGAGCTGTTCAGCCTGGAGGAGACTGAGGAGGTACGTCATTACTACTCACATGTATTTAAAAGGTGGATGTCAAGAGGATGAGGTGACACTTTTTTCTGTCATGCTCAGTGACAGGACAAGAGGTAACAGACAAAAGCTGGAACATAAAAAGTTCCGCTTAAAGAAAAACTTCTTTCCTGTAAGGGTGAGGGAGCCCTGGCACAGGTTGCCCAGGGAGGTTGTGGAGTATCCTTCTCCGGAGGTTTTCAAACCATCCCGGACGCGTTCCTGCGGGACTTGATCTAGGTGAACATGCTTTCACACAGGATTGGGATAGAAGATGTTTAGAGGTCCCTTTCTAACCCCTACTATTCAGAGATTCTGTGATTCTGGTAGACAAGGGGATCATTTTTCAGCATCATACTCTTGCATATTGAGCTGAGTTGGTAAAATTGTAGCCAGCAAGTCAAAAAATAGCAGTATTCCTCACTATTAGACACTTCTTTGACTGCTTCTGGAGTTATGTCCCATTTTGGACTCTCCAGCAAATTAAATATATTGACATCCTGGACGTGCCAGCAAGATAGTTGGGACCTTGGAGTTCACAATATAGACAGGAGGCTGAGATAATTTGTTCACAACATAGACCTGAGCAGATTGTTGTAGCTGAACTGCATTGAGTGGGAATTTAGACCAGAGCATCCACTCCATACTGGATTACACTTCTGTTCTGTGAGCAGAAAGGATTACAATGGCATAGTCCAGAATTAAGAACATTGTATATTCAGAAAGTGCTCAAATCATGAGTACAGTCCCATGTTTTCCATGTTTTAAACTCCAGAGATGGTGAATTGGTATTATAAGTTCTTTATAGTACTTTTGCCTGTGCAGTTCCCATCACTAACATTTTTTCAGTAAATACTTTAAACTTCATTTAAAAAGCAAATGCAAAATTGCATCAGAGCTTCAAAACAACTGTTAAATTTCCCTATGACTAAATAGACTATTTTAATGAATGCTAAACCAACCATTACAATGGAAGATATTAAACTACTATATATAATAGTTTTGGTTTACTTGCTCTGACCTACTCAACTGATATTTGACTTTTAATATCAAAGATAATCAATAATTTCCAAGTCACAGCAGCCATAGCCATCAAAGGCTTCTAGAGGTGAAAATATTTTGAAGAAGATCCTCTTTATGGACTCATAGACTCATAGGGATTGGAAGGAACCTTTAGAGATCATCTAGTCCAAACTCCCTGCAGAAGCAAGTCCACCTAGATCAGGTCGCATAGGAACGCATCTAGGCAAGTCTTGAAGATCTCCAAGGAATAATTCTTTTATAAAGGGTTAAATATCATAAATATGTGAACTAATCCCAAAGTAATATTCTACCCTTCACCATTTGCTACTCTCCCACTTCCAGTTGTGTTTAGGTATCAGAACTCCCTCTGGTTCTAGTAACAGCAGGAACACGGTGCACTTATTCTACTTTTTACATTATATACACGGTAGGTCCATCATACTTGTCCATATATAGATCTTCACATGAAACAATAAAAAATAGCATGCATCTAAGTCACATATAATTGAATCAGAGGGCTATATTGTAAAATAACACTTTTTATGCATAGGCAATAAATGTTGTAAGCCAGTAAGAAGATATGTCATTGCAACTTTTTCAAGGAGCGAGTGGATAAGTATGTGCATTAACAGTGGGACGGAAGACAGAAAATAATATTGGTCAACAATGAGAAAAAACACATAAGAGCTGAAGAGGATAAAAATAGGCATAAAAAAAAAGGCATAGAGATTACCAGAAGGGTAATTAGAAACACTAGAGAGGGAAATATGCAGTTGTTGTGGAAAAAGCTGAACCAGAAAAGATCTGCGATGGAACTTGATTTAAATGCCATAAGCACAGAAGAAATTAAGCATTTGCATTAAAAAAAAGACCTTCTGATGTAGGTAACACAGTAGTAGTCTTCAGTTAAATATTCCTGAAACTGGAAGCTGCATTTATAGTAATTTACATTTTAAAAGAAAAACAAAACAAAATAAAAACCACAAAAGGTCATAGGAAAGAGAATACATTCCAAAAGCAGTTTCATAAGTTTTTACAAAATAATAAAGTGAACTGGTTTTGATTGAATTTGAATTGACAGCAAAAATTTCTCGTTTACTGTTATTTGATGCTTCATTGAGTGACTTGTGGTTCATTATCAGCTTTCTCCATTGATATATCACTCTGCAGCCAAATAACAGACAAGTGACACACACTATGAAATATGCATTTCACTAAGAAACTGCTTTCGACATCTTGAAAACCCTTGGTAGTATTTATGCTTGAAATTAAACCAAACACTGAGCATTGATTTTAATATGTTTAGATGAAATCAAATTGCCCTATGTTAGTACTGTGGAATGTGCAGTAATCCATGTCCTTTATGTGCCAATAAATCTGAAACTACAGTAAATGCATAATTTTGCTATCAGTGATATCTGTTTCTGTTGCCTATTACTCACATCTTATGCTATCTACAGTTTTATGCATGGAAGTACCACCAAGGAGGCCATTAATTTTTCTCACAAATTACTGAATCAGTTTAAATCAAAAATCAATGACATTAATAAACCACATTCGTATTTTCAAGGAACAGCCTTCCACTTCCTTGCCTATGGAGTACCAAATGACTTTGGGGAAGCTCCCTGCACCAAATATGTGGAGAATTGGATGTATGTTGAATCGTCCCACACATTTTGATTCCTAATGCTGACAGTAGTGCTCTTCTCCTCACACAAATTACCATGATTGTCTCAAGTCTCTTCCCATGTTAGCCAAAGAAGCATTGTTTTGATTATTTCCCCTCCAGGGCAGAAAAGGACAAAAAATAGTAAATGTTCAGGTAAGAATTTACACTGCATATCATTCAGTTACAAATTTGCTCTGATATTTACAGGCAAAGTTCAGATTTAATAAAAGAAGACAGGGGAAAAAGGACTGTGGGGGTGGGGGGAAGTTTGTCATGTGAATCTTTAACAAAAGCAAATAGAATATGTTCCTGGAACCTGGGACCTAGAGCACCACCAAGAGAGGCAACAGCTTCTGGGCTCTGTTTGGAGATCTTCTAGATCTTCTGGGAACTTATCTGAGATCACTGGGGGACTCCTGGGAGCCCCTCAAGGAGCATCAGGGTGTGCTTTCCAGGAAGGTTGTGCTTTCCAGGAAGTTCTAAGATCTGAGAAACTTCTAAGGCTCATCTGACCCTTGGACTATTATGCTTCAAAGGCATGAGAGCTCAGGTGGTTTTTCTCCTCTTTCCTGACAGTAAGGGGGAAGTGCTGGAGATAAAATGACTGGATTTTATGAATCAGGAATTTGCTGCACAACTGATATCCACAGCAGGAGATTCTGCTTCCACGATCAGGAGATTAGATGTGATTCTATGATTCTATAATTCATATAAAGGGAGCAAGAAGGGATTCTTCAGGTATATTAGTTGCAAAAGAAAGACCAGAAAAAAACATGTGGGCCCACTGTTGAATAGGGCAAGGGACCTGATGGCAAATCACGCAGAAAATGGTGGGGTATTCCATGTCTTCTTTTCTTCAATCTTTACTTGCTTTTAGCAATACCAGATGCATGAAGCCAGGAAGATTTACTCTTGCTGGAGGAGGATCAGGTTAGGGAATAATTAAACAAATTGGACATACACAAGCCCATCAGACCTGATGGGATATAGCCATGAGTGCAGAGGGAGTTGATGAACTTCTTTGAAAGGTTATGGACCCCACAAGAGACAACAAGGAGAAAGAAAATGTTTCTTCTAAACTCAAAAGGAGGATATGTGAAACAGCAGGCTGAGCAGACTCAGCTCCTTCCTTTCGAAGATGATGGGGCAGATCTACCTGGAAACTATTTCCAAAAACTGCTGACTTTCTCTGTTTCTGACTGACTCCATAACATTCATTATAGCCCAGGCCCCAACAGGATAAGAATTGGATTTGGATTAATCAGCATGGATTTGTGAGAAGAAAACCTGTTTTACAAAACTCAAAGTCTTTCTACAAAGAAATGACTATCTCAGTAGATGACAGCAGAGCAGTGGATATTTGTTATATTCTCTCTCATAACATCCTCAAATTGATGAAGTACAGGCTTAATGAGTAGACATTGAGGTGGATCAAAAAAAATATTAACTGCTGGGTTCAAGGGGTTGTGATCAGTGGCACAAAGTCAACTGGAGACCAATCACTAGTGGTGTGTATCAGGGTCCATAGTGGAGTCAATACTGTTCAACATCTACATTAATGACCTGGGTGATACGACAGAACGCACTCTGTGTTTTCAGATGATATAAAAGCTGAGAGGAGTGGTGATAACTCAAAACTCAACTGGACATATGCCTAAACAACCTTTTCTTTCTTTTTTACTTTTTTTTTTTCTTTCTCTTCTTTGTTTTCTTTCAGATGAGAAAGAAAATTGGAGGTGACTCTCCTCATTGATTATGGAGAGCCTAGGTGATAATTTACATCATTTTTAATAACTGGCCCTCTACTCTGCCCTGGTGAGGCCTCATCTGGAGTACTGTGTCTACTGTATGTCCACTGAAGACAGACAGAGAACTTCTGGAGAGAGTCCAGTGCAGGGCCACCAAGACGCAGGGTACTGGAACATCTTTCATACAAGAAAAAGCTGCAGGAACCGGGGCTGTTTAGTTTAGAAAAGAGAAGACTGAGGGGGAATCTTATTAATATTTACAAATATCTAAATGGTGGGTGTCAGGAGGTTGGGACATCCCTTTTTTCTATTGTAGCTAGCAACAGGACAAGGGGTAATGGGATGAAGATGGAACACAAAACTTCCACTTAAATATAAGAAAAAACTGTTTCACTGTGAAGGTGAGGGAGCAGTGGCACAGGCTGCCCAGAGGGGTTGTGGAGTCTCCTTCCTTGGACTTCTTCAAGACCCGCCTGGACACATTCCTATGCGACAGTGATCTAGGTTGACCTGCTTCTGCAGGGGAGTTGGACTAGATGATATCTAAAGGTTCCTTCCAACCCTACCATTCTATGATTCTATGAACTAGCAGACACAATGCAGGCACCTTACAGTAGATGCAGTTGCTGAAGTGCCTGTTTAGTTAACAGAGAGAAATAGGCATTTTTACCCTGTGTTCATCTTATCCTGAAGCAGACACACATATTTGGCTAACCAAATTTCTCCATAGAAGCACTTTTTCTTTTTTCTCATAGTGATTTCTCAGATACAGAGATCTAAAATGTAAGTTTATATTTGATAAGATGTTATTTAGGTGTAACACAACATTAAAAAAAAATAGTTGATTCCAGTTTGACACGAAGTAAAGTAAAAATAAGGTCATACTTATCTTCAAAATACTGTGTACATCTTTCCTTATCTAAAAGCCTAGCTGCTAATGGTTCCCACTCTTTCCTACTGTTTGCAGAGGAAGCAAAGAATGATGCTTCTGCTCTAAATGCCTAGCAAGGTTCTTGAACGAATGAAGTTGTCAGACCAAGACAACTTATTTTAGACACCATAAAGGATCTAACCATATGGGATTATGGACAACTAGAATTAACAGCCTGTGTGAATTTTTCAGACACAGAGTGTGTTGTGATTCAGAGAACACAAGTAACAGGATGAATGTTTGACAGTCCAACCACCACAGTCATTTTCCCAAACTGGGACTAAGGTGGCTAAGTACTTTTGAAAGTTAATAATGTTTCATGCTAAAGTGCATTGTGACTGTGTCTACAAAAGTCAGTTATTAATCAAGCTATTATGTTCAGTGCAGTGCAAAGATAACATAATAGGACAGCCCTGATTATCTTTTTACAAAAGGCAGCAAATTGTTTGGCTCTTGCCATTACTTCTAGAAATTTACACCTGGATCAAATGAAATAGTTCTTTTTATTTTGCTTCTTATAGTTGCTGCTGCATAATTTCATG